>NC_090648.1:89737247-90337247 GCF_040937935.1 Hyperolius riggenbachi
AGATGTGATGCGATCACCTCTGGAGCCACAAGTATATTGCAATATGTTCCATACGATCCACATCATCAAAATTGTATCTTTATTATAGCTCAGTTAAAACATAATAAACAGATTAAAATCCATATGTGGGTTTGTGCAATATGATGACGCACAGGCGTTTCGGGCCATAGCAGGCCCTTTATCAAATCATGATTGTGGGCTGGTCATGATTTGATAATGGACCTGCTATGGCCCGAAACACCTGTGCGTCATCATATTGCACAAACCCGCATATGGATTTTAATCTCTTATGTTTTAACTGAGCTATAATAAAGATACAATTTTTATGGTGCGGATCGTAAGGCCTCTTTCACATAAACCATAACTCTTCATGTTCAAAGTCACTATTGTCAATGCATGATTCCATTTGACTACTGATTTTTATACCTTTTATTTTGGTTTGCATGAAAACATATTGAGCATTGTAGTACAATTTCAACTATTCAATAAAGAGTGTTCTGTTACAGGAAAGTCTGAAACACAACAATGATGTCAAAAACGCAGCTGCCATCCTCGATAAGTAGCTCAAGTTGAATTACAAACTTTACAACTATTACTCAGCATCCGCTCTGTACAACAAATAGCGTTTTGTTGAAGCTCCCTTTGTAGTAGCATTAACAGGCTTGGACTGGGCCACCAGTGGCTCGGGAGAAACACCGGTAGGCCTTTTAAACAATGTGACGTCACCTGTCACGTAACGTGGTGGGCTCCTCTCTACACTCCTGAGCGGCAGAGTGGAGGTTATGCAGAGAACTTCGCCCCGCCTAATACTCACAGCATGATAAATTCTGCTGGCACAGGGAATGTGAGTAGATCAGGCCCATAGATGACATCAGGGAAGCAGCAGTAGAGTCATGTGACTCACAGGCACACACTCATCACAGACTGCGCGCAGCTCATAGCTGATCACAGGAGAGCAGCGCGCAGATTTTCAATTGAGAGGCCAGAGAGCTGGCTGAAGCGAGACGCTGGGCTGTGACATGGAGCAGCTTGTGAGGGAGATTACACTGGATCAGAGAAAGAAGAGATAAGGTAACACACCAGTGCCTGTCTGTAATTGAAAGCTTTAATGCTTTACATTTTCCCAGCTCCAGATGTGCAGGAGACGCACAGAAAGGGCCCCTTCACACTTAAAAATGCAAAAGGGTAGCGCTTTGCGCTGTTATTTTAACACTATTAGTGCGGTAAACCACCATTCACACTTTGGCGATTCCAAGCTTTTGTAATAGCATTGCACCACGATCGCAGAGAGCAAGTTCTGAGTTCAGGTCTACTTTAAAGGGACTCCGAGCTCAAAATAAAAATGCAATTGGTACTCACCTTGGGCTTTCTGCAGCCCACCGTAGGTCGGGAGGTCCCACAACGGCGTCCTGGCTCTTCTCCTAGGCCTTCCCTCAGAAATGGCTGCCCTGCGGCTCCCTGCGACACTGGGCCCGAGTGTCGGGCTCCTGCTTTCTCATCCGTCACTGCTGTCGTCACATGGCGGCCGCCTCATGTCATCACGGTGGCCGGCGTGACAGTACGGCGCATGCGCGATTAAAGCACGCATGCGCAGTACCGTCACGCCGGCCCACTGCATAAAAATGAATATGCAGTGGGTGGGGGAATATGAGCTAATATTTACCACACCTTCCGTTCCCTTCCATCAGCTGCCGTTCTCCTGTAATCCTTCCCGTTCTTCTCCCAAGTCAGACGACTACTGGCTTGTAATCAGGGCATAGTGCACCGCACATGCTCAGTATGTCCTTTCTGCTCCACCGTGGCTGCGTATGATTATGTTTCAGGCTGTTACATCATGATATGCAGCTACGGTGGAGCAGAAAGAATATACTGAGCATGTGCGGTGCACTATGCCCTGATTACAAGCCAGGAGAGTGGTCTGACTTGGGAGAAGAACGGGAAGGATTACAGGAGAACGGCAGCTGATGGATGAGAACGGAAGGTGTGATAAATATTAGCTCATATTCCCCTACCCACTGCATATTCGTTTTTGAAAAACGTTTTTGACATCTGGTATCCTTTAAAGTGAACCAGAGACGAAGCATTCTCATGTATTTAACCATATATGTTAGTTGGAACTACCTACCCTGCTCTCTGTTTCATCCTTCTCTGTTCAGTCTGTTTGTTATCTGCCCTGATAAAATCTCATGACTGAGCTCAGTCAAAGTTTTTGACCCGGAATCATTATAGCTGAATCTAGCTGCTGTGATGTCTCCTCAAGCCCTCCCCCTCCTGGATCTATTTACACACAGCTCTCTGTGATGCTGTGAAGCTCTCTGGAAAGCAGAGCCTGAAGGGGGAGGGCTTTAGGAGACCTTACAGCAGCTAGACTCAGCTATTATGATTCCCGGGTCAAACTTTGACTGAACTCAGTCAAGAGATCTTATCAGGGCTGATAACAAGCAGACTGAACAGAGGAGGATGAAACAGAGAGGAGGGTAGATGTTTACTCTTTAAGTTCCAACTAATATATATATGGTAAAATACATGAGAATGCTTTGTCTCTGGTTTACTTTAAAGTGAACCTTAAGTGTCCCAAAAAAAATGAGTTTTACTCACCTGGGGCTTACCTCAGCCCCCTGCAGCTGATCAGTGCCCACGACGAGTCGCTCTGATGCTCCGGGTCCCGCTGGCGGCCACTTCCGGTTTCGCCGTCAGGACCCGTCAGGCTGGGGAACGCGGCTGATACTACGCGTTCCCAGCCAAAATAGCACCCCTATGCGGCCATATGTCCGCATACGGGTGCCTATGCGGACATATGGCCGCATAGGGGTGCTATTTTGGCTGGGAACGCGTAGTATCAGCCGCGTTCCCCAGCCTGACGGGTCCTGACGGCGAAACCGGAAGTGGCCGCCAGCGGGACCCGGAGCATCAGAGCGACTCGTCGTGGGCACCGATCAGCTGCAGGGGGCTGAGGTAAGCCCCAGGTGAGTAAAACTAATTTTTTTTGGGACACTTAAGGTTCACTTTAAGAGCAAAGATTAACTCCTTGACAGCAGAGAAGACTGAGCAGGAAGAGAATGCAGATAATGGAGGAAAGATAGCAAAGCTGTAAAGATTATCTGTTGCATATAGTGTATATTACAATTGGGTCAGAGTATAAGGATCGGTTTACATTGAGGCTAAAATAGCTTCCGTTCCGATGAGCGGAACGCGGAAGCCATGCTTTCTCGACGAGAAAGTTCACATTGCTACGCTCCGCTAGAGCGGACGTTCCCGACCTGCACAATCCTTCCGCTCTGCTCCGCTTCACGGAGCAGGACACAGCGCAGGACCAGATGCGTGCTAATGTGAACCCGGCCTAAAGACAAGAGAATGCTGATATCGCTGAATAATGTATTGCCAGAACTGTTTTGGTCCACGTGTGCTTAATGTGTAGCAGAGACGAGTATTTGGCAGTGTTTTATACATACCTGAGGCTTCCTCTATCCCCATCGTCACAGATCGCTTCCACGCTGCCGTCTTCAGTCTTTCCTTATTACATACCAGGACCCATAAGTCTAATCAGACGCCGTTAGTTGGCGCATGCACAGTGCGCTCCTCCACTTCACTCCAGTGTATTGGAGCCTTCGGTGCATGCGCGTTAGTACTGCGCAGGCGCAGATTGCTCCCAGGCACTGGAGTGAGACAGAGGAGCGCACTGTGCATGCGCTGAATGGCCGAAGTCCTCGGTCCCATTACCAAAGATGGAAAGACCGAGGATGGCGGCGTGAGGGCGATCCGTGCTTATGGGGCTGGAGGAAGCCACAGGTATGTATAAAAAACGCTGCCAAATACTTGAGGCCCCATTCACACTTACAAAAAGCACAACGCCCGCGATTTTTGCTGGCGTTTTGCAGTGGGGATTTTTCCGCGCTTTCAAACGGAAAACTCACTGAACACTGCAGCGATTTTGGTGCGATCGCGTTTATCGCTTCTATAGCACTGAAACGTGATCACCTGGAAATCGTCTGAAAATGTTGCAGGCGATGCGTTTTGGCCCGTTGTTGGGCGATACAGGCCCATAGGGTTACATTACGCTAGCGCTTCGAAAAAGTGCTAGCGTTTGAGTGTTTTACCGAAATCGCAGAAAAACGCTCAAGGCTCGTTTCCACTATTGCGGTGCGGAATCGCCTGGATTCCACCGCTGATGAAATTGCATGCAGGTGCGTTTTTAACGCGTTATTTTACGCGATTACGCATGCGATTTCGCATAGGTTAGGCTATATGCGTTTTTAACCATGTCACTGCCTGTGTTAATTTACATTGGTTCCTATGCGGAATCGCAAGCGTAATCGCGTAAAAAAAAGCGTAAAAAACGCATGCAATTTCCCTATTAAATACATTGCATGCGATTCGCATGCATTCCACTCTCAGGCGAATTCGTTGGCTCTTTTGTGCGTTTTTTCACCGCTCAAAAAAATGCACATCATCAACGCAACAGTGGAAACAGGCCCATTCACTTGTATACCATGTGCGAATCCGCATGCGTTGGATGCATGCGGATTCGCGATAGTGGAAACGAGCCCTCAAGTGTGAATGGAGCCTGACTCTGGTTTACTTTAACCTTACTGAAGAGAACCTAACTTATATTAAAGCAGAATATAACCCAGAATTTCTTCTTTGCTCTAAAAGATTATTTACACTACAGCATATAATATACTAACACAATGTTTTTTTGTTTTTTTTTGTAAAACAGCATTGAAAGGGTTACATCACAATGCTGACTTTCTCAGAATCAGAATCCCTTTTATTTCGCCAAGCACGACTGGGTCGTGCCCGGAATTGGGCTTGGCACTTGAATACGGGGCATATACATAGAAACATCTGAGACATCAGAACATAGGGCATAATAGACATCACTACAACACATATACCTACACATATATATACATAACCACAATTCTCCATAACTAGGTTGGTTGCAGGCAGAAAGTCTACAGGGGGAGAGCATGAGCAGAGTTTAAGGAGTTCAGCGAGTTTACTGCTGAGGGGAAGAAGCTGTTTTTGTGTCTCATGGTCTTTGTGGAGATCAGAATCAGAATTGGTTTATTTCGCCAAGTACAACAGGGGTTGTACCCGGAATTGGTTTTGGCACTTCAGGGACGGCAATGGTACAGTAAAACATACAATAATACAGTAAACACAAAGAGTACAGTGGAGCATTAAAAACAGTGATGTAGTAAAACAGCACTGTAAGCAAACAGTAGATACAGAAGATTATGCAGGTTAGGCAAAGATAAAATATATGAGAATAAAGGCCAGGGAAAGGGGCCGAGGGGTTAATCCGCTGCCGTCTATGGCACTCAAACACTTTGCAGTGATACTTGAATCAGATGTCCCGCGGACTCTCCTTGGGTAAAGAGAGAGAGAGAGAGAAGAGTGTGTCTCCTTGGGTTGTGGTGGAATCAGGTCGATTAGTGTTCGGTTGGTGTTCTGGTTGGCTGGCTGATCTGGCCGAAAAAGTCCCATGTGAGCTGCCAATGGTGGCTGAAGAAACCATGGGGCCTTGGGGTCCAGGCACATTGTTGTGGCGGTCCAGGCCACAGCACAGGCTGGCAGGGTCTGGCATGGAGCGAAGTGGCAGGGCTGGCATGGTCCAGCATGTAGGAGAGTGGAAGGGCATACCTGCCGTCCTGGAGCTGGTGAATGGAGCAGGGACAGCGTGCAGCTGTGCACCTCTCTTCCTGGTTGGAGCTGGGGCTGCTCTCAGATGGTTGCTTCCGCTCAGCATGTGGACGGGGCCGAAGCTGCAGGAAAAGCGGCAGCACAGGACCCTGCCGACAGGCACAGAGGGCGACCAGTCTCCATAGCACGATGTGGCAGACCCGCAGCGGTGGTGAAGCCAGTGGATACAGACATTCCGGGGGCAGCCTGGTTCACTCGCAGGCCAGCTGATCAAGCATGCGGCTCGATCAGCTGGCTGCACAGTGGCATGGCGTCTGTGCGGCCCTTCCCCGAATCCACATCCCCCGCAAGTGAGGAAGTGAGCAGCCGGAGTCCTGGAGGGCTGCAACGCAGCCATCACGTGGGGTCAGTCAGCTGGGATCTCCCACGTGGCGAGCCGGTCCTCAGAGCGAGCGCTGGGGAGCCGGAGCCTGGGGAGGAAGCGCACCGCACTTTACAGCGATGGGGAGAGGATGCTGGAAGGAGCATCTGCGGTGAGCCATGGCCAGACGGGGACCCAGAGAGCGGAGAAAAAAGAAGTCATTGCCGGAGCCCTGTGGCCGTGGCTTCCCTATACCTCAGATACCTCCGCCCCAAGGGGAGCTGATTGAAAAACTGGTGGCCAGGGTGTGAGGGGTCCTTGGCAATCTTCATTGCTCTGGAGCGTAGTCTGGCATTGTAGAGGGAGTCCAGGGCAGGGAGTGTGTGTCCGATTATCTTTTCCGCTGACCTGATGACCCTCTGTAGTTTGCGCCTGTCACTTTCATTGGAGCCAGCATACCAGACAAGGATGGAAGAACAGAGGACAGATTCGATGGTTGCGGTATAGAAGCTTGTCAGGAGTTTCAGGGACATGCCGAACTTCTTAAGTTGGCGGAGAAAGTAAAGCCTCTGCTGGGCTTTCCTCTGGGTCGAGACAGTGTTTGCCTTCCACTTCAGGGTGCTGGAGATGGTGGTGCCCAGGAGGCGGGCACAGGGCACTTTTTCCACCACCATCCCTCCAATGTGCAGTGGAGGTGGGGTGGGGGCGTGCTTCCTAAAGTCAATGATGATTTCAACGGTTTTTGAGTTGTTGAGGACCAGCTTGTTCTCCCTGCACCAGTGGCAAATCCTGTCGACCTGGTGGCGGTATGCCTGATCATCGTTGTTGGAGATCAGGCCGAGTATGGTGGTGTCGTACGCAAATTTGATTACCTTGACAGAATTCGCTGAGGATCTGCAATTGTTCGTGTACAGGGAGAACAGGAATGGTGACAAGACGCAGCCTTGTGGGGCCCCTGTGTTGGTGATCTTTGGCTGCGAGGTGATGGAGCCCAGCTTGACAACCTGAGATCTGTTTGTAAGGAAGTCCTTAATCCACAGTTGAAGTGTGGGGTGGACTCCGAGCTCAGCCAGATTTTCTTGTAGTATATGGGGGCTAATGGTGTTAAATGCCGGGAGAACCCGCATCCAAACTGCTTATAATCTTATCTTGTGTACACATTCTTTACTTGATACATTTATGTAAACATTCTCTGGCTGTGCTGGACTTCAGATGATGAGTCCTGGGGTGAAAAACTGGTCACAAATCACTGGTGGCTGCATTCACAACAGTTATGAATAAACTAAATTAAAAATAAATTAACTGAACTTTGGGAAGTTATGTCTAAATGAATAATAATCCTTGTGCACAAAAGCAAATATGATAATTGTATGGGTTATAAAAAGTAGGAAACCACATTTTTGTTGAAAATTTTGGCAGAGTTTTAAACCGCTTTAAATGTTTCTGTGTGCAATGTGAATTTTTCTGAACAGGAAGTCTTCTGCAGCACTTTACAGAGTACATAGTCATGTCACAAACTGCCCTCAAAGGAGCTCACAATCTAATCCTAACAGTCATAGTGTAATGTCCTTACATAATATGTATTTATAGAGCATTCACATCCTCTGTATCTCTAAACAGAGTAGAGGAGACTGTATAGGGGAGGTGGACCACTATACCACTAGGTTAAGCTGTTATGGGGTCCGCTGGAGTAGGGTATGTGAGCGCCAAATCATTGGGCGCGTGGGCCCCAGGCTGAAATCTCTGGTGGGCCCCCAGTGTCCCAGTCCGACCCGGATCATGAAGGGGTGGCAGATGTAAATATCTGTAATTACCTCTGCTTTCGGAAATTATATTTGCCTGTGTGTCATACTTGCAGGCTTGCTGACTTCCAGACAGTGATCCGCTGGTCTACTCTGTCAGGAAATACTGATGAAATACAGACAATTCACGAATTCAATGTCAGTTAATGACCCCATAATTACTGAACATTTTTAGACCACGTCTAAAAAAAAATTCTGTACATTGGGCGGTAATTATCTTTCCATTAGTTATTGATGCTACTGAGCGCAGGATATTAATAAATATTCCTAAAAAAAATAGTTATTGCAAAGTAAATTTGGTACAATGTTTTTAACAACTTCAGTACCACAGGCTTAAAACTCCCCTAGTGACCAGGCTATGTTTTCAATTCAGACCACTGCAGCTGTAATGGCTAGCTGCAGGGCTGTACAAATTAGCACACCCTTTTTCTGCCTACCAACAGATTGCTATTGGTGTGCTCTGATTGTTGCTGCATTTTTTTTTTGTTTGTTTTAATTTGTCATTTACTTTTGAATAAAAATTTGCCTTTTTTAAAAAATTAATTTTCACTTCCCCTGGCAACCAATCCCAACGATCATAGGCATCAGCCTATGAGACCCGGTCACTCTCTGCGCCTCCCAGGGGATTAGCCTAGTGACGCGGTTGTCCCCAGTACAGCACTGCTGTACATTGCAGCGCTGTATACTATAAATAGACGACGATTTTGCCCTCTAACGTACTAGCGGCCGCTGTTAGACTGAGGTCATTCAAGTGGGGATGGGCGCGCATGATCCCCTGCTATTTCAGCCCCAAGGACTTCACACCAATTGGCAATGAGTAGTCCTAGGGCTGGCACCGCATTCACGCCAATGGGAGTGGAGCGGTTTGCAAGAGGTTAATGTATTTCACATGCCCTCCAGCTATTTGAGAAGACCTCCATCAAGTCATATTTATTGTATAATTTTTTGTTCAGCAAAGTTTTTGAAATTATTTTTCAACACTGCAATAAACCTACCCACATACAGTATGTTGGTAACCAGAACCTTATAATGTCTATAAATCAAATGTAAACAATAATTGGGAAAGTGATGCAAATGGATTTGATTATACAAATGCAACATTGACCCTGCAAACTGTCCCTGTGTTTATTAAATAAAATAAAACTTTAAAAATATCCATTCCAATATCCTTCCATGTTATATAATTACCATCTTTATTGGGCCACGTGACCTTTTCGCTTTCAACAAATTGCATACAACACAAAAGTCATTTGCTCCATCTGCAATAAATAAAAATACTTTAATATTGAAGATGTTATATGCTTACCTAACCATACATGCAAAGTATCCTTATAGCATTAATCACATTAAAAAGTCAATTACCTCGATAGTTTAAAAGTGAACAGGCAATACTCAAACGCTTTTTTGCCATATAGGCAGGACCAGTGTAAACGTCCATCAAATGTACGGTAGTTTCAGAAGATAATGTTCGGTAAACTAGAGAAAGAAAAAAAATATACAAAAAGATAATTAGTAAATGTAAAGTTCAATTGTACAGTTGAAAAAAATAAAACATCTTCAATTTGATTAAAAAGACTAACAATTAGCATGAAAAAAAGGGGAGTTCCTTAAGCAGACAAAAAAACTGAGCATGTCATAACAGGCTCTGTCTACATGATGGAAGATTTGGGGGGGGGGGACGACAAAATACTTCGCTGTTCTGACCTTCTCCCTTCGGGAAGGTGATTGCCTTGGCCCCTTGCAGTAGTGGTCCTTGAGATATACCCAATTTGTTTTCAAGCCTCTGTCCATGGCCACCACCCACTTCTTACTCATCACCCATGGCCTGATCGGTTGCTACATGACGTGGGGCGCACCACTGCCACTCAACATGAGTTTTTCTTTATTTTACAGAGGGGTGTTCAGTCAATCACTGTAACTCAAGGTGTTTAATACAATTCTCCTGCATTATTCAAAATTATAGGTAGCCAATACCATTGTTTACAAAACTTGGCAGTACATGTAGCCTTCAAGTTATTAGTAAAAAAAAAAACTGCAGTTGAAGTGGGATTATAGTCCCCAAATTGCCACTTCAGTAAATACTCATGTAAGACAAAAGAACATTTTAAAGCTGGACTCTGTATTATCGGTGTTAAAAAATAGTTCATTTTAAACACAGATAGCATTGGAAATTGATTTATCTCTGGCCACTGGAAAAGTCAAGAATCTCCCTAGTTGGCAAAACTTTATGAACAGGAGTGCGAGCTATGCACCGTTATTCGCAGTAGTACCGCGTAGCGAACGCAAGTGATTTTCTCGCGCTCCTATCGAAATAGCGGGCTCTCCACTGATCCGCTCTCAGCCACTGTGGCACCAGTGGGTTCAT
Source organism: Hyperolius riggenbachi (assembly GCF_040937935.1). Lineage (NCBI taxonomy): Eukaryota > Metazoa > Chordata > Amphibia > Anura > Hyperoliidae > Hyperolius > Hyperolius riggenbachi. The sequence goes on from NC_090648.1 coordinate 89,747,422, forward strand.
AGGAAGTGATACCCGCACTGTGATTGTCCCAATAGGCTGCCTGTCAAGTGGCAGTCAGCCTACTGGGCCAATCACAGTGTGCTTAAAGAATCATGTCCTATGTGGAAAACCACCTGCAGGTTTAATTTTTTTGTAATAAATTTGATAAACACATTGAAGTGTACACTACCTCATTAACATTGTAATTCAGCAATAGAAAAATTACAACCATATAAAAACAATTGCAAGTGTGCTGCACAGCTTACCAGAATCTAATAACTAATACACTTCGGATTCCCACTCGTCCTATTTAAAAAACCTTTTTTTTTTTTTTTTTTTGCACATGTGTACACAACATACATTACTTTCATAACTACTAGTCTTGATAAAGAAAAAAAAAATCACCTCCAGTTGTTACAGAAGTTTGTTTGATAGTACTTTTCGTTACCAAGAGGATCTATTATTACCATAGATTTGCGGTCAAAGATGATGAACTAAAATAAATAAATAAATACAAAAATTACAATTTGATTCCAAAAACATAGCAAATGAAACATTTCTTTAGATAGTAAGAAAAAAAAATTAATTTAGTGGACGCAGGGCTCTTGCATGTCCATAAGTAAAGTACAGTACACTCCTTTAATTCCTAATTATGATTAGACAATAACTAGATAATTTAACCACTCCGTGTTGTGTAACACACACACACACACACACACACACACGGAACACACACACACACACACACACACACACACACACGGAACACACACACACGGAACACACAAACTCCGTGCAGATCTTGGCCTGACACGCGTTCTGTCGTAGACCTGGATTTACCTCACAGGAGCATACAGGCAGAGATGTCCTGCACCTTTAGACTTTGCCCTCTATGAACCTACAAACCCCTACCAAACTACACTACATGTATGTTGGCTGGCCCAGCTGTCACTTCCCTTGCCAGTCATAGGTAGCTGTAGGTGCCCCTTAGTATTAGGTAACCAAAAGTACGCTCAATATTTCGTAGCTAGAGGTGCACCAAAGTATTATGGAACTTGAGGAACTTCAATATTAAGTAGCTACAGGTGCCCCTGACTGAAGGTAGATCTCGTCAGTGGAATACCAAGAGCTGGGAGAGTAACCTCTCATCTACGCTCTGCTCGGGACTCTGCACAGGGAAGAAGGGGAGGGAGCCTCCTTTCCATCAGTTGCCTATAGGCACGTGCCTACAGACCCTTATGGTAAATTTGTATAGAGACACACACACACACACACACACACACACACACACACACACACTTACTTACTTAGATTTATGCAAATTAAAGAGGCAGGAACGGGCACCAACAGTGACATGTTGTGACTGTTACTGACCAGCATGTTGTGACGGTTACTGGAGGAAGGTAGACATGAAACAGTCCTGTAAGGACACTTGGTTGCTTATACATCTATTTGCCTACGTACATATACATGACCAAGCTTCCAGAGAGGCTACGAGACAGCATTCGTACCATCCTACATTTGCCCTAGCACCCACCTCCACTCTCACGACCGTGGCACCCGCATGTTTTTCTCATAAGGTATGGAGATACCAAGATAATGATGGCTCTTGTGCTCTAACAGTGTATGTAGAAAACCTGCATTATCACTTAAGGTCCAAACCCCCTAGTGACCAGCCCATTTTTTCAATTCAGGTCTGTGCAGCTTTAAGAGCTTGCTGCATAGCCCTGCAACATGCCACTTCATTGACTCTTCCACCCCAACCCACCCTTTTTTTACATCAATAAACTGGCCTTTAATTCCTGCTACAAAAAAATAAAAATGTATTTAAATATGAGGATATTTCCTCTTCTCTCCCTCCATGCTCCAAAAAAATGAGCTGGGCAGCGATACTTGTTCTTCCCCGCCTCTCATCGGCATCAGCAGCTCATGAGAGGGCGCGGTTTGCCACCCAATCAGAGGAACAGCCGTATCCCGCTGCTACTCTTGCTCGCAGTGTCGTACAAATGTAAAAAAGGAATGTCTTCTCCTTTCGTTTACTAACTACTAATCTGCTAACCGCAATTGAGGTAACAGGCAGATGACGGATTTGAGCTCCGTGAACCAGCAGGGAACGATTGCGCATGATTGTTCCTTGGGAAACATCCACCCCAGAACTTGACGCCAATTGCAGTTAGGTGTTCCTGGGGCTGCCACCTTCCCGACGCCAATTGGTGTTAGCTGGTCGGAAATTTTATTTAAAAAAAAAAGTAATTGTTTGCGCTCAATCCTGTTCCTTTAAATTGCATCTGTTTTGACGCCTTCCTTCCTCCATTAACAGATTCATCAGAGACTTGTGACAGATTATTCCAGACACACACACTCACACACACACTCTCACACACACTCACACACACACACACACACACTTACTTTTTTTTATAAACACGTGTAGTGACTATTAAACTTTGTATACATATTTTAAACTTACAAGGATCCAGTGAATGGATGTATTGACAGGACAGACCCACTTATTTTCTTTTGGAAACTTTAACAGTCCAAATAAAAAAGAAAACATTTTACAATGAAATATTAAAGTAATGTGTAAAATTTTAATATATTTACAGATCTTATAAAATCATTTAGGTCAACACAAAATACAATAAATTACACTGTACTAACTTCTTTAAAAACACATTAAGCAACAATGATTAAAATCTATAACTGATACCTCAGAGCTCACAAGTACAGGGACAAACCTATGATTTTCAAGGGGTGGGGAGGGGTGGTGAGGTTTTCCGAAAGGTCTCCCTCAGTCATGCACAATACAGTGTAATTATATGGTAGGACATCATGCTGGGTACACATAAAGCCATTTCGTGTCAAACTGACATGATCTGACAATTGTTAAATGTGGGCTAAACATTTGATTTTGCGTTTGCATACGCAAACTTTTGCAAGAGTTTATGAACAGGCAAACTCACCGAACCGCCATAGACTAGTGGGCAGCAACATTTTTGGAACCTTAACAAAAAGACTGTTTCTGGACACAAAAGTGATTAAAAACGTGTTTTAAGCGCTCTAACAACTGGACAGGTGCATTCCGGAGTGGAAACCATGCCGAATTTTAAAAAAAAAAATTACTAAGTTGACGCAGTTGTGTTTTTATTCACTAAAAGCAGAAATCACATTACATTCCGAAAAAAAAATGCCCTGGAGTGGTTCTCTGTGCCAGTTATGGATGACGGTTTCTTATTATTTTGAAAATATATGTAATGTTATTGACTCCAAAATATAGTACTTACCTTCATCAACGGACAAAATGTTCCTGTGTGAAAAAGACTTCCTCCGATCACAGCATTGAGTTGGTAGAAATCCATCTGAAATCCATTCAAATGATATAGTAATATATACACATATACATACAGTATACACACACACACACACACACACACACACACACACACACACACACACACACACACACACACACACACACACACACACACACACACACACACACACACACACACACACACACACACACACACACACACACACACACACACACACACACACACACACACACACACACACACACACACACACACACACACACACACACACACACACACACACACACACACACACAGAATTATGATGAACACCTGTTCAACTTATCATTAATGCAATTATCTAATCAACCAATCGCATGCCAGTAGCTTCAACGCATTTAGGGGTGTGGTCCTGGTCAAGACAATCTCCTGAACTCAAAACTGAATGTCACAATGGGAAAGAAAGGCGATTAAAGCAATTTTGAGAATGGCATGGTTGTGAAATACTCTGACCGATCTGCTCAGTTACTGGGATTTTCACGCATAACCATTTCTAGGTTTTACAAGAATGGTGCGAAAAGGGAAAAACATCCAGTATGCGGCAGTCCTGTGGCCGAAAATGCCAGGTCAGAGGAGAATGGGCCGACTGATTCAAGCTGATAGAAGAGCAACCTTGACTGAAGTAAACACTCGTTACAACCAAGGTATGCAGCAAAGCATTTGTGAAGCCACAACATGCACAACCTTGAGGCGGTTGGGCTACAACAACAGAAGACCCCACCAGGTACCACTCCTCTCCACTACAAATTGGAAAAAGAGGCTAGAATTTGCACGGGCTCACCAAGATTGTGCTGTTGCAGACTGGAAAAAATGTTGCCTGGTCTGATGAGTGAAAATTATACATACATACATAGTATATTTACACACATATACACACTCAAACACACAAATATTTGGACATGTACATGGATAAAAATAAACCCACCGGGTTTTTCATCTTAAAGTCATAAATATAGGAGTCTATGACCTCATCAGTCAGCCAGCCGGAGCCTTCCAGAGTACGGAAAGAAGTATCGTATAGTGTGAATGGACCAGCAATAGCCTCCAGTCTACCATCATCTTTTTGTGCCCACATGTTTTGTACCGCATCTAAAAAGAAAATAAGCAGTTAACTATAATTAAATATTTTCAGATCAAGACCAATAGGGCCAACAAATAAAACTTAAAACAGTAACGGGCCAACAGGGCCAAAATAAAACAAGGCTGATCAGGGCCAACGGGGCCAAAATACAAAACTAAGAAGGGCCAACGGGGCCAATAACTAAATAGATCAGGGCCAGTGCTTATATAATGTAATGTGGCCAGACCGTGTGTTACAGATGACACTTGTATGAGATTTTTACATTTTGAAAAAGGCGTTTTCAGATTCCAATATAGTTACCAATTTACAGTCTTATTTAATTTACTAATAAATTCGAAAAAAAAAATGCTGCAAGTACAGGAATGAATAGCTTGATGATAATCCATTGTTTTGATGTTCTCTAGTTTATACTAGGCCTGCAACTCTTAAACTTGTAAATTTCGTCTTATAACCAAACCTTCCAATTTTTTTTCTAATTTTATATCTTTCTTTGGTTCTTCAGACAGTGTGGTGGATGCGGCTTGTTCTGTTGTTTTGCCTTTCTTTGGTTCTTCGGACAGTGTGGTGGATGCGGCTTGTTCGGTTTTTGTGTCTTCGGGAACTGTTGTGACTGCCGAAAGGTCTTTATCTTGTTCTTCAGGTAAACGTCTTTTTTTCACATCCTTACATGTTTGCAAAGCACGTTTTTTGCACTCAGGGGAAAGAGAAATGTCTATTGATTCATCTGTGTTGCTTGACGACAAAAGTTCTGGGCTAGGAAGTTTTGTTAAACGACCTGCTAATTTCCCCGTTTCAATCCTGTCCTTGTCTTCATCCATGTATTCCAAACTCTCAGCACTGCTTGTTGATGTTTGAACATTGATGTTTATTTTTAGGTATGGTTTAAGGTGTGCAAGACTATACGAGTTTTTAAAGAGTAACTGTCAGGCTGCAGAAGCTAATTTAAACCTCTATTCTCCTGTGTTAAACAGTTTAGAAGGAAGCTCAAAAGCCATTAGTGAAGATAAACATTTCAGTTACCTTTGATGTGTGCTTATCTTAATGTCTGTTATAGACCCATAAAGACGCAAGCCGCAGCTAAACTGCAAAGCATTCTGGGGCCCTCCCCTCGGCTGCTAATGAGACGGTACAGCAGCTTGTGTAATCAGTCCAGAGCGTAGCACTGATAAATCTCCGGGCAGACTACACTGCAGGAGTCAGCTATTGTTCCTAGCCACATGGCTCATTAATATTCACTGCACACCGTGTTGTTCAAGAACAAGCTTATCTGTGATCAGAAGCAGGCAGGACATGACGACACATTTGGCTTCACAAACATGGAGCCTGCCATGAGCTGTCAGGAGCATCTATCTCTGCATATACTATATACAAATTCTGTGAAATCCAAACGAGGACAGTGAAATGCATATGTAATGTAAGTACAGCCAATCTTTAGCTACTGATATATGTGTTTATTTTCTCTGAGACCCTATACCTAACAGCTCCTCTTTAAGAATTTTTCCATCTTTGTTTTGGAGCTTTGCACACTTCCCTATTATTTCATGGATCACAAAGAAGTTTTGCTCCAGTGGGCCTCCTTTTCGACCCTTCTTCTTCATATTGAAAAGAAGAACTTCATCCCCCACCTTAAAGACAACGTTCTTATATTTTTTCAACATTCTCCGCATATATTTCAGACGCTGTTTTTTTTTTGGGCTTCTTTAATGCTGGCGTCACCTCTTTCCAAATTTTTTTGTAATTTTTCCATTCTTTCCTCTACACACCCTTTATATTTTTCTCTATCTGGTAAAACTATTGAACTCAACTAAAGTGAAATGAAAATAAAAATAAATGAATAAAAATTACAACTAATGTACAACATACAGCGCTTAAAGGGAGTCTGAAGTGAAAAAATAAAAATAAAAAAGAGGGAACTTACCTAAGGGGAGGGAAGGCTCTGGGTCCTATAGAGCCTTCCCATTCCTCTCCTTGTACCACCATTACTGCCCAGGCTACCCCATTAGCAGTGTCTGATTGTTCTCTTCCATCGCAATCTTGAAGAGCACAAGTGCTCGAGGACAGCCGCTACGTACTGCGCATGCACGGGAACGCAATCTCGTGCACACGCAGTACAGAACGTGCATCTTTGAGAGTACTTCGGCTCCCAGACACTGCAGAAGCCTCCTTCATCAAGGGAAGAGAGCAGTCTCCGACCGATTGGTTGGAGAACAATTGGGAAGAAAGCACATGAACAGCGGGATGAGGAGAGGAACTGGAAGGCTCTATAGGACCCAGACTATTCCCTCTCCATAGGTGAGTATCTTGTGTTTTTATTTCGTCGTCTCAAACTCACTTTAATCTATGAGATAGTCAATAATCTGAATACAACTATATAAATAGATAGTGGGCTAATTCAACCTAGAAAAAAAAACAACAAAAAAAATTCCTAGCTCACAAAAATATGGGAGATGAGAAAGACTCACAACAGCATAATTTTAAAAAGAACTGTTAATTCATTTGTATGATAGATATAGATATATAGGGGGAGAGAGAGAGATAAATAGAGAGAAAATGTTCAATGTTAGAGACTCAAACCCCCACCCCACAAAAAAAAAAACCTCCTGGGAGTTACTTACCTCAGGAGAGGGAAGCCTCAGTATCCCAATGACACCTCTCTCCCCTGCAGCTGCAGGTAATACAGTGCTAGCTCCTCTCAGAATCCTCCCCCGACAATGATGGGTTTATTTATCTCTCCGGGATCCAGCACAGGCGCAGTGGCAGCTTTTTAATTGAAATTTTCAAAATATATTTTCTTGTATGGTTTTAAATGGGAGAGGCTGATTTTTGTCTTTACAATATTCTCAGTGGTGTTGCTCAGTGTTGCAGTTTTGCCAGAAATAGATTCAATAATATACGGCCCAATATAGTCAGCCTGTAAATTTTTATTAGAAAAATATTATTTATAATTATAATACAAATAAATAAATAAAATAATTTGATCAATCATACCAATTGTAACAAAAAACAAGATCAAAGAAACAAGAAAAAACAATCAATTCTGCATATATATATATATATATATATGCGTAAATAAACACAGGACTTCTATGTCCAAAAACAAACAAAATCATAATACATAATAATCATACTACAATATTAATTCGTTGTGAAGACCTGAGCAGAAGAATGCACAAACATACCACCGATTCAAACAACGAGACATGACTAAACAACACAGACCCAACACCTGAACGTATGCAACAAAGCAATAACCAACACCACACAATACCTGACATCACCTAACAACAATCATACAAAATAAATGCACCAACACTAACAATCAAACTACCACATATTCAGGAAAAGGGCAAGTGTACACATACGACGATAAATAATCAAAAACCTGCACAAGACAAAACAAAGCAAAACAAAAAAAAAAAACCTTACCTCCAATACATTAAGAATAAGCTGGAAGGAAAACACCTCCAGTATGTCTGCGGCCAGTCATTTACAAAAAATTTAGAAAAAGATTCAAAATCTAAGTACGCTACAGAGGCGCTCTAGTTCACATATGACCTACAGCTGTGTTCTCCTACCTCAGAATTGCCTGATGAAGCGGGATGTGTGCCCGCGAAACGCGTCGCACTGTTTTTGGAGACTAATAAATACCTTTTATATTGTTTACGGCTTGAATTCAGCCTGGTGTTTTTATGTGAGGGTAGTGGATCCACCCACCCCCTCCTTTTAGACATTTTTAACTTGTTTTATTCTATTTTGGCGCCTCTATTTTCCATTTTCACTCATATCTTGTCCACCCTAGGTGGAGGGGTGCATCCCCATTTTTCCTTTCTATAGGGAGCGACTTTTTAAACCTGAGTGGGGTCAGGTTATAATTCTCCCCACCTGCTGTTATATTGGTCGCCTGCGTGGTGACCCACACTTGTGAGTATATTCTCATTTGAATTTTTTCCCATACTTGGTTGAACATACTACACCATATTTGGCTCTCGGTTCTTTTTTCCTGTCTTTCAAAATCTAAGTAGTCTGTGATGAGAAATAGAAAGCTCACCCAGAAGAGACGTCAAGAGGCTAAGGAGGCCTAATGTTCTGCCAGGCAAGAACCCAGGCACCTCTGCCCATCCTACGCCTCTCCAAGCACCGAATCCTAGAAACCTCACCCAGAATACTGTTCACCACCACCTGAACAGGGAGGAATTTCTGCCTAATGCAAAGCTGACACCTTGCTAACCATGTGTGATGTCTGACAGCTAAACTAACTAAATACAAAGTGCACAAATCAAAACCCTGGCGACGTTTGAATGCTCCGTATGCCCACTCAGCACAACATAATATAGTCAGCCTGTAGCCTCCCTCCCAGTCTTCCTTTTTTCCTTATATTATAATACAGTACTAGCTCTCCAACTTGATAGGTGACATCCTTATATTTTTTTTTTGCTGTTTTTTTTAAATAGCCAATTTTTTGCCTCTTGGGATCTATGGCTTCATCCAATTGTTTCTTCTGAATTTTTTTATTTTCTAGTTGTTAAAATTCTTCAAAAGTTGGAAATGTGAGTGAATTAAGCTGAGAAGATATTTTGTAGTAATATTTTTTTAAAAATGATCCACAAAATTCCTTTTAATATTACTTAATTACTGGAAGTTCTTAATGAATTTGAGGGATATCAGATTCTTCGTTGAAACATTACATCAAAGGAACTGCGTCAGTCCTGTGTGGATTTTCAAGTGAAACGAAAAAAGGGTAGAGCCAAGGAAATAGTCCCAATCATTTTGGCTGTAATTTACATATTTGGTTAGGTTTCTAAACAGAAAAAAATGAGATTGAAAAGTACAAATAACCACTTCTATTTTTTGTAACTTATTTGAAATTATTATGTACAAAGCTTTTTTATGGTACCATTAGTTCTTAGGCCATTAGTCTGGTACACTAGGCCATTGGTCTGGGGATGGTATGGTGCAGTAATTTTGCGTTCTAGTTGCAATAATTTATATAATTTAAGATTTATCTGAAAAATAAATTGCATTTTATTTTAAGATAAATCAATACCTGATTGAAGAAAAAAAATTGCAGAACTGTCAATAGAGAAGGTACGTTTCGGAGATTCACTTTTAGCAGATTCTGCATCTTCTGCTTCTACTTAATTGAAATTTTCAAAATACATTTTATGGTTTTAAATGTGAGAGGCTGATTTTTATTTTTACAATATTCCCACTGGTGTTGTTCAGTGTTTCAGTTTTGCCAGAAATAGATTCAATAATATACATCCCAACATAGTCAGCCTATAGCCTCCCTCCCTGTCTTCCTTTTTTTCCTCATATTTTAATACAGTACTAGATCTCCAACTTCATAGGTGACATCCTTATTTTTTTTAGCTGTCTCTTTAAATAGCCAATTTTTTGCCTGTCTTGGGACTCAACTATGTTTATAGCTATAAGCGGCTACATCCAATTTTTTCTTTTTCTTTCTCCCTGATTTTTTTTATTTTCTTGTTGTTCAAATTCTTCAAAAGTTGGAAACGTAAGTGAGTCGAGCTGGGAAGAAAGAAAAATATTTTGTAATAAAATACATCTAAAAATGATGTACAAAACCCATTTTAATATAGATTACTGGAAGCTCTTTGGGAATTTCTGAGGGATATCGGACTCTTCGCTGAAACATTACATCAAAGGTACTGCATTTCAGTCCTGTGTGGATTTTTGAGCGGATTAAAAAGCTTAGAGCCAAGGAAATAATCCCAATCATTTTGGATGGGATTTACATATATGGTTAGGGTTCTAAAAAGAAAAAAAAAATCATGATTGAAAAGTACATATAACCATTTTTAAACTATTATAAAATTATTATGTAGAAACCTTTTTATGGTACTATTAGTTTGTTCCACTAGGCCATTGGTCTGGGGATGGTATGGTGCAGTAATGATGCATTGTAGTTGCAATAATTTACATAATTTGAGATTAATCTGAAAAATTAAATTTTACATTTAAGAAATCAATACCTGATTATTTTGGTGAGCTTGTGCAAATTGTAGCCTCTTTTTCCTATTTGTAGTGGAGATGAGTGGTACCCGGTGGGATGTTCTGCTGTTGTAGCCCATCCGCCTCCAGGTTGTATGTGTTGTTGCTTCACAAATGCTTTGCTGCATACCTCGGTTGTAATGAGTGGGGATTTCAGTCAACATTGCTCTTCTATCATCTTGAATCAATTGGCCCATTCTCCTCTGACCTCTGGCATCAACAAGGCATTTTCACCCACAGGACTGCCGCATACTGGATGTTTTTCTCTTCTCACACCATCCTTTGTAAACCCTAGAAATAGTTGTGCTTGAAAATCCCAGTAACTGAGCAGATTGTGAAATACTCAGACCGGCCTGTCTGGCACCCATGCCACGCTCAGAATTGCTTAAATCGCCTTTCTTTCCCTTTCTGACATTCAGTTTGGAGTTCAGATGATTGTCTTGACCAGGACCACAACCCTAAATGCATTGTATACAGAACAGACTTGGAGATGGCACACAAATGGCTTTGCAATATTAAATTGTATTGGAGTATACAGCAGTACACAACATGTTTCGGGCGTTGCTCTTCCTCAGGTGTACCGCCCCTTACCCTAGTGACACACTTATACCCACGCCATGCATATTAATTACATCACATGACCACAGAACAATCCACAAATTCAGAAAATTACAATCCTATCTGGTGAACTACACAATAATGTGTCTGCTCCAGGAATTGTCCCGAGGAATACATCACATAGATATGTCATAGCCAGTCCATTCTTAAATCTTTAGAATTTCAAATACATATTCAATAAAGTCCTGTTTTAGAGGTACTTGCGGACAGTCCATTTTTAACCTATAGAGAAAAAGAATCAAAGGAAACACTTTAAGCTTAAACAGCTTTAAAGGGGAACTTCAGCCTAAACAAACATACTGTCATCAAGTTACATTAGTTATGTTAATTAGAATAGATAGGTAATATAATCTCTTACCTACCCTGTTTTAAAAGAACAGGCAAATGTTTGTGATTCATGGGGGCTGCCATCTTAGTCAGGGGGCAGCATTATTTTTGGTTGAAAGGAGGTGACAAGGAGCAGGAGACACAGTTCCAACTGTCCTGTGTCCTGATCACCCCTCCCAGCTGCACACGCTAGACTTCAAATGTCAAATTAAAAATGTAAAAAAAAATAAAATTTGCACCAAAACAGCAGAACGAGAACAACAAAATTAGAAATCCCATCATGTTTTGCACTGCATCAGGGGAAAAAAGCCCGGGCAGTTTTCTTCTGTGCAGCTAAAAATTAGGCTTGTATAAGAAAAACAAAGTTCTGATGCTGTGAAACTGTTAAAGAAACACCAAGCCTTTTCAGTGCTGCTGAGTCGATTTTTAGTCCGGAGGTTCACTTTAAGCTCAAGCACTCGTTGGGACCATTTGGATGTACACAATTGAACCGTTTAATCCACCTTGCCTCTTTTTGTAATAGTAGCTTCTTCCTGTTCCCCCTCTTGGAGGAACAGGCTCCTCATCCATCACAAACCATCTTAATTGCGCTTCAGTGTGATGCTTGGCAACAAAATGACGGTACAGAGGCGTTTCATACTCCATTTTACCATCCCCAAAATTGGTTACACTCCTCTTGTGTGCCTGAATCCGTTGTTTCACTGGCCGCTCCGTCTTGCCAATGTACACAAGACCACAGAGGCACTAGAGCCCGTACACCACGTACGGACTCAAGCAGGAAAACCTACCCCTGATGTACATTTTGGCACCCGTCGAGGGGTGTCCCTGTGGGAGTCTGGCACCGGCGGACCGGTAAAGCATCGGTTTTGAGGAGAGAGTGTGTGGTTTTTATGTACAACCCCTAAATGCATTTAAGCAACTGCCATGTGATTGGTTGATTAGATAATAGCATTAATGAGAAATTGAACAGGTGTTCCTAATAATCCTTTAGGTGAGTGTAGAAAGGAGCAAGGAAACAGCTATGCATCAAAATCCAGCTGATATGGGGTTCCAGTGAATTGCACAGTTTGTGTGGGGGCATTCTAACAGGGATGTATTTTGCCTAAAAACGTAAGATATAGCTATAGAGTAGCTGATGAATAGAAAGCAAAACTATTCTTCGGTTAGAATACTTGTAGTGGGTGCAGACAGGAACAAAGAACATCCATCGGGCCCTAGGCAATCTGTGGGTATAGCCAAGAGTGATGTGCAGGTACTCTGCAGGAGAATGAGGGGATTCTTCCTCTATTACACATTCTTCATGCACAATCAAAACCAGGTTTACAGATGATAAACACCTTTGCGTTCACTGAGCACAACATTCTCACTGGATTCACTACAGCTCAGCAAGCAGTGCATATATACAGTAGGTTAACAATGACATACCCTTTTTTTTTACCATGATCCCATTACTTCCATGTGTGTTATAATCACTGCAATCAATAAGGGACATGTAGCGGGTGGTAAAAGTTTTTCAACTGTGCGGGGGTGCCAGGATTCCAACCTGTTGAAGTCACACAGGCTCTTTTCATAAGTTACCCAGAATTTTTTCTGATTGGCAAACTTAATGTAACATCTGCAACTATGGCGGCTGCGGACACGCAGGGTATACCCGCAGCCGCCTTTGTTCCCTGTTCTCAGGCCTCATCCGTTCCGTCGGCGTCTAGCACTCTGGGAACGGTACTATCTCGTGCTCATAGGGTTGCTGTATCGCGCGGGCGCGCGTGGAGACAGGATCTTTATGCTGGAAGAAGGCGCATCAGCCGGTCGGCTGACGTCAGAGGTGACTCACGCTGCCCGGATTGGCTGATTGGTAAGGGGCGCGGCTGTGAGCTCTCCTCGGCTTCTTAAGCCTTCACTGGTCATTAGCAACTTGTCTGCTGTTGTGAATACACTAGTGCTAGCGCTCAGACCTTAGACTAGTATCCGGTGTGCTTTGATCTGGGAGGAAACCAGGGATTTAACACAAGACTAGGACTATTGTATATTGTATTACTGATTACCTGTGTATGATTCTGGCTATACTCTGACCTTGCTATTGCTCATCGATTCTGTACTTCTGCCTATCTGACCTTAGTTGCTGAACCTCTGCCTGATTACTCACTATTCTTCTGCCTCACGTTTCTGTACTGTATTCGCCTCTCAGTTGCCAAACCTTGCCTGTCTGACCTCTCTACTCACCAGTGGGCCCTTGCCACTGGTGAGGTGCTCTTTTGATTAAATATCCACCAGCTCCTCTGGTGAGGTTTAGTTTAAGTTATACAGCTTCTGTGACTGACAGTACCTTACCAGCTCCTCTGGTAAGGTCTAGTTAAACTATTCAGTCGCTTGTGCTGATAGTACCTTACCAGCTCCCCTGGTAAGGTTTAGCCAAAGTTCGTTGTCACTCCTGTTAGTACTTTACCAGCTCATCTGGTAAGGCCTATTATTTATACTACTGTTATTGCAGCTAGTACCCACCAGCTCCCCTGGTGAGGTCTAGCACTGTTGTTTCAGATAGTAGTCACCAGCTTCTCTGGTGAGATCTATCCATTTAATCTACTGTTGCACCAAACACTTTACACCTCTGTTTCTCAGCCGTCTATACTTGCATTATTGGTGATACTGCAGATCACCACATAATCGGGAATAGAGTCTGTATTATTGGTGATTCTGCAGATCACACAATAATCAGACGTCTGTGTGCTACACCAATCGTTACACTTAAGCTCTAAAGTTCTTTGAAGTTGAAAGTATTGGGCATATATTCTAATATTGGGTGCTCCCCCCCTCCAATTTCTCATGTCTGCTTATGATTTTATATGCAATTCTGCGATTTGACATTATCCATATAAAATCCTGAAAACAATTGTTCCAGGTATTATACCAATCTCTTGGTACACTTATCGGTACATTTTGTAATATAAATATTTTAGGGAGAATTTTCATTTTTATGAAATTAATTTTCCTGATAGTGTTAAATTGGCCATTCTTCATTTTGGTCAGTAATTTCTTACAATCTTTTTGTAGTGGTATGTGATTGTGTTTAAATAAGTCCTTAAGGTCACTAAAGTTGAGTCCAAGATATTTTATATGGGAATTGGTTGTAAAGTAGGGAGTAGAGGAGCACTCGAAAAAGGAGAAATCCCTGTGTGCCCAAGCCAGCAGGTGTGGTTGCTGATTTTATTTAGGCTGAGTGGCTTGAGAAAGAGCTATCGAAAAACCAGGCTGTCGCCGCCATAGCCTATAATTTTTTTACTGACAATTGTCATGTTTATGGCATTTCAATAAAGAGCTTATTTTTATTCTATAGTGCCAGCCCTTTTTGTACACATATAGGAATTGGTATAATCAATTCCATATTTTAATTGAAGGGTATTCACTATTGTCTCTGAGCTATTTAAGTTTAGTATCGTGGTTTTTGTATTATTTACTTTAAAGTTAGAATACTTGCAAAATTCAGTTATGATCTTGTTAGCTATTTCAAAGGAGCTTAACCTTCCTGGCGTTTTATTAAGATCGCCAGGCTGGCGACCGGACGTTTTTTTTTTTTAATAAAAAAAAAACTATTTCATGCAGCCAACTGAAAGTTGGCTGCATGAAAGCCCACTAGAGGGCGCTCCTAATCCGCACTTCTAATCGCCTCCGCGATGAGCGGCCCTTCTTGTTTTGCTTTTCTCATCGCCATGGCGATGAGCGGAGTGACGTCATGGACGTCAGCCGACGTCCTGACGTCAGCCGCCTCCGATCCAGCCCTTAGCGCTGGCCGGAACTGTTTGGTCCAGCTGCGCTGGGCTAGGGCGGCTGGGGGGACCCTCTTTCGCCGCTGCACGCGGCGACGATCAGGTAGCACACGCGGCTGGCAAAGTGCCGGCTGCGTGTGCTCATTTTTATTTGATTGAAATCGGCCCAGCAGGGTCTGAGCGGCACCCTCCGGCGTCTCTGGACGAGCTCAGCTTGTCCAGAACGCTCAGGAGGTTAAAGGGAAACTCCGACCAAGAATTTAACTTTATCCCAATTAGTAGCTGATACCCCCTTTTACATGAGAAATCTATTCCTTTTCACAAACAGACCATCAGGGGGCACTGTATGACTCATATTGTGGTGAAACCCCTCCCACAAGAAACAAGAAAAGTACATACTCTTGCCAGTTTCCTGTCTGTGAACCTTGCTGCATTGTGGGAAATGGCTGTTTACAGCTGTTTCAAACTGCCAAAAAAGCATGCAGCAGCTACATGCATGCATCGCCTGCCAACAGTAAAAATGTCACCATGTAATGTCAGAATGTAAATCAGGGATTTAAAAGATTTTACAATGGGAACACACTGACTAAATCATTTATACATAATTATTGTAAAAATAAAGCACTTTTTTATTACATTATTTTCACTGGAGTTCCTCTTTAAGGGAATGGTTAACATCAAGAATAGGTCATCTGCATAGGCTATTATCTTATTTTCGTAATGTCCTATATTCCACCCACATACAGTACCTATACCAGGCTGGATCATAAGTATTAGTACTTCTATTCCTAAATGAAATACTGTTGGGGAGATTTAGCATCCCTGCCTCACACCATTGCCCAAAGGGAAGGAGTGCGTTAAACAACCATTAATTTTTACACTAGCAGTTTGATTCACCTATAAGCCTTTTAAACAATGAATAAAGATAGGACCAATCCCATAGTGTTCGAGAGCAGAATCTATAAAAGAATCTTGAAATATGGTTGAAGACATTTTCGGCATCGACAGCTACTAAAATAGCATCTTTGTGTCATATTTTTGAGTTATATATGAAATTAATTGCCGAGACGAGACTATTTGATGATCAACCTAATTTTCTGACTCCCAACAACTGATCTATCACTTTCTCCAGTCTTAGTGTTAAGATTTTTGAGTATATTTTTACGTCCATGTTTATTACATGTTTATTACTGAGATGCGTCGGTAATTACCACAATGCAGAGGGTTTTTGCCTTCCTTAGGAATTAAAGTGATTGTGACTAAGTTTAATTCTTTAGAGTATGGTTTTCTCTCCAAATTTTTTTACCATAAAACAGTAATTTTGTGCTATCTCATCTGCAAATTTTTTTTATGAAACTCCTAAGGTCCTGGGCTCGTGCCAATTTTGAGTAAATTAACTGTCTCTTTAAATTCGGTCTTTGTTATAGGGGCATTTAGCCTGTCCTTATCCTCTACTGTAATCTTATGTAGGTTTCCTGATTGAGCATATTTATTTATGTTTTCAATTGATACTTCATCCTTAAGACTATATAAATCTGCGTAATAATTCCTGAATACTTCCTTTTTTTGTTAGATTGGGCATTCGTTTACCTTGTTTATTACAATTTATAACAATGTGTTTTTTTTTTTTAGTTTTGTATATTCTTTGACACATTTTTCATTTTTAAAATTCTCTTTATCCTATGCCTGGTTGAATTGACAACCAGAAAATTATCCTGACTGGGATTTGCTTTATGTACAGATTCTGCGTTTTTAAGTTCGTCCATTAGATCATTGGACTGCCCTGTTTTTTTTTTTTTTTTTTATTGTCTTTTACTGTTTTATTTATTTATTTTGCAATAACTATTAAAGATAATCTAATAGCACTTTTAAAGGAGTCCAAGATGTTTTTTTTTCTAATGTAATTGAACCGCGATTTTCTGCAAAAAAAGTGTTTAATTTGGGCAGCTATACTACCTCCTTCACAGTAGGCTCTGACAGGACAGAGCTGTCCAACCTCCAACGCCAATCCGAGACGCCATTGTCCATTTTAAGGTTACCGGGGTTTAATCTGACTAAGTCATTTTACCTATTTTTATTTCCATTGTTTCTAGGATTATGGAAGCAAAAAAAGTTCCAGTCTGGTATAGGTATTGTGTACCACTGAATAAAATATGTAGTCTTTCACTTCTAGATGATAGATCCTCCAGACATCCACCATTCTATGATTTATTTTTTTATACACTTTATAAGGGTATTTGCTCACATACATACACTCACATTATTTATGATAACTGTTATCCGCAAAATAGAACATTTTCTCATTTTCTCTTTTAATTACAGTCTAACTTTATTAAGAGTCAGAGTATTTTGTTCCAAACTTAAAGTAGCCCAAACTGCTCCTGCTACACAGCCCTGCTTTGAAGTACAATAAATTCAGACATTACAAAGTTAAAAAATAAATAGTTTGTCCACCTGAAAATTCACTTCCATCTTAACCACATGATATCACTATTCTTTAAATTACACCAAGTTTAAAAAAATGAACACCAAACAAGATAAAGACTTGCTTCATTCACAAATTCACGTACCCCCAGTATAGGTAGCCAGGTCTATAGGTGTCCCCAGTGGAAGTAGCCAGGGCTATAAGTGTTCCCAGTATAAGTAAACAGGTCTATGGGTGTTCACAGTATAAGTAGCCATGTGTATAGATGTCCCCAGAATAGGTAGCCAGATCTATTGGTGTTGCCAGATGTATAGATGTCCCCAGAATAGGTAGCCAGGACTTTAGGTGTCCCCCAGCAGGAGGAGAGGCAGCGCAGTGAAGAGGGAGCAGCGGGCACAGCGACGGGGAAGGGGGGCAATCTCCCACCCTTCCCTTACCTTGGGGCTTTCCCTTGCTCTCTTCCCCCTCCAGAATTAAGCTTTACGGGCCGCTGGCAGTGGGCAGGGACTTACCCTTGTCTTCTTCCAGGCGCGAGAGGGCACTCTGCGTGTCGTTAGACTGGTCTAGAACAGAGCAGCGGCACGCATAGCTCTCTCCCACGCTTGGAACGAGGAGGCTGCCTGCTGTGCACAAAGTTTAATTCTGGAAGGACGAAGTGAACAAGGGGGAGCCCCAAGGTGAGGGAAGGGGGGGAGATGGCCCCCCTTCCCCGCTGCTCCCCCTTCACTGTGCTGCCTCCCCTCCACATGCTAGGGTGGACGACATCCACGCTCAAAAACAGTAGGTGGACGTTGTCCACCCACATTCACGCAGGACTCAATCCCTGACTCACCCCAACCCCGATCCCCCACACACACCACAACACGAAAAAGAAAAAAGATATATATTTGTATATATATTACCGTAACAACAAATAAGTTCAACATTAATTGTAAAGTGGGAGATCTCCAAAAAGTAACACGTAGAACAGTACAACAAAATTACTTAACATGCAGTGAAACAAATAGTGCTTATAAACAAATAGACAGACAAGTGACAGCGCTCATGGATGCATCTGAATTGTAAGCCAACCGAGGCCCCCCCACCCCCTTGCCTGTAGTGAATGCTAGGTGTGTATTTTAGTCCACACACATCAATGCAGCTCTGCACATCAATGTAGATAAATCATTCAGGTATAAGTTCACCCCTCACTGAAGCTAGGCCCCCCTTCCCTCTTTTTGCCTGTAATGAGTGCTAGGTGTGTATGTTCGTCCAGTAGTTATTGGAGCTCTGCACATCAATGCAAACACACCATTCAGGTATAAGTTTTGTTTGAAAGCGCTGCCATATCTCCTGCAGTGCTTATAAACAGTAAACACAGTCCTTTAGAAAACAGACCATAAACCCGAATACCGGCGCCCTTGCTTTTCATGCTGCATTTTGTAACATAGGGTAAAGGATCCCATTCATCCGCAGGAGGACCAAGGAGACTAATAAACAAAAGCGAAGATAAGCGTTCAATCCCAAGCTGATTCCTAATGGGTGTCATCACTAAATTCATCGTACTGAAGCCCCTCTCACAATCACCGGATGTCACTGGAAGGCTGTTCACCGCTGTCATCATTGGTTTTATATCAGGAACCTCTGCACCACCATTATCAATGAAGTCTCTGAAACCTTCACAAATGGATGCATAGTGGATGCGGAATCTCTTACACAGTTGTTCCAGCTTTGTTTCTCCTTCAGTCCAAGGGCTTTCCACTTTTATTGGCCAGCGTTGGCAATTCAGTATGTCAAGTTCAGAGACCAGAGTTTTAAATTCATCGTACTCTGATGAGTTTGAAGGTCTGTTGCTTGCAGTTGAGGTATATAGTCTGGAACGTAAATTATCCACTAAAGACTGGTAAAATTGGGGGCGATTTATCTTTATTTGGCCTTTGGTGCTTTCTGTATTGATGGTTACAACTTTGAAATTCCCTTGCTCTACAGATTCGAGTGCTTCTTTCAGGTGTTTGCCAGGCTTCTCTTTCAACTTTTCAATTGCACGAACTGACCTATTGATGAGCTGGTAGGCTCGTGGCAGTGTGATGTCATCACGTTGTAGGGCTTCAGATAAGATTCCCAATTCACAGACAGCATCTGCAACCCCTGCAAGGTTTAACAAATATTCTGCTGATGTCAGGATCTTGTTAAGGCCGCTAAATACACATTTCTGCTTACTGTTATGAGCAGAACTTGAGCTTGCTTGTATGAAATGGCTGTGTAATGCAGGATATGACTCCCAAACTGCCCGTATAGCTCTTTGGCTGGAAGCAACCCACCGAACTGTAAAAACCCTTCCAATTTCAAGAATTTGCATTTCTAATTCTTATGCGCATTTAGAGAGCTCTGATAGATTTTTTTTGGGGGACTGGTGATGCACACTATACAAACTTCTCAAAGGAAGAGGTTACATGGTGAAGACCAGGAATAGCATCAACTGTATCTGCAATGCACAATTCAAGCCTATGACACAAGCAGTGCCATTTCACAATCCGTGGATATTTTTCACGGAGTCGTTCTAGAACACCCGACTTTCTTCCAAGTATTACGCTTGCACCAGCACTAAAAACTCCAATCAGGTTTTCAGCAAGAAAGTCATTATTGAACCCATGTTTAGAAAGACAAGCTAGAAGGGTGACTTCAATAGACTGGGCATTAAGTTTGAGGCAAATGAAGTAAATAAAAAAAAAAGTGACTGGCTCAATTTCGTTAATAGTGGTACGAATATAAACAATTAACACTGACTGTGAAGCTACTGTAGTAGACTCATCAATAAACAATGACATTTTTGGAGCCTGTTCAATAATTTTCTTGCATAGCCTTTTCCTCATTTCACTGGCAATGCAATCTATTATTTGCGCACCTGTATATTTGCTATGAAGAATGCATCCCACATCTGTACCATTTGCAGCTTGCAAGCTAACAAGATCACGGAAGTCTGTGTAAGGGCGATTATTTTTTGCACAATAATGGGCAATGCGAAACACTTTAAAGGTGGATGCAAATTTCTGCTTTTGCTGTTCTTCAATATTGGATTGCAGTATCTGCTTTTTAGATACAGCTTGAATATCTATTGCCTTTAAGTGTGATTCTGAAACCTTGTGCCTATGTATTTTCTTCCGCAGTGAGGTCAGCATGTCTTTTCTTGTTCTTTCCATGTGCAGAAATCGTACCAGTGCTCCATTCTTTTGAAATAGACAGACCCTGTCCAACAGACACTCCAAGGTGTTTAACCTCACGACATACATTGCATCCCAAAAGGCCCTTTTCTAGAAATAACAAAGGGTACTTTATTTTAACCTCTAGCCATTGAATGTGGTCCCAACATTCTGGTAGAAGAATTCTCTCACTAACATCAGCAGCTGGTTCTTAAGGCTCATCACTAATAATTAAGTCCAGACTACTGACTGGTGTGATTTCTGATACTGGGTCATCTTGCTGAAGCAGAGGTTCACTCTGAGATGAGCAACTTGCAGACTCCGGCTCAGCGTGTGATTTGTTAGTAGAAGCCTTTGAAAAAAAGTCGGTAATATTTCGCTTTCGTTTGTTCATTTCTGCAGAATATC
The DNA here is from genome assembly GCF_040937935.1 of Hyperolius riggenbachi. Taxonomy (NCBI): domain Eukaryota; kingdom Metazoa; phylum Chordata; class Amphibia; order Anura; family Hyperoliidae; genus Hyperolius; species Hyperolius riggenbachi. The sequence goes on from NC_090648.1 coordinate 89,768,586, forward strand.
AAAAAAAGCCTGAATTTAAAAACAATACACTACTAACTTATGTGCAAAACTACTATGGCAGTATTGTCAGTATACTTAGATGCCTTTTTTTCACCTGTTGGTGAACTGAACATACAAAGCACGCAGTAATGTTACCAATACTTACGCCCATAAGACAGTGTGTCTGTCTCTTACCTGTCCCAGTTCCGTGGGGACACTGCCTGTTGAGGGCAGGCGAATCAGAGAGAAAGTCACTCTCTCTGCAAAGTGAAAACATACAGCTCCACTCCAACTGGTGCAGGAGTTGAGCAGACCAGAAACTGGCAGCAGCAGGCACAATCAATCACTCTTGCTGGCCGCGGCTCATTCAGGGAAGATGGGAGGAGCCAGACCAGCCTAGAGCAGTGTGTCAACTGAAGGGGCAGATCAGGTGGTCATTGAGGCCAGCCGCGGAGGAGGAAAGAGATGCCCTCCCCCATCATAAGACACGGCTCCCATCATCAGACATGGCCCCGGCGGTGTCTGATGATGAGTGGCAAGAATAGTAGTAATCATCGCACAGAGGCAGCTTTAGTATATGCGGGGCCTGGGGTGAGTGTCAAATGCGGGGCCTAGAGCCATAAGTGAAGGCCATATAACGTACCACCATGCTCACGGGCTTGTCCGCCTCTAATGCTGTACACTTTATTATTGTTTGAAGAGAAACCGTAACCAAGAATTGAACTTCATCCCAATCAGTAGCTGATACCCCCTTTTACATGAGAAATCTATTCCTTTTCACAAACGGATCATCAGGGGGCTTTGTATGGCTGATATTGTGGTGAAACCCCTCCCACAGGAAATTGTGAGGACCATGGTCCTGGCAGTTTTCTGTCTGTGAACCTTGTTGAATTGTGGGAAATAACTGTTTACAGCTGTTTCAAACTGCCAAAAAAGCAAGTAGCAGCTACTTCTTCTGAAATCACCTGCCAGCAGAAAAAATGTCACCATGTGATAAATGTCAGAATGTAAATCAGGGAGAGGAAAGCTTTTACAATAGGTGAACACTGAAAATCATTTATACATAATTATTGTAAAAATTAAGCATTTATTTTTTTTTACATTATTTTCACTGAAGTTCCTCTTTAAAAACAATTACGTTTGATAAAGGCCACTAAGCCAACCAATATAAGAACAATTACAATACGTAATGTAGTCAAACAGCCAATGGTACTACCATTCACTATTTGATTACATTTTGTAAAATGGAAAAATGGGAAGCTGACCTCAACTTCCACCTTACACCTAAAAGGTGGGCACATGGCTTTGAAACACTTATGAAGAGAAGTCTGTATTACTCTATATTAGAGACCAATGTTAAACTCCTTCACAGAGGTTATCTAACCCCGGAGCGGGTCTCTGGCATCTTTCCTCAAGCCTCCGCCTTATGCTACAGATGTTGTGGTACTAAGGGAACATTAGCCCATATGTGGTGGACCTGCCCCCTGGTTGCCAGATTCTGGTCACAAGTTGCTGGACTGATAGCATCCGTGCTTCAGATCTCATTCTCTCCCACTCCATCTGTTTTTCTGATGGGTGATAAACCCAACAATCTGAAACACCCACCCCACAGACTAACTCAGCATATCCTAAATTCCGCTAAAACATATTTAGCCTCTCGCTGGAAGGACCCCCTTCTTTATTTAGATCACGTGATTAGTAAAGTTCACAGAGTTATGATATTGGAGAGAATGATGGCTATCTCGGAGAACCGGATGCTCCAGTTTACCAACACATGGTCACCCTGGATTGACTATGCTGATAACAATGGTCTTCGTTACTCTATTTTCTTTACCTAAAATAGTGGCACTACATGCATCGCATCTAGCATGCCCTGTATTGTCTCTTGCAAAGTCCTAGTTTCTTCTTTTTTCTTTTTTTTTCTTTTTTTTAAACTTGAGTTTTTTTTATTGAAAATTTTCCAACAAACACACATTTTACTATAGCTTGCATGATACAATAGAGTGCATTGAACTATTCACATATATGGACACGCTGAGTGAGATAACACTTGATTGTACCAAATATCTAATGAGTTACGACATGAGTCAGTTTTACGTATCGTAGAACATAAACATACAACATAAACCTACATACTAACAAACATACACAAACCGCCTTATATTAACGGTTTCGACTTCTGCTTCCATCTAATCCTTCTTCCTTAGTATTAGTGCCTACTAGATTTAGTGTCCATTTCTTAATTTATACTCCATATCTAGGTTCAGGGAGACTAGATTACTTATATACAGGGAGTGCACAATTATTAGGTAAATGAGTATTTTGACCACATCATCCTCTTTATGCATGTTGTCTTACTCCAAGCTGTATAGGCTTGAAAGCCTACTACCAATTAAGCATATTAGGTGATGTGCATCTCTGTAATGAGAAGGGGTGTGGTCTAATGACATCAACACCCTATATCAGGTGTGCATAATTATTAGGCAACTTCCTTTCCTTTGGCAAAATGGGTCAAAAGAAGGACTTGACAGGCTCAGAAAAGTCAAAAATAGTGAGATATCTTGCAAAGGGATGCAGCATTCTTAAAATTGCAAAGCTTCTGAAGCGTGATCATCGAACAACCAAGCGTTTCATTCAAAATAGCCAACAGGGTCGCAAGAGGCGTGTGGAAAAACCAAGGCGCAAAATAACTGCCCATTAACTGAGAAAAGTCAAGCGTGCAGCTGCCAAGATGCCACTTGCCACCAGTTTGGCCATATTTCAGAGCTGCAACATTACTGGAGTGCCCAAAAGCACAAGGTGTGCAATACTCAGAGACATGGCCAAGGTAAGAAAGGTTGAAAGACGACCACCACTGAACAAGACACACAAGCTGAAATGTCAAGACTGGGCCAAGAAATATCTCAAGACTGATTTTTCTAAGGTTTTATGGACTGATGAAATGAGAGTGAGTCTTGATGGGCCAGATGGATGGGCCCGTGGCTGGATTGGTAAAGGGCAGAGAGCTCCAGTCCGACGAGGTGGAGTACTGGTTTGGGTTGGTATCATCAAAGATGAGCTTGTGGGGCCTTTTTGGGTTGAGGATGGAGTCAAGCTTAACTCCCAGTCCTATTGCCAGTTTCTGGAAGACACCTTCTTCAAGCAGTGGTACAGGAAGAAGTCTGCATCCTTCAAGAAAAACATGATTTTCATGCGGGACAATGCTCCATCACACGCGTCCAAGTACTCCTCAGCGTGGCTGGCAAGAAAGGGTATAAAAGAAGAAGAAAAACTAATGACATGGCCTCCTTGTTCACCAGATCTGAACCCCATTGAGAACCTGTGGTCCATCATAAAATGTGAGATTTACAAGGAGGGAAAACAGTACACCTCTCTGAACAGTGTCTGGGAGGCTGTGGTTGCTGCTGCACGCAATGTTGATGGTGAACAGATCAAAACACTGACAGAATCAATGGATGGCAGGCTTTTGAGTGTCCTTGCAAAGAAAGGTGGCTATATTGGTCACTGATTTGTTTTTGTTTTGTTTTTGAATGTCAGAAATGTATATTTGTGAATGTTGAGATGTTATAATATTAAATTTTATGTTTCACTGGTAAAAATAAATAATTGAAATGGGTATATATTTGTTTTTTGTTAAGTTGCCTAATAATTATGCACAGTAATAGTCACCTGCACACACAGATATCCCCCTAAAATAGCTAAAACTAAAAACAAACTAAAAACTACTTTCAAAAATATTCAGCTTTGATATTAATGAGTTTTTTTCAAATAACCCTCCAGGACAGGTGCTACATATGAGATATGGGCTCCGCCCTCAACAGGAAACACAAAGAACTAGCTCTCTATAAGTTCCACCCCTCAGTATCCACCTGCCAGTTCTTTGTGTTTCCTGTCCCGGGAAGCATCTAGCTCTCTACAGCTAGATATGGTCAGCAGCCAGGCAGTGCTGAGGCCATGGAACTTTTATAGGTAGCCCTGTCCTGGAAGGATTACTGGGGGTTTACCTTGTTTTTCCACGGTAGTGGATCTCTGAATCATGCTGGAGGTCAGCTATGTAAGGAGAGACGGTGTTTGAGGCAGCATGGTGGAGACCGATCGCGCGTCGGAGGGAAGCTTTCACTTTGCGGAGGCGGAAAGGTGACTTCCTTTGGCGGTAGTGTGATTCTCAGCGTGTCCAGAGCAGAGGCAAGGGCAATAGCGCTGTGAGCACGACACTTCCGACCTTACGGGGACATCGTATCCGGTACGCGCAGCTGTCAGAACGCCGAGAGGTCCATTCCCCACACCGCGGTTGGTGTTTGGTGGAGATGGACACGAGACAGAGGACGGCAGACCAAGTAAGTGGCGGCGGACATCGGAGGATGGTTGCCCGTCTGATTCTGAGGTCTATGCCTAAACCTGGCGCAAGGGAAGATTTTTTTTTAGTTTCTTACAGCGCTGATGGTTGTAAAAAGTCTTTTGTCTACTATTGCCCATGTATTCAGCACTATGTTTACTTACCCAAATTGTTTGGGGTTGTGGGTGTTTATCTTAAGCATGTTCTCATGTCTTTATTTAAACTGCTGAATTATATAACTTTGCTGCAGATAACTTCATCATGAGGTTTGTGCATGCAGGTGGACAAAATCAATTGATTGATTAATTATCCCAGTAAATGTGTTCTGTGCGCATTTAATTTGTCGTATGCATCTTGCATTTGAATGGGCAGCATAATTTATTTTTATCATTTCATTTTACTTGAAATTAGATTAAGTTTCACTGTTATACTTTATATATGCCTAGCTTTATGAGTAGAGCTAAGTCTGGGGTTTACTGATTATACCAAATAGCTATCTCATGGCATGTTAAATATTTATGTATGCTGGTTAACAGACTTAATTGATTAAATCATCAATTACATGTTTTTCAGGATGCTTTTGAGCCTATTGATAGCTCTGATAGGTCCAGCAATTGCCATCTTTGGAACAAAGTGTTGCATGCTGTGTGTTATAAACAGGTAAGCCGCATTAGACTGTTTGCACATGCGCAGTTATGTTGGAAGGGGAGGTCTCCCCTCCTCCTCCGCGGCCAGCCACATGGCTAATTAATATTCACTGCACTGTGACGTGCAGTGTTTACTTCCTGGAGCGGCCGCTCTGTGTGGCGTTTGGCTGGCGGGACCAAGTGATGCTGATCACATGGTCTCCGCATCGCACATCGTGAAAAAGGCGCACCAACAGCTGCATAACGCAGTTCTTGGTAGCATCCTCCTCCAGCACCACCGGTCGTTGCATTGGGGGCACGTTATGCAACTTATAGCATCCCCTAAAACACAATGTCCTGGTGGGAAAGAAGCCTTGGGCTCCCTGCACACTGCAAATGCATGCAGTGTGCAAAAGGCCATAGACTGGTCTAAAGTATCTTGTTAAAAATGCATTTCAAGCATAAATAATGAAGATACTACAGCATCTTGCAAAGAGTTTGTTATCCATTAGGCAAGAAATGGTGGAAACATTTAAAGCTTTTAAAGAAAGCCTTCCTTCTACTTCAGTTTCACAGCCGCTTCAGACTGCTTAAATTCAATCTACAAAACCTAAGAAAGCAATAAGGAAAACTCCTAGAATAATACTTTCTTCTGAAGAGGAAGATGATAGTCAGCAGGAAGTTGTTAATCCGGATTCCAAATCTTTTGAGGATTTATCTGTGCAGAGTGAAGCAGAGGGGACTGTAAAGTCCTCAAAGTTTAAGTTTGCTGCTGGAAGAAACTGAAGAATCATTGAAGGCAATTCAAAAAAAAAAAAAAAAAAAAAAAATCTGCAATGATACATGATATACACAGGAATGGAACCATGTGAGCATCAGCAGTTATGTTTCCCAGTTCATATTCCTCTATTAAAACTTAATCACAGCTCAATGGAAAGAGCCGGATAAAAGAATATTTGTATCTAGGGCCTCTTTCGCAGTGCGACAGTAAAATTGCATGTTATAAAATGATTCAACGCAGACTAACGCACAGCAATACGAAGTCTGTGGGACATTCACAGTGCACACGTTGCGTTTGTGTGTAACTTGTAGCATTGTTAGATAGTGCTGCATGCTGTGCGTTATACACATTATTGGCTGCGTTGGACGGTTTGCACATGCTCAGTAATTACTTGGAAGCATAGTTTTCATTGCCTGTATGTTCTACTGTATGGGACGATAACGAGGCATTAACTTGCGTTGCAACCTTTTGGGGTGCTGCGGTGTAAGTTTGCGTTGCGATTGTAACGTTGCATCAAAACGCAACATCCCTAGCCTCGGGGTTTGAAAAGGCGTTTTCCATTTTCTGAGGAAGACGCTAAGCCTGGGGATTCATGTTCTAAACTTGATGCTGCATTTAGTCAGGTTGGAAGGTGAATGAGTTAGCATTCAAGGTCTAAAGCGGCCTTAAAAACCAGAAAATAAGTTGAAATTTCTCTTAAGAAGCATGGTCTGCTACTGCTCCCATTCGGAATCACGTCAGCACCCAGAATCTTCACAAAAGTAATGGCAGAAATTGTGGGAACCCTTCATTAAAAAGGTGTTATGATAATGCCATACTTAGATGACCTTTTAGTAGTGACAGACAGTATTGTGAAGTTGAAACATCAGAGATCTCGTCATCCAGCAGTTGGTACGAGCAGGTTGGTTAGGGGATTCCGACAAAAATCAAATTTGATTCCGACACAGGTTATTCAGTTCTTGGGGTTCAGAATTAATTTCCATAGCTTAGAAATTATTTCTTCCACAAGACAAGTTAGGCAAAATTCATGCCTTAGTGGAAAATTTCCAGCAAAAATCAATTGTAACAGTCAAACAAGTGATGAGTCTAATAGGATTTTTGACATCCACAGCACCGGCAGTGTATTGGGCATTGAAACCTGGGATGAGCAGAAACTACGCCAGTGCGAATTTACGCATCATAGTTTGCATCTATGCATGGTAGTTCATAGGTAAAGTTTTTCAAAACAACGCTTATGAATTTACGCATAGTGAAGTACTGCTACACGTAGCTTACGCCCACTATGCGTAGTGAATGTGTGTATTGCGTAGTGAACTACGAATGCGTTTCTTGCGTCTAATTTTCAGCGTGTGATTGTATGCTTACAAATTTACGCAGGGGAAAGGGGAATGTATGCATTGAAGAGGTCCCGGTATAAGCAGTTATAGAGAAATGAATGCGTAAAATTTTCTGCATATAAGCACAAGCATCCGCACACACTATGCTTCACACTACGCGTAATTGCGTATTTTTAATGCATAGTCTACGTGATGCATACAAAACGAATATTTGATATTCGCAGCCGTAGTTGTTGAAGTGTAATTGAGTAAAAACCATGTGTAGTTCCAGCGTAGCGAAGTTGGCTGACTACGACCATCCTTGATTGAAACGTGAGAATATTACAACAACGGCTCCTGCGCAGTTGGAAAGTAAGTCATGCAGCTTTAAACCGCATGGTGTCTATTGCAACACGGTTGAAACAATCACTCGGTTGGTGTATAATAGCAGACAATGTCACTTGGGGACGACTATGGTAGTTTCAGATGACAAAAGTGTTAACAGACGCAAGTATTCTTGGGAGAACCCACATAGATGGGATATATCTACAAGGAACTTGGTCAAAGCGGATTAAGACCCAATCTTCAGATTTCGGAGAGCATCTGGGAGTGAAGAGAGCCCTAGACCATGCAAAATACAGGTTAAAAGACCAGCATGTTCAAGATCAGGTCAGACATTATAACAGTAGTGATGTATGTAAACAAGCAAGGGTGTACCAGGTCATCACAACTTCTTGATTTGATACTGCAGCTGCTAGATTGGGCGGAGAACAATCTTCAATCGATCTCAGCGGTTCACCTAAAGGGTTCATTAAGCAACATGGTGGATCTGTTCAGCGGGAAGAGACTATCAATCTAATGCTAAGTCCTGAAGTGTTCAAGTTGTTAGCGAAAAAGTAGGGACAACCACAGATCGATTGATTCGCCAATCTGGAGAATACTCAGTGCCGCTAGTTTTTCTCTCTAGACCCAAGAGGCGCTTCGGGAGTAGATGCCTTGGCTCAAATGTGGGATTATCAAATATCTTATGCATTTCCTCCAATACCGCTGTTACCAATAGTATTACAGAAGCTGAAATCGATAACAATGTATCTAATATTAATTGAACCAGATTGGCTGAAAATAATCTGGTATCCAATGATTAAGTTGATGCTGGTGGACAGACCAATGCCATTAACAGACAGACTATACCTTCTCAAAAAGAAAAGACAAATGGACTCAGATTCCGAATCTTCGAGTGACAGCTTGGTTTCTGAAAGGAAGATCTTAAAAGATAGAGGGTTAATAGAATATAATTAAAAGTAGAAAGAAAGTCACTAGAGCAATATATCAAAACTATTGGAAAACTTTTTGTCAATGGAAGAAAAAGACAGGACTCCGATCCAATAAGCTCGCTACAGTGTTAGAATTTTTGCAAGAATACGTTGACAAAAATCTAGCGTTGAGTACCCTAAAGATCCAAGTGGCAGCCTTATCACTATACTTGGATGAGAGGTTAGCATTAGAACCTCTAGTTATTAGTTTTTTTGTTTGTCAGTTACAAATCGAAAGGAGTTCAAAGTCCTAGAGAGGTAACCGCTCACTCAACAGGGTCAGTGGCAACTTCCTGGGCTTATAGAGCTGGAGCAACAGCGGCGGATATCTGCAAGACAGCAACTTGGAAATCCGTGAACACCTTCATTAGGCATTACCGACTGGGCTTATCAGCAGAAGAACAGGCATTTGGAAGAAAAGTTCTTCAGGCTGTTGTCCCTCCCTGAGGTTGGTATTTATTGCATATCATCTCATATGTAGCACCTGTCCTGGAGGGTTATTTGAAAAAACCAAAATTAGCTTACCTGGTAATGCTGTTTTTAATAACCCTCCAGGACAGGTGACCCACCCATTTTGATATATATATTTATGTATAATATTGACTGAAGCATATATTTCTGTGTGTTTATACGGATGTTTATGTACATGCAGTTTTTTGTTAAATTGTTTGAAAGAAGAATCGGTATCAGGACAGTTAATTGGAACGTACTGGCAGGTGGATACTGAGGGGTGGAACTTATAGAGAGCTAGTTCTTTGTGTTTCCTGTTGAGGGCGGAGCCCATATCTCATATTTAGCACCTGTCCTGGAGGGTTATTAAAAACAGCATTACCAGGTAAGCTAATTTTGGTTTTTTGGGTTCATTGAGAACATGGCTGTTGTTCAGTAATAAAATTATTCCTCTAAAATACCACTTGCCTAATAATTCTGCACTCCCTGTACTTCCATGAGGGGGGTTCCTGGTCTTTCCAGTGTCCACATATGGCGTGTCTTGTGGCACAAAGAATGTGAGTGATTACTAATCTGTATGGGCCTGGGAACATCTCTATTCCAATATGCAGGAGAGCAAGTTCCGGGGAAGGTAGAATAGGCCTATTTAGTTTATTTGAAATTTCCCTGAAAACTTGCTCCCATAGGGGTTTAATGAACGGGCATTCCCACATGATATGTGGTAGAGAACCTTCTACTCCACATTTTCTCCAACATAAATTCGAATGATCACTAGAGTATTTATCCATTTTAGGTGGGGTGACATACCAATTTAATAAAATTTTTAACAGTGTTTCCCAATGGGACGCACATTTGGAGTAACGAGCTAAGTTTTTAGAAGCTTGTACCCATTGTGTGTCTGTAATAGTGTTTTTTACGGCGGAGGACCAATATTGGAGGTGTTTATCAAGATTATTTGAGGAATACAGAGTCAGAGTTGGCAAAATGGGAGTACAGTGAAATTGGCCAATATGGCCATTTAGCTTGAGTTGCTTGTATGAAATGGCGAATTTGTAGAAAGGTATGAAATTCTTTGTTTGCTAACCCAAATTGATCTTTTATTTCTTGGAATGATCTCACTCCTGTGGTAGAGATAACCTGCTGAAGCGTCTTTATACCTGCCATAACCCAAGCTGAGATGCTAATGTCTTTTATCAGTATTTTGAGACAATTTAGTGGAATATTGGGACAGCTGTGTTGTTGGCTATTAGTTTTATTGGATGAAAGTGAATTCCACGCGTTAATAGTGGAGATAATTGTTGGGAACTTGGGGACCTTAAGGTTTTGTTGAATATATGCCGCTATGAGGAAGTCTCTAGGATTACATTCTAATATTGTGCTTTCTATCGAGACCCATAAGGGTTTTCGGACATCCATCCACCAGGCCCTAGATATTTCTAGATTGCAGGCTATATATAGGGATCCTAAACAAGGTAGGCCATACCCTCCCCTTTTTTTGGGTATGGTTAGGATTTTATGAGCTATTCTATGCTTCTTACCTGAGCCCCAAATATAGTCCACTATAATTTTGTTGAGGTTTAAGAAATATTTTTTGGGAATAGAAATATTAACTGTGCGAAATAAGTAAGTTATTTTGGGAAGAACGAACATTTTAAATGATGCCAGTCTGCCTATCCAGGATAAAGGGGGTTTTGTGTGTTCTTGCAGCTCATTTTTAACTTTATTTAATAAGGGGACAAAATTTAGTTCAAATAAATTACTGGATCTGGACGCTAGTTAAATACCTAAGTATTGAATTGATTCTCCTGCCCAAGGGAACGAGTATTGTGATTTAAGTATGTTTTGTGTCTCAGCCGAGATCTTGGAACCTAAAATAAAAGACTTAGTTTGGTTAATCTTATAGTATGATACTGCATAGAAATGGTTTAGGTCTTGTATTAGATGGGGCATCGATGATAGCGGATCGGTTAGAGCCAGGATGGTGTCGTCCGCAAATAACCCAATTTTATGTGTTTGGTCGTTACATTGTATTCCTTTGATTTGTGAGTTTTCCCGTATCTTCTGGGCCATTGTTTCCATGATGAGTGTAAAAATAAGTGGGGACAGGGGACAGCCCTGACGGGTTCCATTAGAAATAGTAAATATTTTGGATTGGAATCCCGACGACACCACCCTGGCTGTTGGGTGGGTATATAAAGCCATAATCCCAGATTGAATATCCCCAATGAGTCCAAATTTATCCAAAACAGCTTTTAAAAATATCCAGTTTACCCGGTCGAACGCCTTCTCTGCATCCAAAGACAGAAACAGAGATGGCGTCCGACCAAGCTCAGAGAAACTCAACAGGTCTATAAATCTTCTCGTACCATCCCTTGCTTGTCTACCTTTCATGAACCCGACCTGGTCTAAATGAATGATTTTTGGTAGAACTAGTAATAATCTGGTAGCTAAAATTTTAGCATACATTTTTAAATCTCCATTTAGGAGCGATATGGGTCTGTAGTTGGTGGGGCTACTGGGGTCTTTTCCCAATTTGGGTAGAATAGAAATTGTGGCTGACAGGAACTCCTGTGTTATGGTGCCTGCCTGGATAAAAGTATTAAACAAGGATTGGAGCCTTGGGGCTAGGGTTTTGGAAAAGGTTTTGTAGTACTCATTACCATAACCATCAGGGCCAGGCGCCTTGTTTGTTTTGGAGGAAATGATTCCTTGCTGGACTTCTAAGAGAGAGATAGGTTTACTTATACTTTCCAAGTCCTGTGCTGTGACTTTGGGTAAATTTATAGAGTCTAGGAATTCAGAAATGGTTTGAGGAGTGGGTTGGATGGTGTCTTGGTCGTTCTTGATATTATATAGGGAGCTATAATAGTCGCTGAAGGCATTGACTATGTCTTTGGGGTTTAGCCTTAGTGAACGGGTGTATCATTTCTTTGATAACTGATTTTGCTTGTCTACTTTTAATGATGTTGGCTAGTTTTTTGCTGGCTTTGTTTCCTTGGGTATATTGATTCGTTTTGAATTTCTTAAGAAGAAATTCATAATCATTTTGTAGTAGTAGACGTAGCTCTTGTCTTAAATTGAAGAGGGAGTTAGCAGTTTGTTGAGAGAATGAGCTCTTCAGAGTCCTTTCACAATTCTGAATTTCCGCTATCAAGGTATCCATTTTTCTGTTTGCTCTCGTTTTTTAATTGCCCCTAATTTGATCAGGAGGCCTCTGATATGGGCCTTGTAGGAAGCCCAAATTGTAGCCACACCAACTTCACCATTTTCATTAATTGAAAAAAATTCCTGGAGTGCACTAGAGATAATTTTCCTATTGGGTTCTGATGCTAATAATGAGGAGTTAAGTCTCCAGGACGGTCTGTCTGGGGATGACCCTGAAACACTTAAAGTCAGTGTCACAGGTGCATGATCCGACCATGTTATTTGGTGGATTTTAACATCTTTAAGATTCTGCAGAAACCACTTATCTAAAAGAAACAAATCAATTCTAGACCATGACTTATGCACATGAGAATAGAAAGCGTAGTCTTTTTCATTAACGTTCATCATTCTCAATGCGTTATAAAGTTGTTCCATGTGTAGGGTTCCCTGTAGTGAGGGGACTGCAGTGCGGTTTGGGTGCGTCGCATCCATCTTGGGATCTGGACAAATGTTCATATCTCCTCCTATAATGATCGTTCCTTTTGCTGACTGCTTAATTTTCTTAATTTTGGCTTTAAGAAAGGTAAGTTGTTTCGCATTAGGAGCATACAGGTTCGCAATGGTGTAGATGTTATTGTTTATTTCGCAGGGAACTAACATGAAATGTCCTTGGGGGTCTTTGATAACGTCCATAATTGTCAGGGTCAAATCCGATGGAAAGCTATAAACAAGCCTCTTTTTTGTGTGTGAAATTATTAAAAAGGATGTTGGAATAGTCCTTTATTTTGCAGTAGTGTTGTGTGGAGTCTAGTAGGTGGGTCTCTTGTAGTAGGAGAATATCAGGATGTAGTCTCTGGACTTCCCTATTCAGTGAGAACCTTTTTACGGGAGAATTGAGTCCGTTCACGTTTTGGACTTCCCTATTCAGTGAGAACCTTTTTACAGGAGAATTGAGTCCGTTCACGTTTAGCAACATGAGGTTAAGAGTCATCATTCCTTGTGATTGCTGTTTTGAGCTGCATATATATTATAAATCGAATTTTTAGGCCTTTTTCTTTAACAGATATATAAATCAAGTTTAGGAAGAAATGGATCATATTAGGGATTTGGTCTGACAGGAAGCTAGAAGTCAACAGATATAACATCAAAACTAACATCAAAAAGCTCACCTTGCTGTATAGTGGTGAGAATACACTGGGGGAAAAGGGTATTGCTCTTGTACTTCAGCAATACTCACAGTAAAAATGCAGCAGCGGGACTAGAATATTGAAAGGATCAGTGATCGAGATCCGGCTTTCATTTATATCTCCTCCCTTGATAAACTTTTCTAGAAGAGGTGGACGAGGTGTTCGTGGCAGTATATGTGGTAGTTTCATCCAGCTGTATTTTCCAGCTCTTGATCAGCTTTTTACCACCCTCTGGATCTATAATGATGTGTATTGAGCCCGCTCTGTTAACCACAAGCTTCAGAGGGTAGCCCCATTTGTATTTTATTTGATGATTTCTCAGTGTGGCTGTAATCTGTTGCAATGACCTGCGGAATTTTAGGGTAGCGACAGAGAGGTCTGGAAATATCTGGATATGTCTGTACATTTCCGGTAAGGCGTTCTCTACCTGCAAGGCATTAAAGAGACACTGAAGCGAAAAAAAATATATGATATAATGAATTGGTTGTGTACTATGAATAATTACTAGAAGATTAGCAGCAAAGAAAATATTCTCATACTTTTATTTTCAGGTATATAGTGTTTTTTCTAACATTGCATTATTCTATAATATGTGCAGATTACACAACACTCAGCATTCAAAATGAGTCTTTCAGAGCAGTCTGAAGTAATGACAGCTCCTCTGGCAGAGGAAAAGTAAACAGTTTAATTACAGTTGAGATAATAAAAGTCAGATAACAGCCCTCTCCATGACTAACTTGGTCGGAGAGCTTAATGGCTTGTTTGCATAGAGATAACAACTGGAGTTTCTCAACTCTTCCTGTACTGGAAACAATTAGACTGATGTATCTGATCTTAATGTTTTATTTCTTAGCTGTGCTACACATACAAATCATAATATCATAATTTTTTTTTCGCTTCAGTGTCTCTTTAAGTATAGCTTCTTTTACAAAGTAGAATGCAAATCTCACTATGATGTCTCTTGGAGAGGATGGTGGGAGATGTTTGGGTTTTGGGACTCTGTGCACCCTTTCAATGATAATGTCTCTTTCTGGCATAGATGGTAGCAGTTTTCCGAATAACTTTAGGAGGTAGGGCTTAATCTGGTCGTCAGTAGTTGTCTCCTGTATGCCTCTTATTTTAAGATGTTGTCTCCTGTCTCTGTCTTCCATATCTATTATTTTAAGCTTTATTTGATCAATGTCGTTTGTGTTATCATCTAGGGATTCTACCATCTTGTTATGTTCTGTCGTTCGGGCACAGACTCTGTCTTCTATCATGGAGACTCTTTCTCCTAATGCTTTCACTGAGGATTGCACTGAGAGGGACAGGCTAGCAAAATCCGAAGCAATTGACTGTTGAAGAATTAGAAGCATATCTTTTAAGCTGTTTTGAGTCAATGCTTGGTCTGAGGTATTCAGATCTGCAAGTGATAAATGGGGCCCTGTGCCTACCGTCTCCTGTGGAGCAGCCTGAGGTACCTGCGTTAGGTCTTGTCTCCCATCTGAGAGCCTTGGTCGGGATTTGACTGGGCTGCCACTCGTCGGTGAGTCAGATGGTGAGGTAGTTTCTGGGTCTGTGTTGTGCTCTGTTGTCCGAGCTGGCGATATTGTGCCTGGGCTTGCAGCGTCACGCTGTGCTGAGTCTCCTGCAGGCTGATCCCGAGTGCTGTCGGCGCCATCTTGGAGGCCCGCATTAGAGCGGGGAATGCGCTCCGGGAAGTAATCCGTCAGTTTTTGGGGTCTGTTTGTTTTCTGGAAGCGTCAGTGTCCATCTGCTGTTCTCCGTCCATGAGAGCACTTTGGTCAGTTTGGGGAGTCGGTGTGTGCCGCTTTTGCCGATCTGGGTCACGGAGCTCTCTTTTTAGCCAGCCGTCCTGGCGCGCTGCTAGGCCACGCCCCCTTTTTCTTTGTTTTTGCACTCATAGGTACCTTGTTCCTATGTTACTGTTTATTGTTTCTGTATGTTCATGTATCATGTTCGTGTATCTGGCTATAATTCTTTCCCCCTGCGTGGGGTATCCAGATTTATTCTTCCTTGTTCATTTTGCTAACATTCAATAAAAAAATTTGAAACTAAAAGGAAATAAATATGGCAGCTTCCATATTCCTCTCACTTCAGTCCCCCTTTAATGATTCAGAAACATTAAAGTGGACCTGAACTCTGGCATAGGACAGAAGGAAAACACAGTAATCACCCTGTATGTATTTAGATAGTTTAGCCTGTTCAATTCACTCTCACTTGTGTCTAATCACTAGTTGTAATTTGATCTCTCCGTGTCAAATGACTGCTATGGCAGATAAGCTCATGTGAAAGCACAGGATGTTAACAATATGTCTGCTTCCATAAAAGCAGGAAGTAGAAGCAGTGCAGATTTATTTCAGGATTTAATTTTAACCTCCTTAGCGGTATGGACAAATTGTTACGTCCACTACCGCCGGAGGTCGCCGCTCAGGCCCCGCTGGGCCGATTTGAATAATTTTTTTTAAACACGCAGCAAGCACTTTGCTTGCTGCGTGTCTCACCCGATTGCCGCCGCCGATCCGTCGCTACCCGCCATGATGCAGGGCTCCCCCAGGCGAGACCCTGTGCGCTACCTGGCCAATCAGTGCTAGGCAGCGCTGTGGGGTGGATCGGATTCCCCTTTGACGTCATGACGTCGGTGACGTCATCCCGCCCCGTCGCCATGGCGACGGGGGAAGCCCTCCAAGAGATCCCGTCGTGGGGGGATGCCGCTGAGCAGCGGCTATCATGTAGCGAGTCGTCTTGCTACATGAAAAAAATAATTTTAAAAAAAAAAAACGGATTTGCTGCCCCCTGGCGGATTTTAATAAACCGCCAGGGAGGTTAATCTAATTCACTTTGATATGGTCTATAGCTCAAATTATGCATGAAATGCAGTCCTGGGCTGGTGATAATAACTTAAAGTGAGCCAGAAAAAACAAGCTTTATACATGCCTGGGGCTTCCTCCAGTCCCATGGGCACGGATCACTCCCATGCCACCGTCCTCCGCTGCTCCGATATCGGGTCCTGTTACGTCCTCTATTGCGCGCACTTCCTCTTGTGCAGACTGGAGGAAGTAGCGGGACCCAATATAGGAGCTGCGGGCAGCGGCGGATGGCCGTGCGGGAGTGATCCGTGCCCATGGGACTGGAGGAAGCCCCAGGGATGTATAAAGCTTTTTTTTCCCATCTCTGGTTCACTTTAAGTTATCACCAGCCCAGGACTGCATTTCATGATTTCAACACTTCATACTGTTCAAAATGAATTTCCTTTTAACTCCCAGCCAGACTGCAGCTTGGGGAGGGAGACTCCTTATTAGTACAGGCCAATATTACCTGAGCAGGGACTGTGGAGATGTATGCAAAACTTCATATGGCCTGCTATCTCTGCTCGTAACTATAGTATAGATAGATAGATAGATAGATAGATAGATAGATAGATAGATAGATAGATAGATAGATAGATAGATAGATCCACACCCAGTAACTTCTTTCTGACCTATATACTGTGTATTTTCAGTGTTCTGTGTATGATACGTTGAACTGTATTAACTAATACTGTGGTAATGTACTTTTAAAAACTTCTAACATGTCAATGGCTGACAGCAGATAATCGTGCTCAACCACAAGTCACCTAAGGCCATTTTTAAGGTTAAATGTCAACAATGATAAATTAGGGCAAGAAATATTGATGTCACTGATACCGACCAGCGCAGTCTAGAGTTTTAAAGGAACATACGTATGTGCATGGATTTGTATGTTCATGGATTTTGTGTGTGCATATATAATATTTTTCCTTTTTTCCTTCTCACACTGAATAATTTGTATACTTTTTTTTTATTCCGACCTCTGTCTTTCTGTCTTGCTCCGTTTCCATGTGTTTTTAAGACTAGACAGCATGATGGCATTAGATATAGATGAATATTAAATATTATTGCCTGTTGTTGGTCTCCCCCACCACCATGCAAATGTGCATTATACTCTTTTACAGTGCAGTTTCTAAGCTAAAATGCACCCAGGGCGAGGGTGTAAAAATTGCGCCCCCCCCCCCCCGAACAAGGTATGGGTGCCCGCAGTATAGGTTAGCCAGGTCTAGTTGCACTTAGTATAGGTCCCCCCAGTATAGGTAGCCAAGAATAGGTACCCCAGTATAGGTAGCCAGGCATAGGTGAGCCAGTATAGTTGCCCCCGCTATAGGTTAGCCAGGTAGGTGCCTCCAGTATAGGTAGCCAGTATAGTTGCCCCCAGTATAGGTAGCCAGTATAGTTGCCCCAATATAGGTTAGATAGGCAGGCGCCCCCGGTATAAGTTTGATAGGTAGGTGCCCCAGTACAGGTTAGCTAGGTGGCCTGATGGGGATGTAATGCCTAATGGCAAGTGCTAGGGTGGACGGCGTCCACGCTACAATAAAAGTGGGTGGACACCGTCCACCCGCGTTCACACAGCACTCGACCCCTGAATCACTCTGATTCCTTGCAATGTTAACCGCAGATTTTGATGGCAGGGGATCAGCATACGCCCATTTACTGTAATAATCTACCACCGTTAGAATGTACACATTTCCTTTGTTGAGTTTTGGGTAAGGGCCCTATTACATACATTCCAATCATTTCCCACGTTTCACTTACCTAAAATAAGAACAATTAACTGCAACAACCATATTTATGCTCACAGAAAGGTATGAATATTTAGAAAACTATATTCATATCCACATGACCTGCATTCGAAAGTATACTATAGTAAAATGTGTGCCCAATGACCAGGCATGACCAAGTAAACTATGCGCGTTATGATACATTTTTTAATTTACATTTCAGGGGGCACACATTACCGTGCAAACTCTTTGCGGGTTAGTTCACACTTGGAATGCAAATCACAACCACAATTGCAATTTTGAGTCACGAAATTACATGCATTTGTGATTCCCATTCAATAGAATGAGAATCACATCACAATTGCCCCCAAAAAGCTGTAGTGAGAAATAGGGATACATAAGTAACAGCACTTTGATGATCACCGGCAATCAGCAAAGCACTGAAAAGCAGCCCAGTGTGACCCAGCCCTGAAGCTGCACTGGCACTTGCTGCTAATATGTGCAGAGTGGACCCGACTGCTGTGAATGTTTAGCAGGTTAACTGCTGCTGCCCACAGCCGGCTCCTTAACCCATTCGCGTTCTGTCGTTTTCACGTGAGAAATGTTCACCCCCCATTCATTAGCCTATAACTTTATCACTACTTATCACAATGCACTGATCTATATCTTGTTTTTTCCGCCACCATTTAGGCTTTCTTTGGGGGGTACATTTTGCTAAGAGCCACTTTACTGCAAATGCATTTTAACAGGAAGAATAAGAAAAAATGAAAAAATTCATTATTTCTCAGTTTTCAGCCATTATAGTTTTAAAATAATACATGCCTCCATAATTAAAACTCACGTATTGTATTTGCCCATATGTCCCGGTTGTTACACCGTTAAAATTATGTCCCTATCACAATGTATGGCGACAATATTTTATTTGGAAATAAAGGTGCATTTTTTCCATTTTGCATCTATCACTATTTACAAGTTTAAAATAAAAAAAATATAGAAATATTTCATCTTTACATTGATATTTAAAAAGTTTAGACCCTTAGGTAAATATTTACATGTTTTTTTTTTCTTATTGTAATGTTTTTTTCTTTTTTATAGTAAACATTTTATTTGGGTAGTTTTGGGAGGGTGGGAGGTAAACAATAGATTTATAATGTAAATGTGTGTTAATTTTTTTTAATTTTTTTTTTCAGGTGTAGTATTACTTTTTGGCCACAAGATGGCGGCCATGAGTTTGTTTACATGACGTCACTCTAAGCGTAGCACGCGCTTAGAGTGACGCATCGGGAAGGAGACAGCCAGAAAAAGCACAGCTTCCGAGAGAAGCTGTCGCTTTTTCAGCGGGGGAGAGGAATCAGTGATCTGGCACCATAGCCCGATACATTGATTCCTTGGCAACCGAATCCGCGGCCGGGAGTGTGCGTGCACGATCGGCCGCGGGAGCGCGCATGGTTCCTGGACGTAGAAACTACGTCCAGGAACCAAAATAGGTTAAAGAAAACCTGAACTGAAAATTAAGTCAAAATAAACATGCACAAGTCATACTTACCTCCCATGTAGTCTTCTCCTCAATCCCTTTCTCCTGTCCCGTGTCCTGTTTGTCCACTGTGATCAAGGGAATTCTCCATCCTCTATTTTGAAAATGGCCATTACCCCATAACAGCTTTCTGGTCAACACACTGTTAAACTGAAACATCACCCACTTGAGCCATAGGGAAACATGGACATTACCTGGTACATCAGTTGTCCTCTCAGCTATAACTGACAGCAACTGATATATTTCAGTTCTGACAAAATGTTGTCAGAACTGGAAGGGATTATTGTCAGAAGAAAATGGTGAACTTCTTAGAGGAGCTGATGGCAAGGTAACTATATAATGTTCATTTGAAGTTACCTCATGTGTTTATTTGAAGTAATTTT
Source organism: Hyperolius riggenbachi (assembly GCF_040937935.1). NCBI lineage: Eukaryota > Metazoa > Chordata > Amphibia > Anura > Hyperoliidae > Hyperolius > Hyperolius riggenbachi. The sequence continues at coordinate 89,788,211 of NC_090648.1, forward strand.
ACTCAGTACAGGTTTCCTTTAAGCCTTTGTGGCCTTGCCAGAAATCCGACCATAGTAGGAGCAGGGCACATTTATACAGGACTCCCTTGTCACCCTTTAGACATGAAAAGGAAAGAAGGAATCGGAGGTACTAAAGGAAGCATGCCGATCTAAAGGGACACTAGGGATACCCTTTACTCTTCTACCCGGTCACAGGTCAGAAGTAAGAACTAGCAAAGAACGGCTCTGTTTAGGCAGACCACTTGTACCAGTAGAATCATAAATGAAAAAGGAGGGGGAGATTAAAACGTAGTAAAGCACAGGGTAATGACCAAAATGTATTTGTGAGAATAAGAAAATGTTAGGCTTTTAATTGTTTGCTGGAAACAGATCTTTTTGCGTGCGTAACATAACTATTAAGCATGTGTTAAGATTTTAAAGAATGTTTACATCAGTTCTGAAAATGTAAGGCCTACAAATGGTCTTTAGTTTACAACCAGGTTTTAGTGCATTGAAGACATTGTGACATGCTAGAAAATGATTTACTTCTCTGAATGAGAACATGTACTGTAGGTACAAAGATCATCTAACCCTGACTGTTTATGAAACCACCCACTTCAGGTAGCTAAAATTAATCAGACTCCTCAGCTTCAACTCCACAGTCCTTGCAGAACTATGGAGTGAGTACAAAAATCAAGTACGACTCAGTTTATGAAAACACTGACTCAGAGTACCCCAAAATTATTCCAACTCCACAGCCCTGCTTTTATTAAATAAAAATACACTGTAAACATGTACCATTTAAAATTTTAACTTTTCTTGTATGGTTTTAAAAGTGAGAGGCGGGTTTTTGTGTTTACAATATTCCCACTGGTGTTGCTTATTGTTGCAGTTTTGCCAGAAAAAGATTCAACAACATATGGCCCAGTATAGTCAGTCTCCCTCCTTTTGTTTCTTCTTTCCTCATATTCTAATACAGTACTAGATCTCCAACTTGATAGGTGACATCCTTATATTTTTTTAGAGGTCTCTTTAAAGGACCAGTGTAACGAATTTTTGATAGGGTAGGAGGCGCCCGGTGGGATAATTCGGATCTATATGGTTCTATATGGTAGGTACAACATTAAAGAGACAGAATGGTGTGATCCTACCTTCTAGGTGTCCCTTCTGGGAAAAATACAGATCAAGACGTATACTTGTTTAGTTGAAGTTTATTTGGGGCACAGACAACGCGTTTCACGGTCAAAACCGCTTCCTCAGGTCAATAGAGGTGCCTTAAAAGTTAAAAGATAGCAGACAGCGCTCAGGCACAAAAGTTATAACACATACATAATAATTAAAATACATATAGAGTGTAGCCTATGACATACATACAATATAGAATAATTGCATCTATTAAAAATAAATATAAAAAATAAAATATGAGAAGAAAATATAAAAAGAAATAGCATATAAAACATGTTGGTAACATGAAAATAGTGTATGTTAAATACAAGGTGTCTATAGTCATGGGTAAAATTATGCTGTTATGCATGTACTGTATCAGAATCTGACTCGTTTGTCCATAAAGATACTATATCTCATCCATCAGGCATAGTACATGTATAATAACCGGTGAGGTACATATAGAATATAGTATATGGGACATACACAACATAGATTATAATAGTTACATGAAGAGGAAAAACTAAAAGAATATATATAAAAATATATGTATATATATATAGAAATATAAAAGTATAATAATATATAGCCCATCTAGCAGATAACATGTAATGGATACAGTTACAATGAGTATCTGTTTTTAAAGGGACTCCGAGCAGTGCAGAAACTATGGAAAGATGCATATCATTTTAAAGCTCTCTTTCTCCTCTTTCCAATGATATATAAACCACCACCCTACGTCTTTTTTAGTTTTCGCTATTTTCGCGATTAAAATTGCCGCGGCCGCGATTTCGATCGTGAAAATAGAGAAAACTAAAAGGTGTAGGGCAACGATTTAGGTGTCGTCAGAAAGAGGAGAAAGAGAGCTTTAAAATGATATCCATCAAGCCATAGTTATATTGTATTACACAGGACGACACTTTCCCCAGTGTCAGCAGCTCCATTTTGCTGAATGCAGCTGCTGACTTTGACAAAAAGTCGCCCTGTGTAATACATAATATGGCTTGATGGATATCATTTTAAAGCTCTCTTTCTCCTCTTTCTGACGACACCTAAATTGTTGCCCTACGCCTTTTAGTTTTCTCTATTTTTGCGATCGAAATCGCGGCCGCGGCAATTTCAATCGCAAAAATAGCAAAAACTAAAAGGCGTAGGGTGGCGGTTTATATATCATTGGAAAGAGGAGAAAGAGAGCTTTAAAATGATATGCATCTTTCCATAATTTCTGCACTGCTCGGAGTCCCTTTAACAGTAGGATTATTGCACAGGTAGATGCAGTAAGCTTATAATGTATTGGAATCTGGCAAATTTTGTGTGCTATGTGCAATAACACTATGTTTTACTATGACAGATAGCTTCTACTGTTTTTAGTAGGAGTATGAGCCTTGGAGCTATCTACAGAAATGTATCTAAAAATAATACCTATCCCTTATGTTCTTGGAGTAACGGTAGGACTATGAAGCTAATCTGCACTTGTGTTACGCAGAGCTGCATAAAGTGTGGATATTGATCATAAGGAAAACATTTGTGAACAGTAGAAGAAGGTCCCGTTTGGGGCAGTATGGAGGGAGTATAAGGGTGGTATGTAGAGATCTTAACTATTTTCAGAGTGTGCCTGGAATCCGAGCGCCATAGCGCGCAGTGTCGCCCGGGGTAGATTTAAGTAAACTGACTGTGCCGGCTACTTGCGGGGAACTTCCGCGTGACTGGACTGACGTCATCCGGTCACATGGGTCCGTCCGTCATGTGTACTAGGATCAGCCAAAAGGCTGGAAGGTCTCGAGGATGCGGCGGCCATTTTGGTAGAGGGTATGTGCCCTATCTCTACAGTGAGCCGTATAGCTCAGCGTATATAGAGTGGGGAGGCGTAAGTTGGAAGTTGCAGGTACAGCCAATAGGCTGGAGAGATGAAGGGATGCGGCGGCCATCTAAGTTAAGGGATGGTGCCCTGCCTGCACAATACGTTGGTTAACTCAGCGTGTGTGGGGTGGGAAGGGAAGGCAGCCATCTAAGTATTGGCAAATTGTAGTCATATAAGTGGGGGGGCCAATCCCCTGCAATAAGCCTAGGGTCCTCGATTTGAGGTTTGGAGAGTGCGCCCTCTAGTGGAAGTAGAGAGTAGCACCATATAGTAATATACATATATATATAAACAGGTGATACCCATTTTGCCCATTTCTGGACCCATGTATATACACCGTGACATAAACCTCTTACATGTGCTGATAGGGTGGTCTGTTGTATTGTGTATAAGCAGATCTATAGCTCCCAATATTTCAAATCCTACATGTTGGATAAGGGGACTTAATATGGAAATGTAATAATGTTCGGGCCATATTGTGTATGTGATATGTTGATAAGGTTATCTAGCAGGATTTATTAAAAGCAGGATTTATTGGGAAAGTAATGTCCTAATAAATTATGTTAATATGATTTTTTAGGCGTAGGGCCTGAACTGTGATGGAAAGGGTAAGATGGATGTAGTGGTTATGGAGAAGGGAGGGGGATAAGGGAGGGAGGGGAGGTGGTAGGGATTGGTGTTAGGAGTAATCTTAGGACGCAGAATTTTATATATATACACACATTGGCACATATATACACACACATGTCTACTCACACACGTGCATTCACACACATATACACTTACACACAACAATCTGTATATATACACACATACTCACATCCATATAGATATATACGCACATACATAAACATTCGTATATGGTGTACACGCAAGCAGCTGCATGCCGCAAGGGACGCCCTATGGATCAGGGGAAGTGTGTCTCCTGAGGCCAGTGGCAGTGGACTGGTGGGCATACTTTGGGGCCCTGGGGGTGGTTCTAGCGGAGGGACAGGGGATCAAGGGAATAGCATGTATGGGGAATAGTGTATGACGATGTAGGGTGGGTGGTGGCTGAATTCCTGGTCGGGCCAGCCCTGTGCTCTTCGTTCTAGTCTATTAGTAGTGGTGAGTTGAGAAAAATTATAGATTATGTTCTAGGCAAATATTTAAGCCTTCTGGTTAGAGAGTATTCAGTTGGAAGATCCAGTACATTTCTCGTGATTTTAAGACTCCATTTCTATTAGGAATCTGTTCTGTGATTCGTTCAATGGGACTGACTTTTGTCCCTTCTATGCACTGGTTGTGTTGAAATTTGTAATGTCTGGATAGGCCATGTTTCAAAAAACCTTTCTGAATATTTCGTCTGTGTTGGCCCCACCGTGTTCTCAATGATTGTGTGGTCCTCCCCACATATTGTTGTTTACATGGGCAGGTTATTACATAAACTACAAAGTCACTGTGCTCCAGTGATAGGGTAAGAGATTTTTGTCACTGTAGATGTAATGGACGACTGATGCTGTTGTAACATATTGCAGCATAGACATCTTGTTTGTCCACATCTTCTTATTCCCCCCTCCCTTTTCTTTGGATTTAGTTCGTGGTTTCTATTGTGTGTGATCCTGCTTGGTGCTAGTTGATTCTTCAGGTTTTTTGCTCGGCGGAACACGCATCTAGGTTTGGATTGTATGTTGGGTCGGAGGAAGGGGTCATTCCGTAGGAGTGGCCAGTGTTTCTTTATAATATCTTGAATTGGTCTATGATTACTAGAATACCTTGTTATGAAGCTGGGTTCGACCTCCCTGTTGTTGTCCTGGTTTGCTTTCTTTTTCGTCAGTAGTGTTTTTCTCTTTGTGTTCCATGCTTTTTTCTTTGCTTCTATGATGAGCTTCTTGGGAAAGTGCTTTTCTTTGAATTTTTTGGTCAAAATCTGAGCTTGATTGTTGAACATTTTTTCATCAGAGCAATTTTTTCTGATTCTTAAGAATTGTCCATAGGGGATATTTGTCTTCCAAGGTTTGTGGTGACAACTATGGAAGTCAACATAGGCGTTTGCATCTACTGCTTTGAAATGATTTCTGGACTTTATTTCCGTTTTCTCGTGATAGAGTACGATGTCCAGGTATTCGATTTCCGTCTGGCTCTGATTGGTCGTGAAGGTTATCCCCCAATCATTTTTATTCATGTATTCCTTAAAGTTGTTCACTGAGACCTCATCTCCCTCCCAGATGAAGAACAAATCGTCGTGGGTTCGGCTCGTTTTCCCCCGGCCCCCCTGCGGTATCCCTTTAATTACAAAGGAGAAGAGAAGGGAAAAAGAAGAGGGAAAGGAGGTACTCACAGTGCAGCATTGATATTTTAGAGCTGTTGGGTAGCGGCTGCAGTGTGGGGTTCCCCTGCACACTGCAGATCCGGTTTCCGATTCTGATTCCGATTTATGGTTCCGATTTTCCCTGCAAATATTGTGAGATACTATAAGTGGTGTAATGCATCAATCTTTCAGGGATTCACACTCAGTGGCTGGATTTGCACCCATTCCTAGTAGCTTTTCCTCTCATATACCTATAAGACCGGTGAGGGCATTTCTTTTTTTTTTTTTTTTTTGGTGGTGGTTGTTTTTTTGTTTTTTTTTTATTTATTTATTTATTTTTATTTTATTCTATTCTACTATAATATTTTTCCTCGTGTGATTTTTCTTCTTTTTGTTGTTGTTGTTGTTGCTGTTGTGTTATGTCTATATAAGTGGATTCAGACTATGATGTGAAGATGCGCCCAGGGACACAGGAGCACGGCTGTGAAGTCATGTTGATGGAAGTCCGGGCATGATAATACGCTGAGTCTGGAAAAAAAAACAAAACAAAAAAAAAAAACAAATAATCGTCTATATATCTTTTATATAGTATAATATGTCGACTATATGGGTTATGGGGACCTAGAAGTAGCATCTCCAGTAGGCCCATCGTGAGATTTGCATAGCTGGGGGCAAACCCCGCCCCCATTGTTGTTCCCCTAGTTTGTAAGTATATAGTTCCCATAAACTCAGACGTTATGTGTGAGGATGAATGATATTGCTTGGATGATGAAAAATCGTTGTTTTATCGGTATAGTTTTTTCCAGGTTGAGGAAGTACCACACTGATTGTAGGCCTATATGGTGGTGAATGTTGGAATATAATGAACATACGTCCAGGGTTACCCATCTATAGTTTTCTTTCCATTCGACGTTCTCTAGCTCAGCTAAAAGCTGTGTCGAATCTCTCAGATATGATGGAAGTTTGTGCACCATTGGCTGTAGGTGAAGGCCTATGAGTTCGGATAGGTGTGACGTCTGGGAATCAATTCCGGCAATAATCGGGCGTCCTGGTGGATTGGTGAGTGATTTATGAATTTTGGGTAGATGGTAAAAGTGTGCCAGTGGGGGATTGGATGTTGTTATGTATTCTTTCTCAGCTTTATTTATTATGCCTTCGTCCCATGCCCATCGTGTAAGTTTGTCCAAGGTTGTTTTATATGCTTTTGTAGGGTTATTCTGGAGTTGAATGTAGTAGGTTGTATCCTCCAATATTCTGTGTGCTTCCCTAATGTAATTGATTTTGTTCATAAGAACTATTCCTCCTCCCTTGTCAGCTTCTTTAATAATTATTTCCTCATTGGATTTTAGGTTTTTTAGTGCTGCTTCTTCTTTCTTATTCAGGTTCCGTCTTCCTCCATCAGTCCTCATTTCCTTGAATTCTTTCAGGACCTGTGCATAGAAGCTCTCTATATAGGAGCCTCTGTGGTTGGTTGGATAGAAACACGATTTATTTTTCAGCTCTGTGTGAATGTATTTTTCCAGATTCCAGTCCTCGTGGTCAATGTAGATATCCCCCTCCGGGGAATCTGTATTTAGTATAATAGGTGTAATAGTCCTATCCCTAGTTTGTGGGTCATTCTTGAGTTTTTTCATGGTAAAATATCTTTTAAGTGTTAGTTTTCTCGTAAAAGCATTTAGATCTATGAATAGTTCATATAGGCTAGCCGGTTTTGTGGGACAGAAGGAGAGTCCTTTACTGAGAATCTCCTCTTCTGTCGTATTGAGTACATATGAGGACAAGTTGAATATAGGTTTTTTGGGGCTGTCTCTTTGGTCAGACCGACAGTTTGCGGTTTGTTTTTTTTACCGCCTCTCTTTCCTCTTTTCCTGGGCTTGTTGCCTGTCTTTTTATTGCTCTCCTGGGTGTGGAGATGGTAAGTGGACTCTGGATTCCCACCGGATTCGGAATACGTGGCCACAGTGGTGGCGTTTCCCCCATCACTGTGGGGAGCTCTAAAAAAGAAGAGGAGGAGGTTCTTTCCGTAAGGTTAGAGTCAATACTGCTGCTTTTTCTCTGTTTAGTAGAATAGTAGTCTGTTATTTGTTTTGTTGGAGCCTGTTCTTTCCCTGTGTCCTTTCTCTTTTTAAGATTTCTGGCTGGGTTTGTAACATTCAGGGCTGTAGATGTGGATGGTTGTGGGGATGACTTCCGGTCGCCATGGCTGTTGTTTTGGTCCGTATCCTCAGCATAGGAATCCTCTGGTTCTGAGTTGTACACGCTCAGATTCAATAGGTCCTGAGATGTGATTTGAGTCCCCTTATTCAACATGTAGGATTTGAAATATTGGAGCTATAGATCTGCTTATACACAATACAACAGACCACCCTATCAGCACATGTAAGAGGTTTATTTCACGGTGTATATACATGGGTCCAGAAATGGGCAAAATGGGTATCACCTGTTTATATATATATATATATATGTATATTACTATATGGTGCTACTCTCTACTTCCACTAGAGGGCGCACTCTCCAAACCTCAAATCGAGGACCCTAGGCTTATTGCAAGGGATTGGCCCCCCCCACTTATATGACTACAATTTGCCAATACTTAGATAATTAATACTTAGGCTGCCTCCCCCTCCCACCCCACACACGCTGAGTTAACCAACGTTTTGCGCAGGCAGGGCACCATCCCTTAACTTAGATGGCCGCCGCATCCCTTCATCTCTCCAGCCTATTGGCTGTACCTGCAACTTCCAACTTACGCCTCCCCACTCTATATACGCTGAGCTATACGGCTCACCGTAGAGATAGGGCACATACCCTCTACAAAAATGGCCGCAGCATCCTCGAGACCTTCCAGCCTATTGGCTGATCCTAGTACACATGACGGACGGACCCATGTGACCGGATGACGTCAGTCCAGTCACGCGGAAGTTCCCCGCAAGTAGCCGGCACAGTCAGTTTACTTAAATCTACCCCGGGCGACACTGCGCGCTATGGCGCTCGGATTCCAGGCACACTCTGGAAATAGGTAAGATCTCTACATACCACCCTTATACTCCCTCCATACTGCCCCAAACGGGACCTTCTTCTACTGTTCACAAATGTTTTCCTTATGATCAATATCCACACTTTATGCAGCTCTGCGTAACACAAGTGCAGATTAGCTTCATAGTCCTACCGTTACTCCAAGAACATAAGGGATATGTAATGATCGCTGCTGCAGCAGGTGTTGCTGGAAGTAGTAGTGCTGCAGCTCAGGCAGTTCTGATCTCTTTCCATGCAAGCTGCATAGCTTTGTCTGCCTTTCCCTGCTGTCAGCTTGTGACTGATTATCATTCACCTGTGTGGGAATCTGCATGTCTGCTCCCATTGGATGACCTCAGTATAAAGATCTGCTTCCTGCAGGACTCCTCGGGTTTTCATAGCTTCAGTTTAAGCCAGTCTTGCTGTCGCTTCAGCCCCCGATCGTGTTTCTTGTTCTAAAGATACTTTGCTGGTCTTTGCATCATATATTGGTTCATTGCCAATATATATGCATACCAGCACGTTTATTATTTTCCTTGTATTCGTGTTACGTTGATACATCAGTGTCGCTGATGTATACATACACGAACTGTTTATATCCTGTGTGCAGTTAGTCAGCTTCCAGCACGTTTTGGTAGGTTGCGTGTACCGTGATCACCCGTGCTGAGGTAGTTACCCTGCTCCTGGTTCTGTTTGTGGATTGCGTTCATCTCTGCGAAGAGATAACGAATCCTTCTGAATCCTGTTCTGTTACCGTTTGTGGATTGCGTTCATCTCTGCAAAGAGATAACGAATCCTTCTGAATCCTGTTCTGTTACCATTTGTGGATTGCGTTCATCTCTGCGAAGAGATAGCGAATCCTTCTGAGTCCTGTTCCCTGTATTGCTCCAGTCTAAGTCAGTGTTCCTGCTTATGTCATATATCGGTTCATTGCCGATATATACATATGTTAGTCAGACGTTACAAATAGTTTCATTGATAGCTGTAATTGTAATACGCTAGGAAAACATACTTATTGTATTTTTGTCTGTGTTACGTTCATCTATCTTAATCCTGCTATTTTCTGACTGTCCTGTCCTGTCTTTGTGAGGCACGCCATCGCCGCATCGCATTGGCTGCCTCATTCCAGTCTGTCTGGTTTTGGACGCTTGCTGTCACTAAGTAGCGGCTAGCTAGCAAGCGTTCATTCTGTCTACCTGTCCTGATCTCCTCAGTTCTGGTTTATGCGCTCAGTGCTACTTTGCGCTGAGACGTTGTAGCGAAAGCATTGTTTGTGGCTGTCGGATCTGCACCGGCTCTGTGCGCCACAATCTCCTTTTGGAGTCAGTCCTCCCCTCCACTATACTAGGGATAGCCTGTTTCCTTGTGCTAGTGTGTGTACCTCCTCCACGTCAGCTCATGCGTTGCATGCTGACTGTGGAGAATACACCACCAAGCCTTACATTATGAAAACCCCATTACCAATCCCCATTGTGGGGGGGATTCCCAGAAAGTATGACACTGTTAATTATGGTTCCTGTTCCTTTAAGAAATTTGAAGAACTTAACTCTGAAACAGAAAATGAGTTTTTCTCTGAATGTGCCAGGTTCCTGGCCAATCCCGATCTCCAAGCGACTCCTGTTTCAACCTGGGCACTCCAACTAAGTTATATTTTGTTTAAAGGGGAATTATTCCAGTGGACATTTGATGTTCTCAATCATTCCGATTTGAAAGAGAGACCGCTGGAATTTCTAGCGTTTGTGATCCATAACTGGTTGCGCATAGATCCATTGCCTTTTCCTCTTAATGAACTCCTGGCAGCAGGCCAATCAGCTTCTCCTTCAATTGCTTGCAAAAATGTTCAGCAAGCAGAAAGTGTTACTGATAATTTTCCTGCAGCCTTGAATAAATCACCAAAAACAGCAGGGTCTAAGGCAAAACGCAAACGTTCTAAGAAACGTGTCCGATCTGCAGAGTCGTTATCCTTAGCGACTAAGACCTATAATGAGATTCTGCCATTAACAGATAATGAAATGCAATTGTCTTTCAGGGGAGTTAAATGGACTTATGAAACTACTAATGAACTTTCCTCCCTTGCTAGGGAAAATAAAGATTTTTGTTTAAAAGAATTATCTGAGTATGATTATGAGGAGATATTACAGAGTATTGAACAAATCAACTTATTTGTGAAGCAAGGAAAGTTTGCATACACTACAGTTCAGCACTTGCTACAGGTATTGGAGATTCTTAGGAATAAGGAATCTGCCAATCACCTGCTAATTAACCCAATATATGTCCCTGCTACAATCATATCTGCAAACCATGATCTGCCTGTTAAGTATGCTTGGAATCCTCCATTTGAGAAAGGAGAGATGGAAGCTCTGGTCAATGAATGGAAGAATGATTCAAGTTCATTTTGTCAATTTTACAGTGCAAAAAGTGAATTAGTATTGAATGCATGCATTAAGTCTGCCTATAACCTAATAAAAACTGGTGTGTGTGGGTATGACTTTGTGGCTCCATTGATTGATGTGTGGGAACTGATTTTGGATGATTTTTATGTGACTCCGAATTCGCAAATTTGGCGTTCTGACCCGCCTGCTTCAGCACCTTTGGCTGATTCAGCAGGTGATTCGGAGCTCTTTTTGTGTGAAATTGAAGTTCCTGCAATTCCACCCTGTACCATGGATAACTCAGTGTTACTTACCAGTAAAACAGAAGCCACTGATACATTCTTAACCTTGCCCTGCGCAAATTTCTCAGCAGAGAATCCAGAGGTCCTGCTGACTTCCGAGTCCAGCCTAGCCAGTACTCATGACTCTTTGTTCAGTGAAACAGACACCAGAAAAATCTTGCCTGCCTCTGCAAACACTTCTGCAGAAATTACCTGTGTTAATAAAGTTCAACTCCCGTCTGATCCAGCAGATGCCAATAGATGCACTACATCAGTTTCCGAGTCCCAGCAATCCTGTCTAGAAACCTCAGAACCCCAGCATCTGAATTTTCCAATTTTACAAATGAATGGTGATTCAGATGCGCAAACATTGTGTCTTGATCTTCCTGTTTCTACACCTCGCTCTAGTTTCGTGAATAGCTCAGAGCATCTGCTATGTGAACCTGAAATCGCAGAATTATTACCTTGTTCAGAAAATATTCCAGTAAATTTGCCCTGTATCGTGAATAGCTCAGAGCATCTGCTATGTGAACCTGAAATCGCAGAATTATTACCTTGTTCAGAAAATGTTCCAGTAAAATTGCCCTGTACCATGAATTGTGCAGTAGATCTCTCCAATGAAACTCAGGTCATAGAATCATTATGCTGTCCAGCAGGTGCTTCCATGGTTTTGCCCTGCAATATGGACTGTTCAGTGATCCTGTCCAGTGAAGCTGTGGTCGCAGAGTCTTATGCTTCACCCAGTACTTTGGATACTTCAAACCCTCTAGCAGAGGAGTCTGAGGCACTGCTTACCTCAGTTGGTGTTGCAGTAATATTCACTTGTCTAGCAGCTGTTTTGGAATTACAGTCTGCTCTAATAAAACTTGATGAATTTCTGCCCAGCAAAGCAGAAGCCATTGAAATATTGTCCTCGTCAGCAAGTGTGTTAGATACCTTGCCCTGTACACAGTCTGATTTAACCAATGTTGTTGAGTCCCTCTCCAGTGTTGTAACAGCCGAGGAACTCCAGCCCTGTCCTCTGAATGTTTCAGAAGTCTTGCCCTGTAACATGGATAATTCTGATTCTCTGGTCAAAATAATAGAAATCTCAGAATTTCAGTCCGGTCTGATGAGTGTTCCTGAAACCCAGCCCTGTATCCTGAAAGATTCTGGTTCTCTGGCCGCTGTGGCAGAGGTTCCAGAGTCCCCTTCCTGTCCAGGGAATTCCTCAGTTTTGCCTAGTCCAGTGGGGGCTGCTGCAATACTGACTTGTTCTGCAGCGCCTCATGAGCTCCAATCCAGTGTATTAGATGAGTCTCTGTCCAGTCCAGAGGTAGTTGTGGAGTCCCTATCTGGTTCAGTGCATACATCAGAAGATTTGTCCTGTCTTGTTAGTGCCCCTGAATCTGATTTGTTACTGACTTTGCTGGAATCAGCGACATCTAAGTCTGATCCTGCATTCTCGTGTAAAAGTCCAGTAGTTGCGAAGTCTAGTCATGATGATTTTTTTTTTGGCCAGTCCTGGTTTTGGTCCTGTCTTGGCTGGCCCTGAGGCTCACAGTTCCTTGACATGCCCAGAGGTTTCTCTTGTGCCAGTGTGCCCAGATGTTCTTTGTGTGCCAGAATGCCCAAGTGTGTCTAAGGTGTTAGCGTGCTCTGATGCTTCCTTAGTGGGAACATGTTCTGATGTTGCCAGTCTGCCTGCATGCCCAGAGATGGTTCTGGTCCCTGAAAGCCCTGATCTTGATGTTTGTCCTTGTGGCCCTGACTCGGGAATTGCCCTAGGTTCCATAGGGGTTCTTGATAGTTCTCCATGTGAGCCTAAGGGGCGTTCTGACCTATGGGGATCTCTTTGGAGCTTCAAGGTGTTCTGGGAGGTCTCTGAGAAAACTTGTCCTGGTGCCTTGGACTGGTTTAACAGTGGGTTTTGTGTTGGTAAAGACAGTCCCGGTGGGCATTGCAAAGGCTTTGGCGTTTTTGAACGGTTCCTGGAAGGCGGTGGGTATCGCTCAGGGAGTTTCGGAGGGCTTTCTTCTGGAAATCATGTTTCTGATGGGTGTCACACTGGGGCTTGTAGTACTGATGGGCATGGTTCTGTAGGTTCTGGTTCTGATGGGTCCAGTCTTGTGGGGACTGATTCTGGAATTCGGTCTTGCCGGGCTGTCCCGGTCATCATGAATTATCAGTCAGACTGTTTTGTTGGGAATTTCAGTTTTGAAAAGCGTCTGGAATCCGCTTTTAAGGCGGGGGTACTGTAATGATCGCTGCTGCAGCAGGTGTTGCTGGAAGTAGTAGTGCTGCAGCTAAGGCAGTTCTGATCTCTTTCCATGCAAGCTGCATAGCTTTGTCTGCCTTTTCCTGCTGTCAGCTTGTGACTGATTATCATTCACCTGTGTGGGAATCTGCATGTCTGCTCCCATTGGATGACCTCAGTATAAAGATCTGCTTCCTGCAGGACTCCTCGGGTTTTCATAGCTTCAGTTTAAGCCAGTCTTGCTGTCGCTTCAGCCCCCGATCGTGTTTCTTGTTCTAAAGATACTTTGCTGGTCTTTGCATCATATATTGGTTCATTGCCAATATATATGCATACCAGCACGTTTATTATTTTCCTTGTATTCGTGTTACGTTGATACATCAGTGTCGCTGATGTATACGTACACGAACTGTTTATATCCTGTGTGCAGTTAGTCAGCTTCCAGCACGTTTTGGTAGGTTGCGTGTACTGTGATCACCCGTGCTGAGGTAGTTACCCTGCTCCTGGTTCTGTTTGTGGATTGCGTTCATCTCTGCGAAGAGATAACGAATCCTTCTGAATCCTGTTCTGTTACCGTTTGTGGATTGCGTTCATCTCTGCAAAGAGATAACGAATCCTTCTGAATCCTGTTCTGTTACCATTTGTGGATTGCGTTCATCTCTGCGAAGAGATAGCGAATCCTTCTGAGTCCTGTTCCCTGTATTGCTCCAGTCTAAGTCAGTGTTCCTGCTTATGTCATATATCGGTTCATTGCCGATATATACATATGTTAGTCAGACGTTACAAATAGTTTCATTGATAGCTGTAATTGTAATACGCTAGGAAAACATACTTATTGTATTTTTGTCTGTGTTACGTTCATCTATCTTGATCCTGCTATTTCCTGACTATCCTGTCCTGTCTTTGTGAGGCACGCCATCGCTGCAAACGCATTGGCTGCCTCATTCCAGTCTGTCTTGTTGTGGACGCTTGCTGTCACTAAGTAGCGGCTAGCTAGCAAGCGTTCATTCTGTCTACCTGTCCTGATCTCCTCAGTTCTGGTTTATGCGCTCAGCGCTACTTTGCGCTGAGACGTTATAGCGAAAGCATTGTTTGTGGCTGTCGGATCTGCACCGGCTCTGTGCGCCACAATCTCCTTTTGGAGTCAGTCCTCCCCTCCACTATACTAGGGATAGCCTGTTTCCTTGTGCTAGTGTGTGTACCTCCTCCACGTCAGCTCATGCGTTGCATGCTGACTGTGGAGAATACACCACCAAGCCTTACAGGATAGGTATTATTTTTAGATACATTTCTGTAGATAGCTCCAAGGCTCATACTCCTACTAAAAACAGTAGAAGCTATCTGTCATAGTAAAACATAGTGTTATTGCACATAGCACACACATTTGCCAGATTCCAATACATTATAAGCTTACTGCATCTACCTGTGCAATAATCCTACTGTTAAAAACAGATACTCATTGTAACTGTATCCATTACATGTTATCTGCTAGATGCGCTATATATTATTATACTTTTATATTTCTATACATATATTTTTATATATATTCTTTTAGTTTTTCCTCTTCATGTAACTATTATAATCTATGTTGTGTATGTCCCATATACTATATTCTATATGTACCTCACCGGTTATTACACATGTACTATGCCTGATGGATGAGATATAGTATCTTTATGGACAAACGAGTCAGATTCTGATACAGTACATGCATAACAGCATAATTTTACCCATGACTATAGACACCTTGTATTTAACATACACTATTTTCATGTTACCAACATGTTTTATATGCTATTTCTTTTTATATTTTCTTCTCATATTTTATTTTTTATATTTATTTTTAATAGATGCAATTATTCTATATTGTATGTATGTCATAGGCTACACTCTATATGTATTTTAATTATTATGTATGTGTTATAACTTTTGTGCCTGAGCGCTGTCTGCTATCTTTTAACTTTTAAGGCACCTCTATTGACCTGAGGAAGCGGTTTTGACCGTGAAACGCGTTGTCTGTGCCCCAAATAAACTTCAACTAAATAAGTATACGTCTTGATCTGTATTTTTCCCAGAAGGGACACCTAGAAGGTAGGATCACACCATTCTGTCTCTTTAATGTTGTACCTACCATATAGAACCATATAGATCCGAATTATCCCACCGGGCGCCTCCTACCCTATCAAAAACAGTTAGTACCCCTTAATCTTAGGGGAAGATCAATGTCGGAGAGTCTCCCCCCCCCCCCCCCCCATTAGCGACGGCGACGAGGCTTAGACTATTGCAGATTAGAGGTGCACAAGCGGCAGTTGAAAAGTAGCAATACTGCTCTCACCCCTGCCTCCATCAGCCGTTCCTAACGAGCTCGGATATTGCCGCTCGCAGACACAGTGGGGGCGCCTGTCATATTGACAGGTGACGTCACCGCTGTACTAACAGGGAGACTGCGGAGGCGAACCTCAGAGTTCCATCTGAGCAGGCACTGCTTTGGGCTCCTATTGAGACTGAAGTGATCGGCTTAAACTGCGCATGTGCGTGAGTCTCAATAGGAGCCCACAGCAGTGCCTGCTCAGATGGGACTCTGAAGGTTCCCTCCGCAGTCTCCCCGTTTCTACAGCGGTGATGTCACCTGTCAATATGACAGGCTCTCCCGCTGTGTCTGCGAGCGACGATATCCGCACTCGTTAGGAACGGCCGATGGAGGCAGGGGTGAGAGCAGTATTGCTACTTTTCAACTGCCGCTTGTGCACCCCTAATCTGCAATAGTCT
This sequence comes from Hyperolius riggenbachi, assembly GCF_040937935.1. Lineage (NCBI taxonomy): Eukaryota > Metazoa > Chordata > Amphibia > Anura > Hyperoliidae > Hyperolius > Hyperolius riggenbachi. The sequence goes on from NC_090648.1 coordinate 89,804,178, forward strand.
AAGCCCCATCGCCGTCGCTAATGGGGGGGGGGGGGGGGACTGCATGAAAAAGTAAGATTATATTTTTCATAATGCACAAAGAAACAACTAAATGCTGGTAACCAATACTCTCATTAAACAAGCTCTTAAAGTAACTATGTGAAAAAAACCCATTCGTGACACTGGTCCTTTAAATAGACAATGTTTTGCCTCTGCTGGGATCTAGCTATATTGATAGCTAGGGCTTTATCCAATTTTTTATTCTGAATTTTTTTTTTCACTTTTACTAGATATGCATATTCTGCTTCTACTGGATTAAAAGTTTCAAAATAACTTTTCTTGTATGGTTTTAAACGAGAGGCTGATTTCTATGTTTACAGTAATCCCACTGGTTTTGCTCAGTGTTGAAGTTTTGCCAGAAATAGATTAAAAATATATTGCCAGAAATAGATTAAAAATATATGGCCCAATATAGTCAGCCTGTGGCCTCCCACCCTTCATTTTTTCCTCATATTATAATACAGTACTAGATCTCCAACTTCATAGGTGACATCCCTATATTTTTTTAGCTGTCTCTTGTTTTGCCTATTGGGATTTAGATATATTTATAGCTATGACTTCATCCAATTTTTTTCTTTTCTTGTTGTCTTCGAAATTCTTTAAGGCTACTTACCCACTAAGACGTTGCATTAGGTGCTACGTTAAGGTCGCATAACGTGCACCTAACGCAACGCATGGTGGTGGTGGCAGAGGACGTTAGCAAAGAGCCGCGTTGAGCGGCTCTTTGATGCGTACTATAATACGCATGCGCTGGTGGAGACCACGTGAGCGGAACACTCCGCATCACGTGATCCCGCCAGTGACGTCAGCACAGTGCAGTGAATATTAATTAGCCATGTGGCTAATCACTGCACCTGTGCAAGCAGGCTAACGCGGCAAAGCCGCTCTAATGTTATAGCATGCTGCACTCCAAGATTGACGTGCAGCGTTACAATGTAACGGAACGTGGGCACTGAACAGCCCATTGTAGTTACATTGCTTGTGCGTTGGGGAGCGTTACAGGCTGCACTAACGTGCGCCTGTAACGTCTTACTGTGAAAGCAGCTTCAAAGTTGGAAACGTGAGTGAGTCGAGCTGAGAAAAAAGAAAAAATATTTTGTAATAAAATATTTAAAAATGATCCACAAAACCCATTTTAATATGAATTACTGGAAGTTCTTTGGGAATTTTTGAGGCATATTGGTCTCTTTACTGAAACATTACATCGGAGGGACTGCATTTCCGTTCTGTGTGGATTTTTTTCAGAAAATCGAAAAACAGGTAGAGCCAAGGAAATAGTCCCAATCATTTTGGTTGCAATTTACATATTTGGTTAGGGTTCTAAAAAGAAAAAAAATTAGATTGAAAAGTACAAATCACTTTTCTATTTTTTAACTAATTTGAAATTATTATGTACAAACCTTTTTTATGGTACCACTAGACATTAAGCCCGTTAAATTAACGAACGCTAGAACATGTGTACAAACATTTTTAAAAAACACTCTTTGTACAATGCAAAGTAAGTGGACATTTCTGCAGTGGATTCTTACCTATTCTTTAATTATATTAAAGACTAGCTGGTTGCCCGGGTATGTATTTGGCTGGTGTTGGCTCTGCATACTTTTTCTAACGCTAGCACACAATTACTTAATGACCAAGTTTGTGAGCTTTGCTGTATTTGGTATCAATAATTTGCATTGAAATGAAAAAATCAGATTGGCTGTTTGTGGCTCCACACCCATTTCTGAATTTGAACCCCAGTCACCCAATAACCAACTGTACCAGGTTTGAGGCCTGTGCCTTTAACAGTTCAAGAATGGTAGCAATTAAATATTCCCCTTGAAAAGCAATAGGTGGAGCCTAATTTTGTAGGCTCCACCCACTTTTCTGTATTCTAATCCCGGTCACCCAGTGACCAACTGTGCAAAGTTTAAAAACCCTGCCATTAACAATGTAAGAATGGTTGCAGTTTACATTTTCCCAGTGAAATTTGTATTTGTCTCCACCCACTGATGACCTGGCGTTGCCCGGGTATGTATTTGACTGGTGTGGGATCCGCCCACTTTCTAACCCTAACGCACAAACACTCAATTACTAAGTTTGTAAGATTTGGGGTCCTTGGCATCAATAATTTGTATATTCCCATAGAAATTAAACAAATCAGATAGGCTGTTTGTGGCTCCGCCCCTCTCCAGCATTTGAACCCCAGTCACCCAATGACCAACTGTAGCAGGTTTGAGGCATCTGCTATTAACAGTGTAAAAATGGCAGCAATTTAAATATTCCACTTGAAAATCAACAGGTGAATTTTGATTGGCTATTATAGGCTCCACCCACTTCCCTGAATATTAATCTGTCACTCAGTGACCATCTGGGCAAAGTTTGTGAACCCTGCCATAAACAGTGTAAGAAGGGCTGCAGTTTACACTTTCCCAGTGAAATTTGTTTTTGGCTCCGCCCATTTTTTGTAACCTGGACACAAAGTCACTACTCAATGACCAAGTTTGTGAGCTCTGGGGTCCTTGGCATCAATAATTTGTATTTTCCCATGAAATGAAACAAATCTGATTCACCGTTTGTGGCTCTGTCCCCTTTTCTGAATTTGAACCCCAGTGACCCAATGACCAACTGTACCAGGTTTTAGGCTTGTGCCATAAGTGCAAGAATGGCAGCAATTTTAATATTCTCCTTCAAAAGTGACATGTGATTTTTGATTGCCATTTTTAGGCTCCTCCCACCTTTCTGAATATTAATTCCAGTCACCCAGTAACCAGCTATGCTAAGTTTAAGAACCCTGCCATTAACAGTGAAGAAGGGCTGCAATTTACAATTTCCCAGAAAAATCTGTTTTTAACTCCACCCACTTTTTGTAACCTGGACACACAGTCACTACTCAATGACCAAGTTTGTGAGCTTTTGGGTTCGTGGCATCAAAATTGTGCTAATGGAAGCAGTTTATCCAGCAAAGAAATCTGGCTGTTTTTGGCTCCGTACCTTTACTGAATTTGAACATTTTTGCATTTTACCATTGAAATTAAACAAATCTAATTGGCTGTTTTTGGCCTGATCCCTTCAGAATTTCTCCCAGTGACTGACTGTAGCAGATTTTAGGCCTCTGCCATTAAGAGTGCATGAATGGCAGCAATGTAAATATTCCCCTTGAAAATCAAAAGGTGAATTTTGATTGGCTGCTGTAGGCTCCACCCACTTTTCTGAATATTAATCCCAGTCACCCAGTGGCCAACTGTGTCACGTTTGAGAACCCTGCCAATAACAGAATGGCTGAAATCATTCTAACAAATCTGATTGGCTGTTTGTGGCTCCACCCCTTTAGTGAATTTGGACCCTAGTCACTCAATGACTGACTGTATCAGGTTTGAGGCCTCTGCCACTAACAGTGTGAGAATGGTAGCAATGGGAATATTCCCCTTGAAAATCAATAGGTACATTTTGATTGGCTGTTGTAGGCTCCACGCACATTTCTGAATATTCATCCCAGTCACCCAGTGGCCAATTGTGTAAAGTTTGGGAACCCTGCCATGATAAAAATGTAGTTGTTGGCACCGCCCACTTTTTCTAACCTTGACATACAGTCACTCAGTTATCAAGTTTATCGACTTTGGGGTCCTTGGTATCAATACTTTGTATATTCCCATTGAAAAATAAACAAATCTGGCTGTTTGTGGCTCCGCCCCCTTTCCGAATTTGGACCCCAGTCACCCAGCGACCAACTGTACCAGGTTTGAGGAATCTGCTTTTCACAGTATAGGAGAATGGTAGCAGATAAAATATTCCCTTTGAAAATCAAAAGGTAAATTTTTATTGGCTGTTGTAGGCTCCACCCACCTTCCAAAATCTTAATCTCAGTCACCCAGTGACCAACTGTGCAAAGTTTGAGAACCCTGCCATTAACGGTGTAAAAATGGCTGCAGTTTATATTTTCCCAATAAAAGTTTTTTTTTTGGCTTCGCCCACTTTTTGTAACCTTGACACACACAGTCACTCAATGACCAAGTTTGTGAGCTTTCAGGTTCCTGGCATAAAAAAATATGTGAATGGAAGCAGTTTATTCACCAAGGAAATCTGATTGGCTGTATGTGGCCCCACCCCTTTAGTGAATTTGGACCCCAGTCACCCAATGACCAACTGTAGCAGGTTTGAAGCCTCTGCCATTAAAAGTGTAAGAATAGCAGCAGTTTAAATATTCCCCTTGAAAATCAATAGGTGAATTTTTATTGGCTGTTATAGGCTCCACCCATTTTCTTGAATCGTAATCGTATTCACCCAGTGACCAAGTGTACCAAGTTTGAGAACCCTGCGATTAACAGTCTAAGAATGGCTGCAGTTTACATTTTCCCATTTAAATGAATGGCTGAAATTTGATTGGCAGTTTTATGCTCCGCCCACTTTTCCTGGATTTGTAACCCCGGTCACCAACTGACCAACTATGCCATGTGTGGGGACTCTGGCTTGATTACTGTGAGAATGGCAGCCTTTTACATTTTTTCCATTGACTTGAATGGGTGAAATCTGATTTGCTGTTTGTAGCTCCGCCCACGTGTGCAGGGGGCCCGCGAGACCCCCAGAACATATCATCCCAGGTAGTAAGGAATCTGTGTACCAAGTTTCGTTCAAATCGGTAAAGCCGTTTACGCGTGATCGCGACACACACACACACACACACACGATTTTATATGTATAGAAGAATAATGGTGCTTAAGTGCAAAACTTTTGTAACAATAGTAAATATACGAAATGAGAAGAAATTTTTAATAATTGTTCTTGTTTTTTTTTTATGTCACATTTCTATAAAATTTCTTTATAGACAACATTCCTTGTGAATATTCTGTCACAGTTTGCCAATAGTTTGCCTTGATCAGGGCCTTCTACAACCTTCACCATGACATCAGAAAAACTCCTAACTCCATGATTATGCTACGTATAATTGACCATGGCTGAATACCGGTTCTGCCAACTTTTTCCAAGGTTTGCCCCTGAGCTTTATTAATTGTCATGGCAAAGGCTAATGTTACAGGAAATTGTCATCTCCTTAAGACAAAAAGGTAAATCGGTAGATGAAGGAGCCAAATCCTTACGGGGAATACACACTGTCTCCTTCTGCTTAACCTGTTATTACTTCAGCAATGATGAGGTTGTTCTTAAGGTGTTTAACAATGAGCAAGGTGCCATTGCACAATCCTTTAGTATTTTGATTTCTAAGGAGCATAATTATAGCTCCCTGCTTAAGCTTGAGTTTATGTTTAGGCATACCACTTGGGCGTAGCTCATTGAGGAACCCAATTGGATAGTTTTGAACCTCTTTCTCACTTAAATCATTAATTGAGTTTGAGCTGAGGTATGTCACTGAATCTCCTTCTAAAATGTTGAGCACCTCCTCATTTATGGTGTCTACATCAGAGTTCTTTGGACAAAGGATTGATTTTGTTGCTAATTTAGGGACATCAGCAACAGGAATTTTGTCTCCCCAAAAATATTTTATAATATCCCGTGCATAAAATTTGGGAAGGAATTTAAATTATGTTTTCAGGTAAACCATCAATTTGTGGTGTATCACCATTGCCAATTTTGATCAGCCAGTTGCTGAAATCGGTGTCAACTGAGCGGATATTGTTTTTAAGTTTGAGTACTTGGAAAGTAGTCCACAGTTTATTATTCTTAATATAGGCCTCAATTTTTGTCCAGCCACCATGAGGTACAACATGGAGTGTTTGTCTGAAATCTCCTTTAAGTAAAAATACTTTTCTCCTCCAAATGTTTTTTTGTTGTCCATTATCTCTTGAAGCAGTCTGTCAACCACTGCAAGAGCTACAGAGGGGGAAGTCACGTGGGGCGTGACGAAACGCGTCATGTGAGACGCTGATCTATGCAGAAGTTAGACTGAGGATCATCACCCATGCCTCCGCTACTCTTCCTCCCACCGCACGCTAATAGTGCGATTTGCGTTTATGCGACTGGACACGGAATACCATTAATCACAGGTCAGACCACCGTAGAGCTCACCGAGACGGCGGATTCACGCCATTCACGGCCGTCGGCCACCTGAATAGGTCACGTGAGTGCAAATACCTTGAAAAGTACAGCATTATGGGGGTTGAGGTTAGACACCTAAGGTGTCTGTAATGAGGGCGTATGCTGAAGGGCAGAGGCGTGTATCTTGTTTTACATATATACACACGGGTTGATGTGCAATAGATCCTTTGATCATTCCTGCATATTTTTTGGATGAGGTTGTTTTCCTGGGCCTGAAGAATCAATTATGCATGCATGCGTTTGACTACATAGGAGTGCAATCCAATTCTTACGCAATATCCCAGATGTCAGCCCAATCCTTTAGTGTTTTTATTGGGAGGGTATTTGTTTTGTTTGTTTGTCAGTCGTATGTCTATGGGTCATTGTTATATGCATTTATGAATTATAAAATTTTTCACTAGTTTAGAGCTATAATACATTGTGTTTTTCAGCTACACAGAGTACATTCATCCCAAATTACTATTTTAGTGTTTCTTAGACATTCAGCATCAACAGAATTAGAGGAATATTTGATGTTGTATTCTCAACTATAGGCACAGGTAACTTGAATTGGGAGTGGTATGTTCTTTCACCCTCAAGAAGATTGACTGCTATACCTGAGGAGACTACAGGTAGTGCAATGTTTTCTTTTCCACGAACTGTGCTGAGTAGGGTCTTGTAAAGATATTTTACCACTACCTTCTGGGCCATGTATGAAAAAACTATGGTTGCAAAGATTGTTATCAGTTGCTAACAATATTTTTTCTAAAGTTGTTTTTTTGCTCTTTGTTTAGTGTAAATCGACATTTCCTCAGCTTTTTGTTTTTCAAAGTCTTGGTTGTAGGCATCTGCAAGTAAGTCTGAGTTGTAAAATGTTACATATTTCCTGTAGTGCGATAGAACGGCATATTGGATCATCTGTATCAAGCGCCGTTTGGATCATCACCGAGGCATCACTGCAGAGCACCTGCCAGTGCTTCTGCAGGATTTTTTGAATGTGTACTTCCTGGTCGTTATATCGAGTGACGAGACAAACCTCGTCCCTTGAGCCCACAGTCGATCCACCCACTTCTGTTGTTGCATTCTGTTTATTCGCATATAACAAGTCAGTTCGGGCCGTAGCTTTTGCCCTTTTGTACGCCTTAAGCCATTTATCTTTGCAGCCCCTGTCGTGAAAATGAGCACGTAATAATTTAGCCTCTTTTTCAAAGTCTTTCTCACTAGAGCAATTGCGACGCACTCTTAGATATTGCCCTGTAGGGATTCCCCGAATGGTATGTTGTGGCTGTCTGCTCTTAGGAAGGAGTTTGTCGCTGTCTCTTTACGATACAACTGTGTATAGATATATCCTTCAGGATTGACATTAATCCTGAGATCCAAAAAAGGCACAGTTTTAGGATCACTATTCATCGTAAATTTTAGATTAAGGTCATTTTGATTTAGTGTTGCAACAAAATCATTCAACAAATCAACACCCCCGGTCCAAAAGATCAAGATGTCGTCTATGTACCTGTGCCAAGAAACCACATGGCACAGGTACACAATCAACGCATCATTTCCAAAAATGTTGTTTTCCCACTCCCCCAGGTACAGGTTCGCCAGCGAGGGGGCACAAGTTGTCCCCATCACCGCGCCCTGCACCTGGAGGTAGTGGCACCCATCAAAAACAAATACATTGTTCTCTAGGATGAAGGTCAAAAGATCCAATAAAAAAAGGTTATGTCTCTCTTTGACAACATTCAATTCTGATAGAAATCTACCCACGGCCTACACTCCCTTATCCTGCGGTATACTAGAGTACAGGGCCTCTACGTCCAGGGTCACCAGGAGGGAACCAGGAGGAAGCTGAAGGCCCTCCAAAATGCCAAGAAGGTGCGTCGTGTCTTTCACATAAGAGGGTAAGCCTTGTACGTGGGGCTGCAAAAAGTGATCCACATACCTACTGATATTTTCCGTCAAAGCTCCGCATCCCGACACAACCGGCCTGCCCGGCAGTCTATGTAGGCATTTGTGGACATTTGGCAGAGCATAGAAAGTCGGGGTTACTGGTTCATCAATCTTTAAGAATTTTCCTATATTAATGTAAGTGATTCCATCTGCAACCGCCTCATCAATTAATGAAAAGAGAACCCACTGGTTCTCAATGACCCTGGACGGAGAGACCCTGCGATAGCACTCCCTATTTCTTAAAATTTTCTGACATATATATATGAGTATTGTTCCACTGTCATTACAACCACATTGCCCTCCTTGTCCGAGGGCTTCACTACTATTTGCTCGTTTTGTTGGAACTCCTGGAGAGCATCTCTTTCTCCAGGTTCCAAGTTAGTCATTTCATTAGGTTCCAACCATAAATTTCGTACGTCTTGTTCTACCAATGATATAAACGTTTGAACTCCCGGACAAAGGGAGAAAGGCGGGAAGGACGTGGACCTCCTCTTGAATTTATCTCTACCTTTAGAAACCAAAGAGTTAGGGTCATCAGTCGTTTCCAATGTCCAACCACTCTCATCACCCAGGGATATTAAATCCATGAGTGCTCTATAATCTTTATTGGACCAGTCTTTCCAGTCTTGAATTATACCACCTAAAGGTGCTTCTGCTTTTTTCCTATGCAGGCTTTTAAAAATAATATTACGCACAAAAATATGTAGATCTTTAACAAATTCAAAGCGATCCAACGCTCGATTAGGGCAAAAACCCAAGCCACGCCTTAGCAATTGTTCCAAATTAGAGTCCAACTCTACGTTGGAAATGTTAATAACCTGCATAGAGGTACTTGCATCTGCACCCAAAGGAATTGATTGTATTTGAGTTGGTTTCCCTTCATTATTCGTTATGTTGTTCCCATTGATTGGTTGTTTTTCTCTAAAAAAGAAGAAGAAGAAAAAGAAGAGGAGGGGGAGGGACAACCTCCAACAGCTCCGCCAGGATCCACCCCAACTTCCTCGGCCAAAATACATCCTGATAGATATTTATTAATTGGACCTTTTTTATCCTTGTTATCAAATTTTTGCTTTTGTTATTTTTGGCTTAAAATCTTTTTTCTCTTTATCCATTACTTTATCAAAGGCTTGTGATCTAGTTTTAGGGTCGGTGGGTGACGACCCACCTGTGGAAGATGCTGAGATTGAGCTGGGAGCACCAATATAAGAGTCTGACTCTTCAGGGGCACTCGAAATAGGGGTATCAGCTGGCGGGGCTCTTGGATGACCTGAAGGGGGGGCTGGTTTAGGATCCCTGTATCCGGGCACTGGTTTGCCCCACCTGTATGCAAATCCCAATTTATAAGCTACCTTGTCTCTTTCGAACTTGTTATCTCTCCTATTCACAATATCTCTATTATACTTTTCTATATGATTTTTAAGTTTCTCACTCCTTGTTTTAAACAACGGATGTTCTTTAACTGACTCAAGGGACTCCAAGGCTTGCTTGATTTTTGAGTCCACAGCCTTTAAATCCTCCTCCTCTAATTCCTGCAATAAAGTCAAACTGACTCTAGAGCAGGCCTCAAAATTCTCCCACTTCCTCTTAAAGACCTCTGAGACGTTTTGTTTGTAGGGAAAAATCTGTTAGATAGTCCCGATTATATTTCAAATTCCACCAGATACGTGACTTTTGTTCATATAGTTTCTCTAGTCTCCTTAAAGGGGAACTTCAGCCTAAACAAACATTCTGTCATTAAGTTACATTAGTTATGTTAATTAGAATAGATTGGTAATATAATCTCTTACCCACCCTGTTTTAAAAGAACAGGCAAATGTTTGTGATTTCATGGGGGCTGCCATCTTTGTCATGGGGGCAGCCATCTTTTTGGTTGAAAGGAGGTGACAGGGAGCAGGAGACACAGTTCCAACTGTCCTGTGTCCTGATCACCCCTCCCAGCTGCGCACCCTAGGCTTCAAATGTCAAATTCAAAATGTAAGAAAAAAAAATTTGCACCAAAACAGCAGAACGAGAGCAACAACATCAGAAATCCCATCATGCTTTGCACAGCATCAGGGGAAAAATTCCCGGGCAGTTTTCTTCTGTGCATCTAAAAATGAGGCTTGTATAAGAGAAACAAAGTTCTGATGCTGTGAAACTGTTAAAAAAACACCAGGCCTTTTCAGTGCTGCTGAGTCGATTTTTAGTCCGGAGGTTCACTTTGAACCAGAATTGATGATGCGTATCCCTCCCCTCGCCTCCCTGCTTTTTTCACACTCTGTGTCGACCCGCCGAACAATATCCTCCCACTGGAGCATGTAAAAAAATATATATGTATATATCCAAAAGATATGGGATAGAGACTATATAGAAAACTGTGCTTTTCAGAACATCTGCTTTGCTTGCTGCAATCTGCAATTGGGATTGAACTGTGTATGGAAGTGGAGACCTCAAGTGCTATGAGTGATGTATGTATGTATGTATATGTATATATATATATATATATATATATATATATATATATATATATATATATATATATATATATATATACATATACATATACATACACACACATGGAGTAAAGCCTATGCCTTGTCAATCAACTTTGGCGCCAGGATCAATATAAGTGCACTATAGTACCAGTACCTAGTCTTAGGGGGAGGACTGCAGCCTCCATAGGGTGTACGGGGTTTTTCTAGGGGGGGTTTCAGAGTCAGATAGATTCTTTTAATGGGTGTGTTTTTGTATTTGATATTTGTAGTATTTGTGTAACATATATGTGTATTTTTTGAATCTCCTGTTGATATGTAATAATACGTAATAATAACAAAATTTGTAGTTTTTTGCATGCACCCAAGAGCCAATCGTCCTTCTTATGTATCCATATCTAGTATTTTGTTGGCATGGTGCATGCATGAAACGCTGTGTAGTAATTTTTCATATCTTATATGGTATTCATTTATAGGTTTGGCTTTTTTGTGTGGCTGCCCTTTTCCTATTTTTTGTATCCATTGGTATTTGCTGAAGTATTTTCTCTAAATTGTTTTGGAAATTCCTTGGTGCATTTGTCGTTTGACATACATGGTGAATTAGGATTGAGTGGTCCATATGGTCCATGAATCATATTATTCGTAACAATTGCATATAATCGAGGAGTGATGTTTATATTTGGAATTTCAGCAGATACAATTTTGTCTATCCGTTCTTCTGTTTTAGGTTTACTGCCATCTTTAAGAATAAGTAGTATATGAGCATGTGGTAAAGACCTCTTTTGAAATTCTATTACATAGACAATTGCTTTTGGTACTCCAAAAATGTTTTTTTCACATATATTAGAGCTTCGAGCTTTAGATGAAATACTCTTGCAACTAAATTTGGTCGTGCATCAGCAGTTTGACCATGTTGTAGGTTTTGGACAATCCCATTCTATTTGGGATTGCATGTCATTGTAATAAAGAGATCAGGTTAACCATATTTTCTCACAATTGCCATTGCATCTTGAAAATTCTGTAGCATTTTTCTTGGGCTACCTGCAAATGATGAAGGTAAAATATATATTTTTCCAGGAATCAGGCCTGCCTTATTGCCTTCATTAATTAAATGGCCCATTAGTTCCTAGTATTTTTCTACTAGCATTCTTGGCTGATTTTGACGTACAAAATTTAGTCTGTTGGATTCAGTTTTGACATATGCATCAACTATATATTGTTGTGTTAGGCGGCCAGCATTTAAGAAGGGGTTAAACACATCTCTGATGGAAAGACGGTACCCGTAATATTGCATTTGAATGACTCTAATGCTAGAATTTCGTGTTTGATTTGTTAAACTTTCTAAGGCTTGAGGTCTCTGTTGCAAATGTATGTCAATTCCCCAGCTTTGATCACCATAAGGGAAGAGCAATGGATAAACCATGGGTTCCAGATTTGTGTGTAGGACACTCATTCTTTGTGTTCTTCTTTGGTTTATGTCACCTGCACTTGCTTTGCAGATGACCTTTAATTTAGGTTGGTTTGTTTTTTTGCAGGGTAGTGCAATAATTGGCTCAGATTTCCCTAAGGCATCATTTGCTTGTATAGCTACCTTGTTTGCGAATGTCCCTTTAACAATGTTTCTTTAACTGATGATTTTTTTGCAGGGTAACATACAGTTGTAGATTTCCTTCAAGTGTTTTTTGCTACTATAATCACTTTCTTAGCAAATATCCCCTTAAAGAGGAACTGTAACGGCAAAACGTCCCCTGGGGGGTACTCACCTCGGGTGGGGGAAGCCTCAGGATCCTGATGAGGCTTCCCACGCCGTCTTCCGTCCCTCGGGGGTCTCGCTGCAGCCCTCCGTACAGCCGTGACGTAATATTTACCTTCCTGGCTCCTGCGCAGGCGCTCTGACGGCTGTCGGCTCCGAAGTAGGCGGAAATACCCGATCGCCGTCGGGTCCGCTGTACTGCGCAGGTGCAAGTCTCCGGCGCCTGCGCAGTAGAGCGGACCTGACAGAGATCGGGTATTTCCGTCTATTTCCGAGCCGAAAGCAGCCACAGCGCCCCCGCTGGAGCCAGCAAAGGTAAATATTGAAATTACAGTCGGGCCTGACGCCGGCTGTTCAGAGGGCTGCAGCGAGACCCCCGTGGGACGGAGGACGGCGTGGGAAGCCTCATTAGGATCCGGAGGCTTCCCCCATCCGAGGTGAGTACCCCTCAGGGGATCTTTTTGAAGTTACAGAGTCTCTTTAAAGGTTTGGTGGGCACCTAGAGCACTTCTCAGCACTTGTAAAAACACTAACACTTTCAAAAGAGCTTGGATAATGTATGCTTATGGAATAAATCACACCAAATCGATATGATTTTTTTCCCAAATAGAACCGCAGATCCTGCAACATCTGAAGTGATTTAGCCTCAATGTCAGGTATAGGAAAAGTGGAAAATCACTGTAAAAAAAAAAACAATAGAACAGACTGATTTTCCAAGTTTTTTTAAAAACTTAAATTCCAGCTCAAATTGTGGGGAAAAAAAATTGCTGCAACAAAATGCTCCAAAAAATTGCTAGGTGTAGTTACAAAACTGCTAGGCAAGTGCCTAAAAACCAATTCCATCACATAAGAAAGAAAACATGGGCACCAGTAAAATGCACACCTCTGTGTTTAACCTATTTTGGTTCCTGGACGTAGTTTCTACGTCCAGGAACCATGCGCGCTCCCGCACGCGCACTCCCGGCCGCGGATTCGGTAGCCAGGGAATCAATGTATCGGGCTATGGTGCCCGATCATTGATTCCTCTCCCCCGCTGAAAAAGCGACAGCTTCTCTCGGAAGCTGCGCCTTTTCTGGCCGTTCCCTTCCCGATGCATCACTGTAAGCGTATGTTACGCTTAGAGTGACGTCATGTAAACAAACTCATGGCCGCCATCTTGTGGCCAAAAAGTAATACTACACCTGTAAAAAAAAAAATTTAAAATTAACACACATTTACATTATAAATTTATTGTTTACCTCCCACCCTCCCAAAACTACCCAAATAAAATGTTTACTATAAAAAAAAAAAAAACATTACAATAAAAAAAAACATGTAAATATTTACCTAAGGGTCTAAACTTTTTAAATATCAATGTAAAGATGAAATATTTCTATATTTTTTTTTTATTTTAAACTTGTAAATAGTGATAGATGCAAAACGGAAAAAATGCACCTTTATTTCCAAATAAAATATTGTCGCCATACATTGTGATAGGGACATAATTTTAACGGTGTAATAACCGGGACATATGGGCAAATACAATACGTGAGTTTTAATTATGGAGGCATGTATTATTTTAAAACTATAATGGCTGAAAACTGAGAAATAATGAATTTTTTCCGTTTTTTCTTATTCTTCCTGTTAAAATGCATTTACAGTAAAGTGGCTCTTAGCAAAATGTACCCCCCAAAGAAAGCCTAATTGGTGGCGGAAAAAACAAGATATAGATCAGTGCATTGTGATAAGTAGTGATAAAGTTATAGGCTAATGAATGGGAGGTGAACATTTCTCACGTGAAAACGACGGAACCTGAATGGGTTAATCTTGCATAGCAACAAATTTTTCAAGCAGATGTAACAATACAGGCAATACTTCACCCCATCCAGGTGCACCCCGCATAGAGACCCCTCGGTCAACAATTGTTTTGCATCAAGGATGCATCTTCACGGACCAGTAGTGATCTTGGCAGCGAGGAAAGAGGCTCCATGCCGACAAGACAGCGCTTTCTTATATGTCACTTCTGGGTGCGCTCATGTGATCCCGCCGGGCAATCAAAAACACCTGTACGAATGACGCGGCCGCATGCGGACAAAAGTACGCATGCGCTCATGGCGTATATGGGCCAGCTGCGTCCCATGGCTGTTCCATACGCAAGTTTTTACGTGTGGGACAAATTATGCTGCTGGACCCTTGGCAACAAATTGTTGTCATAGCCTACAGGATTGCAGATCCACCGGGGGGGGGGGGGGGGGGAGCGGGGGAGTAATTGACCAGGCAGCAAGGTCTCATACCTGTAGATAGTGTCCCAGGAAAGAGGTCTAATATAATCAATAGGTAATTACAAACTTATCCTATCTGGAATAACAGGGAAAATAGAACAGATCACAGTGTTTTAAGACAAGATAGATAGCCCAAGATTTATCCCGAAAGAAGGTCAATTAAGAGATATTTGTTATCTACACATCAATAAATATATATTAATTCTTCCCATACAGAAGATACCCCACTTAATTAATAATAGGGTCCCACCCAAAACACCCCCCCCCCTCCTATCAATTCCGTTTATACACATACTGTATTTAGTATTTACATTTTACAAGTGCCTGAAACCGATCTGAAAAATCTCTTTTAAAAAATGCTTCGCTTTTACGATAACGCTAGCACTTTTAAGTGTGCACCAGCCCTAACTGTGTGTCTTTATTTATTTTTTCTTCAGGGTAACACACTTACAGTCGTAGATTTCCTTTAGATGTGTTTTGCTTATATAGTTATTTTTTTTTTTTTTTTGCAAATGTCCCTTTAACAGCATATCTTTAATTAATGTACGTTTTTGTACACAATTTTGTGCACAAAGTAATCGGGTCGAGGACATCCTCAGACGTCATTGGCACATCCTTACTAACGACCCCAGATTAAATGGGGTGGTCCCTAGCTCGCTGCAGATAGCCTATCGTCGGGCGCCTTCCATTCGTGATCGTTTGGTTAGGAGTCACTTTGAGGGACATGATACTTTTCGTAAACATTGCAAGGTTAATGGCACATACAGCTGCGGAGGCTGTACAATGTGCCGATACATTCAAGTGGGTAAAACTGTCTTACTGCCGGATGGAAGGACCTGTGAACTTAATCACTTTGTCGTCAATTGTGCCACCATTTTGGTGGTGTATCTTTTGATATGCCCATGTGGAGCTTTTTACGTGGGGAAAACAAAAAATGAATTAAGGACATGGATGTCCCAACATATTAATAGCATAGTGACGAAAAGTATCTCTGGTGTTCCCACTCCGGTAGCTAGACACTTTAGAGCCAAACAGGCAGTCATGACAGATTGTGTTTCATTGGTTTGAATCGCATTCATAAAACAAATGGGGGGGGGGGGGGTAACTTTGACCACCTCTTACTGCAAAAAGAACAGAATTGGATTTTTGATTTGCGTGCAACTGTTAGGCTTAGTGGTATATCCTCCACAGTCAGCACGCAGTGCGTATCCTGACGTTGAGAAGGTACACACGCTAGCACCAGGAACCAGGATATCCCCAGTTTAGTGGAGGAGAGGACAAACTCCCGTAGGAGATGTGGCGCACAGAGCAAGCGTAGATCCGAGCAACCACAACAATACTAAAATACAATGGATACGATATTCCTAGCGTATTACGATTACAGCTATCAATGAAGCTACAAATGACTGAGTGACATATTTATATATCGGCGATAAACCGATATATATGACATAAGCAAGGAATGCTAGCTAGGAACTGGAACAATACAAGAAACAGGACTCAGAAGGATTCACTACTTCCACGCAGAAGTGATTGCAATCCACACAAGGTAACAGGACTAGGAGGGATTCGCTACTTCTACGCAGAAGTGATTGCAATCCACACAAGGTAACAGGACTAGGAGGGATTCGCTACTTCTACGCAGAAGTGAGCGTAATCCACACAAGGCAGCAGGAACAGGACAAGGAGGGATTCGCTACCTCTACGCAGAAGTGAGCGCAATCCACACAAGGTAACAGGAGCAGAACTGAGCTAACTAGCACGGGTGATCACGATACGCGTAACCCACCAAAACGTGCTGGAAGCTAACTGACTGAACACAGGATATAAACATTCCGTGTTCGTATATATCAGCGACACTGATGTATTAACGTAACACGAATACAAGGAAAATAACAAACGTGCTAGAATGCGTATATATTGGCGATGAACCAATATATGACGCAAGACAAGCAAAGTAACAATTTCTGATAACAAGAGCAGGACTAGGACTTGCTGACCCCTTCGCAGGAGTCAGCGCAGTCCACACGGACTAGGCACGAGGTGAGGCTCGGACAGAGTAACAGACTGAATCTGAGACCATGATAGCCCATGGAGCACTGCAGGAAGCAGTCCTTTATACTGAGGTCATCCAATGGGAGCAGACATGCAGATTCCCACACAGGTGAATGGTAAACAATCACAGGCTGACAGCAGGAAAAGGCAGACAAAGCTATACAGCCTGCAAGAAAGGGATTGCAGCCCCACAGACAATGCTAGTTTTCACAAAAGCATATCAAACTGTCATTAACTTCAGAGTGACTGCAGATGGAATCAGCAACTAGTCTGAGTGCAAACCAAACTATGCAAGCAAATGCATGTAATGACATCAGAACTGCTTGGGTTACAATACCACTGCAGCCAGCAGTAAACGCTGCAGAAGCGATCGTGACAGCAACGGATCCACCAGGTCTTAATGAGTCTATTAGTTATAGTCCCTTTCTGCCTCTGTAGGTTGATGGGCTCCTTGGGTGTTTTTTTTTGGGTTTGGGGGGGTCCTTCCCGCCTGTGGATCTGTATTGGGGCGGTGTTGGTGCGACATTCAACTATCGAAATTCCTTTTTCCCAATCTAGCTAATTTGTTTGGCTTATAGGACGTCCATACCTGGTTTCGCCAGTGTATTCTATGGTCGCGCTGTGATGATATGAATCTATATTCTTTAATTATCATCACTGATTCCTTCTCTCCTTATGGGGGAGAATGTAATATTATGTAGGGATTATTATTCATAGCCCTTATTACTATAGGTTTTTGTTTTTTGCTGTTTCTTTTTGTTTTTGGTCGTGCTGGCCATCCCCGGGTGTGGCACCCGCCTTTCCTCCCCTCTGCCTCGGCACCCCTTGGATGAAGTCTGTTTGACCTCTCTCCTTGTTGGGTGTTGTGGTGGTGGGGGCGGGGCGGGGCTGAGGGGGGTTGGCTCGGTCCGGGCGCTGCCCCCGGGGTCGGCCGGACGACTGTTTGTTGATTTTGATGGGCGTGCGGCTTCCTTGGTCGCGTGTGTGGCCGTGCCCGCCCTCCTCTGTTCTCGCTGGGGTGATGACGTCCGCGTCTGCTCTGATCCTCCATGAGGGGGCTGGACTTATGGTGGGCGGGTGCGGCGCGCTGCGATTGGCTGGGCGCCGCCACATAGTGTGTGACTGCGTGACAGGATGTTGAATGCTTTAACCACGCCCACCTGAGGAAACCGGAAGTGTCCAGTGAAACATGTCGTGGGCTAGCGTGGTCTGCTTGGCGTGCATGTGGTCGCTGCCCCGACGCTTCTCTCTATTCCCCTGGCAATAGACTGCTCATGGATTTCTCTCATTTGCCCCGGCTGAAACTTTTGTGCTTCAGAGGATTTGCAGTGAAGAGTGGATCACTCTGACTGTCACCATACTTGGATACAATCGCAAGATTTCTGGGAGCTGGACACCGACGGATCGGTACGGTATGATACAAGAATTTACAGCATGTGAACTTATGCAGTCGCTATTCATCAACCCATACAGTGTCGGCTTCCCTGGTTTATGAATTATTCTTTGTTGCACCTGTGACTTTGCCATTTTGCCATGTTATGTTGCTTCCTGCCATTAACAACATCAAGCTTTGATTGCTGCTTTCTGCTACTAATAACATCAAGCATTCATTTGCTGCTGATCTAACATCCTCTGCCTACATTTGCTTATTATTGATTTGAACACGCAGCAGTGTGTCTGTGGAACTGATTGAAGCATTGTTGGTCATCATATTTACGTCAATTGAGCTGGAGCAGGAGGATATGCTATTTACACTGTCTCCTTCTTGCAATATTTTTGGCTCCATGAGGACATAGCACTTTTTTGGAGGCACATTACTGGTACCAGTGGCTGTGATATCAGTCAGCCATAGGGGCAGATGTGTGAGTCTGGAGTGAGGTGTGAGTTATCTATGAGAGTTGCGGGGTGATTTGATCCACTATTGCTTGGTCTTTTTTAAGATTTGTATTTTTGACAATTAATAAAAGTTATGATGTTTTAACAATTGGTGATATGGCTTTTTGATAATTCTATTGGGATATACGCCCTCCTGATTTTTCCTCTAAAAGTTTTGTATATCTTTAATTAATGTTTTTTTTTGCTTTGTAATGCACTTACAGTCGCAGATTTACTTTAGGTGTGTTTTGCTGGTATAGTCTTTTTTTTTTTGCGAATGCCCCTTTCACAGCGTGTCTTTAATGCACAGGTTTTTTTTGCAGGGTTACGCATTTACAGTCGCAGATTTCCTTAGTCGTGTTCTGTGTGTATAGTCACACTTTTGGCAAATTTCACTTTCACAATGTGTCTTTAATTTCAGGGTTGTTTTTTGCAGGGTAATGCACTCACACTCACAGATTTTCTGTAGACATACTTCGCTACTATAGTCAGTTTGTTCGCAAGTGCCTCTCTAACAGCGTGTTTTTGTTTTTTTCAGATTAACGCACTTACATTCGCAGATTTCCTTTAGTCGTGTTTTGATTCTGTAGTCACTTTGCTTGCAAATGTCCCTTTAACAGCATATCTTTAATTTATGGTTTTTTGCTTGGTAATGCACTTACAGTCGCAGATTTCCTTTAGGTGTATCTTGCTTGCATAGTCTTTTTTTTTTTTTTCTTTTGAGGATGTCCCTTCAACAGCGTGTCTTTAATACACTTTTTTTTTTTTAATTGCAGGGCAACGCACTGACAGTCACAGATTTCCTTTAGGCAGTTTTGCTCCTGTAGTGACTTTGCTTGTGAACGCACGTTATCAGCGTACTTTAGGTGTGTTTTGCTTGCATAGTCTTTTTTGCGGATGTCCCTTAAACAGCATGTCTTTGGGAAAAGCAGTCAAAGCGTTTGGCAAGTGTATGTTTCCTCTGCTGTATTGTTAAACATGTAATTTTCAGTGTCATAGGAGCAGTTGGATGAAATTTCTCCCCCCCCCCCATGTTTAAGGAAACAAAAAAGGGCTGTAAGACAGCAATAAAAGAAGCTGACACTACTTATTTCAGCTTTCTCGGCCTGCCATTGCACACGTGAATGCTCCAGCAAGTAGTCTGTATAAGATTAATCAGAACACCAGATCATCTGGATTTCAGCGTGTAGCCCTTCCACCTTGCAGGAAAAAGGCCTCTGCCTTTTGTATATCTGATATAGAACAGGCCAGGGCCATTTTCTGCAAGGAAACAGCTATGCACCAAAATCCAGCTGATAAGGGGTTCCAGTGAATCTTAATAAACAGACAATTTGTGTGGGGACATTCTAACTTTTATCATTAGTGTACTTCTTTTTAATGTACAACAGGGATGAATTTAGCCTTAAAGAGAATCTGTACTCTAAAATTCTTACAATAAAAGGCATGTACTCTAAAATTCATACAATAAAAAGCATACCATTCTATTCATTATGTCCTCCTGGGCCCCTCTGTGCTGTTTCTGCCACTCCCTGCTGCAATCCTGGCTTGTAATTGCCAGTTTTAGGCAGTGTTTACAAACAAAAAACATGGCTGCTAACCAGCATGTGATAGGCTGAGAGAAGCAGTCTGACTCATACAGAGCCTGGAGGGGGCGTGGAGAAGGTGTGTATAACTTCTACCTATCACAGCAGAGCAGCACATTCCTGCCTGAGCCGACAAAGCTGACAAAGAAAAGAAGATGAGATTATATAACAGATAATAAAGCCACTGTGCAACTGAGAAATACTGCAGTAAGACAGACCACATTAGAACAGGTATAGGAACTTATAGGATAGAAGAAATAAGGCTGAAAATGCTGTTACAGAGTCTCTTTAAAACTTAGGATATAGCTGTAGAGTAGATCTAAGAGTGATGTGCAGGTATTCAGCAGGAGAATGAGGGGATTCTTCCTCTATTACACCTTCATGCACAATCAGAACCAGGTTTACAGGTGATAGACAACACCTCTGCGTTCAATGAGCACAACATTCTCACTGAATTCACTACAACTCAGCAGTGCACATGTAGAGTATAGTACTACCGTCTAACCCCAAATTTAACATATCAAATTAATTTCATTAGCAAAAGGAGTGCATAATTTTCCATTTCCTTGACCATTCGTACTACTGACAAATACACATTAGGCTTTATTCTTACAGCAGAGATTGTATATAAGACGCACGCACGCACGCACGCACGCACGCACGCACGCACGCACGCACACACACACACACACACACACACACACACACACATTGTGTGATAACTGTTCTGCAAAATAGAACATTTTCTCATATTTTCCCTTTTAATTACAGGTTAACTTTATTACGAGTCAGAGTTATTCATTCCAAACTTAAAGTGACTCAGAGAGTCAAAAAATGTATACATACTTGGAGCTTCATCCAGCCCCCTCCAGCATGATCACTCCCACGCCACCATCCTCAGCCTTCTGCATCTTAACAGGTCCCATAATTTCAGCCAGTTGGCGCAGGCGCAGTGCGCTCCTCCGTCTTGCTCCCGTGTCTGGGAACATTCTGCGCCCGAGGACAGTGGCGTGGGAGCGATCATGCCAGAGAGGGCTGGAGGATGCCCCTGGTATGTGTACATTTTTGTCTCTGGTACACTTTAAAGTAGCCAAATTCCTCCTACTCCACAGCCCTGCTTTGAATTACAATAAATTCAGACATTACAAAGTTAAAAATAAATAGTTTGTCCACCTGAAAATTCACCTACATCTTAACCACATGATATTACTATTCTTTAAATTACACCAAGTTTACAAAAAGAAACACCAAACAAGGTAAAGACCTAATTTACCAATTCACGTCCCTCGCCTGTCAGAATGCGTAGTGGACAGCCCTGAACATAACTCAAATCACACTGATTCCTTGCATTGTTAACTGCAGATTTTGATGGCGGGGGATAAGCATACACCCATTTACTGTAATAATCTACCACTATTAGAATGTACACATTTCCATGTCGATTTTGGGGTAAGGGCCCTATTAGATCTATTCCAATCATTTCCCACGTTTCAGACACCTAGGTAAGAACAATTAGGTGCAAGAACCATATTTATGCTCACAGAAAGTATGAATATTTTAAAAAAAATATATTGATATTTACAAAAAAAACACTCCCAAAACACCACATGTCCTGCAGTTTAAAGAATACTATAGTAAAATGGTTGCCTAGTGACCTTGTGTGACCAAGTAGGCATACGCTTTATGATAAATTATTCAATTTACATTTCAGGGGGCACACGTTACCTTGTCACTGATCTGTCTGTTGATAGCCCCCCACCTAAATGCGCAAACTCTTTGAGGGCTATTTCACACTTGGAATGCAAATCACGATCACAACCACGTTTGCAATATTGCGTCGTGAAATTACGTTGTGAAATTAAAAAAAAGCTGCAGTGAGAATGATCCCATAGGGATACATTAGTAACAGCACTTTGATGATCGCCGTCAATCAGCAAAGCACAGCACTGAAAAGCACCCCAGTGTGAACCAGCCCTTGGCCAGCATTGGCTGCTAATGTGTGCAGAGTGCACCTGACTGCTGGGAATGTTCAGCAGGTTAACTGCTACTGCCCACAGCCGCCTCCTTGCTTTCCTGGCACCCTAAGCCATGGCCTTTGTGGCCTTATCTGAAATCCAGCCATAGTCGCAGCAGGGCACATTCATACAGGACTCCCTTGTAACCCTTTAGACATGAAAAGGAAAGAAAGAATTAGAGGTTCTAGAGGAAACATGCAGATCTTAAAGGGACACTTGGGATACCCTTTACTCTTGTACCTTGTCACAGGTCAAAAGTAAATACAAACTAGCAAAGAAATGGCACTGTTTAGGCAGACCACTTGTAGCAGAAGAAGAAAAAATTAAAGTGGACCCAAATTAAAAATACAAGATTTCAGAAATAAAATCTATTTTCTAAATTATTATAATAAATAGCAGCCTTTTTTTCAGCTGCATGATGACAAATATAAAATATTTTACATTTATTAGAGGAACCCATCCCTTCTTTTCATATTACTGGGCCTGAATCCGGCAAACTGGTGGAGTAGGTGGTGTCCAGCAAAGGAGGAATTGCTAATGGCTGCCACCTGTATAACCCTAGTTATGGAAAGAGAAGGGTGAAAAGCATGCACTGAAATGCTCATAGGCTTGAAGGAGTGTTTATGTATTTTTGTATGTGTCAGAGTGGTGCAACTAAATATTTTGAATTCTTTTTTTTTGGTTTGGTTCCGCTTTAAACAAAGGAGGGGGAGATCATCAACGTAGCAGAAAACATGGTGATGACTAAAATGTATTTGCCACTATAAGCAAATGTTAGGCTGTTTATGAAAGCACCCACTTCAGGTACCTAAAAGTACTCAGACTCCTCAGCTTCAACTCCGCAGTCCTTGCACAGCTATGGATGGAGTGAGTACAAGAATCATCCCAGTGCGACTCAGTTTATGAAAACACCAACTCAGAGTACACAAAATTGCTCCAACTCCACAGCCCTGCTTTTAATAAATAAAAATAGACTGTAAACATGTAACATTTAAAGAAAGCAAATTGGTTTTATGTTGGGGTTTTGTCTGAAACCGGGTTGTTAGTACAGGCCTGTATGTGTAATAATATAGATTGACTCTTACTTTACTATATGACCAAGGGGGCCAACATTTCATAAGGCCAATGGGGCCATCCATTCATCAAATTGTATCCAAAAATGGGATAAAAAAAAAAAAAGCAACCAAATGAAAAAAGGCCAACATGGCCTAATCAGGAACGCTGTGCATAGGCATACACCACCTTCTTTTTCACGTTGAAGTTTTTTTGCTACCTAATCGTGAACTAGTTGTGGTTGTAAACTGTGTGTATTTTTTACTTTTTATGTTCTTTTTTTCCATGCTCTATACCAACTAACATGTCGTAATGGTCTGCTCTCTTCACAGGAATTTTTGATTCTGGAGGAAGAGACAGAGATTTTTTTTTCTAGATACTCGTGGCTCGATCTTAACACCATCTATTGACACTTCCTTTAGCTCCATGTTAATGTCTTTTGACATTCCCTTTTGACTTAATGTTTCATTTGTATCCTGTAGGGTAAGATCACACATTGAGATTTCAGAAAGGTTTTCCATCTTGCTACATACAAATAGTTTGGTGGTCACATATGCCACGTGGCATATGTGCAGGGCCTGTTCTGGACTTTTTGCTACCTGATGCAAAGATTGTGAAGACCCCACATCCCCCGTCAGACACCCCTTTACCCAAAGCAAGATTAAAGAACATATGGATTTCAGTTTCTGTTATACCAGGGGTCAGGAACCTTTTTTGGCTGAGAGAGCCATAAACGCCATATTTTAAAATGTAATTCCATGGGAACCATACAATATGTTTCAAACTGGCACAGCGTGCATGCCCAGCAGAGGGCGCACATCCCTGCTGCCATGGGGATGTGTATACAGTTGATCCTCCGGGCAGCGGAAGTATCAGACACGTCTTCAGTTTCTCTTGGGTTTCAGCAACATCAGCAATTTCCCTGATAGCCAGACTGGAGAAATACCGACTAACAGCTTATACAATTATCTAGCTGACTTGGGGGTTGATTCACTTTGTAGGATGAGATTCCTGCACTTTGACCCAATAGGCTGCTTGTCAAGTGACAGGCAGCCTGTTGGACCAATCAAAGTGCGGGGATCTTGTCCTACAGTCACTGGACCTGACAGGATCCAGGATGGGACAATTGGAGCGGCCGTTAGTTTTGGAGGGAGCGCGTGTAAGTGAGTAGTGCATGCTACAGCAGTAGCGTGCCTACTTTGAAAATGATACTTGCGCTGTCACACTAAGCTGCGCTGCTTGAGCAGTGAAGCTTTAGTGAATCAATCCCTACTGATTTGTCTGAGAGCCAGATGTAGCCATCAAAAGAGCCACATGTGGCTCCCGAGCCATAGGTTCCCTACCCTTGTGTTATACAGTAAACTAAATATCGCATACCTTGCATGACCAAAGACCTCTAGGAAGAGTACGCTTTGCAGGACTCCAGAAGAACGAAGAGTTTGGTTTCAGGGCTTCAAACCTTAAAAATATATCAAGTTTAATTCAATAGTCCATGAGAGGGAAATAAGGAGAATAGACAAAAAGAGAGGAGAGGGATAAGGCTACATGTGTGCTCTATAAAATAGGATTAAGATACCTTATTTTGCATACAAATGAAGAGAATCCAAGGAGTCATTGTAAAGATATTCTAGGACCAAATACCTCTAGGAAGAGTTTTCTCTCCAGGCTGCCAGATGATTGACACACCTATAAAAATAATAGAGTCAAATTGTGAGACAGAAGAGGAGAGGGAAGAGTAGAAGAACAGGTGAGGAGAGGGAAGATGAGAGGGGGAGGGGAGAGGAGGGAAGAGAGAAGGACACATAGTCTCTTTACCTTGCATGCATGTTAAGAAAATCCAAAGAGAGACATTGAAGTCATATTCAAGGACCAAAGACCTCTAGAAAAAAAGTTTGCTCCCCAGGCCTCAAGATTATTGACACACCTATAAAAATGAAAATAATGGAGTCAAATAGTAAGAAAGGAGAGTGAACGGGAAATGAGAGAGGGAAGAGGGGAGGGGAGAGGGAAGGAGGAGAGGGAAGAGGAAAGAAAGCCACGTGGTCTCTGTTTGTTTTATTAAGTGGGATCAAAATACCTTACATTGCATGCATGTGAAGAGAATCCAAAGAGTGACACCCGCTCCTTTAACTTCTGTAACTGGTAACATCCTTTAAACAGTTTCTTCATAGTATGCACAACCTATGACAACTTTAATCTTCACCTCTTGTTATAAACGTCAACTTGTGCAACTTAACTCGTTATAAATGTCAACTTGTGCATCTTCAACTCATGTTATAAACGTCAACTTTTAAAATTTGAATCACAAGAAAGGTGTCCTTCATGCCTTGGTGGAGGCAGAGGCTGTAATTACTTAATCCACATTAATATTCTTGGTCAACTCATGCTCTATTAATATTGTAGCAAGCCACAGAAGTCTCTCTTGTGTCATTGTAGACCGCAAGTAGGTTTTAATTCATTTCAGCTTCGGAAAAAAACCCCATTCACCACTTGCAACAGTGACAGAAAGTGTAAGGAGAATATGAAGAGCAATGCAGGTGTTTGGATATATGGTAGACATTTTGGTTTTGTAAATGTTCTCCAGAACAGCCCTTGGTGTAGTGCAGTCTTTGGGTAACTATCTACACAGTGTATGAAGCTCATAACACAAGTCTGCAGCTTCAATATCTCAGTTGTTGTCTGGAGTCTCTTGCTTGTGATGTTAATGTTGAACAAAATATCATACCACAACACTAATCCACACAAGAATGTAAAGCTGCAAATATTTTTTGGCATGCCTCTTGCTTCCGCTATGTTTTTTGAACGAGTTGCTCCTATCAAAGTGGAATCTTCCATGGCAGCAGAAAGTGCATCATCTACTTTTCCAATTTGATTCTGGACAGCAGCATCGATTCAGCTCTCCCAGCGAGTGGTGCTCAGTGGCTTGAGTGTAATCCACTGTGTTACAGACAAGTGTTCCTTTAAAATAGTCCAGTGGTGTGTCAAAGCAGAAAAAAAACCATATAAACTCTGTATTATATTAAAGAACTCAATACAGGTAGATGCAGCATCACTAATAACCAGATGAATGGGAGCTGCACGGGACATAAAAAGCTCTTGAATTTATCTGGCGAACTTGAGCCTGCACACCATTCATTTTGTCTTTCATATTTGAACCGTTATCATAACCTTTGCCCTGCATGTCATGACCGCTAATTCCAAATGATTCAAGTTGCTGAAGCAGTACTGTAGTCATGATGGCTTCTGTCGTGTCATCTACATCAAGAAACGACAAAGAGTGTTCTTTCGGTTGCTGTGACAAATCGCACAATTAAAGTCATCTGCTCTTTATGGCTTATATCGGGAGTGCAATCCAAAATGATCGAATAATACTTTGGAGCATGAAAATGTGCCAAAATCTTCTCCTTGATCTGCTAGCTGTAGAATTTCATTTTAAGTTCTTTTTCCAAGATAATCATTGTGTGTTTCCTTGTTGGTAATCCTGTTCAAATGCCTCTTCATTACCTCATCAAAGTTGCCATTGTTGGGTTCAAAAATGTCACTAGTTTCACGTTATGCTAGGTTCTACATAGCCATAGTTCTAACAAGCACTATTAGTCTCTAACTCTTTTCTCCAATGCTGTGTTTCCGAATCAATAAGTTCTCTATTTGTGTCAGCAATGGTCAGCCTGAGTCTCAGTCTCATTTCTAGGTCTTTACATTTGTGGAATGCCACGGTGGGGTATTCTGGTCGCTTGTGACTTTCCAAATTCGTGATTAGATTGCTCCAATCACTAAATCCTGTGGAACACAGCAAAGAGCCACTGTCTTTCTGCTGTCTCCAAGTTTGTCAGGTGACGTTTGTAACATTTGCGATGAAAGCTTCATCCTTTGGGAAACAAGCAAGTTCGACCGGCTTTGGATCATACAGTACCAGATAATCTCTTAACCTCCTTAGCGGTATGCCCGACACTGTGTCGGGCATACCACTTCCTGGCCCCAGGAGTCCCCCACGCAGAATAAATAAGATCCCGCGACTGCAAACCCTTTAGCTAGCATTAGGCTAGCTAGTACAAGTGTCAGGAACCTGCCGATCCCCCGTTAATACATTACCCCCCCCCCCCCCCCCCGGAACATGCGATCTCGCAGCCTCCCTACACATCTTCGGTCTCTCTATGGTGAGTATCGGGTTTGCGGGGATCTATGGGGATCGGTGGGTGCCAGACATTTGTATTAGCTAGCCTAGTGCTAGCTATAGGGTTTTCCGTCGCAGGATCTCTGGGGAGGACTAGCGGGCACAAAATGGCAAAACCTCTTGAGAGGCGTAACACTCAGGAGGTTAATTTGCTGCTCAAATCCATCCATAGGCCAGGGTCCTGCAGCACTGATGGATCAAATTGTGCATCTTTCTGATCTTTTAATTCCTCTGACAAGGCTTGTTCCTCCATTCTTCTTCTTCCATCTCAATTCATCACATCCATTTGCACTCTTGAGGTAGCACTAGTAGACGCTTGACTGGTATCTCTTGAACTTTCGTCACCAGCAACGCGCAAATTTGAAGAGTGAGAAATACTACTTATCGAAGCACATTCTCCAGTATCAGAACTAGATGCTTGTGTTTCTTCAGGTACTTGTGTTGTTCCTTCTGATGTTTCTGGTGAAAGAAACTTCAGGATTGAGCCTTTCTGTTTTGCCAGAGCAGAAGCTTTAGTCTCCCTCTTCTTTTTGTATGCTGCCCCAGAGAGGCGTTTCAGCCCATCTGACATTTTGATGTAATCTGGGAAAAGAGAAAAAAAGGGAAAACAAACATACACAGTATACATACACACATATACAGTGTTTCTGCGAGGTATTCGCAGCACATCATTTTGGAAGAGGTACAAAACCATCAGAACACTTCCCAGAGCTGTCCAGCGAACTAAATTGACCGAAACACAACCATCTCTGCAGCATGCCTGTATGGTCGAGTGGTCAGACAGAAGCCACTCCTTAGTAAAAGGCACGTGGCAGCCTGTCTGGAGTTTGACAAAAGACACCTGAAGGACTTTCAGACCATGAGAAACAAAATTCTTTGTTGTGAATGCCAGGCATCACGTTTGGAGGAAACTAGGAACCGTTCATCACATGGTCAATACCACCCGTACAGTGAATGGTGACCTCAAGTAAACTTTTTTCATGTTGTCATTATAGGGTATTATGTGTACAATTCACAGGGAATAAAACAATCTATTTTGGATTAATATAGTAAACTCCAATGGACCAGGAAAAGTGATTTGCTATATCAGAAATTGTCCTAGCATGCCCTGGTACATTCTCTGCTGCAAAGGAGCAGCTATGTCCTCCCATTGGAGGCACGGTACAAGCACTTGCACCTTTGGTGGACTAGAAGGTTAAGGATACCGCCCAAGGTTAAGGATACTGCATGCACCTCCCACTGTTTAAAGAGACACTGAAGCGAAAAAAAATATGATATAATGAATTGGTTGTGTACTATGAATAATTACTAGAAGATTATCAGCAAAGAAAATATTCTCATATTTTTATTTTCAGGTATATAGTGTGTTTTCTAACATTGCATCATTCTCTAATATGTGCAGATTACACAACACTCTGCATTCAAAATGATTCTTTCAGAGCACTCTGTGAACTAATGACCTCTCCTCTGGCAGAGAAAAAGAAAACTGTTCACCTACACTTGAGATAACAAAAGTCAGAAGACAGCCCTCTCCACGACTTTGAAAGTCGTAGAGATTAATTGCTTTTTTGCATAGAGATAACTGGAGTTTCTTAACTCTTCCTGTACTGGAAACAATTACACTGATGTATCTGATCTTAATATTTTATTTCTTAGCTGTGCTACACATACAAATCATAATATCGTCAACATTTTTTTCGCTTCAGTGTCTCTTTAATATATCAAGAGTTAGCATCACGTAGGAGCCCAAAAACATGTTTACTATTACCGAAATGTTATTATATCCTATACCGGGGTTACTCTACCAGACGTTGCTCTCATAGAATTATAATGGAGATTGGCCGGGACCTGCAGAGATAGTTTACTATATCGGAGTTTATTATAATGAGATTTAAAGTGTGTGTGTGTGTGTGTGTGTGTGTGTGTGTGTGTGTGTGTGTGTGTGTGTGTAACCACCCCACAAATTAAATGCCACAATCACCCATATATGAATTTCAAGAATAACCACACACATAAAAAGTGGAAATCACCCCACACAGAGAAATGCAACAATTCACC
This sequence comes from Hyperolius riggenbachi, assembly GCF_040937935.1. Classification (NCBI taxonomy): domain Eukaryota; kingdom Metazoa; phylum Chordata; class Amphibia; order Anura; family Hyperoliidae; genus Hyperolius; species Hyperolius riggenbachi. The sequence continues at coordinate 89,833,471 of NC_090648.1, forward strand.
CACACAGCCAATTCCACAATGAACCTGACACGGAAAAATGAAAAATGTTCCCAACATGGAAACTGCATCAATTAACCCACAAGTCACATATTCCCCTCACACTAGCAAAATTGTGGTTGTCTAAGGCAGTGAGGCTCCAGCAAGGCAGCAAAGTGAGTGACTCACTCACCGCCAGCGGCGATGGTGGGGGGCGGGCATTCATCTCGCGCTGGCGGGCAGGCAGAGGGCATCCATCTTGCACTGGCGAAAAAAGGGGGCAGCTGGTCATCATTACTGACGGCGTCGGTGCTCAGTGATATTCAGGGCAGATGGCAGACAGTGTAACTCCAGTCACTTCTGGATTCTACCTCCGCCCGCGTTTGGCGTCCGTCATGAAGGCAGCCTGTTGCAGGGACTCACTCAGAGGCATCTAGGGTGGTGGGCTGGCGGTGCAGCCCGGCTGGGTCACGAATGTCCAGTCAGGTGGGCGGCAGCAAAGCAGAAGCCAGGCACACTCACTTCCTCTTTCTGCCTGGTTATGCCACCCACTTCCGCCGCCTGAGAAACCTGCCTCACTCCGCCTCATGGGCCCTGCATATGTGACCACCAAACTATTTGTACTAAAGGTCCTTGAGTCATTCATGACTTACGTGTTGAATGATTTTATTCCCTGTACACACCTTTCGGCATTGTTGCAATTTTTAGTGGTCCAAGTTTAAGATGCATAACCTTTTCAGGGAATGTTGCATGGGGCTTGATTCACTTAGTTTGAGCAGTGCAAGTTAAAATCCTCAGCACGTTACGGGCTGGGTAGCGTGCACTTTTAACTCCTAACTCCTTTACTTCTTCACTCCTTTACTCCCGCCCTGAGCCCTATCGCATTCCCATTAACTTTCATTGGAAAATTTTAAACTTTTGCCACAGTTCTAAAGTTAAACTCACTTAACTTGGGTCATTTAGTCATGGGGTCAAATTCTGTCACATTTTGGGGACTCTAAAAAGTTTGTAGTCTTCTCCTAGCCCCCTCTGTGACATTTTCGCTACTCCTGCTGCTTTCTTGGTGATAAAATCACTGTTTTATTAATTGTTTTTGTAAACAATGAAAATGGCCACCAAACAGGAAATACATCATCAGAGCAGGTGCCGGTTTGCAGAGGCTCCTCTCAAACGTGACTTTACTTCTGTAATATTTCTCCCACTTGTTGCCTTGGCTGCTTGTCTGGGCTTTGAACTGATCTTTCCGCACTCACAGCTGTTCACATAGACGCTGGCTGTGACTCATACACACAACACACACACAGAGCCTGCAGGGGGCGTGGGGGAGGTGTGCATAACTTCTGCCTATCACAGCACATTCCTCTCTGGTCTGACAAGGCTCGACAAAGGAAAGAAGATTAGATATAATACAGAGACAGTGCAACTAGAAAAGGTTGCAGTAAGCCCGACCACATTAGAACAGGTATAGGAACTTATAGGATAAAAGAAATAAGGCTGAAAATTTTAATACAGAGTCTCTTTAACCCTCCTGGCGGTTTATTAAAATCCGCCAGGGGGCAGCAAAGCCGTTTAAAAAAAATAAATAAATTTTCATGTAGTGATCGGAGATCAGGAGATCCAGTTCAAAGAACGGTATCTTCTGGAGGGCTTCCCCCTTCACCATGGCGACGGGGCGGGATGACGTCACCGACGTCCTCGACGTTGTGACGTCAAAGGGGACTCCGATCCACCCCTCAGCGCTGCCTGGCACTGATTGGCCAGGCAGCGCTCGGGGTCTGGGGGGGGGAGGGGGGGCGCGGCGGATCAGCGGGTAGCGGCGGCGGCGATCGGATTGCACACGCAGCTAGCAAAGTACTAGCTGCGTGTAGCAAAAAAAAATTATGCAAATCGGCCCAGCAGGGCCTGAGCGGTGCCTTCCGGCGGCATAGCCCGAGCTCAGCTCGGACTTACCGCCAGGAAGGTTAAGGATAACATGTAAAAAGCTGTCATCCTTAGTTTTAAAGCCAGAGTGCCCAAACTTGGCACAGTGGGTCACTGGGTGCCTGTAGTTGAAATTTAGGAAAAGTGGGTGGAGCCTACAATAGCCAACCACATTTCAGCCATTCATCTATATGGAAAAATTTAAATTGCCGCCGTTCTAGTCCTCAAACTTGGCACAGTCAGTGACTGGGTGACGGGTTCAAATTTAAAAAAGTAGGTGCGCCACAAACAGCGAATCAGATTCCTTTGATTTACATGGTATATATAAAATGCTGTTTTTTTTCGTATTATTGATGTCATGGCCCCCAACGTCCACAAATGTGATCATTGCGTGTTTGCATTTCAAGGCTAGAAAAAAGAGGGTACAGCCATCAGCAACCAATCCGATTTCATTCTTTGATTTTCAATGGAGAAAATAAAACTAATGCCATTTTTACACTTAGAATGCCCATACCTTAAAGTGTTGGTCCCTGTAACGATCGGTGAAGCACAGAGAGGATCTGATTACCGGTGATCTGCAGAATCACTGGGAATACAGATGTATACCAGATTATAAGTGATCTGCAGTATCACCGATAATCCGATATACCAGCTAACCTCTGTTCACCTGAGAAGAGTGTAGTGTTGGGTGTAACAGTAACACTTTGAGGACTAAGCCTCAGCGCAGTAAGGAGTACTGCACCGATTCCTTCCGAAGACCTGGACTCTCCAAGACGGGAGGAGTCAGGCTGAGAGTAGGAAGGATTGTCTGACAGTAACACTCTGAAGGAAGTGTCACTAACAGAACGGGGAACCGCCTCTAACAGTAAGGTCGGTTCTCGAGGTCGGACAAGCCAGGTCGTACACACACGGACAGATAAAGTACAGTATCAGGAGGCAAAGGCAGGGTCGAGGTACAGGCAGGGTTCGGCAACAGGGTATCAGAAATATCGAGGTACAAGATCAGGAGGCAGAAGAGGAGTCTAAGGACGAGCCGGGGTTCGGCAACAGAGTATCAGAAATATCAAGGTACAAGATCAGAGCTCAGGAAGATAGTCAGGCAGGCAAAAGTCATAACAGATAATCACAATCAAACTAGTACTTTAGCTATCAACAGAATCTAGCTAAGTGTAGGATTACAGCTCCAGCTGGTCCCGGCACACTTGCGGATCTGACTACGGATCTGGGTGCTCCCACGTATGTGATCGCAACGCCAGACAACCAGCAACTGAACAGCCTGCAGTATATATACACAGGCACCTTTCCAGCACCTCCCTAAGTGCTGGACCAATGAGGAGTGGAACCAGAGTCAGCTGACCAGCCTGGTCAGCTGACTACCTCTGGCTTCCACAAAAAGCCTGCCTGAGTGCGCGGGGGCATGCGCGCTAACCGCCTCGTCCAACGCGTCGGTTTCTCCGCGCTCTGCTGAGACCTGCACGGGGACAGCCGCCTCATACTGAGAGGAGGCGGCTGTCTCTCCGTGTGCAGCGTCACTGTGTGCGGAAAGAGCCGCCTGCCGCTGGCTTATGGCGGCGGCTCTTCTGCGCTTTCTCACAGTACCCCCCCCCCGAGGAGTGGACTCCGGACAGCTCCTTCCAGGTTTTTCTGGGCGCAAAGTGTGAAACTCCCTTCTTAACTCATCCGCATGCATGCGAGTCCCCGGTACCCATTGTCTCTCCTCAATGCCGTACCCCTTCCAATGCACTAGATATTGTACCGAGTTCTGAACAATGCGTGAGTCCAATATTTTTTCCACCTCGTACTCAGGTTGGTCCTCCACCATCACCGGAGGAGGAGGAGTAGGACCCACATGAACCGCAGGTTTGAGTAGGGACACATGAAACGACCTTACGCCCCGCATGCTGGCAGGAAGATCAATGGCGTAAGTGACGTTATTAATTCTTTTGGTCACAGGAAATGGACCCACGAACCTGGGACCCAGTTTGGCAGAAGGCTGCTTCAGGGTCAAGTGACGTGTGGACACCCAGACTAAATCCCCTGGCTGAAACTTCCATTCCACAGACCGTCTCTTGTCTGCTTGACCCTTCTGACTCTGGAACGCCTTCTGCAAGTTCCCCTTAACAACTCCCCAATTGTCCCTGAGTGACCTCTGCCAATCCTCTAGTGCTGGAAATGGAGAAGAGACAACTGGAAAAGGGGAGAATTTGGGTGACCTCCCTGTCACAATTTGGAATGGAGAGAACCCAGATGAGGAATTCTTCAAATTATTTTGAGCGAATTCCGCGAAGGGCAAAAATTTTACCCAGTCACTCTGTGCCTCCGCAACGTAACATCTTAGGAATTGCTCCAAAGACTGGTTGATACGTTCCGTCTGCCCATTAGTCTGTGGGTGGTAGCCTGACGAGAAAGACAATTTCATGCCCATTTGGTGGCAAAATGCCCTCCAGAATCCAGACACAAATTGGACTCCCCTATCCGACACAATGTCTTCCGGAATGCCATGCAGCCGGAAGATGTGAATGATGAACAACTCGGCCAGTTCCTGAGCCGAGGGGAGTCCTTTCAGGGGCACAAAATGGGCCATCTTGCTAAAACGGTCGACTACCACCCAAATGACCGACATTCCTTCAGACCTGGGCAATTCTCCCACAAAATCCATGGACAAGTGGGTCCATGGCTCACTCGGGGTGGGCAAAGGCTGCAGCCTCCCTACAGATGCCAGCCGGGAGGGTTTACTCTTGGCACAGACCGCACACTCCCTGACATACTCCTTGCAATCTGTTGCCACAGAAGGCCACCAAGCACACCTGGCAATCAGATCCTGCGTTCTGGCAGCTCCAGAATGACCAGCATTCTTATGGGCGTGAAAGAGATGCAGGACTTGTAAACGAAAAGGCAGTGGGATAAACATGACCCCTTCGGGTTTTCCCTCAGGAACATCCTGCTGAAAGGGGCCCAAAACCTCCGTCCAATCCTCCCAAGTCTCCGTGGCGGCTAACACCAGTTTCTGCGGGATGATGGACTCAGGAGCGGGCGGCTGTGCTGTCTCTGGTTCAAAACACCTGGAGAGGGCATCTGCCTTGACGTTTTTGCTGCCTGGAGTGTACGTGATTATAAACCGGAACCTCGTAAAAAATAAAGACCATCGGGCCTGACGGGGACTTAGCCTCTTCTCCCCCTCGATGTATTCCAAGTTCTTGTGGTCGGTGTAAACTGTGATCGTGTGTTCTGCCCCCTCTAACCAGTGGCGTCATTTCTCAAACGCCAATTTAATGGCCAGAAGTTCCCGGTTGCCTATATCGTAATTTTTTCTCTGCAGGTGAGCACCTACGGGAAAAGTAAGCGCACGGGTGTAATCTGCCCTGCAAGGCAGACCGTTGAGACAGCACCGCCCCCACACCAACCTCCGAGGCATCAACCTCCACGATAAAAGGAAAGGACGTGTCCACATGCCTCAAAATTGGTGCTGAGCAAAATAATACCTTCAAAAGAGAAAATGCTGCCACGGCTTCAGGGGACCAGTGGTTGGTATCCGCCCCTTTTTTCGTGAGACTGGTAAGAGGGGCAACTAACGTGGAGTACCCCTTAATGAACCTCCTGTAATAATTCACAAAACCTAAAAATCTTTGTAGGGCCTTTAACCCCACTGGCTGTGGCCACTCCAACACAGCTGTAACCTTGGCAGGATCCATTGAAAGGCCTGAGGTGGAAATTATGTACCCAAGGAACGTGACAGTGGTCACCTCGAAAATACACTTTTCCACCTTGGCATAGAGCCTATTTTGTCTTAATTTGTTCAAGACAAACTTTACGTGGACCCTGTGCTCGGAGAGGTTATTGGAGTAGATTAGTATATCATCAAGGTATACCAGCACGAATCTACCCAATACCTCCCGGAATACCTCATTGATTAATTCTTGAAAGACGGCTGGCGCTTTGCACAACCCGAAGGGCATCACTAAGTACTCGTAATGCCTGTCGGGTGTGTTGAAGGCCGTCTTCCACTCATCGCCCTCTCTAATGCGGATTAGGTTGTATGCCCCCCTCAGATCCAACTTAGAGAAGATTTTTGTGGCTGTGACCTGCGTGAATAAATCGTCTATCAAGGGTAACGGATAACGATTTTTCACCGTGATTTTATTGAGGCCCCGATAATCAATACAAGGTCGAAGACCCCCGTCTTTCTTCTTAACGAAAAAGAAACCGGCCCCAGCAGGCGACCGGGAGGGCCGGATAAACCCCTTGGCCAAGTTATCACGAATGTATTCCTGCATAGCCATCTTCTCTGGACCGGACAAGTTATACAGGTGACCCCTAGGGGGCATACAACCAGCACGGAGATCAATGGGGCAATCGAACGGGCGATGAGGAGGTAATTGATCGGCAGACTTGGGACAAAATACATCAGAGAACTCAGAGTACTCTTCGGGAACACCCTCCACACAAATCTTGGTCTGACCCAATGTCACCTTCCCTAAACACTGTTGGTGACAATGATCGGACTATCTGGTTACCTGACCCGTAGCCCAGTCTATTTGTGGAGAATGGACTTGTAACCACGGCATGCCTAGGATGATAGTGGAGGTTGACATACGCAATACAAAAAACTGTAGTTGTTCCCCATGCAGTACCCCTAACGTGACTTTCACCTGCGGGGTCTGTGACAGGGGACGATTCCGTTGCAGAGGGGAATCGTCTACTGCCGTGACCTGAATGGGGGGACTCACTGGAGTGAGAGGAATACCCAACTCCTGAGCAAATTCAACATTCATAAAATTAGCCGCTGAGCCAGAATCAATAAAGGCCTTAGTGGCTACAGACTTATTCTCCCATGTAATCGTACAAGGGAGAAGCAATTTCTTCTCTTTTAGGGGTGAGAAAGGTGTGCCTAGGGTGTCACCCCTCACTACTCCCAGGCAGACTCGTTTCCTGGCTTGTTAGGGCAGTTTCGCACTCTATGCCCCACTTCAGCACAGTACAGGCACAATTGTTCAGCTATTCTCCGCCTTCGCTCCACCTGGGTCAGTTTTGATCGACCAATCTGCATTGGCTCGGGTGGAGGCAGGGCCGGAATGGAAGAGACAGGCGGAGATGTCGTTACTAAGGGTGCAGCGGAAGGTGCCGCATAAGATGTCACCCTGACACGGTGACTGCCCCTAGTCTGCCTCTGATGGCGTAGCCGATGGTCGACTGGAATGGCCGATGAGATGGCCTCATCGACTGTCTTGGGCTCGGGTAATGTTAACATTAGGTCGGAGACCTCCTCCGATAACCCAGACAGGAAGTAATCCATCAGGGCATAGGTGTCAAATCTGGCGGTAACTGACCACCTACGAAATTCTGCCGCGTAATCCTCGACCGAGCCTCTGCCTTGCCGCAAAAGTTTGAGTTTCCGCTCAGAGGTTGCAGCAAGATCAGGGTCGTCGTATATCACTGCCATGGCCTTAAAAAATTCCTCTACCGAGGTCAGAGCTGTATCTGTGGGAGACAGTTTATATGCCCAGGATTGGGAGTCACCAGTTAACAGAGTTTTGATAAAAATAACCCGTTGGGTCTCAGTCCCCGGGGATCGGGGTCTCAACTCGAAATACGACAACACTCTACTCTTAAAATTCCGGAAGTCAGACTTGTGGCCGGAAAATTTATCTGGTACGGGCATACGTATGTCATCACTAGGAGGGGATCGCACTGAATCAACTGACGTCTGAAGGGTTCGCACAGAACCTGTTAGGGCATCAATTAAGGCTTTGTGCTGGCCCAGTGCTTGATGGATGTTATCCACCGAAGTGGCAAGCACATTCAGAGGGTCAGCGCGTGCGTCCATCTGTTTTTTGGTCTGGCGTTCTGTAACGATCGGTGAAGCACAGAAAGGATCTGATTACCGGTGATCTGCAGAATCACTGGGAATACAGATGTGTACCAGATTATAAGTGATCTGCAGTATCACCGATAATCCGATATACCAGCTAACCTCTGTTCACCTGAGAAGAGTGTAGTGTTGGGTGTAACAGTAACACTTTGAGGACTAAGCCTCAGCGCAGTAAGGAGTACTGCACCGATTCCTTCCGAAGACCTGGACTCTCCAAGACGGGAGGAGTCAGGCTGAGAGTAGGAAGGATTGTCTGACAGTAACACTCTGAAGGAAGTGTCACTAACAGAACGGGGAACCGCCTCTAACAGTAAGGTCGGTTCTCGAGGTCGGACAAGCCAGGTCGTACACACACGGACAGATAAAGTACAGTATCAGGAGGCAAAGGCGGAGTCGAGGTACAGGCAGGGTTCGGCAACAGGGTATCAGAAATATCGAGGTACAAGATCAGGAGGCAGAAGCGGAGTCTAAGGACGAGCCGGGGTTCGGCAACAGAGTATTAGAAATATCAAGGTACAAGATCAGAGCTCAGGAGGATAGTCAGGCAGGCAAAAGTCATAATAGATAATCACAATCAAACTAGTACTTTAGCTATCAACAGAATCTAGCTAAGTGTAGGATTACAGCTCCAGCTGGTCCCGGCACACTTGCGGATCTGACTACGGATCTGGGTGCTCCCACGTATGTGATCGCAACGCCAGACAACCAGCAACTGAACAGCCTGCAGTATATATACACAGGCACCTTTCCAGCACCTCCCTAAGTGCTGGACCAATGAGGAGTGGAACCAGAGTCAGCTGACCAGCCTGGTCAGCTGACTACCTCTGGCTTCCACAAAAAGCCTGCCTGAGTGCGCGCGCGTCACTCTAAATCCAGAGGGACTACGTGTCCCAGCCACACCAGCCCCGCTCTGCGGTGCCTCCGCAGCGGGGGCATGCGCTCTGCTGAGACCTGCACGGGGACAGCCGCCTCATACTGAGAGGAGGCGGCTGCCTCTCCGTGTGCAGCGTCACTGTGTGCGGAAAGAGCCGCCTGCCGCTGGCTTATGGCGGCGGCTCTTCCGCGCTTTCTCACAGTCCCTAGGCTGTGGTTCATGAATTGGTAAAAAAAAAAAAGGGAGGGGGGCAACAACAGTCAATCATATTTCACCCATTAACCTTCAATGGAAAAAAGATGAACTGCTGCTATTATCACAGTTTATCCACTTGAGGACCACAGTGTTAAACCCCCCTAGTGATCAGGACATTCTTAGGGAAATGCAGCTTTAAAGAGACTCCGTAACAAAAATTTCATCCGGTTTTCTTCCATCCTACAAGTTCCAAAATCTATTCTAATGTGCTATGGCTTACTGCAGCACGTTCTACTATCACCATCTCTGTAATAAATCAACTTATCTCTCTCTTGTCAGACTTGTCGGCCTGTGTCTGGAAGGCTGCCAAGTTCTTCAGTGTTGTGGTTCTGTGATGCATCTCCCCCCTCCAGGCCCCTCTCTGCACACTGCCTGTGTGTTATTTAGATTAGTGCAGCTTCTCTCTGCTCTATTATCTTTTACAAGCTGGATAAATCCTCCTCTGAGCAGGCTGGGCTATCACATACTGAGGAATTACATACAGGCAGAGCTGTCTGCACTCTGCAGGAAGAAACAGCCTGACACTTCAGTGGAAGATAGCTGCAGGGGGAAAGAAACACACAAATGATCTCTTGAGATTAAAAAGGAAGGCTGTATACAGGCTGCTTGTGTATGGATGTATTTTCTATGTGTGGACATACTGTACATCAAACTACTTCCTGTTTTGGTGGCCATTTTGTTTGTTTATAAACAAACTTTTTAAAACTGTTTTTAACCACTTTTAATGCGGCGGGAGCGGCGAAATTGTGACAGAGGGTAATAGGAGATGTCCCCTAACGCACTGGTATGTTTACTTTTGTGCGATTTTAACAATACAGATTCTCTTTAAGGCCAAGCTGCAGGGCCACACAACACAGCACACTAGTGATTCCCCTTCCCACTAACAGAGCTCTCAGTTGATGGGGTTTGATCGCCCCCCAGATGTTTGTGTATTATTGTTTATTTATGTTTATTTGTAATAAACATTTTTTATATTTGTTATACTCCCCCCCTCCCCCCCAACCAATCCACATGATCAGCTGTCATAGGATTCAGCCTATGACAGCCGATCACCCCTGTGCCTAAGGAGGGGACAGTCGTGTCACAAGCCTGTCCCCAGTACAGCGCTGCTGTAGATCGCAGCGCTGTACCAGTAATTAGACGTCGGTTTTGCCGTTAACAGTCTCCCGAGCGGGGAGATGCGTGCGCACCCTGCGCAATATCTGCAAAACAGAGCCCCAGGACTTTATGCTGACAGCGTTAGGCAGTCCTGGGGCTGCCGCCGCGGCCACTCCCGGTCGGCTACAGGTTAAATGCAAGGTGTCCCAAACTTAGCACAATTTCTCACTGGGTGACTACAGTCAACATTTAGGAAAAGTAGGTGGAGCCGCAAACAGCCAATCACATTCCACCTATTGACTTCAATGTTACATTTTCCAATGCCGCCATTCTCAGTTTTAAAGCGAGAGGCCCCACTGGGTGGAGCTTAAAACAGCCAATCAAATTGTACCTATTACTGTTCAATGGGAATATATAAATTGCTATCATTCTTACACTGTTAATGGCAGGGTCTTCAAAACTTGGTCACTGGATGACTGGAGTTCAAGTTTTAAAAAGTGGGCAGAGCCAGAAACAGCCAATCAAATCTTTTGATTCATTAGAATGGTAAAATTCGATCTGCTTTGGTACCCCAGACTGTATATACTCTCTATGCACAAGGGTTGACTGGGCATTATATCTAGAGTTTCCAAGCCAACATCCTTGTTCAGAAATAACACCATTATTTTAAAAAGTGGGATATTTAATTTTGCCTAGTATCATGTATGTTCACTTTATCCAGCAGCTAGATGATTTTATTACCTTAATGGAATTCCTTACGTGGGTAAGAGCAGATTTGAACAATAGGCTTTTTTTTATATCATTTATTTTCTTAAAGTGGACCTGAACTCTTGCACAGAACTGAAGAAATACATAGAGAAATGCACCCTGTATGTTTTTAGGGAGTTTAGCCTATTCAATTCCCCCTCCTTTGTGTCTAGTCACAAATTGTTATCTGATCTCCCCCTGTGTCACATGACTGCCCATGGCAGAGATGTTAGATAAGGCCATTTGAAAGCACAGGAGGTTAAGAATATGTCTGCTTCCATGAATCAGGAAGTAGAAACAGTGCAGATTTATTTTAGAATTTGTATCAGGTGTAACAAAGAAATGTTTTTTGTTTAACCAGTTCACCCCAAGGGCTTTTACCCTAACGGACCAGAGCAATTTTCACCTGTCAGTGCTCCTCCCTTTTATTCCTTAATAACTTTATTACTACTTATCACAAGAAAATGATCTATACCTCGTTTTTTTCGCCACCAATTAGGCTTTCTGTAGGTAGTACACTTTGCTAAGAATTATTTTATTCTAAATGTGTTTTAATGGGAAAAATAAGAAAATGGATAAAAAATAATTTCTCAGGTTTTGGCCTCTATGGTTTTAAAATTAAACGTTTGTTCTGTGGGTAAAATAGACACATTTTATTCAGGTTTTAGAGCAGAGAGGACATTCTGAGTTCAGGCCCGCTTTAAAAGTATCCTTTTACCAGTGAGATAACAAGATCTGGTTGCATTTGTAGTACAGAAGACACACCACAAGATGGCACTGTGTACATGTATAACATGGTTAACAGTTGATATTTATTCTCATACTTAATAAAGTATTTGTAGACTTTATAAAGTAGATTGCAATGATGTAAATACAACATTTTTCTGTAAAATTATTTACTGATTTTACGATAACCTAATATGGAAGTTCAAAGGGAAATCTGTCTTTTGTGACTTCTTCCTGACATTGCTAACTTTTTTTAGCCTATTTACCACATGAGTAGCGTTATATAATACTGTTTTTATTAATTTATCCCCCATTAAGACATTTGATTTGTCTATATAATCTTTATCCGGTTCTGTGTTTTTAGGCTTCACGGCTCACAATGTGTATAATATTTGTATCCACCCCTGTTTTTTTTCAAACGGATGACAACGTTTGATGCAATTTTTAGCAACATACAATTCTATGCATTTATTTATACTTTCCCAGAACACATTGCAAGTGTAACACACAATTTTCAAATTTACTTAATACAGAGATCATCAACCTGTCCCAACCCCTGTGCAAGTACTCCCATTCTCCAGACTCGACCATAATTTCAGTTTGCATACCATTTGAATGCTTGCTATTTTTTGTGTGTTTTTATTGTTTCTTGACATCTTAAACCCATTGCGTAGTATTGTTTTGCACTGTAACTTTCATTACGTAGCATTGGCACTTTTGCAGAAATTATTGACATTTACAATGTATCTCGACCAACATTGTTGCGTATATATATATTTTGCATTATATTACTATTACCTGTATACTGTTGCATTTTTGGGTGCTTGTGTTAAGTGTTCCTCTGGCAACCCATTTTCCACTTTGTTTCCCTCCCCCAGTACTCTCCCAAAAAATGTCCCTGATGAAGCGGGCTTGTGACCCGTGAAACGTGTTTCAACTTTGGAGCTTTTAATAAAAAGTTACTTTATACTGTGAGTAACGTCCCATTGTCTGGTGTTTCTTTCTATGAGGGAGGTGAGTCCACCAACTGCCCCCTTTCAAACAGTTTTTAATTGACTTTACTCTACTTGGCGCCTCTGTGTTACTGCTTTACAAATTCTTCCTGACATTGCTAACTTTTTCATAAAGTGAAAGTTCTCTTTTGTTCAGAAATAAATGAATGCTTCAGTTCAACTCTATTCAGTGCGATGATAAATGTTAGTTCAAACTGTGTAGCTAAGCACGCAATTTCCCAGTCTCTCCATAGGCATACAGTCAAAAGGGGCACCCGGTAAAATAAACAAAAGTCAATCCTGATAGTAGAATATTGGCATATTCCAATATATATAACCCAACCAATATTCTACTATCTGTACTGGCACCCAAAGAAAAATCCTGTTTTGTGAGAGCAATTGCAGAGTGCAGCAGCTGTTCTCAGCATGAAGCTGGGAGGGAGAGCGGCTGCAGAGCACTACAGAGAGAAGCCGATATCAGACACCCGGCACCCTAATTACAGTCTAGGCTGTAGTGGCACTCAAATTAACCAGTGTACTGGTAATTCATTCATATATGTAAGTCCCTGAGTCAATGAACGCTGGCATCTATTAAATGCCTGCGTCGTATCTTCCGGCTGTTACACTGTCACGTATTATTACCGATTCACGTCCTTACGTACATGAATTGGAAATAATGACCGAGGACATCTTGTGGCCAAATAGTAAAACTACATCACAACACCTTTTATTTAACAAAAATACCTACATGTACATTTAAAATTAACTATTTCCCTCCCACACTCCCCCGTAGTACCCAAACATTATATATATATATATATATATATATATATATATATATATATATATATATATACATACAGTGGAGGAAATAATTATTTGACCCCTCACTGATTTTGTAAGTTTGTCCAATGACAAAGAAATGAAAAGTCTCAGAACAGTATCATTTCAATGGTAGGTTTATTTTAACAGTGGCAGATAGCACATCAAAAGGAAAATCGAAAAAATAACCTTAAATAAAAGATAGCAACTGATTTGCATTTCATTGAGTGAAATAAGTTTTTAAACCCCTACCAACCATTAAGAGTTCTGGCTCCCACAGAGTGGTTAGACACTTCTACTCCATTAGTCACCCTCATTAAGGACACCTGTCTTAACTAGTGACGTGTATAAAAGACACCTGTCCACAGAATCAATTAATCAAGCAGACTCCAAACTCTCCAACATGGGAAAGACCAAAGAGCTGTCCAAGGATGTCAGAGACAAAATTGTAGACCTGCACAAGGCTGGAATGGGCTACAAAACCATTAGCAAGAAGCTGGGAGAGAAGGTGACAACCTACCATTGAAATGATACCGTTCTGAGACTTTTCATTTCTTTGTCATTGGACAAACTTACAAAATCAGTGAGGGGTCAAATAATTATTTCCTCCACTGTATAATATATATATATATATATATATATATATATATATATATATATATATATATATACATGAAAAAAATACATAAATAGTTGCCTTAGGGACTTTTTTTTCTGATATTTATTTCAAGGGGGTATATAACTGTTACTTTTTAATTTGTGGGCTTATAAATGGTGATGGACGCAAAAATGAAAAAATGCACCTTTATTTCCAAATAAAATTGGCGCCATACATTGTACTAGGGAAAAATTGTAAACGTTATAACCGGGACAAATGGGCAAATAAAATGTGTGGGTTTTATACACAGTAGAACGTTTTATTTTAACACTATAAGGCCTGGTTTCCACTTGTTCGTTTTGTGTCAGTTTTTTTGCTCAAAAAATATGCATAGATTTTAAAACTAATGTAAGTCAATTCAGCTGTTTCCACTCTATGTGAATTTTCTGATGCGTCGGTATGCGAGAAAAAAATCTGAGGTCCTGCATCATTTTTTCGGTCATTCTACACGATTTGTCCACAAATCGCGTATAATGGTTTGCAATGGCATTGCAAAGGAAGGCAAAATCTCACGTTGTTTGCGTGAATCGGCTGCTTTTTTTTTGGCTTTTGTACCCAGCATGATGCTGCTGATGATGTATTTACTTTTCCTGTTTTCTCCGATCTAGATGTCAGAGAAAGCTGTCAGGATGCAGAGGAGTGTGTACAACACAGAGGAGCTAGTAGCCTCTTATTTTTGCAATCCTTATATTATATGAGTAGTGATGTTGCAGCAATAGTGGATGCATATGTAGTGACCGCACCCGGGCCGCAGGTGCAGTAGGGGCCCATATGTAGTGACCGCACCTGGCCATACTATTACTTTAGTATTCTTCCAGCCAGTACAATTTACGTTTATGTAACATGTTAACTTCCTTGTTGAACATTACGCCTTGTGGGAGATATCAAGTAATTGGGTAGGTGGTCTCGATAAAATAGGGCCTGATTTGCAAATCGACCATTGTCATGATCACCTGTTGTCATATCCTGAAGGGGTATTTTATCTACATCTTCCATAGTACAGTGTTCATGGTACCTCAGATAATTATGTAAAATACATGCTGCCTTGACCACTGCTACAGCAGTATTGGTCTTCTAATATATAGCACTGTGAAGCACTCGCCATTTATTACTTAAAGTGAACATCCGGACTAAAAATCGACTCAGCAGCACTGAAAAGGCTTTGTGTTTCTTTAACAGTTTCACAGCATCAGAACTTTGTTTCTCTTATACAAACCTCATTTTTAGCTGCACAGAAGAAAACTGCCCGGGCTTTTTTTCCCTGATGCTGTGCAAAGCATGATGGGATTTCTGATTTTGTTGTTCTCTTTCTGCTGTTTTGGTGCAATTTTTTTTTTTTTTACATTTTGAATTTGACATTTGAAGCCTAGCGTGTGCAGCTGGGAGGGGTAATCAGGACACAGTATAGTTGGAACTGTGTCTCCTGCTCCTTGTCACCTCCTTTCAACCAAAAAGATGGCTGCCCCATGACAAAGATGGCAGCCCCCATGAATCACAAACATTTGCCTGTTCTTTTAAAACAGGGTGGGTAAGAGATTATATTACCTATCTATTCTAATTAAAGAGACTCCGTAACAAAAATTACATCCTGTTTTTTATCATCCTACAAGTTCCAAAAGCTATTCTAATGTTTTCTGGCTTACTGCAGCTTGTTCTACTATCACCATCTCTGTAATAAATCAACTTATCTCTCTCTTGTCAGACTTGTCAGCCTGTGTCTGGAAGGCTGCCAAGTTCTTCAGTGTTGTGGTTCTGCTATGAACTCCCCCTTCCTGGCCCCTCTATGCACACTGCCTGTGTATAATGATCTCTTGAGATACAAAAGGAAGGATGTATACAGCCTGCTTGTGTATGAATGTATTTTCTATGTGTGGACATACTGTACATCAACCTACTTCCTGTTTTGGTGGCCATTTTGTTTGTTTATAAACAAACTTTTTAAAACTGTTTTTAACCACTTTTAATGCGGCGAGAAGCGGCGAAATTGTGACAGAGGGTAATAGGAGATGTCCCCTAACGCACTGGTATGTTTACTTTTGTGCGATTTTAACAATACAGATTCTCTTTAACATAACTAATGTAACTTGATGACAGTATGTTTGTTTAGGCCGAAGTTCCCCTTTAAGATGCCAAAAGCACATTTAACCATCCTTCTCGCATAAGTTAGACGAGTGTTGAAATTTCTTCTTGCATCCTTTAACCATCTGCATCCATATGGCCTCATGATATTAGTAGAAAGAGTGAAGGCCTCATCAGCTACAAAAACATATGGGCATGGGGGTGAAGTTGTACGAGGTAAGGGTTTTGGATCTGGTAACTTCAGTGTTCCATCCTCCAGAGCATAATGGAATTTAGTATGTCTGAACACAAACAAATTACTTGAGCTGCCGTACGCACCAACATCAATGTAGATAAAGCAGTACAATTGAGAAGTTTTTTTGTAATTTAAGTACTTAGTGCCACTTGCTGGTGGCCTCACAAGTCTAATATGTTTTCCATCGATGGCACCGACACAATTTGGAAAAACTGCAGTTTTTCCAGAATTTATCTGCGATGTCCTCCCAAATTGTTGTATCTGGAACAGGCATATAGGTGGCATGTAGTTTTCTCCACAACACTTTGCAAGTATTCTTCCCGATTGTTAGATATGGTTGTCTTTCCTAAGCGAAAAGCAAAATGCGAAGAGGCATAAGAATTTCCTGTAGCCAGAAATCTGTAAAAAAATTAAAAGAAAATAAAATGTATTTCACGTTACAGTAATACCATATATTTTTTTTTGTTTTTTTACAGTAAAGGAAGTAAAAATGAAGTGGAGATCCCTTAAAGCGGAATATAACCCTGCATTTCAACTTTGCTCTAAAATATTATTTACAGCATATTATATGCAAAAAGCATTTTTTTTTTTTACTAGACCAGCATTGGAAGGGTTAAACACAGACGTTTCAAGTTCCGTGGAGAGATATGCAGAAGTTCAGATTGTTACATTCTATGTATCTATTGATAAACAGTTACACACTCTTTGGCAGTCCTCCAAGCTCCTTCTCAGTCAGAGAGATGAGTCATTCAACACTTAGATACATTTCTGTAAACAAAATGTATCTTTTCAGCTTCTGATGCGTCTGCAGAAATCTAAAGGAACTTTAAAGCCCTGTGTAACCCTTCCAATGCTGGTCTAGTAAAAAAAAAATGCTGGTTGCATATAATATACTGTAAATAATGTTTTAGAGCAAAGTTGAAATGCAGGGTTATATTCCGCTTTAAGGACACATTCAAAAAGGAAATCGAAAAACAGAAAAAATATGAACGTAGTGGAGCTGGGGGAAATTTTAAGTCCAAATATTGCTATTATGACTTGCTCACCTTTTTTATACCATGCTTCAAGGCAAGATGGTAAGTTCCATCTCATCCATATACAATTTTTTTTGTATGTTTCTCTCCAGTGACAGTCATTAATTCATATTTTTTTAATTCAGCAAAGTATTAATGTGGATGATGATCTAGAAGATGCTCAAATGAGCATCAATCCATCAGGTGATACAAGTGAACTGAGCAACACGACAAATTCTGATGTACCATCAACGTCTCGTGACAAAGTGACAAGTACAAGCTGAGAAAGATTTTGGAGACAATGCTCCATTCCAAGGACTACTGGAATATTTGAAGGACAACAAAGACAAGCGATTGCAAAACATGGAGAGGGAAGAAAGTGATTCCTATGTAATAGTTAAAGAGACACTGAAGCGAAAAATAAAATCATGATATAATGATTTGTATGTGTAGTACAGCTAAAAAATAAAATATTAGGATCATAGATATGTCTAATTGTTTCCAGTACAGGAAGAGTTAAGAAAACTCCAATTGTTATCTCTATGCAAAAATTCCATTTAGCTCCACCACTTTCAAAGTCGCAGACAGGTCTGTCTTGTGAAGTTTATTATCTCAACTGACAGTGAAGAATTTTGTTTTTCTCTGCCAGAGGAGAGGCCAATAGTTCACAAGACTGCTTTGAAAAAAATCATTTAGAATGCTTAGTGGTGTGTAAACTGCAAATATTTGAGAATGATGCAATTTTATAAAACATACTATAGAACTGAAAATAAAAATATGAGAATATTTTCTTCTAGTAATTATCCGTACTACACAACCAATTCATTATATCATAATTATTTTTTTGCTTCAGTGTCTCTTTAAGTCTGCCATTCCTCATCTTAAAAAAATATATCCAGAAAATCTTCCCGAATTTCATGCTGATCTGATTAATCTGTGCAGAAAATATGTCACTAAAACTCAGAACAAAAAACAACGGGCAGTAGCTACCGATGGAAATAGGTATGCTCACATGCAGCAAGAGTTGTACAGACCACCTGCACAACCTTTTCATACAGCTAACCAAGCAAACACCAACCTGCCAGTCCAATCTGGAACTGGTATGGGTGCCACCACCCTACCAAACCCCACATATAACTTGCAACCTGCTCAACATTCGGATTACATGCTATCTGAACCTACCTTCACGCAGTCTTTACTTAGCTTTGACGAGAATGATGAGTGAGATGTTGTGTGCTGGAAAATCATTCTCTTCATGTTTTTTGGATCGCCAAATGGTTTATTTGGGGTTAGAACAAAGGAATGTTTTTATTAGGGATGGGACGAATCCACAATTTTTTCGAATCCGAATCTGAAAAGGTTCTCGAATATCTCGAACCTTTCAAATCCCGAATCTCACGAATCTTGTACAAAAATATGGAAGAAACAGTCATCCAAACTGAGGAAACTAATTTTTTACTCTCAAAATTGAAGAATAAATATAACACTTACTTCTTTTACAAAGTATTCCTTCAAAATACCTAGTAAACACAGTAACACAGAAAGAAATACTTTAAATGACAACTTATTAATTTGGACTGGCCACAAAAGTGAGTGCAGATAGGTCTCTTAAACAATATACCAGTAGCCTGGTTGCTAAGTGGATCCTCTGCCTCCAGTGCATGAGGCAAACTTGTGTGGATGTGCACCCCCGATTTGGATTGGTGCCCCAAATATAGGTAGCCTGGAATAGATGCCCCCAGTATAGGTAACCTGGAGTAGTTGCCCCTAGTATAGGTATCCTGGAATGGTTTCTCCCAGTATAGGTAGTATGGAGTAGTTGCCCCTAGTATAGGTAGTCTCTAGTTAGCCCAGCATAGGTAGCCTGGAGTAGTTGCCCCCAGCATTGGTAGCCTGGAACAGTTGCCCCCCATATAGGTAGTGTGGCATAGTTTTCCCCAGTATAGGTTGTATGGAGTAGTTGCCCCTAGTATAGGTACTAGTCTCTAGTTAGCCCAGCATAGGTAGCCTGGAGTAGTTGCGCCCAACATTGGTAGCCTGGAACACTTGCCCCCCATATAGGTAGTGTGGCATAGTTTTCCCCAGTATAGGTTGTATGGAGTAGTTGCCCCTAGTATAGGTACTAGTCTCTAGTTAGCCCAGCATAGATAGCCTGGAGTAGTTGCCCCCAGCATTGGTAGTCTGTAATAGTTGCCCCCCATATAGGTAGTGTGGCATAGTTTTCCCCAGTATAGAGTAGTTGCCCCTAGTATAGGTAGTCTGTAGTTAGCCCAGCATAGGTAGCCTTGAGTAGTTGCCCCCAGCATTGGTAGTCTAGTCTGGAATAGTTGCCCCCCATATAGGTAGTGTGGCATAGTTTTCCCCAGTATAGAGTAGTTGCCCCTAGTATAGGTAGTCTGTAGTTAGCCCAGCATAGGTAGCCTGGAGTAGTTGCCCCCAGCATTGGTAGCCTGGAATAGTTGCCCCCCATATAGGTAGTGTGGCAGTTTCCCCCAGTATAACCTTAAAAGGACAACTGTCTAAATTCTAAAATTTGGACTGTCCACAAAAGTAAGTGCAGATTGGTCTTGGAGATTTCAGAGTTATGTTTAGGAATCCTAATTAATGTGGATCTTACTGCTCGGCAGTGGACAGTTATAGAAGAAGTGATAAGAAGAGTCCTTGATGTCTTTGATAAAGCTACTTTTGTGGCCAGTTCAAGTTCAAATAAAATGAGAGGTATATGGAGGCTGCCACATTTACTTCTTAAACAATATACCAGTAGCCTGGTTGCTAAGTGGATCCTCTGCCTCCAGTGCATGAGGCAAACTTGTGTGGATGTGCACCCCCGATTTGGATTGGTGCCCCAAATATAGGTAGCCTGGAATAGATGCCCCCAGTATAGGTAACCTGGAGTAGTTGCCCCTAGTATAGGTATCCTGGAATGGTTTCTCCCAGTATAGGTAGTATGGAGTAGTTGCCCCTAGTATAGGTAGTCTCTAGTTAGCCCAGCATAGGTAGCCTGGAGTAGTTGCCCCCAGCATTGGTAGCCTGGAACAGTTGCCCCCCATATAGGTAGTGTGGCATAGTTTTCCCCAGTATAGGTTGTATGGAGTAGTTGCCCCTAGTATAGGTACTAGTCTCTAGTTAGCCCAGCATAGGTAGCCTGGAGTAGTTGCCCCCAGCATTGGTAGCCTGTAACAGTTGCCCCCCATATAGGTAGTGTGGCATAGTTTTCCCCAGTATAGGTTGTATGGAGTAGTTGCCCCTAGTATAGGTACTAGTCTCTAGTTAGCCCAGCATAGGTAGCCTGGAGTAGTTGCCCCCAGCATTGGTAGTCTGTAATAGTTGCCCCCCATATAGGTAGTGTGGCATAGTTTTCCCCAGTATAGAGTAGTTGCCCCTAGTATAGGTAGTCTGTAGTTAGCCCAGCATAGGTAGCCTTGAGTAGTTGCCCCCAGCATTGGTAGTCTAGTCTGGAATAGTTGCCCCCCATATAGGTAGTGTGGCATAGTTTTCCCCAGTATAGAGTAGTTGCCCCTAGTATAGGTAGTCTGTAGTTAGCCCAGCATAGGTAGCCTGGAGTAGTTGCCCCCAGCATTGGTAGCCTGGAATAGTTGCCCCCCCCCCCCATATAGGTAGTGAGGCATAGTTTCAACCAGTATAGGTAGTATGGAGTAGTTGCCTCTAGTATATGTAGCCTGGAATGGTTTCTCCCAGTATAGGTAGTCTGGAACAGTTGCCTTTAATATAGGTTGCCTGGAATAGTTTCTCCCAGTTTAGGTAGTATTCAATAGTGGTCCCTAATATAGGTCGTCAGTAATAGTTATCCCAGCAAAGGTAGCCGGGAATAATTGCCCCCTGCATAGGTAACGGCACGTGGAATAGTTGCCCCCAGTATAGGTAGACTAGAATAGTTGTTCCAGTATAGATAGCCTGGAATAGTTGCCTGCAGTATAGGTAGCATGGAATAGTTACCCCCAATATAGGTAGTCTGGAATAGTTGCCCCAAGTATAGGAAGCCAGAGTCCACTGATGCCAGACTTCCTTTTACCACGCAGTTGTCCCCTACTTCATGGCACCTCTTCCTGCATCACAGTGAATGCAAAAAGACATGCCAATACTAGGGGGAGAGCTGAGTGATGACAAGAAGTCTGACATCACTGGACTCCCGGAAGCATGTGAGATAATAGGCCAGAAGGCCCAGAACACTGCAGCTGAACAGAGGGCCAGTTGTCACCACCCCTGCAAGCTGACACCTGAGACACCCACTTGATAAAACATGGCAGAGTCCATATCCCTCAATCTTAAACATAGATAGCACCCTCTTTCATATCTATTTCTTACACTTACTAAAATAAAGTGCATTCAATGAACAATGCCAAACAACATAACAACAAGTTACAACTTTTTCCAATCTTGGCAACAATTGTTTACCCACTGTAACTGTTCCTAAATGAAAAAAAATATTTCCAAAAACAACTCTGTTCAAGGAAGATTTTTGTTCAGGAAAACTAGCATACGAACTCGCTCTGGGTCCAATCTACTCCGTTTCCTATCAACTATATTGCCAGATGTGCTGAATAGTCTTTCTGAGATTACAGTTGAAGGTGGTGTGATTAAGAACTTTTTAGAGAGTTTTCTCAGATTCTGATATTTTTTGTTTTCCTTCCATTATTTGAAAATATCAGAGGATGGTTGAAGCAGTGGTTCTGCTAGGTAGGCATTAATTTCTTCCTCCGGGGATAGACGGCAACTCTGCTCACTGCTGTTGGAAGATGGTACCATCAGTTGAGAGTAGTAGCTCCACATACTATGACCTCCTTGTTGTTCTGTTGATGTTTGACTGGTGTCTCTTACTAGTCCTTGTGTTGATGTACAAAGATCAGCATCCTCGACTTGCATACTCAAATCAGTAATTTCAATGGCCAACGTTGATTTAGCTGCATCCAGATTTTCTCTGTTAAAAAAAACATTTCCCTTGAATCGGGGATCCAGTAGGGTAGCAAGAGCATAGAATTTTTCTGACTCAACAGAGTGATAGCGCCTTCTCATAGATGCGAGCAAATCATTGCAAAATTCCTGTACAGAACCAACACTGGATTTGAAGGTCTGCAATGCATGAATAGTACTATTCACTAAAGGTATTATTTCGGATATTGTGACTTGGCTTGAACTGGCCACAAAAGTTGCTTTATCAAAGACATCTAGAATTCTTATCACTTCTTCTATAACTGTCCACTGCCGAGCAGTAAGATCTACCTGAAAATTTAGGTCTGAAGCAGACAGTAAAACAGCTTGCTTTTGTTCCATGAGACGAGCTAGCATGTGAAGCTGAGAGTTCCATCTAGTTGGTTCGTCTTGTATCAGACGACGAGGTTTTGTATTTAACTTGGCTTGAGCAGATCGTAAGGTTTTCATGGCTTTAGAAGAGTGTTTGTAATGTCCTACAATGCTCCGACAGGATGACATAATATCTTTAATTTCAGTCTTGTTCAGCAAACCATCTTTTAGAACTAATTGGAAGGTATGAGCCAGGCAAGGCAAATGGTGAAATGGACTGCGCTGTAAAGCTGCTACCACATTAGGACCATTGTCTCTCATGACACACACAACTTTTTGTGACAGATTCCAATCTTTCAGAGTAGTGGTAATGAAAGTTTCAATTGCAGATGCTGTATGTGAAACCTCAGGAAAGGGAATACATTCCAAGCACAAGTGATGATACTGAAAGTTTTCATCTAAGAAGTGTACTGTCAAACTGAGGTAGTCATCACAAGACGTAGATGTCCACATGTCTGTTGTGAGTCCAATGAAATTGGTTTTTCCTAGAAGGTCCTCAACTTTTGTCTTTACCTCTTCATACATCTGTGGAATTACCTTTTCTGCCAAGTGTTTCCTGCTTGGGATGACATATCTTGGCTCTAGGTGGTTTAACAACTTTCTGAAACCTCTATCCTCTACTATGGATAGCGGTTGGTTATCTTTGCAGATCATTTCAGCAACTAACCTTGTAACTGTTTTAGCTCTTTTGTCTCCAGGTTTAAAACTTTGCGTTTTATCAAGAAAAGCTGCCATAGTCCATTGGTTGGAAGGTGGTGGTACTATTTTGCGTTTCACTGGGGGTAATTTGAATGGACTTTGTGTAAAAGATGACTCTGCTGGTCCTGGACTAGGAGCTGGACTACACATTGATGCAGGACTCTCAACAGAAGCTACTTCATCTGGGGCTGGGTCGTCGTTGTCTTCACTTGCTAAATCTGCACTGACCGACAGAGGGCTTGAGGTTGATGGTGAAGCTGGAGGCAATACTGGCGATGGTGACCGTGTACCTTTCAGTTCCTGAAATTTAGACAAATGCTTGGCTTTCAAATGTTTCCACATTGCTGAGGTGGTATGGGACCCTTTTCCTCTTGATATCTTTGCCAAACACAGGTTGCAATTAGCATAATTTTCATCTTGTGCAATTTGGAAATGGATCCAGATACTGGATGCTGGTGGAGATGTCATCATATGAGGTGCTATTGGCACACTCTGAAAGTTCAACAAAAAATAAATAAATAAATAAATAAATAATGCTCTCTTTTGTACCCCTACATTTACTATTGCTCACTGTCACTACTCTCTTCTTCTCATGCTTGCCAGCTCTCTAGAAAAATAGTGTCTCCTTAGTAGACAAGATACAGGACCCTCAGAGTCACCTTAAAGTTGATATACGGTATTATGCCCTCATTACTACTACTAGGTAATGCCCCCTCAGTATAAAGCACACTTAGGAATAAAATACCCACTTCAGTACATAGTGACCCTCAAATAAAGAATCAATCATCAACAATAATAGTTTTCTTACTGTAACACTGTCTGTGGTGGTCTCTCTGTCTTTGGCGGCAGCTTGTGTGAGGCTCAGGCAACAGCGAGTATCTGGCTTGTGTGGGGCTTGGACTGCAGGCATTCATAAAGGGAGAAGGGTAGGAAAGGCTCATATGAGTTCAACCAAACCTTTTCTCAAAGAACAAGCACATGATAATTAAAATGACAGTATAGGTAGCTTCTGGTAAAGGTGCCCCCAGTATAGGTAGCCAGGCATAGGTGCCCCCAGTATAGGTAGCCAGGCATAGGTCCCCCCAGTATAGATAGCCAGGCATAGGTGCCCCCTAGTACAGGTAGCCAGGCATAGGTGCCCCCTAGTACAGGTAGCCAGGCATAGGTGCCCCCAGTATAGATAGCCAGGCATAGGTGCCCCCTAGTACAGGTAGCCAGGCATAGGTGCCCCCTAGTACAGGTAGCCAGGCATAGGTGCCCCCAGTACAGATAGCCAGGCATAGTTGCCCCCAGTATAGATAGCCAGGCATAGTTGCCCCCAGTATAGATAGCCAGGCATAGGTGCCCCCAGTACAGATAGCCAGGCATAGGTGCCCCCAGTACAGATAGCCAGGCATAGGTGCCCCCAGTATAGGTAGCCAGGCATAGGTGCCCCCAGTATAGGTAGCCAGGCATAGGTGCCCCCAGTATAGGTAGCTTATGGTTCAGGTGCCCACAGTTTAGCTAGCGTAGCCAGGCATAGGTAGTCAGGTACAGTACATTGTGCCCCTCAAAGACAAACAGAATGCGAGTATAGTACTTTTCTTACTGTAGCAAGATGTCTGTGGTGGTCTCTCTGTCTTGGGCGGCAGCTTGTGTAAGGCTCAGGCAACAGCGAGTATCTGGCTTGTGTGGGGCTTGGACTGCAGGCATTCATAAAGGGAGAAGGGTAGGAAAGGCTCATTATATGAGTTCAACCAAACCTTTTCTCAAAGAACAAGCACATGATAATCAAATGAAATGACAGTATAGGTAGCTTCTGGTAAAGGTGCCCCCAGTATAGAGATAGCCAGGCATAGTTGCCCCCAGTATAGATAGCCAGGCATAGGTGCCCCCAGTACAGATAGCCAGGCATAGGTGCCCCCAGTACAGATAGCCAGGCATAGGTGCCCCCAGTACAGATAGCCAGGCATAGTTGCCCCCAGTATAGATAGCCAGGCATAAGTCCCCCCAGTACAGATAGCCAGGCATAGGTGCCCCCAGTACAGATAGCCAGGCATAGGTGCCCCCAGTATAGGTAGCCAGGCATAGTTGCCCTCAGTATAGATAGCCAGGCATAGGTGCCCCCAGTACAGATAGCCAGGCATAGGTCCCCCCAGTATAGGTAGCCAGGCATAGGTCCCCCCAGTATAGGTAGCCAGGCATAGGTGCCCCCAGTATAGGTAGCCAGGCATAGGTGCCCCCAGTATAGATAGCCAGGCATAGGTGCCCCCAGTATAGGTAGCTTATGGTTCAGGTGCCCACAGTTTAGCTAGCGTAGCAAGGCATAGGTAGTC
This sequence comes from Hyperolius riggenbachi, assembly GCF_040937935.1. NCBI lineage: Eukaryota > Metazoa > Chordata > Amphibia > Anura > Hyperoliidae > Hyperolius > Hyperolius riggenbachi. Next base: position 89,859,071 of record NC_090648.1, read on the forward strand.
AGGTACAGTACATTGTGCCCCTCAAAGACAAACAGAATGCGAGTATAGTACTTTTCTTACTGTAGCAAGATGTCTGTGGTGGTCTCTGTCTTGGGCGGCAGCTTGTGTGAGGCTCAGGCAACAGCGAGTATTGGACTGCAGGCATTCATAAAGGGAGAAGGGTAGGAAAGGCTCATATGAGTTCAACCAAACCTTTTCTCAAAGAACAAGCACATGATAATTAAAATGCCAGTATAGGTAGCTTCTGGTAAAGGTTCCCCCAGTATAGGTAGCCAGGCATAGGTGCCCCCTAGTACAGGTAGCCAGGCATAGGTGCCCCCTAGTACAGGTAGCCAGGCATAGGTGCCCCCTAGTACAGGTAGCCAGGCATAGGTCCCCCCCAGTGTAGGTAGCCAGGCATAGGTCCCCCCAGTATAGGTAGCCAGGCATAGGTCCCCCCAGTATAGATAGCCAGGCACAGGAGCCCCCTAGTACAGGTAGCCAGGCATAGGTGCCCCCTAGTTCAGGTAGCCAGGCATAGGTCCCCCCAGTGTAGGTAGCCAGGCATAGGTCCCCCCAGTGTAGGTAGCCAGGCATAGGTCCCCCCCAGTATAGGTAGCCAGGCATAGGTCCCCCCCAGTATAGGTAGCCAGGCATAGGTGCCCCCAGTATAGGTAGCCAGGCATAGGTCCCCCCCAGTATAGGTAGCCAGGCATAGGTCCCCCCAGTATAGGTAGCCAGGCATAGGTCCCCCCCAGTATAGGTAGCCAGGCATAGGTCCCCCCCAGTATAGGTAGCCAGGCATAGGTCCCCCCAGTGTAGGTAGCCAGGCATAGGTCCCCCCCAGTGTAGGTAGCCAGGCATAGGTCCCCCCAGTATAGGTAGCCAGGCATAGGTCCCCCCCAGTATAGGTAGCCAGGCATAGGTGCCCCCAGTATAGATAGCCAGGCACAGGTGCCCCCTAGTACAGGTAGCCAGGCATAGTTGCCCCCTAGTACAGGTAGCCAGGCATAGGTCCCCCCCAGTGTAGGTAGCCAGGCATTGGTCCCCCCAGTGTAGGGAGCCAGGCATAGGTCCCCCCCCAGTGTAGGTAGCCAGGCATAGGTCCCCCCAGTATAGGTAGCCAGGCATAGGTCCCCCCCAGTATAGGTAGCCAGGCATAGGTGCCCCCAGTATAGATAGCCAGGCACAGGTGCCCCCTAGTACAGGTAGCCAGGCATAGGTGCCCCCTAGTACAGGTAGCCAGGCATAGGTCCCCCCCAGTGTAGGTAGCCAGGCATTGGTCCCCCCAGTGTAGGGAGCCAGGCATAGGTCCCCCCCCAGTGTAGGTAGCCAGGCATAGGTCCCCCCAGTATAGGTAGCCAGACATAGGTCCCCCCCAGTATAGGTAGCCAGGCATAGGTGCTCCCAGTATAGGTAGCCAGGCATAGGTCCCCCCCAGTATAGGTAGCCAGGCATAGGTCCCCCCAGTATAGGTAGCCAGGCATAGGTCCCCCCCAGTATAGGTAGCCAGGCATAGGTCCCTCCCAGTATAGGTAGCCAGGCATAGGTCCCCCCAGTATAGGTAGCCAGGCATAGGTCCCCCCCAGTATAGGTAGCCAGGCATAGGTCCCTCCCAGTATAGGTAGCCAGGCATAGGTCCCCCCCAGTGTAGGTAGCCAGGCATAGGTCCCCCCCAGTGTTGGTAGCCGTTGGTAGTAGGCCGCCCGCCCTCACGTAGGCCCGCACCCGACCCCGCCCGACCCCCACCCCCCTCATCCATCCAGGCAAGCAATGTCTTCTAGGGCCCCCGGGCATAGGTCCCCCCCAGTGTAGGTAGCCAGGCATAGGTCCCCCCCAGTGTAGGTAGCCAGGCATAGGTTCCCCCCCAGTGTTGGTAGCCATTGGTAGTAGGCCGCCCGACCTCACGTAGGCCCGCACCCGACCCCGCCCGACCCCCACCCCCCTCATCCATCCAGGCAGCAAGTCTTCTAGGGCCCCTGGGCACCCCCCCACCGACATACTGTACCTGACCTGTCGCCCGTCCGTCCACGCCCGACGGGTCTTCTCCGCGAGAGCGACTTCTTCAAGGCAGCGTCAACGTCATCACGCGGCGAGCGGGAACGCGAGGTCGGAGGTGGTCGCGCTGACGTCACAAGTGACGCGTAATGCGACGTAATGATGCGGCGGGTTGCGCGGATTCGTCGGATTCGAATGCGCGCAAATGGCATGGGGATTTGAATCCACGAATCTCGAATCTTTCTTAAGATTCGATGGATTCGTGGATTCGCCGGATTCGAAGTCCCATCCCTAGTATTTATAAGGTATGCAGGGTGAAACTTACCTTGGGAGGATGAAACCTCTAGATCCAAATGTGGCTTCCCAGTCCTCTATCCTCTGGATTGCCAGGGTGGAGGAGGACGATAGAAGTCTTGTTAGGATCCAGAAGCTTTTTCCTCCCTAGGTTAGTATACACTATGTTTTTTTTTTGTTTGTTTTTAGTTTTGTTTTTTGTTTTTTTAGAACATAGTGAACGTTATATGTTCAGGTTACTTTACAGGTATTTAAACAGACTGTCTATGGTAAAAAAACGTCCCTGGGGGTACTCACCTCTGGAGAGAGAAGCCTCTGGATTCTATCAAGGCTTCCCCGTCCTCCTCCATCCCAAGGTGGACTCGCTGTAGGACCAGAAACGGCGGACAGATGCATTCCATGTGCCACAGCAAGAGCACTGTGGGACAGACGAGGTCAAGGGAAGCCAAGATACGTTCAAGATGCTCCATCCCCCCCCCCCCCCCCCCCCCCGAGGGGAATATTTCCCAGAGAGGTTTTTTTTGTTACAATAGACTTTCTCTCGAGTTTGTTCGTATAAAGATTAGTAATTCAGTATAAGATCAACAGCACAACAGGCAACTAATAAACCTGTACTATTACATGTTTATTAGTTGCCTGTTGTGCATCTTATACCTTAGTACTAATTTTTATGCAAACAAACTTGGTTACGACCATGCAAGCATGTGATAAGGTACAGTTTTTAGGATGAAAGCATCGGGAAGCAAGGCAAGCCAGCAAGTACAATCAGGTCATACATTACTAAATGTATGGCTTCCGGTAGAGAGTTGTAATGGATGAGGCGGCTGCGGCAAGCAGCACCGCCGCAGCTGCCTCCACGCGGCGTCTAGGACGCCGAGGACGGAGCCTTCAACACGGGGTCACCGTAGTGCGCGGGTGCGCGCACAGACGAGACCTTTATGCGGGGAGAAAGCCCGCCAGCTGACCTGCTGGTCGGCTGACGTCAGAGGAGACCTTCGCCGCTCCTCATTGGCTCAGAGGAGTGGGCGTGCCTGTAAGGTCTCCTCTGCTTCTTAAGCCTGTGGGCTTCACTTCCTCCCTGTCTGTCGTCGTGAATACTTGCGTGTTAGCGCGCAGACCTTAGATAGTTCCCTGGTGTTGATGCTACGGATTTCACACCAAGTTAGGGATATTACTGTTGTTATCTGTTATTGTGTATAGACTAGTTCCAGGGTGTTGATACCAAGGACGTCACACCTAGGTTAGGATATTATTACTGTATTGATCTCCTGTTTACGACTCTGGCTAGCACTTGACTTTGTATCTGTCTTCTGATCTTGTACTTCTGCCCATCAGTCTACCAGTCTAAGCCAGCACCTATTTCAGTAAGGAGTTTCTTGGGCAAGTCTCCTTAACACTGCTACTGCCTACTGAGTGCGCTCTAGTGGCTGCCTCGCAAGCGCTTTGAGTCCGACAGGAGAAAGGCGCTATACAAATACTGCCATTATTATTACCTGTTGCTGAACCTTTGCCTGATTACCGATTACTCTCTTGCCTCACGATTCTATACCGATACGTACCTTCCGTTGCTGTACCTCTGCCTGATTACTGATTACTCTCCTGTCTCACGATTTTGTATATACTTACCTCTCTGTTGCCGAACCTAGCCTGCCTGACCACTCTACTCACCAGTGGGCCCTCGCCACTGGTGAGGTATTGATTACACCAGCTCCTCTGGTGCAACTGTTTGCTAACCTGTCATTAAGCCTATTACCTGCTCTTATAGGGCATCTGTCATTAAAGTTATATTGTATATCTCCTTGACTTCTGTCCAGTCTGGGTCAACCGACCCTCAGGTGTCCTCGTGCCTGCAGTAGTATCTGAATCACCCGCTTCCCGGGAGATTCAGCCCTTTCGTTACTGTACTTTCCAGTCTGCTTGAACTTATGCTAGTGCACGTACAGTGTACTGATAGTTCCTCACCAGCCCTCTGGTGAGGTCGGATCTTCGCAGTTACTGTTGCACCAAACACTTACACCTGTTACGTGTCCAGAGGTTAGTCATACTTGCATTATTGGTGATTCTGCACATCATTGATAATCAGGTATACGTCTGTATTACTGGTGATACTGCAGATCACCAATAATCAGACACTCTCTGTGTGCAGACACCCATCGTTACAAGAATCAACAGTACTGCCAGGCAATATGGCGTTCTCCATATTTCAGACTTCGATTGGCCTAAAAAAAATCTACACACAGGAAACTCCCTGTCCATCTCAATTCTTGTGGGCTATTGGTTGATCAGGAGTTTAGTTCAAAATTTGAGCGATCTGATGTTGCTGAGTTCAAGACTGCTTTGATTTTGTTGGTTATGCAAATACCAAATAAAAAAAAAAGTTGTGTTATTTTGCAAAGAAAAAAAAATAAAAATAGTTTTTTGCTTTTGCAAACTGTTTTGTTGCTTATTGACTCAAATGCCTTGCCAGTTCCACAATTTACATCACACAAGCATACATAGCTGTCCAGGTAATAAAGGTAGAGACACCAAAGTGCGCACACTGGTATGACTAGGCGACCCAGGGCCCCGGAAACTATCCCCTTTTTATTATTTCTCTCTGCTTCAAACACAATATGAGAATTATAGCAGAGTGAGTTTTGCTTCCCCTCCTACAATGTGGCCTTGAGGCTGGAGCCTCTTTTGCCTCTGTCTTGGTCTGGCCCTGGTCCCACCTCTCACTTCTGCCATAGAGGTGGCCACCAGGGCCCGGGACAAGGTCCACCATCAACAGAGGCTGAGCTGAATTTCACAACACAGGTAAGTAACCTATTAGCTACTCCACTCATGACGTGTCTACAGTGCTCCTGCCCTGGTCTTGTTGCTAATTATATACTTTATATATATTAAGAGAGATAACATATATACACATACAAGTTTAACAGATATATCTATCTATCTATATATATATCTATATATATATATATATATATATATATATATATATATATTATTGAACATATGGTTATATTACTGTAAAGTCACCAATAGTTGCTCCTCTGGAGATATAGCCAGGCGAAAATAGGTGTCCTGCTTCTTCAGATCTCCACGTACAATCTCTAGCAGTTTATCAAACCTTGGATGGAAAAAAAACCCTTAAAAAAATTGTGTATGTGTATATATATATATATATATATATATATATATATATATATATATATATATATATATATATATATATATATATATACACATACACATACACAGTATATATTATCAGAATGCAAATGCAACACAAAATTGTACTCACATTGGTATAGACATGCGCGTGTACATAACAACCTTTTCCGGATGAAGTCTCAGATCACCGTACAGCATTGCAAACTGCCCTTTTATAGGCCTCTCATAAATGATCGGGTGCACCCAGTATATGTGCTGTTTTCGTGCAATTCTTCTTCTCCTCATATTTTGCAGCCGCATCATCATCATACCAAGTATTCCAACCACCAAAAGCTCCTCAAAGTCAAAGAATGGAATCATTTTGAGACACAGCAGCACAAAACACCTCTCCTCTCTCTCTCGCCTACTAGAACCCACAAAGAAGAAAATAAAAATGCAGGAAGTTGTCAGCAGTCCAGCAGGAAATTGTCATTAATTTGTTGTTGCTAGACAAAGCAATCAGAATGTTTGCGTACGAAAATTCGCATGAAAACGCATAGAAAATTTCTATGCGACTCTTCGCATATCAGAAAAATGGTGTATGATTTTTCTGCACAAATTTTTTTTTGCTATAATGGAAACAGCCTTATGGCCGTAAACTGAGAAATAATTAATTTTAAAATTTTTTCCTTATTATTCCAATTAAAATATGTTTAGAATAGAATAATTCTTAGCATAATGTACCTCCCAAAGAAAGCCTAATTGGTGGCAAAAAAACAAGGTATAGATCATGTCGTTATGATTAGTTGTGATTCAGTTATTGGCGAAAGAATGGGAGGAGCACAGGTGAAAATTGATCTGGTCCTAAAGGAAAAACCCCTCTGTGGTCAAGTGGTTTAATGAACCTGTTTATAATTGTTGTGCCGACATCCAATTCATTTGCTTCTGGAAATTGCAAGCGCTGCAGTGTAAATGATCCCACAGGGGTATATTGTACAGAACGCTGTGCTGATCGCCCCCAGTGTAAATGGCATCACCATCCTGGGAACAACAATCACGGGTCGAAAAAAGAGATAAATATGCTTGGATCAGGGTTTCTTAACTAGATATGCCACAAATGTTTATATTTATAAATATCACTGGAGGATGAACATTGAACATCAAACTGCAAAATTATTGAAATAACAAAACAATTCACATTGCACATGTATTTTATGTCTGCAATAGCGGTTGTTAGAATAACTGCAAGAAAGCATACCAAGCAGTTTACCTTATAGTATATACTGGCTGGATAGGCAACCTGGGTTCGACTCTCGGCTCTGCCTGTTCAGTAAGCCAGCACCTATTCAGTAGGAGACCTTGGGCAAGTCTCCCTAACACTGCTACTGCCTATAGAGCATGTCCTAGTGGCTGCAGCTCTGGCGCTTTGAGTCCGGCAGGAGAAAAGCGTGATATAAATGTTTTGTGTTTGTATATGTATTGCAATGCATTGTGCTATGCTAATAAAAGTGTACCTGAGACAATGCAAGCCTCAGGTTTTATACTAACCTAGGGCTTCCTTCAGCTCCCTTGAGGTTGCTTGGTTCCTCGCCGTCTCCCCAGGCCTCTCTAGTCCCCCGCTGCACAGCCCGGTACACTGGTCGGGTCACACATGCATGGCCTGGCCACACATGCGCTCTTGTGGCTGGGAGCGTTCTTAGGTTGTCCCAGGTTTCCTTTAATGCAAATCTACACATTTATTTATATATGTATTACAAATTAGAAGCGGAATTGGTATTTCAAGGCAAATGATAGAATAAATGCTGGGTGACAACTCATTCTGCTGCCTGCTTATGATATAACATTTCTAGGCTTAGGTTGGATTTTGTGAATGTTTAAACAAGTCTTGTTTTGCATGATACTTTTTTGAACAGTTTATACATCTTGCCTAGTATAAGAGGAAAACCCAATGTTCCTGGGTTCACTTCCTGTAGTGACTTAAAATACAATAACTGATGACAGCAATGACATGAAAACAAGTACACTGTCTAATACACGTGATTCAGCAGATTCAGGGAATAGTTCAGCCGTATTCAAGAAACATAGCTGGATCTGACACATTAACATTAACTCGAAAGGCTGCTGTCCAAACTTAGAGGAACTCCAGTGAAAATAATGTAATAAAAAAAGTGCTTCATTTTTACAATAATTATGTATAAATGATTTAGTCAGTGTTTGCCCATTGAAAAATATTTTAAATCCCTGATTTACATTCTGACATTTATTACATGGTGACATTTTTACTGCTGGCAGGTGATGTAGCTGCTGCATGCTTTTTTAGCAGTTGGAAACAGCTTTAAACAGCTTTTTCCCACAATGCAACAAGGTTCACAGACAGGAAACTGCCAGGAGTACCACGGTCCTCAAAGTTTCTTGTGGGAGGGGTTTGACCACAATATTAGTCATGCAGCGCCCCCTGATGGTCTGTTTGTGAAAAGGAATAGATTTCTCATGTAAAAGGGGGTATCAGCTACTGATTGGGATAAAGTTCAATTCTTGGTTGGAGTTTCTCTTCAACCCCCCCCCCTCACTGGCGGTATGATTATTTCTGGATTTTAGGGTATTTTTTAAAGTTTCAGATCCTAAAATCAGGAAATAATCATACCGCCAGTCTCTGCAGCAGCCCCTGCTCTCACTCACCTTCCTGGGCTCCAGCGCTGCAATTTTACCTCCATCCTCTGGGTGGCGCTATAATTCTGTAGTGAGATCAATGACGGCGATCTCACCAGAGTGATTCAGAGTTATCACAGATGGCGACATCTTTAATTCTGTCAGGTGCAGCTCTGCAAAATGTTTGTTTCCTGAGAGTTCTAAAGCCAGTAGAAAATATACACGGGCCATATGCAATTCACTTTTTCTCCTAATTGATATTTTCATACCTTGTCAATAAGTGCCTTTTAACCACTTCAGGACAGCAAAACACGGGGGCTGAACCACAGTCCCTGATACAAAGCTCCTCTTAACTGGTAACTATAATACCTAAAATATAACTTTTATTAATGTTAATTAAAAGAATCAAAGTGAGTGGACTGGCACACCCACCTCCAACATATACCATAACAATGGGGGTAGAGTATAATCCTTGCAAATGAACGGGGGTCTAACACTTAGACCCCCATATATATCGAAGTGTCAAGTGCATATGAAAGATAATAGTTGCAGTATTTGTATGCTCACTGGATTAGGAAGAGCCAAGGTTTGAACCTAGGTCTCCCATGTCAGAGACTGAGCCCCTAACTATTACACCATCCAGCCACTGTATCAAACAAGAGTGGTTATATAAACTATACTCTATTCATCTATAAGTTCATGTGGAAAACATACAATGATTGGTCAGTACTTCCAAAGAAGGGGTATGCATTTCCAATGTAATGGAATAGTGATATCACCCTGAAAGGTTAAAGACCAATCCAAATGTGCAGAGATTCATACCCCCATAAACATACACATCACCCCTTAAAAATCAACAGGTTTCGACAAAATTATAATTATAGTCTTCATTAGGAAAATAAAAATAAAAAATGTGCTCAATAGTGCATTATAACTGTAATGGATAGCAGAGATACCGCCGCAGAGGCAAGCGGCATGGCGGCTATCTCCGCGTATCAGCCGGCGGCCTCTACCGCGCAGTTACATGCTGCTGCTCTGCCTGGTCCTTCTATTGCACATAGATTGAGGGCTACGCGCGCGCGCGCGCCAGGCGACAGAACCTTTATGCGAATAGAAGGGGAGTCAGCTGATCGGCCAAGTCAGCTGACTCCAACGGTACTTTGGATTGGCTGAGTGATGGGGGCGGCGCTGCGGGGCATCTCTGTATATATAGTACTAGTCTGTCAGTTTCCCCGTGTCTGCTGTTGCGAATGCTAACGTGTTAGCGCTCAGACCCTAGTCAGATCCCAAAGTGTGCTAGAACCAGCTGGAGCTGGGGATCCACACTTAGCCAGATTCTGTTGATAGCTTAAAGTACTAATTGCATTGTATTATCTGTTATGACCTTCTGCTTCCTTTGACTACTCTCCTGCTTGTTGATTCTGTACCTCTGCCCATCTGATTCCTGTTGCCGACTCTGCCTGAACTTAACACTGAATCAGCCTTCTGTCTTTGTAGTTTATCTGTCCGTACGTTGCCTACTTTGCTTGTCTGACCTTCCTGTCCTCACCAGTGGGCCTAGCCACTGGTGAGGGATCTGTAGTAGCCTTCACCTACTCTTCAGGTGAAGCTCTGCTGCAGCACTGTCTGTAACACCTGCTCCTCAGGTGTCCACTAGCTGCAGTATAGTCTTAATCACCTGCTCCTCAGGTGATCAGCCTTTGCAGCACTTTCTGTAACACCTGCTCCTCAGGTGTCCACTAGCTGCAGTATAGTCTTAATCGCCTGCTCCTCAGGTGATCATCCTTTGAAGCACAGTCAGTGGTCCCGGCTCCTCAGGTGTCCACTGGTTGCAGTACAGTCTGAATCACCTTCTCCTCAGGTGATCATTGGCTGCAGTACTGTCTGAGTCACCCGCTCCTCGGGAGATCTCCTCTTCCTCATTACTGTTGCACCAAACACTATCTCACATTGGTTGTCCTGTGTCTGGCTATACTAGCATTATTGGTGATTCTGCAGATCACCACATAATCAGGTATAGCATCTGTGTTATTGGTGATACTGCAGATCACCAATAATCAGAAAATCTGTTTTGCTGACACCAATCGTTACAATAACACTGACATAATGTGCAGCCCAAGTCAGGACCACAGGTTTTTTCCCCTTCAGGACCAGGGCAATTTTCATATTATGCTCCTCCCATTAATTCACCAATAACTTTATTGCTACTTATCACAGTGAAATAATCTATATATTATTTTTTTGTGGGACAAACTAGGCTTTCTTTGGGCAGTACTTTTTGAAGAATTATTTTATTTATAGGCATTTTGCAAGGAAGAAGAACGAAAAAAATGAAAAAAGTTACCATTCTCATCTTTCAGCCATTGTAGTTTAAAAATAAAATGTGCTATTAATGATGAAACAGACACATTGACCTTTATCAATCACTTTATCAAACGTTTGATAATTTACCTCATGGGTAAAATCTAATTTTGAATTCACTAAAGTTTTATAGAGTTATTGAACGTTTTATTGATAAAACATTCAATAAATATATAAAATATGTAACACCTTAGTGAATTTCAAGATTAGATTTTACCCATGAGTTAAATTATCAAACGTTTGATAAAGTGTTTGATAAAGCTTAGTGAATTGAGGCCATTGTATTTGCCCATTTGTCCCAGTTATTACAACATTTAAATTGTGTCCCTAGTACAAAGTATGGCAATAATATTTTATTTAGAAATAAAGCTGTCTATTTTTCCATGTAGTGTTTTTTTATATTATAATAAGAATTCCAAGCCTTTATTTACAAAAGCCACAGTAATATACCTTCATGACATAACAAAATTCCCTAAGGTAACTGTTTAAATATATATTTTTAAATGGTGTAATTTTTTTTACAAGTGTTTTATTTTGGTAACTATGGGGTATGACAAGAATGGGTCAAAAAAATAATTTAAAAAATTTAATTTTCCTATAGATTAGTGCAGTGGTTCCCAACCTTATCCAGGTCTTGACACATTACGCCAAACATTCATATATTCGTGACACGTCACATTATGCCAAACATTCAGATATACATGACACATCACGTATGATATAAGATTAAAGAGTGTGAATTTTTCAGAATACACTAGAAAATGAGGGCTACAATTTTTCATGAATATGATTAAAATAACCAGTGGGACAGCTGGGCCTGATGAGAAGAACACAATTTCTTTAACCGTGGCCTAATTTTTGACAGACACACCTGTAACTCCATTTCTACTTCAATGAGCCACGATCTAGTTTTGGTTTTGATGGTGTTCAGAAACCAGAAATGCCTGAAAATGCCTGCTCTCACAAATATGAAGTAGAAAATAGCAATAGTAAATCAATGGCTTTGTCAGAAATTGAGGGATACTCCTCTTGAACAGTAAGTTAGAGTGCATTCTTCCAACTTTTTCTTTAGTGGTGTCTGAAGACAAGTCCAGAAGTTGAAGAGTCAGTTCTTGTACATTATCAACAGAACTGCCCGAAAAAGGAGCAATCACCCATTCAATTCCTTCAGTAGACAAAGAAGGAATATAATGCTGAACTACTGCTTCTAAAGCTGACAAATGGTTCATAATATCAATCAAAACTGAGTGGTCAGCAGTGTCTGCAGCCATTTGAACAATGGAAGGAAAATTGCAGAGATCCCCCTTTGCCAGTGATTGTTTTCAGGACTGTAGTTTCCGAGAGAACGCTTTTATTTTATCTGCACATACTGGTGGTGTTTAAATTGTTGAATTTTAAAAATATAACAGACAAGTATGCTAATTTCAAGCACCTGGTCTTGTCATTGATCTTCTCCTCAAGGCCGGGTTCTCAGTAAAAAAGAAATCCAGCAGTTCATGCTTGAGTTCCAAAAAATGATTTAAAATGTGTCCACATGAAAGCCATCTTACTTAACTGTGCAATAAAACAGTCCTATGGGGATAGTCTTTTGCTTTATGGCCCGTACTCACGGGCTGCAAAACTCGCCTGTCGCCAGCACACGTGAGCGTGTGGGCGACAGGCCGGCGACAGCTTCTCGCCAGGTCCCTCCGCGTACACATGCGGAAGAGGGACCAGCGGCAAGGCGGAAGCTGTCGCTGACGTTCCTCCTCCCCCCGCCGGAAGCTCACCGGAAGGTCTGTGAACCTCAATGGAGGTTGCTGTCGCTAGTCCACGTACTCACGCGGACTAGCGACAGTTGCGGCGGGGGGGCAGCGGCGACTGTCGCCATGCGATTGAAAGTTTCAATCGCATGGCGACATAGCGACGGGCGACAGTTCGGGGGCGCGCGCGCGTGCGACGGCCCATACTCACGGGCGACCTGTCGCCGCAACACGCGCGCGCCGCGTGTTGAGGCGACAAAAGTCCCTCGTGAGTATGGGCCATTACAGAGCCTTTCAAAAATCCTAGTTTATGGGTTAGCTCGAATATAGTTGACCATCTTAATGACTTCATCAAGAACAGTTTTCTCAGCGCCACAAAACCTTTAAAGCATCAAGTCATTGTAGGAGCACCATCAGTGCAGACCGCACAACAGCTAGTCCCTTTTAGACCAGTTTCCTCTAAAATGAATTCACAGATGTCTTCCTACAAGATATATAGCTTCCTATAAAATAAGTACTGCTCTGTGATCTCTGTACCATCCACAAATCAGCCAAAGCCAAGTAAATTGGCATTGGATGTCACATCTGTGCTTTCGTCAATTTGAAGAGCAAATTTCTTGCCAACCAGTAATTTTATTTTTCACATTATCTTGACTATCTCCAGACATGTCACCAATTCACCTGTGAATAGTGATGTAACGATATGAAATGGAGATGTAGGCCTCGGGTCTACCTGGAATCAAAACAGTTTATGCATGCATAAAGGAGAGACTATCACACCGAAAAGAAGACGGTTTAATGCTCTGGTTACTGAAAGTTCAGGAAGAGCTTTTATTAAGCTTATGACATCGTTTAATCGAATGTTGGTACAACGTATGAGAAATGGGTTGTATTAGAAATGACATAAAAGGATAATTGCTGAATATGCTAGATTGTCCATTGGTTAGTGAAATCTGCTGGTATAAGCATTCTTCTGCTTACCTGAGGAAAATTACTAGGGTTAAAACTTGCTAGGGTTAAAACTTGGTGTTAGAGCACGCATACATTTTCCTCAGGTAAGCATTATAAGCATTTTTCTGGTTGAGTTATGTCTTCTCATAGTCTTGTGATTGTCTGGTTCCAATACATTGCAAGCGAAGCAGGATAAGCTGTTTCTTCCAATCATAGGAATAGAATATAGATTGATCTGGTACACAATTGAAGGAAAATCAACTTATCTGATTAACAAATTATTAAGCATTATCTATATATTTGATTATATATATATAAATAATTCCCTACATATTATTCAGTGATTTTAGGTTACATAAAGAGTGAATGTGCATAAGGAATGACATGAAATTATATAACCCATGGTCCTCTCAACATCAATAGTATTGTTTGATAATGGTACCTTGCGAATTTCAGCAGCTGTATCTTTGCCCAAAATTGTCCGTACAATGGCTTCACAAGCTGGATAAATTAATTCTTCACCAATTGTATGCACTTTAATTTTTAATTTTTTTTTGCAATAAGTTTAGCAATTATGAGTGCTCTTTCAGATGTGGTCATTTGGCTCACCATATTCTGTGCAGATGTATTTTGTTGTGATAGAAGACGCTGAAAATATTGTAGTGGTTTTTCAGATGCATAAGCATGTTTTGTCTGCAAGTGCCTTTTTAGCTTGTTTGGTACAAGTGATTTGTTACTTAATTTTTCACCACAAACAAGGCAGACTGGTATATGGCGACTTTTATTACCTGTCCAAGGAAATCCAAATGCTGAAAAGCTTTCTTTGTATTTCCTGGTGACACCAGCACTGGTATTTGAACTTGTACTGGGCTGATCCTCAGACCGCTTTCGTTTCTGAATTAAAAATGTATCCATTTGAAATAGAATATTACAAATTTGGCCAGAAAAATATCTGACAAGGATGTGGACCTAAATATCAGGAAAAAACACTGCAATAACTCAAACAAGGTCACTTTTTTATTTTAATGTGGACAGACCTGAATTACACTAAACACCACTACAATAGCTCAAAAAAGTCACTTTTAAAAAAAATGTGCATAGACCCAAACAGGCCAAACTATAACCTGGTCAGAAAATAAAAATCTGACAATGCTGTGGGCCTGACTTAAATAGAACACTTTTTTCCCCCTGAAATGTGAACAGACCTTGTGTATGTTTGGCAAGGGTAGAAAAAAAGAAATCAGGCTGCTGCTGTCACAATGGGGTCTGCTTCAACGGCGACAAAATGACTGCTGCTAAACAAACAAACACAGAACATTTATATTGCACTTTTCTCCGGGCGGACTCAAAGCGCCAGAGCTGCAGCCACTAGGGCGTGCTCTATAGGCAGCAGCAGTGTTAGGGAGACTTGCCCAAGGTCTCCTACTGAATAGGTGCTGGCTTACTGAACAGGCAGAGCCGAGAATCGAACCCAGGTCTCCTGTGTCAGAGACAGAGCCCTTAACCAGTACACTATCCAGCCACCGCTCTATTGTGCCACCGCTGCTGGCACAATAGAGAGGGCTGCAACAACGTGACTACTGCTGGCACAATATGCTGATGCTGCTGGTGCTGGCACAATAGGGGGCTGCAGCGACAATATGCATATGCGGGGGGTGCTCAGAGACAATATGCTACTGATATCTGGCACAATGGGGAGAGGGACACAATGCTGCTGCTACTGGCACGATGCGTGACAGGCTGCAGGGATAAAATGCTGCTGCTAGCTCACTGAGGCTGCTGCAGGGACAATACACTGTGACTGGTACAATAAGGGGGATACAGGGACAATCTGCTGCAAAATTATTGCTGTGTATAGCAGGAGTAGACTGAGCAGTGTTGCAGAGATCCTTTTGTTATCACACACAGAAGAAAATGTCTGCCGGAGGAAGTCACACCCTTATATGTAAAGGGTGTGAACTTCCTTTACTCACTCCTCCACCCCCTCTCCTCCTCTGCTCCACCATTGTCGGACACAGTTGTTCCCGCCCTGGCTCTCGGCGCCCCTCCTTGCTGCTCTGCCTCCACCCCCTGCACATAGCATCCCCTGCTCTATTTACCTCTCCTCTTGCCAGTCTTATCCTCCGCTCACATCTATTACAGCAGGGCTACAACAAAATGGCCACAGATGTCCGCAAATGCGGACGCTGGTGGCCATTTTCTTGTAGCTCTGCTGTAATTGAGGACAAGCTCGGCAAGCCGGGAGGTAAATAGAACGGGGGACATGGTGACACATACCCAGAGCAGCCGCGACACATAGATTTTCCGTTAAAGCCTCTACACAAACAGAAGAAATAGTTGACCCCCCAGGAAGATATTGTCCTGGAAGTACTTGAAGCTGTGGAGGAGGAAGTTCCATTTGAACTACAGGATAATGAAGATCAGTCATTATTCAAGTCACTAAGAAGGTAGAACATTTGTTAGAATTTTCTCCAGTTCCATTCATCGTTGAGGCCACAGTATCATCCAGAAGCATAAAAAAGTTGGAAGATTAGATGAACACATGGATTCCACATCCCCAAAGAATCAAACACTGGATTCAACATATGAGCCAGATGAACGTGAGCTCACCCTTGATCTCACTACATTACCAATTCGAGTAGAGGACCAAAAAAATGATGCCTTCAACCCCTGAAGGGTTAGTGCACAAAAGGAAATTTATTGTATTTGAATCTGCATTGGATACCCTTTTAAAGCAGCAGTTTTGTCCCCTCGAACAAAGTAATCTTGTTACTGCAAGATTACTACCATGAAGAAACAGGTGATGGCTTCACTTTTAATTGTGCACTCGACATGCGAGGATGTACGCTACTGCAAGCTATGGGAAAGCCAACCCCGTTGTAAGAACCATGTTTACGTCTACAACGTTTGGTAAGTATCAAAACACATTTATTTTTTCAGGAATTGACCACCATTGGCAAAATGAAAGAGAAAGTTTTGTCAACAACGCTGAGAACTCTCTAAACGTATGTGGTGATGGCCGATGAGACTCCCCAGGATTTACTGCCAAATATTGCACCTACAGTTTCATGGATTCCAAGTCATGTAAAATTTGTGACATTGAAATCGTTCAGGTTTTGGAAACCAACTCATTGGTAAAAATGGAATTATTGGCCTTTGAAAGATGTCCAGACAGATTGAAGATGAATTTGGACATCTGCATCGTAGGCACAAACATCCCGGAATCAAACTCATGCCAACTAAATATGAAGACACGAACCACCAATTTGAACTCTGGCACTTTGCCAAAAATTTCAAGAAATAAGTTGATTGCTTTATCGAACAAATGCAATAGAAAGGATTTTACGAAGTAGATTGGTCCAATTTTCAACCACTATTGGTGTAGTAGGACATGTTGTGGAAACCCACAGACTTTCCTCCAAAAATGGGAGTCCATGCTACGTCCAGGGAGTTAATTCAAGACATTCCTCATTTAACTGGCTTCTGCAAGACTGGAAGTTTGGAGATATTTCACAGCCTGGTTTTGAAATATCGGCCCAAGAGGATCCATTATGGGTTCAATACCATGGAGGCAAAGACCAAGTTGGCCATCTTGGATCACAACAATAATGTGAAGCTGGCCAAAATAGTGGAACTGATGAGTGGGTGCTGACATGACTGCACTGGATTATCCGCGCAGAAGAAGGGCATGGATTGTCCACAAGAAATACATGCCCATGTCTAAAGAACATGTGAAGCCAATGATGATCGACATATTACGCATCATTGATGGCAGTCTCCAAGCAACTTGGACTTTGAAAAAACAAAAAATATCGCTTGGGAACCCAGACCAGATAAGAAAAAAGCTGTTGAAGAATTTACAAGCCGATTTCCCGCATCGCTGGAAGCCAGTCTTGAGTGAAATTTATTTGATTATATGTTAAACAGACACTGAAGCGGAAAAAAAATTATGATATAATGCTTTGTATGTGTAGTACAGCTAAGAAATAAAACATTAGGATCAAAGACATGAGTCTAATATTGTTTTCAGTACAGGAAGAGTTAAGAGACTCCAGCTGTTATCTATGCAAAAGAGCCATTAAGCTCCACGACTTTCAAAGTCGCAGAGAGCTTTGTCTTCTGAAGCGTATTATCTCAAGTGTCAGTCACTGTATTTTTATTTCTCTGCAGAGGACAGTTCAAAAGTTCACTGGTCTGCTCTGTAAAATCATTTAGAATGCTGAGAAGTGTGTAAACTGAAAATATTAGAGAATGATGTAATGGTATTAAAAAAACTATAACTGAAAATAAAAATATGAGAATATTTTATTTGCTACTAACGTTGTAGTAATTATCCGTACTACACAACTAATTCATGATATCTTAATTTTTATTTCACTTCAGTGTCTTTTTAACATATTCTCTGCTGTTATTGTATAGTTACATTTGTTGTTAACACGTTACTGTTTTTAGTTTACATTTCAGACATTCTTTCTGGAGGCAAGTGATCTGGTTTTGTGAATGTCATTGCAAAGGTAAAATTGCAATGTCAACATCACACACATTTTATAATTACATTTTTGAACAAGAGTCTATGTAACACTATGGTAACCTTGACAAATTTATTTTTTTATTTATTTTGCAGGAAAGAGTTGTCTTATTGTTTATATTTGTTTGAAAACAACTCTAATGGAGAAATATGAGGTACATGTTCTCACCAATTTCATACAATTTGCCTTTCAAAACCTAATATTTATATTCTTTTTATGCATGACAGTAAAGTTGATTTTTTGTTTTTTCTTCTAATTTCAGTTGTTTTCCATTCATTGTTGGACCATGTCCTGTTTTCTTACATAAGAAAATACAGAAGGACTCAAATTATAGAGGTAAGCAAATTATAAAAAGATTGAGTAATAAACCTACACATATTCTTTTGTAATATTAAGTGCTCCTATTTTTGAAGAAAACCCAGGTTTTCAGTACAAAACCCAATAGAGAAATAATAGAGTAAACTTAGTGTGTGCTTGTTTCAGCAGCGTCTTGTAGATGTTCACCAACAATCATTATATACTCCTGTGTCTCCTTCTGTCCACCATGTGTCCCCTTCTGTCCCTCATGTCCTTGTTTGCTCCCCCTGTGTATCCACTTCTGTCTTCCTGTGTGTTGCACTGTGTCATTTGCCCCCTTATGTCCCTGTGTCCCCTGCTGCCCCATGACGTCTTCTCCCGTGTCCCCTCATGCTCCCCCTCTACGCCTGTTCCTTCTGTGTCCCTCCCATGACTCCGCATGTCTTCTCCAGTTCACCCTCCTGTCCCTCTATGTCCCCCCCAGCCCAACTCATGTTTCCTCCTTTTTTCTGCTGTGTCCACCACCTATACCTCTGTGTAACCCCCCTGGTCCCTCAATGTCTCTTCCTGTTCCCATTGACCTCTCCTGGCTCCCCACGTTTCCTGTGGTCCCCTGTGTTTGAATTAGCGGCAGAGCGGCTCACTTCACAAGTGATTCCAGCAGCAACCAGCAGACCCTAGTGAAGGTTTATGTTGATCGCTTCATCATAATAAGCCTTCAATGGGGAAAACTGCAGAAGAGGAGAGGACTGCTGATCCCTGCAAAAATGTATTTTGAGGTAATAGTTCTGCGTTACTATTTTCATACACAGAAACAGAGGAAACGTGGGGGAGTCGGGAAAGGTCGCCTATTCATTTTGATGTGCAATAGTAATTCGGTGAGTGCAATATATTATACATGGACTTTTCATTTTAGCGTTCAAAAAATGTGTATCTTGTATTCATTAAAATTATATTTAAATATTTTAGATGTCTCATGTTATATCCAATTATTTTTGTTTTCTATCCCCCTAGGACTTGTTGTGTTTAATAATCTCATTCTGGAGGCAAGTGACCTGGTCTTGTTTTAGTCCTTGCAAAGGTAAGTAAAAAAAAAAGGAATAATACCGTGTATAATATTCCATATTTTTAATTTTGTCTAAGAGTCCATGTACAATAGTGATAAAAAAAATGTTCTTTAATTTTTTGCAGTAAGGATTTTTTTTTTTTATACATTTTTACGTTACTGATCACCCCTTGAACATATCAATGGAAAAATTAGGTATGTGATATGTAACAATTCGATTTTATTTCCTTTTTTGTTGTTGTGTTTGATATTAACCTTTTTTTTTTCCTTTTTTGTTGTTGTGTTTGATATTAACCTTTTTTTTTTCTTTGCAGTTCTGCATACATACGCTAGCTTGTTCACATTTAGAGTCCGATTGTTAATCAGTAATAATGTTTTTGTAAATGCACTATGTAAAAAAAGTTCATACTTTAACAATTGATTCAATCTTTATGTTGATGTTCAATTTATCCTGTTTCTATTTTGGTAATTAAAAAAGTAAAAATAAAAAACAATTTTCAGTTGTAAACATTTAATTTTGGTAAAACAGTGTTAGACCATTTTTTGTTTTGTTTTCATATAACGTGTTAAAGGGACTCCGAGCAGTGCAGAAACTATGGAAAGATGCATAACATTTTAAAGCTCTCTTTCTCCTCTTTCCAATGATATATAAATAGCCGCCCTACGCCTTTTAGTTTTCGCTATTTTCGCAATTGAAATTGCTGCGGCCGCGATTTCGATCGCGAAAATAGAGAAAACTAAAAGGCGTAGGGCGACGATTTAGGAGTCGTCAGAAAGAGGAGAAAGAGAGCTTTAAAATGATATCCATCTTTCCATAGTTACATTGTATTACACAGGGCGACTTTTTCTGCTGAATGGAGCTGCTGACTTTGATGAGAAAAAGTCGCCCTGTGTAATACAATGTAACTATGGAAAGATGGATATCATTTTAAAGCTCTCTTTCTCCTCTTTCTGGTGACCCCTAAATCGTTGCCCTACGCCTTTTAGTTTTCTCTATTTTTGTGATCGAAATCGCAGCCGCGGCAATTTCAATCGCGAAAATAGCGAAAACTAAAAGGCGAAGGGCGGCGGTTTATATATCATTGGAAAGAGGAGAAAGAGTGCTTTAAAATGATATGCATCTTTCCATAGTTTTTGCACTGCTCGGTGTCCCTTTAATTAATTTATCTTTGTCATGATGGGATATCTTAGCTCCAAACCCTCTATAGCATTACTCAGCCTGTCAGTCATTATTTTTAACCACTTCGGAACTGTGTTGGAAAATTAAGGGTTTTCTCATATTAGATGACATCGCCAAGGCGGGATCCGGAACTTAGCATCAATGCATGGATGGATGACTGGCAAAGTGGAGGTGGTAGAGAATCGCCAGAGGAACGTCAGGAGAGGTGAGTGGGTGCTCTTCTTCTGCCACCGCCTAGTGATCACTACGATCCACGGTGATCATACTGTACACCTGATCAGGAGTCAGTCGTCAGGGCTCCTGATCAGTGAGGGGAGATGCCAGCTGTCATAAGACAGGTGAATCTCTGTTTGCTCTGCGTGTAGTTGGACCAAGGGAAGTCACAGTTACGTCCATTCAGTAGCACATGATGTAACTGTAACGTCCTTTCTCAAAGGGTTTAAAGGAGTTCCAAGACCAAATAGTAAATATATTTTTTTACTGTGCTGGGGCATCTTCTAGCCCCTTGCAGCTGTCTCAGTCCCTTGTCGCAGCTCCGGTGGTCCTTGCAATATGCGCCAGATGATGTGGTTGCATAATGGTGCAGAAGAGCTACAGCAGGGGTCTCAAACTCACGGCCCGCGGGCCATTTGCGGCCCTCGGTACAATATTTTGTGGCCCGCACCAATGGCCACAAACAGGGATAACGCGTACATCCCATCCAATGCGGAATTTTATTCGTACATATTTCTGCGCTTGAGCAATGATCCCTGTTGCTGCGGTTATGAAAAGCATAATGCGAGGGACGGCGGGCGGGAGCTGCTGATTGTGGAAATGACGTTATGCCATCATAACAGTTGTTATGGGAAGAAGTTCTGTGTGCACAATTAGAAGCTAAGCCAATTAGAATTAGAACAGACACTAGGGAGAGAAGTTTAGTACAGAATTAGATTTTGTCATACCTTCATCATGACTTCATCAAAGCCTGCAGTGAAGAGAAAGTTTGATGACAAGCACAGACAATTTCAGGAAAGGTGGGAGACACAGTATTTCTTTGTTGAGCACGGGGGCATCCCCACATGTCTTATTTGCACAGAGAAAGTTGCAATGCACAAGGAATACAACTTGAAACGCCATTATGCCACTAAACATGCTGAGGAATGTGCAAAATATCAAGGGTATTTGAGAGCCAAGCGGGTTGCCAGTCTTAAAACAGGTTTAATGAGGCAACAAGATTTCTTCAAGAAAGCAACCAAAGAGAATGTTGCATCAGTCCAAGCTAGTTACATGGTTAGTGAGATGATTGCTAAGGCAGGGAAACCATTTACAGAAGGGGAGTTTGTTAAAAATGCATGTTACAGGCTGCAAGTATTATCTGTCCGGAAAAGAAAGGTCAGTTTAGCAAAATCGGCCTTTCTGCCAACACTGTGGCAGAGCGCATTTCTGACATGTCAAGTGACATTTATCATCAACTGTATGAGAAAGCCAAATGTTTTGATGCATACTCAGTTGCTCTTGACGAGAGCACAGACATAACAGATACTGCTCAGCTCACAATTTATGTCCATGGTGTTGATTGCAATTTTGAATTGACAGAGGAGCTGCTCACAATAATTCCAATGCATGGCCAGACCACCGTTAAGGAGATATTTCATCATCTGTGTGATGCCATTGAGAATGCAGGTTTGCCATGGAAGAGGTTTGTTGGAATAATAACTGACGGAGCGCCATCGATGATAGGGAAGAAAAATGGACTGGTGGCACTTGTTCAAAAAAAAACTTGAAGAGGAAGGTGTAGAGGAGGCCTCTTCACTGCATTATCCATCAGCAGGCCCTTTGCAGCAAATGCCTGCCGTGTGACATAGTGATGTCTGTTGTTGTGAAATGCGTCAACCAAATCAGATTCAGGGGCTTAACGCACAGGAGGTTCTGTGCTTTTTTTAGAGGAAATGGGGTCAGAATATGGAGATGTGCTCTAGATGTGCTCTATTTCACCGAGGTACGTTGGCTCAGCAGGGGAAATGTCCTGAAAAGATTTTTTGAGTTGAGAGAAGAAGTGAAAGCCTTCATGGAGAAGGATGGGAAGGCTGTTTCTGAGTTGAGTGATCACAAATGGCTCATGGACTTAGCTTTTCTTGTTGACATCACACAAAAGCTGAATGCACTAAACAAGATGTTACAAGGCCAGGGGCAGCTCGTCAGCGCTGCCTATGACAACGTGAGAGCATTCTCCACAAAACTTGTGTTATGGAAATCCCAGCTCTCTCAGACAAACCTTTGCCATTTCCCAGCATGCAAGGAACTTGTGGATGCAGGCATAGCATTCAGTGGTGAGAAATCTGTTGATGCTATTTTTAAGCTAGAGAAGGAATTTGATCACAGATTTGCAGACTTCAAAACGCACCAAGCCACTTTCCAAATGTTTGTGGACCCCTTTTCCTTTGATGTGCAAGATGCCCCTCCTGTGCTTCAAATATAGCTCATTGACCTGCAATGCAACTCTGATCTCAAAGCCAAGTTCAGGGAGGTGAGTGGAAAAGCAGACATGCATGTGCAATTTTTGAGAGAATTGCCCCCCAGCTTCCCTGAGCTTTCCCGAATGTTCAAGCGCACCATGTGCCTTTTTGGGAGCACATATTTGTGTGAAAAGTTATTCTCCACCTTGAACTTCAATAAGTCAAAGTACAGGTCTAGACTAGTCTTAACTGCTTCCTCTCTAAAGCCAAATGTGGTTCAGATTTGTGAGAAGAAGCGCTGTCAAGTCTCTGGCAGCAAGGAGTAGGCAAAAGATGCCATGTTCAGAAGAACTGTTCATGATCTTCACTCAATGTTCTATTCATGTTCAGGACACTTCATGTTCAGAAGAAATAATTAAAACTGTTAATAATGACATTTGAGGACTTTTTTTTTTTGTGAAATCCCTTATGCGGCCCAGCCTCATCCTGACTTTGCCTCCTGCGGCCCCCAGGTAAAGTGAGTTTGAGACCCCTGAGCTACAGTGAGAGACTGAGAAGACTGCAAGGGGCTTGAAGAAGCCCCAGGCGAGTAAAAATTAGAGTTACTTTTTGGCCTCGGTACTCCGGTAAACACAGCAGACCTCACCTCCACCTCTACCCTCCTACCCATGAATACATCGGTTATTCTGTTTTTTTCCTAGGGAACTCATAATTGGCACCCACAGACTGCTGGGATCTTCAGCAGGGATTGTCAAGCCGGTTGGTTTTGGTATAATTCTTTGCTCCTGAATGATATGAAGGCTATCTCCGGTCAGCATGGTGGTGCGAACGGGGGTTGCCTGTTGAAAGAAATTGAGGGATTATATTGTTTGCTAGTGGCGTCCATTCTCTCGTACACAGTGGTGTTCATAGAAGGGGGAGTAGGCACAGGACAAAGTAAACAGTCCGCCCACTCTGTGCCATAAGTGGTGGAGCTAGTGTATAAGGAATTAAACCATGCAGCCTGACGCCGGTTGGCTAGTTGCTAGAAGTGTAATGAACACTTGCAGCCTTATAAGGTGAAATTGTGAATTCACACTTGCTAACATGGTGGCAGTGGTTGCTGATCACAATATATTAGGAGTATAGGGGATAGAAGAACAGATAGTGGGGTGTGAAGGTCTGTTGTATTTAAAATAACTGTTTTGACACAGAAGGATTCTTTGAATCTCTCGCTAATTGGCTCATCCTGGTGGACTTTTAGAAATGCCATCTACCAGTGAGTATAAATGGGCATTTCACAATTTTTTAAAAAAATCATTGTTTACATATTTTTTGATATTCATTATAATCATTTATTCTTTATGCCTGCTATTGGAGTTGTGGCGGAATTTTTTTTTCCCTTTAAAGGGACTCCGAGCTCAGAAAAAAAAGGAAAGTTGTACTCACCAGGGGCTTTTTCCAGCCCAGTGCTGGTCGGGAGGTCCCACGCCGGCGTCCTGGCTCTTCTCCTTCTCCCCGCTCCGGAATGGCTGGCAGGCCGCAGCCCGGGCGACACTCTCCCGAGTGTCGGGCTGCTTCTTCCGCATATGACGCGGATTACGTCACACGCCGGCCGCCTCGCGTCATCACGGCGGCCGGCGTGAAAGTACTGCGCATGCGCGATTTGTTCGCGCATGCGCAGTACTTTCACGCCGGCCGCCGTGATAACGCGAGGCGGCCGGCGTGTGACGTAATCCGCGTCATATGCGGAAGAAGCAGCCCGACACTCGGGAGAGTGTCGCCCGGGCTGCGGCCTGCCAGCCATTCCGGAGCGGGGAGAAGGAGAGGAGCCAGGACGCCGGCGTGGGACCTCCCGACCAGCACTGGGCTGGAAAAAGCCCCTGGTGAGTACAACTTTCCTTTTTTTTCTGAGCTCGGAGTCCCTTTAAGGATAATTGGACCAATCCTTGTAAGGGTTTTTTTTCCCTTCTGTTAATCAACATTTCTAATTGTATTGTAATTATATGTTATTATAATTCATTTTTATAATTCATATTTTACAATACAATATTATTATTAACATTTTTTTTATCAACTACTTTCAATTAACCTAGCAAAATACTACAGTGAAACCATGCACAAATGTGAACCAATAAGACAATGTCTGTGTTTTATTTAACTTCAGTATTTGGAATTACAGATATTCCCGAATGAGAAATATTATACTCCCCTTTTGATTAACTAATTTGTCACCACATTGAGAATAGTTAGAAGATTGTTTCAGACTCCTTTTACACTGCCACTCACCCACATGTCCTGGCACATGTTTAGCTTCTGTGCTGCACCTGTGTAATACTGAGAACTAAAGGTGATTATTGGAAGTTCTGCTCTTAGCTTTCACATTCAGTGTATCATTTTCTTTAATCCTCTCTCTAATGCATTGTACATAAATAACTATATTTAAAATTGCAGAAGATGCTAACACAGGAATGAGCCTGTAGGTATCTACTTTACCTGGGGAGTGCATGTTACAGGAGTGTCTTGTAAATGGTTTCCCTCAATTATTGTGTCCTCATGTCATCCTCTGTCCAACTTTAGTTCATCATATGTCCCCCTTCCTTCATTTCTCCCCCTTGGTGCACCACTGTTTATTCTTTTGATCCCTGTGTGCCCCAATATGTCCTCTTTTGCCCCATATGTTTCTGTTCCCCTGTCTCCTGCGGTTCCCTCCCTGGTCTCCTCTTCCTTATGTGTGTAAATACAAATAGCATCATTATTTCTTACTTCATCCAATGACATCCTCTTCATTTGCACACCTGTTATCTCCTGCACGGCTTCTCTATTGTTGGCTTCTGACGATCTTCTCATCAGCAAAAGTCAACACTAATGGTGTTGTGCAGAAGAGTAGACGTCTGCAGTCTACCCTGGAGTCGCTGATAGAGGTGAGAAACACTGGCGCTATCTGTATTAACAAACAAGAAACGGAAGAGAGCAGGAAGAGAGAAACCGGGACAATACAAAGAGTCTCCGAAGTTGCAGCTATTCAGATTTGCAGCTATTTACATTTTTTTTACTAAATTATTGCATCTTATATGCGGATACATACGGTATTATCAACACCGAAAATATAAAGCATATGGCATTGGCAATTACAGAGGTTACAAAGTTGTGGGTTAAAATAAGAACAAGGTCATGGGAGGTGAACAGGAAAACAGATTTTTCAGATCGGGTGACTTTTGTACCACAGAATAGTAGTGACACATCGGAAGGACAGGGGAACAGACAGAAACAACTGAGACTGTGGGGGAAAGGGGCGGCTTACAGATATACAGAGGGGGCAACACTAATCCAGATTTTGAAAATAAATTTCTGAAAATGAAGGCATAAAATGAAAGGAAAGGGGTAGGAACTTTTATTTTAGTCGTTGCTTTAACAGAGGGTCAGACTTGAGGCCAGGAGGAGAACAAAGGAGGAATATGCTAAAACAAGTGGAATTTTAGGGGAACTTACAAACTAAATCCAGTGAAAAGTGAATCTACAGGTTCCATTTCACTTGTTAATTGTGGCGTACCTGTGGAGGACCTGTGTATTTAAAATCAGAAATCAGAAACGTTTATTTCGCCAAGCATGACTGGGTCCTGCCTGGAATTGGGTTTGGCACAGTACATACGCAGCTCGAAAAAATATAGTTACAAAAGATAGGTTTAAGTATGCAGTTAACAGAGCTAGAAAGGAGAAACAGAACAAAAACACAGTATACAACACAAATCAAAAATCACAGTATGCATAAAAAGTGCACAAAAGTACACCAAAATCTGCATGGGGAGATCGAACAGTTAGTCTGGAGAGCAGGTTGACTGGGGGGGCAGTATGTGAAGGGAGTTCAGGAGGCTGACGGCTGAGGGGAAAAAAGAGTTTCTGTGTCTGGTGGTTCGGGTTGGATGGCCCGTAGCCTCCGGTCTAGTGGAAGTGAGCTGAAGAAGTAATGACCTGGGTGAGAGGGGTCGCTGGCAATCTTCAGTGCTCTAGTGCGCATTCTTGAGCTGTATAGGAGGGCCAGAGAAGGTAGGGGCATACCAATGATCTTTTCCGCCGACCTGATGACCCTCTGTAGTTTATTCCTGTCATCAGTGGTGGCTCCAGCATACCAGACCAAGATGGAAGAGCAGAGGATCGACTCGGTGGTGGCGGAGTAGAAGCATGTAAGGATCTCTTGGGTCATGCCGAACTTCTTTAGTTGCCGAAGGAAATTAATTGATAGTTTTGCGAGCACTACAGAAAAGCCTTGCTGCGGCCTCACAGCTTAACACATTTTTGCTAGTTTATAATTGCACCTAATTACAGTAATTGTTTTTTATTCATTTCTTCCAATCAGAGCTGAATGTGTGCAATACTGTCAGATGAAAATGGAGGAACAGAAAATCTAGGTATTATTTTTATTTATATTGATAAGCAGTAACATATTCAACAGTAAACAACAAAAAAATTAAAGATCTATCCTTTCAGATGCATCATAATCATGTGGGAACATAAATCCAGTGTACAAGTGTTCAGGGTCTGGAAATTGTTTTCTCATTCTATTCACAACACAAGCGGGAATGGCTTTTCTTCTTCCTTTTCCCAAGTACCCATAAATCCTCACCGTAAACGCTCGGTATGCTGTCTCGCGTAGTTGCCTATCAAAATAACGAAAAATTACCATTTCTTTACACATTTTTGTGACCTAACATGTAAAACCACAAGGGAGCTTTCTAATGGTGTGTGCCATTGGGGGGGGGGGGGGGGGGGGGTTAAGGTGCAGCATTATTTACCTACGTGCTGCTTCTCTCTGGCCACCTATCCCTTGTGATATCCATCATTTTTATTTGGAGATCAGCTTCTGTTTTTACTTTCAAGAATGTATATGTGTGCATTACAATGCATGGTAGAAGATTTACTTGGCGGATGCAAATACTTGCAGCCATGGAAATGTCTCCCTGAATGCATTGTAGTACTTGCATAATCATTGCCAAATGTTCATTTACCAACAGAGGGCGCTTATCATGAAGCCTATGTTGTAGGAGAGCAGCACCTCGGACCTATCACCCCCTAAAATAAACATAATAATCAACCCTTATTTTTTTATTATTACTTGAATAAATAAACTTGTCGTATTCAAAGACCACTCTTGCAAAAATGTAAACATTTTAATTCTGAAAGAAGAGATTTATATTTATAATAGTTCATACCAACACGGAGGATTCTTAGGGTTTTCTATTAAAAAAAAAAAAATTGATTATGAATGGCATTTTCACGACCCAAAAAATAAAATAGTAGCAATCATCCCTATTTGATATCAGGTAATGTTTGATAACCAGATAGTTATGTCATCTACAGAAATGATTACTTTTAACGCTGTAGTGCTCTTTGAGTTACCCGAGTTATGAACGCTGGACAAAAAAATAGAGCATACAATAAGAATGGCCCGGTCTCATCGAAATAATGGTTCACTGACGAGGAAGTGGGAAGGATCAGCGTCAAACTTCAGCATTGTCCTAGCATGAGCAATAAGAAGCATTACAGAGCTCACCTCCAAAAACATTCCATCACTGTTTGTCATTTTGTAATCACCGCCTACTTTCTAACATTCAAGACATTTCTTCATGTATGTCACTTAGCATAAATGGAGAGATGACATGCACTTGAGGGTGCTAGAGTAGTGGATAGCGGAACAGTAGTAGCCTTTGACAGGATGGAGTGTTCACTGCTACGGGGTGAGCTCTGAAAGGCTGTGGGACAGAGGCAAAGTGGAGCACTAAGGAGTAATGATACCAAGATGAACAAATTCAGCATCACAACAAATGTACAGACCCTATCTTATAAAACAGATTACTTCCTAACCACTTATTACACAATATTTACTGTTTATGCATTCTATCATCAGGGCGTCCTGTGACATTGGGATGAAATTGGAAAAAGTTTTCAACGGATTCCATGTTGATGAAAGTGCTTACGAAATATGATATTTGGGTGGCACAAGTTATGCTTTCATCAAATTTGTGGCTTATTGCCTCTACTTGATTGCAGCATAGACATTCATGTAATGTTGGCATTGGCATGCAGTTGCCACATTCACACCAATAAAATGTATTAGGTTGTTCGGGATTGTTTTAATTTGTATCCAGTTTCAGATTTTCCATTTCCCTAGCCAAATTAGCATCCTGTTCCTGAGGCTCCTCTTGTGTTGAGTCGTGAGGATCCTTTGCTGATGTACTGGCAATGCTTGTTTTTTTTCATAGAAACTTGGGTCTTGGTCCAAGGGTGGCAAATTACTCCAATACTCCTCCATACGTTTTTTTCATCTAATAGGTAATAAATGAAAATTATTAGGACACATTAAATGTTTAAAGACATGCTTTTGTTCTACACTTGAAATAATTTAAAAAATAAGATAATTAGGATATCATTCGGATGGCCCAGGGGATTCAGGTCCTATTATTACAACCTCCACTGACTGGAACACATATTCACTTAGCGTGTGCTCAGTCCTTACTGCACGATGGTGGCCTTCCTGTGCCGGGCAAGAGTTTAGGTGCGTAAGCATCCTATAAGTTTGCAAGCTCTAAACCTGTACTTTGAGAATATTTTGCAGAAGCATGAAATATTTGTACTGATTAAGCATGGCCACGAGTGTACAACAAAGTGTAGGTCAGCCAACTAAATTTAAAGGAAAAGATATTTTCAGATATAATTAATGGACCCTTGTTTGTGATACGTGACTTATATGAGAACATTGTCATGTTACTGAGCTATTATGTGGTTGTACTGTACTAGGGTAAGTATTTAAATGTGGTTGTAAATGGAAATTACTATTTATGTAAAAATTGAAGCAATCAAAAGTGGGTCTATGTAACTGCACATTGGGCACGTGCTTCAGTGTTTACACGGGAACAGCAAATTAGAGGGAGATGATGCAAAAGTATGATAGAATCTCCGGCTTTGCAATTATTTACTAATTCACTTTTAAATTGTACAGGTTTTACACTTTTTTTTTGGGATAAAATAAACGTATTAGCCTACCTTCTTATCTTTAAAATCAATGAGACTCGTCTTCATTTTTGGCCATTTACTACAAGTGCTTTGAAGTATCTCTTACTGAAATTTCAATAGTTACTGCATTCAAAATTGAAGAAGGAATGTAAGAGTCATTTTTTTCCCCTTACCAATCCGGGATGATATTATAGGAAATATTATTTCCCATTACCATACGATTGTAATTAAAAGACATACTTTTTCACGAAACCATAAGGTAAAAAACCTGCATATTAGATTTCAAATACAGGGAGTCCACAACTTTCAAATTCCTACCAACTGCTACTACGATGGGAACTTCCTGCATTGTCCCCCACTGACACCCCCTCTGCCCCTTTTGTGTCCTCTTCTGCTTCACCTGAATCAAAGACCGCAGCAGGAGCATAGCTCACCTCATCCATCAGCTCCAGTGGCGATCATAGACCTCTTCTCTCCATCACGGCTCCCCAGTAAAGTAAGAGTGATGAAGAGAAGTCTCTGATCACAGCTAGAACTAATGGATGAGGTGAGCCATGCTCCTGCTGCTGTCATTGATTCAGGTGGAGCAGAGATGGACATGGGGGAGGGAGTGATTGTTTGGCATAAGACACAAGTGTGGACATAGTAATTGGGGGAGAACATCTAAAAGATGCTCCCGGACCATGGTTGCACATCTTTTATCCTATCCACACTGTGTGTGCATTTATACCTTACCTGTGCTGTTTCGCCCAACGTGCGGTGCTCATCTGTCTTCAGAATCCCCTTCCGGTAATTGTATAGGATTTAATAAAAAAAAGAGTTTGCTTCCAGATGTTGTTGATCCTGCATGACACTGACGTCATCAACACTGATCGGTAGCCGAGGTCTTTCTGAACACAAAAAAAATCACATCTTCCTTATACTTCTTGTAAGCGAGAGTGCTCGCTTACAGGATGGGAATATAAAAAAATGATTGTGGCTATCTTGTGGCCAAATAGTAAAACTACATGTATATACATTTTTTACACACAAAACACAATAAATTTCAATTAAAATTAACTGTTTACCTTCCACACCAAAAATACCCAAATAAAATTTTAACCAAAAAATAAATGTAAAAAATTACAATTTAAAAAAACAAAACATAAATAGTTACCTAAGGGTCTGAACTTTTTTAATATGCAGATCAAAAGGGTATATTACTAATATTTACTGCCTAAAGACTGCGTCACGCCAATGGGCGTGACCTAGGTGGCAGCCGCAGGACTGCCTAATGCCATTTGGGGTCAGGTCCTGGAGCTGGCTTGTGAAGGAGATCGCACGCAGGCTGTGCACACATCTCCTGCTTGGAAGGCAGAGCTTCACTTCGCCTTCATTCTCCCAGCGGCGATCGCCGCTTGGATACTTTTAGACGGCGAAACTGCCATCTAATAACTGTGTACAGGGCTGCGATCTGCAGAGCGCTGTAGTGGGGACACTAGAGAGTGATCAGCTCTCATAGGGAAAAGCCTATGACAGCTGATCACCAGGATTAGCTGGCTGGGGGGAGGGAGGGAGTTCAGGGGGAAAATAAATAAATAGGTACTTTTATTTAAAAATTATTAACATAAATATTTATTAAAAAAAAAAACCAAAACATTGGGAGCGCGATCAGACCCCACCAACAGAGAGCTCTGTTGGTGGGGAGAAAAGGGGGGAGGGGGAATCACTTGTGTGCTGAGTTTTGCGGCCCTGCAGTGAGCCCTTAAAACTGCAGTAGCCAATTTCCACAAAAATGGCCTGGTCTTTAGGGGAGTTTAGCACTGTGGTCCTCAAGTGGTTAAATTAAAGTTTGTAAATAGTGATGGACGCAAAACTTAAAAAATGCACCTTTATTTCCAAATAAAATATTGGCACCATACATTGTGATAGAAACATAATTTGAATAGTGTAATAACCAGGACGAATGGGCAAATAAAATGTGTGGGTTTTAATTATGGTAGCATGTATTATTTTAAAACTATAATGCCCAAAAACGGAGAAATATTTTTTCCCACTTTTTTCCTAATATTCCTGTTAAAATGCATTTAGGAAGAATTAAATCTTAGCAATATGTACCACCCAAAGAAAGCCTATTGGGTGGCGGAAATAATAAGATATAGATAAATTCATTGTGAAAATT
This sequence comes from Hyperolius riggenbachi, assembly GCF_040937935.1. NCBI lineage: Eukaryota > Metazoa > Chordata > Amphibia > Anura > Hyperoliidae > Hyperolius > Hyperolius riggenbachi. The sequence continues at coordinate 89,890,838 of NC_090648.1, forward strand.
AGTGATAAAGTTATTGGCGAATGAATGCGAGGTGAAAATTGCTCGCATGCATAAGGTGAAAAACCACTGAAGGCTGAAGTGGTTAAGGAAACCTGCTTGCAATCCAAAGCACTCTTATATCAAAGCAAATTTTCCCATTAGGATTAAGAGAAAGATTTGTTCCACAATCCTATAACAGTTATAGAAAAATATTGAAAACAAAGTACTGTACTGTATAAAGTAAAAGTGCATAAGTTAAAGAGAGTCTGAAGCGAGAATAAATCTCGCTTCAGACCTCATAAATAGCAGGGGCACGTGTGCCGCTGCTAAAACGCCGCTATAGCGCGGCTTAAAGGGGGTCCCTTCACCCCCAAATCCCCCTCGATACACCCGGGGAGCGCTTCCTGGTTGGGGCAGGGCTAGCCGCCGCAGCCCTGCCCCACGCGCGTCTGTCAGCGCGTATCTCCGCCTCTCCCCCGCCCCTCTCAGTCTTCCTTCACTGAGAGGGGCGGGGGAGAGGCGGCGATGCGCCGCTGACAGACGCGACTGGAGGCAGGGCTGCAGCCGTTAGCCCTGCCTCCAGGAAGCAATAAATCACGACCAAGTGTCGCAGTGGTCGTTTTGGGGGTGAAGGGACCCCCGTTAAGCCGCGCTATAGCGGCGGTTTAGCAGGGGCACACGTGCCCCTGCTATTTATGAGCTCTGAAGCGAGATTTATTCTCGCTTCAGAGTCTCTTTAAACAAATTAACCTCCACTTTACTTCTAAAAAGAATAGTGATTGATATGAGGGGGACAAGAGGATTAGGGTTATTGTGTAGAAAAACTTTTACTATAACTATAAGAATCATTGCTATCCATTGGCTTACCCCAACCTTTTTTGTGCGGCTTTATCAAGGAACATATCCTATGATATTGCTATTGCCTCCTTTTGATGATGTCATGGAAATGTGACATTGCACAATCACTACTCTCTGAACAAGTACAATCTTGCAGCGTCAAAGAAGGGAAGAACCATCGGTTAGCTTGTAATGGTTTGACGCATATACTGTATATGTACTGGGATTGTATAACAACAGGTTGCTTGCTTATCAAGTCAACATTTCATAAAAGGTTTGCTTGTCTTTCAAAGTTCTTGCAATTCAAGCTTTTGCTGTATTACAATTCCGAATGAAAAAGGCCAATAATCAATATTCTAAACACCTATTTTTATGGGTACAGAAAAATAACACATCTTCACAGTTTTATCACACTATGATTAACCCCCCTGGCGGTATAATTCCCGCGGCTGCGCAGCCGCAGGAGGGTTTTTTTCGCCATTTTTTTTTAGCATGTAGCTAGCCTAGCGCTAGATACATGCTTCCCCCCTCCCCGCGGCGTCCGCCCGTCCCCTCCGATCGCCGCCGGCGCCGCTTGCCCATAAGGAAATCCCGTTCTGAACGGGATTTCCTTGAGGGCTTCCCCCGTCGCCATGGCGACGAATGGAGTGACGTCACAGACGTCGTGACGTCACAGGGAGTCTCGATCCACCCCATAGCGCAGCCTGGCGGCGATTGGCCAGGCTGCGCAAGGGGTATGCGGGTGGGGGGGGGGGGCTTTTTCCGCTGCGGGTAGCGGCGCGGCGGCGATCAGAGCAAACACGCAGCTAGCAAAGTGCTAGCTGCGTGTTTGAAAAAAAAATTATGTAAATCGGCCCAGCAGGGCCTGAGCGGCACCCTCCGGCGGCTTACCCTGTGTCATACACGGGGTTACCGCCAAGGAGGTTAAAGCAGTAGGATTAGCCATAGTATGCCAGGGGAAAAAAAACACATAGGTAGATAAATACTTGATCTACTTACATAACACACATATTGTACTGTCCACATTTTGATTTCAGGGAATTTTATTTAGTAAATTAAGAGAATTCTGTTCCTGGTGGGGGCCATCCATGTCTTTTGCCCACAGTTTAGGCTAAATCCTGATGTCATTTCTGCCCTTTACTTTTTTTCCTTTCTCCTCCAATCGCTGAGTCACCTCTGCCTTGCTTGTAAACACAAGTGAGCAGAGGATCGTGTTTCAGATAAGCAGCTAGACAGGGAAATACATGGAAGAGGAGGGATATATTATAGATAAAAAGAACCTCCAGCATGCAACTGTTTGGCACTGACTACTAAATGGCCAGTGCTCTTTAAAGTGGATCCGATAACTTTTACTCATTGCATAATTGTGTTCCTTTCCTATTGTTTATAGGGCATTCCTCAAGCCAAATACTTTTTTGTTTTTGTTTTAATGCTCTAATTCCCTAGAAACATAATAAGCCACTCCCACAGGTTTTCAGAGAGCCAAGGCACTTTCAGACAGTAGCAAGGGCTCATGGGAGCTCAGTCTGGGCAGGAGGAGGGGGAGGTATTACTAGCCCGAGATTTCAGAGGCAGAGGGGAGGAGGGAGGATGAGGGGGGATTAGTTTTCTTTGCTCATGATACAGATAAGCCTGCCTCTGTGTAATGTTTACAAACAACATGGCGGCTGTCATTATTCTTATTCTATTAAAGCTGTTTGCAGCTAAATTTGCTGTTTAAACTATCTAAACTTTAGATAAAATATATATACAAGTTACTTGTTATAGTTAGTTTTTCATCTCGGATCCGCTTTAAGTATGTTATAACTCCAAACCATAACAGCAGAAAAAGTTTTGCAAGTTTTGAACGCAGGATTAGCACCTTTATAACTTAATACTGTAATGAATGGTAGCGAGGCAGCTGCGGCGAACAGCGCTACCGCCGCAACTGCCTCTGCCTCTTGGCCTGTAAGTGTTCCCGCACCTCAGGCGGCTCGCGCACCGAGGACGGAAATCTCTGTGACACATAGGGTCGCATTAGCGTGTGCGCGCGCTCATAGACAGGACCTTTATGCGGGAAGGAGGCGAGTCAGCGGACCTGCGGGTTGGCTGACGTCAGAGGGCACGCTCGCCATCGCTGATTGGTTGATCTCTGGGGGCGTGCCTCGGGGATGCCTCAGCGTACTTAAGCACAGCAGGTTCATTCACAACTTGTCTGCTGTTGTGAATAATTTGTGTTAGCGCTCAGACCTTTGATAGCTATAATTATAATTCATTGAATACTGTATTATTATCTGTGTATGACTCTGGCAGGGGCAAACGCAGGATTTTTAAGGGGGGGGTTCCTGAAAGGTCCAGAAGCACGTATGTCCCGAGTGCTTCCGAATACAGGTGGCTCCATACTGCCCATGCACAAAAGTGCGCTGGCGTATTACGGAGCTGCCTTTCTTTGGAAGTACTCAAGGACACTAGTGTTTCTGAGGGCTTCTGGTAGCAGCAAATGTGAACGGGGTACAGCGCTGGAACAACTCCCCAAGAGAGGAACAGGAGATAGACTTAGTTTGGACAATTCAGTGGAATATGCTACATAGTTTCACATAGCGCAAGCGATACCCATATGATGCAGGGATATATGCATCTGCGGAAGATGTCGGCGCTACATAAATACTAAATAATAATATTTTGCCTCACCAGGATTGCACTTTTATTTAGCTTTCCTGTAAGACAAGAACACACAGTCAGCTCTAGGGGAAGAGGGAAACAAAGGTGAATGAGGGAGGGCTGGTGCACACCAAGAGTGCTTCTGAGCGTTTTTCAAATCAACAGTGATTTGAAAAGCGCTTGGCTAATGTTACCCTATGTGGGTGTTCCCACAGCAGCGTTGTGATTTTTTCAAAATCGCAGGTATACTGCATGTAGCATGTTTTTGAGCAATTCATTCAAAAATCGCTCTGAAAATCACTTCACAAAATCACACTCACAAATTGCTAGTGATTGCTATTGTCATTTTGGCGTTGCACTAGCCCAGAGAGAGGAGTGGAGAAATTGAGAATAGCCTGAGATGGAGCAGAGAACTTATCTGTATTGCAGTCCCACATCAGACAGGCTACTTGCCTGTAATCGGACTCCTGTCCCTGTCAGTCTCTCACACAAGTCAGAAAGAAGCCCTCCTGGAGTCTAGGGACTGTCAAAAACTTTTCAGCTTGTTATCCACACCTTATCCACACATGCAGTCATTATAACAATGGGGAGAGACCAGACAGATGTTTGCCCACAGACCCTGAGTCCAGGCAAGCTCTGCATCATGCTGTGCATATTTACCAGCTTGCCTGCACTCTAATTTCATCATGTCTGACACTTCTGTGCTGTGGAGAGTCCAGGACTCCATAATCAACATTCTCTCACTGCAGGCTGCATCTTCTTGTGAGGGAAGCTCGGCTGCCTCTCTCATTCTATTAGCTGGAGGGAGGCACCAGAAGTAAGAAGGGAGGGAGAATGAGGCTGTTTATATTATGCGGGCTTCCCTGGCTGAATACACAGCTCAGTGCAGGGGGGAGGTTCCAGACACCCGGAATAGCCCCCTGAGTTCGCCAGTGCCTGGCTTGTTCTGACTACTCCTTTGCTTAACGCTTCTGTACTTCTGCCCATCTGATCTAGTTGCCGACTCTGCCTGTTTATCTTTCTGCTTCTGCCTCCTAATTCTGTACGTTGTCTGCCTGTCTGTTGCCAACCCGATTTGTCTGACCACTCTACTCTCGCCAGTGAGCCCTTGTCACTGGTGAGGAGCTCATTGTACTGTATTGCCCCCCAGCTCCTCTGGTGAGGTGACTGACATCTATCAGTACCAGGGATGGTCGTAGTCAGCCAACTTCGCTACGCTGGAAATACGCGTAGTTATACGCAATTACGCTTCGCCAAACTACGGCTTCGAAAACAAATATTCGCTTCGTATGCATTTCGTAGAATACGCGTTAAAATACGCAATTACGCGTAGTGCGAAGCGTAGTGTATGCGGATACTTATGCCCGTATGCAGAAAATTGTACGCATTAATTTCTTTATAAATACATATACTGGGAACCCTTCTATGCGTACATTCCCCTTTCCAATGCGTAAATTTGTATGCATACAATCGCATGCGGAAAATTAGACGCGAGTAACGCATTCGTAGTTCACTACGCAATACACATGTTAACTACGCATAGTGGGCGTAAGCTACGCGTAGCGGTACTTCGCTACACGTAAATTCGTAAGCATAGCTTTGAAACTTCGCCTATGAACTACGATGCGTAGATGTGAACTACGATGCGTAAATTCGCACTGGCGTAGTTTCTGCTCATCCCTGATCAGTACTTCTACTCTCACCAGTGAGCCCTTGTCACTGGTGAGGAGCTCATTGTACTGTATTGCCCCCCAGCTCCTCTGGTGAGGTGACTGACATCTATCAGTACTTCTACTCTCACCAGTGAGCCCTTGTCACTGGTAAGGAGCTCATTGTACTGTAGTGCCCACCATCTCCTCTGGTGAGGTGAGTCACCTAGTCTTACATCTATCAGTACTAACTGCTGCACCTCTACTCTCACCAGTGAATCCTTGTCACTGGTGAGGAGCTCATACTATAGTGCCCACCAGCTCCTCTGGTGAGGTGACTCTGATATCTATCAGTATTATTGTTGCATCTCTACTCTCACCAGTGAGCCCTTGTCACTGGTGAGGAGCTCATGGTTCTGAAGTGCCCACCAGATCCTCTGGTGAGGTAACTCTAAGATTTACCAGTACTACTGTTGCACCAAACACCTACCTGTACTTTAGCTATCACATCAGTTGTCTGATATACTTGTATTATTGGTGATTCTGCAGATCACCATATAATCAGGTATATATCTGTATTATAGGTGATACTGTAGATCACCAATAATCAGAACTCTGTTACTTGCTGACACACATTGTTACAAATACACTCAGACCAGTTGCTGTTGAAATTTGATTTTTATGGTGACAATCCCTCTTTAAGAGGCTCACACTAGTAATTGTAAAGAAGACTCTTAAAGTGAGAGCACCACTCAGAAGTATAGTTTTAAAAATATATATACAACTGATCTTTATTTCATATGATCATTCAAAAAATATGACACTGATGATAATTCAAACTTTAAAAACATTTAAAAGAGCCATGTTATCCATAAGACTCTTTGCTATTACAATCATGCCCAGAATACAGGTGCAAATGTATGCTTTTATTATATATTGGATACCACACAATATGATGAGAATATATAAACACATATACCAAAGCTAGAGCCCACAGGTGGATGAACCCGGGTTCAGTATGGTGCTAATAAGTGCTAATGCAGTAATATGCAATAATCCTATGTCAATAGTGATCAATATAAACCCTGCAGAGTACGTATCCTATGGCTTGTAATACACATAGACTGTAAATCAAAGTGCTGAAAAACAACTGTAATAACCATGTACATCCAATGCAAAATGCATATTGTCATTTTACTGTGTGGTATATAATAAATTACAAAAGCGTACATTTGCATTCGTACTCTGGGCATGATTGTAACAGCAAAGAGTTTTATGGATTTCTCTTGGTATGATCAGCACCCACGGTATTCAAAAGGAGTTTTCACTGGAGTGCTATGACCCTCCGCCCGTCAGTTGCACTTGGGCGGCAGTCAAAAGTCCCAGGAAAGTGGTCAGCACCTCCAAAAAAGTATAAGCTCTTTTACTAAAACATAGCTCTTTATTTAAAGATTTTAAAAATCCATAAAAATGGTAAAAGTTGTATGGGGCCGATAACCAGCGACAGCCCGCTGTTTCAGACTTCCGCCTTTCTTCAGGCTGGACTGTCCCTATCACAATGTATATTGTTTATTTCCAAATATTTTATTTGGAAATAAAGGTGCATTTTTTTTTTGTTTTGTCTCCATCACTATTTACAAGCTTATAATTTAAAAAATATTAGTAACTAGCTGGACGCCCGGCGTTGCCCGGGTATGTATTTGGCTGGTGTTCGCCCCGCCCCCTTTTCTTAACCCTAACACACAATTACTTAATTACTTAATGACCAAGTTTGTGAGCTTTGCGGTCTTTGGCATCAATAATTTTCATTAAAATAAAATACATTTGATTGGCTGTGGCTCCACCCCTTTTCTGAATTTGAAGCCAAATCACCCAATGGCCAAGTGTACCAGGTACAGGTGATTAACAGTGCAAGAGGCTTGTGCCATTAACAGTGCAAGAATGACAGCAATTAAATATTCCCCTTAAAAATCAGTAGGTGGATTTTGATCGGCTTTTGTACGCTCCACCCACCTTTCTGAATATTAATCCCAGTCACCCAGTGACCAACTGTGCAAAGTTTGAGAACCCTACCATTAACAGTGTAAGAATGGCTGCAGTTTACATTTTCTCAGTGAAATGTGTATTTGTCTCCGCCCACTGATGACCCGGTATTGCCCGATTATGTATTTGGCTGGTGTTGGCTGTGCCCACTTTTCCTAACCTTAACACACAATTACTCAATGACCAAGTTTGTGAGCTTTGCGGTTTTTGGCATCCATAACCTGCATTAAAATGAAACAAATAAGATTGTCTGTTTGTGGCTCCACCCCCTTTTATCAATTTAAACCCCAGTCACCCAATGATCAACTGTACCAGGTTTGAGGCTTGTGCCATTAACAGTGCAAGAATAGCAGCAATGTAAATATTACCCTTGAAAATCAATAGGTGAATTATGATTGGCTTTTGTAGGCTCCTCCCACCTTTCTGAATATTAATCCCAGTCACCCAGTAACCAACTGTGCAAAGTTTGAGAACCCTACCCTTAACAGTGTAAGAACAGCTGCAGTTTACATTTTCCAGTGAAATTTGTATTTGTCTCCGCCCCCTTTTTGGTTATGGGAATAAAAAGTATCCTATACTTTATTCCAGGTAATGTACTATGTGTGTGCCAAATTTCATTCAAATCCGTTTAGCCATTTTTGCGTGATCGAGTAACAAACATACAAACATCCGAACTTTCCCATTTATTATATTAGTAGGATACACCCTCTTCACATGCATATTTAAAAAAGTTCAGACCCTTAGGTAATTATTTATGTTTTTTTTTCATTAAACATTTTATTTGGGTAATTTTTGGTGTGAGAGGTAAACAGTTACCGTATTTTTCGGAATATAAGACGCACCGGATTATAAGACGCACCTAGTTTTAGAGGAGGGAAAGAAAGAAAAAAAAGATTCTGAACCAAAAAGACTCCTAACATATTTCATCAGGTGCTGTCATATCCCTCATCTTAGTGTATTCAGTCTAGATACCAGTATAGTGATCTGCTGTGGGGTTACATGAAAGCACTAAATAGCAGCATATTGTATATTCTCACCTCTCACTCACAAGATGCTGCTGCTGCTAGTCTCATCACAGTGTGACATGGGGGTAGGGAGTATCTTCTCCCTGGGGAGCCTTCTCAGCCTATAGGAGGATTAGAAGTGGCATTTCAAAAGAGATCTCTGCATGTAGACTCTACTACATGCTATATAAAAACATTGTGCAGCGCTGCTTCAATGTGTTGCCATGGTGACCTCCAGCTCTGCTATGTAAAAGCCTTACCTGCTACATAAGAAACATTTACTGTAAAATAGATATAAGATGAAAATCGCAGCTTACTGTGGGTTGAGCGGCATTGCATATCATCCCCCACGTGCTCTGCCGCTACTGGTGTCTGCCACGTGCTTTGGCCAGCTTCGGCTGGCTTTGCTGCATGTCCCCCCTGTGCTTTGGTCAGCTGCGGCAGGCTTTGCTGGGCGCAGTGTCCCCCACATGTTGCCGGCTTTGCTAGGCTTCTTGCCTGGCTCTGCGATGGGAAAACATTGCCCCTGCTACATTGGAACGGCCCGCTGCGCTGATTTATGGCATTTCCCGTCCTCCTTTGCCAGACTGTAGTCACGGGTTGCTATAGGGATGCAAAGCGGCCGGTGACTCGATGTAGAGGTGGCGCCTCCTTCCCTCGCCGGAAGGAGGCCCCACCTCTACATCGTGTCACCGGCCGCTTTGCATCCCCATGGCAACCCGTGACTACAGTCTGGCAAAGGAGGACGGGAAATGCCATAAATCAGCGGGCCGTTCCAATGTAGCGGGGGCAATGTTTTCCCATCGCAGAGCCAGGCAAGAAGCCCAGCAAAGCCGGCAACATGTGGGGGACACTGCGCCCAGCAAAGCCTGCCGCAGCTGACCGAAGCACAGGGGGAACATGCAGCAAAGCCAGCCGAAGCTGGCCAGAGCACGTGGCAGACACCAGTAGCAGCAGAGCACGTGGCAGACACCAGTAGCGGCAGAGCACGTGGGGGATGATATGCAATGCCACTCAACCCACAGTAAGCTGCGATTTTCATCTTCTATTTGTATATTCGGAATATAAGACGCACTGACTTTCCCCCCCCCCCCAATTTTGGGGGAGAAAAAGTGCGTCTTATATTCCGAAAAATACGGTAATTAGTAAATGTAATAATATGTGTTTATTCAATAAAAATGTGGATGTAGATGTAGTTTTACTATTTGGCCACAAGATGACCACAGTCCAAAAAAAATTTTTTAGTTCGGGAAGCGAACGCTCTCGCTTCCAGGAAGCATAAGGACAGGAAACTTTTTTTTTTTCTTAGAAAGACCACGGCCTCTGATAAGAAGTCGTTGGTTTCTCTGCCGGGGACTTGGATCAATATGTGGGGACTACAGTATGTTCCCATTCATTGATCTCTTGCTAATGGGGGGGGGGGGCGTCACGAGCGATCACGTGCGAGAGTGCGCAGACACGCGCAACAGCACAGCAGCAGCCGCTTGGACATGAAAATCATGTCCAGGCGGCAGGAATGGTTAAAGGACATCCAAGATGACATGTGACATAATGACATAGATATGGGTATGTACTGTGCCAAGCACACAAATAACTATTCTGCTTTCCTTTTTTTTCTTTCTTTGCCTGAAAGTGTTAAAAATCGGGTATGCAAGTGACAGTTTCTGTTCAGGTCGGGACTGGGTCAGACTATAGCATAAACCTCACTGATGAGGAATTATAGCCATAAAATATTTTCCTGGCAGTAAATGGCTTCTGAGAGCAGGAAAGAGATAAAAGGGGTCAATTGTTTATAGATCTTAGCTCAGGTATACTTTAATGAATGTGTCATTAAGCAGAGACAATAAAACAGTAATAACTGGGATGTCTAAAAAATTAGTTTTTAGGGGAAGGAGGATAGATACACATTGTTTATCTTATCAGTTTATTTTCACCTCGGATGTGCTTTAGGAGGAAAAACCCTTGGAGGCGAAGTGGTTAGGCAGTTTGTGATTGTCTATTTTTGTGAGGTGCCCATGCATGGTACCATTTTTTTTCGATTAGATAATTTTGTCCGATTACTCCGTTAGATCAAATATAAAGATTTCTCCAATATGTCCGATCAGATTTTTATTGAAAAAAATGGGATAATCTATTATTTTTCATGATCGAAAAAAAGATTATTTTCAACTTTCATTCGATTTGATCGTTTTGGTCAAAAAATAACATTTCTATTGTACCATGTATGGGCACCATTAGATGAAGATCAGATCCCATTTTATGACCAATTTGTGCAGAAATCCATATAATCCCAAAGGGTTCACATACTTTTTATTGCTACTGCATGTGTGCTGCTAAAAAAGTTATATTTTTGATATAATCAAAACAAATGAAGAATGTAAGTTTCTATGCTGCAGTCAGAGATGGTGCTTCCCCTCGCAATGTTTTTCTGCACGCAGGACAGATATTACATGAATGGGATGGATGCATGTTTTCCTCTTTGTTTATAGTCATTTTGGTTGATCTCAGCAGTTTCAGCAGTTTCCTGAATTCCTATCACAAATGATCTGCTCACAGGAAGGATGAGAGGACAAACAGGGAGTGTGTGATTTATGTGTGGTCCAGGCATGAGGCAGCGTCATCATTAGAGGAGAGACGGACATATGACACACAGGTCTGACTGGGAATCTGTTACTACAGGAGACATGAAGAACTCTTACGAGCAATCGCTGGATGACTCCAATACAGGTAATCTAAAACCACTATCAGGCAGCTTTCACAGACACAAAACATTCATACTGCGCTTTTCTCCTGGTGGACTCAAAGCGCCAGAGCTGCAGCCACTAGGACGCGCTCTATAGGCAGTAGCAGTGTAAGGGAGTCCTTTCCAAGGACACCTACTGAATAGGTGCTGGCTTACAGAACAGGAAGAGGCAAGATTCGAACCCTGGTCTCCCGTGTCAGAGGCAGAGCCCTTAACCATTACACTATCCAGCCCTGCAATTTTTGATTTTTGGCTTTTGTTTTTCTCATATTTGTGATCCTGTGTTTTGCGATTTTCCTCTTCCGAATCTTCTTTCGTTTGTGTGCGTGTTTTATGTAGGTTCACTTTAATATACTTACCACCACCTTGTGTCCAATCCAGCTACAGATAATCTCCCGCATTCTTTCTCCACTCTATATGGTCTCCTAGGAAACAACCTGGCATTACTCTTCCTGAACTCTACTGCTTGGCTTGTCCACCTTCCTTCTGGCTCTACAAATTCTGTTCCCCTTTGTCATTCTCTATACTGGCTGCTTTCACATACACGCACATACAAGAACTGTTCAAGCTTCTGCCACTAGCCTATAAAGCTCTTTCCAGTGAATTCCCAGCCCAGGGCCCCGGTGCGAGTTTTACACTGGGCCCCCTCAAGCATTCTACATAACAATTGATACGGAGCACCCAGACCTGCCATGGACAGCTGCAGTGTCAGAGAGGGGTAGGCTGGCGAGGAGAACAGTGTATTAATGGTTACAACTAATCAAAGCACATATCGAGGTGATCATTACCAGCTTAGCACTGTTAAAGGTGGGCCTCTCTGGTCCAGGGCCCCTACAGGGCTGTTACCTCTGCATCACAAGGCCCGTGGGACGAATGTGGCCCTCCTTGCCATTTTATGTGGCCCTCGAGAGCTTCAAATGTGCATCATTGTAGCAAGTAAAGAATGACAGTACAAAGTGGGCCATTTATATGGATACACCTTAATAAAATGGGAATGGTTGGTGATATTAACTTCCTGTTTGTGGCACATTAGTATATGTGAGGGGGGAACTTTTCAAGATGGGTGGTAACCATGGCGGCCATTTTGAAGTCAGCCATTTTGAATCCAACTTTTGTTTTTTCAATAGGAAGAGGGTCATGTGACACATCAAACGTATTGGGAATTTCACAAGAAAAACAATGGAGTGCTTGGTTTTAACGTAACGCTATTTTTTCATGAGTTATTTACAAGTTTCTGACCACTTATAAAATGTGTTCAATGTGCTGCCCATTGTTTTGGATTGTCAATGCAACCCTCTTCTCCCGCTCTTCACACACTGATAGCAACACCGCAGGAGAAATGGTAGCACAGGCTTCCAGTATCCGTAGTTTTAGGTGCTGCAAATCTCGTATCTTCAGGAGCTCACTGGGGATAGTGTTTCTGGTTAAAACATTGTCATTTTAAGCCTGGGTGTAGCAACAATCCATAAGACCACCTGCAACATTAGCATAGGGCCCCCTTCTTGGATCCAACTCCCCCCGTGTGGCTGGTAAAACACACACCTTTTCCACGCTACCTTCTCCCCACATAGCAGAGTAGCGAAGCAGTGTGATATTTATCTGCACCAGTGCTGCGTCTTGTTTCTTCTGTTCTTCCCAGCAGCTGAACGCTCTATACTTTCATACCGCCAGCTTCTGATCACATGACATGCATTTGGAGCCATAGGGATGCAGCATAGAGTGTGTGACTGTCAGGAAGATTAGAGGAGACCCAACACAGCACTGGAGCAAAGGAATATTAAACTACTCAACTGTGCCACTCTTCAAAAGGTGGAGGAGTGCAGACCCCCCTTCCCCCGCACACACACCACCATGGTTAGGCCACTTTATTTGAGGGGATGTGGTCCGCAACTTAGACCACGTGTTAGATTTTGGCCCCCTATATGATTGAGTTTGACACCCTTCCCTATTGCTATGCCACTGAGTCATATCATACATTGCTGCACTAATCCCCACATATCATCCCAAATGTGATCATCACTCTAGAAATTAACTTCACTCTTTTTTAGTTCGTCAGCTCTGCCCACACCTGCATTCCTGACTTTTTCAATGTTTCCTCTGCTTTGGAACTCCTTTCAAACCAGAGTCAAAGCATCTGATCTGCAAGCTCATTCTGGATAATGATTTAGAGGTGGAGCATCAGCATAGAAGTCAGGCAACTGGCATTGTTTGTAAGGGAATGGCAGCCTCCACATTCCTCTAATAATCTGATTTTGTACTTGTTATCTGACTGCTCACCCACCTTGGGGTAATGCTCTTCCATCCAATCAGGTTACCACATCTAAATGACTCTATGCTCCTTGTATGTCACCGGTTTACTACTCTACACTGTAAGCCCTGATTGGCAGGTCCATCACTCCAAACGTGTCACAGCATTACCTTGCTTTCTCTGTTACATATACATTTTGTTGCACATTGCATGCAATTTGGATCTCTGCCATCCCAAATCGATAGCAGCTGCATGCAGCTTGCAACGAAATGCAGCAGCTCTGAAAACTAGCATCATCGCCAAGGTTAAAGGCTTCACATTAATCCTTATCAATAAGCTGTTCTGGGACAACCAGAAAAGCATCATAAAATCTCCACTGTGATCAGCTGATTAAAGGCTAAAACATTGCAACTACTCAGATGCTGAAACAGCTATAACAAAGGCTTCATAGGAAAAACACAGGAAGCTGCAATCTTCCCTACATATGGTTTCTCTGCTGCCAGGAAACACATGTGTCTCTGTATAAAGCAAATATAGTAAGGCCTGAAACCCACTAGCAGCACTTTTCTAAGCGCTTTTGATTTAAAAAGCTCTTGTTAATGTAATTCTATGGGTGTGATTCCACTTCAGCAATTTGATTTTAACCCCCCCCCCCCCCCATAGTATTGCATCAGCAAGAGCTTTTCAAATCACTAGCACTTAGAAAAGGCTGCTAGTGGGTCCCAGGCTTCTGACACCTCTGACAGGCCTGCTCCTCTTCTAAATCAAAGGGGTATACATTGACAGAATTCTTTAAAGAGAGCTTGAGGTGGGTTCATAAAATAAAAAAAAAACAGTTGGCTACTTGATCCGGTGGGCTGAGTGGATCAAGTAGCCTCAAAAACTGCTGCTCCTGTGGGCCGCAATGGCCCAGTTTCACTTTTGTGACCTCTGGGTCACGATGCTGGAAAGAGAGAATCATTTTCTCACCAGCATGCGGGGAGGTGGGAGAGCGGCAGGAGGCGCGGCTAGGAGAGAGAACTGCCCAATGGCAGCTCTGGAGAACCTGTAGGAACGCCCTTGGCAGGCGTTTCGAACAGGGAATCCCCTGTGTTTACCGCTGAGATGGAGACAAATAATGTCGCCAATCTCGGGGCGCTGGGGGGGGGGGGGGCAGAGAACATGCCTCCGTGTCCCATCTGCCGCCTCCCTAAGAAGCACCTCTTTAAAGTGGACCCAAATTAAAACTACAAGATTTCAGTAATAAAATCTATTTTCTAAATTATAATAATAAATAGCAGCCTTTTTTCAGCTGCATGATGACAAATATAAAATATTTTACATTTATTGGAGGAACCCCTCCCTTCTTTTCAAATTGCCGGGATTTTTCCGGCAAACTGGTGGAGTAGATGGTGTGCAGCAAAGGAGGAATTGCTAATGGCTGCCACCAGTATAACCCTAGTTAGGAAAAGAGAAGGGTGAAAAGCATGCACTTAAATGCTCATAGGCTTGAAGGAGTGTTTATTTATCTTTGTATGTGTCAGAGTGGTGCAACTAAATATTTTTAATTAAAAAAATGTTTGGTTTGGGTCCGCCTTTAAGTTTATTATATTAGCAATGTAACCTACAGTTAGGTCCATAAATATTTGGACAGAGACAACTAATGTTGGTTCTGTACATTTCCATAATTAATTTTAAATGCAATAACTCATGTCCAGTTGAAGTGCAGATTTTCAGCTTTAGTTCAGTGGGGTAAAAAAAAAACAATTGCATAAAAATGTTAGGCAACTAAAGCATGCTTTGAACACAATCCTTTCATTTCAGGGGCTCAAAAGTAATTGGACATTTGACTCAAAAGCTATTTCATGGGCAGGTGTGGGCAAGTCCATCATTATGTCACTATCAATTAAGCAGATTAAAGGCCTGGAGTCAGGGGTGTAACTATAAATCTTGGGGGCCCCCAGGCAAACCTTTGATGCCCCCCTCCCAATGTTCACACCCTTTCCCTTGTCAACCCCTTGTGACCCTCACAGCCTGGGGGCTCAGCTTGCAAGGGCCATAAAGAACATCATAATATTCACACTCATAACAAGTGTAGAAACAAAAAAAAATAATCTGAAGTATGGACCCCTTTATTGGAGGCAGTGAAGTAATAGTTGGGGCCCCCTTACAGCTCTGGGTCCCTCTGTGGTTGCAGGGACTGCTTTAGTTGCACCCCTGTCTGGAGTTTATTTGAGGTGAAGTGCTTACATGTGGAAGATTTTGCCGTGAACAGACAATATGTGGTCAATGGAGCCCTCCATGGACAGATGAAACCAAGATCAACCTCTACCAAAATGATGGCAAGAACAAAGTATGGAGAGAAGGTATGGAGCAGCTTATTATCCAAAGTAAACCACATCATCTGTTAAACACGGTGGAGGCAGTGTGATGGCTTGCCCGTGCATGGCTGCCAGTGGCTCTGGCAAACAGAAAAAAGACTGGGTCTCCACCTGGATGTATGGCCGACTGGCCAGTTTATTGTCAATACCACGGACAAATACCACAGGTATTGACAATAAACTGGCCAGTCGGCCATAAATTCAGGTGGAGATCCAGTCTTTTTTCTGTTTGCATGAAGTTACCCTTAGGCGGATAGGGATGTCGACTGGTTGACTCCCTGGTATTGGAATCTACTGGGTTGCAGCACTGGAATTATCTTTATTTGCCAGTGGCTCTGGGACACTAGTGTTTATTGATGATGTGACACAGGACAGAAGCAGACAAATGAATTCTGAGGTGTTCAGAGACATCCTGTCTGCTCAAATCCAGCTAAATGCAGTCGAATTGATTGGGCAACGATTCATGATACAGATGGACAATGACCCAAAACATATAATAAAAGCAACCCAGAAGCTTATTAAAGCAAAGATGTGGAAAATTCTTAAATGGTCAAGTGTCACCTGATCTTAACCCAATTGATCATGTATTTCACTTGGTAACCTCCCTGGTGGTAACCCTGACCTGAGCTCAGAGTAGGAAAAAAGAGTTGCGAGTGGTAAGCTCGAGCTCAGGTAGGTTTAGGAAATTACCTTGTTTCTATGCATTCTATGGTGTTTAGGAGTCCCGTGCGTGATTGATGCTGCACAGCGGGACTCCAGACATTTGCCTGGATTTTGACTACTCTGCCTGCCGCTTGCACTGACTTCTGTCTGGATTTTGACTACTCTCTGCTTGCCACCTGCTTTGATGTCTGCTTGGATTTTGACTACTCTCTGCCTGCCGCCTGCACCGACATTTGCCTGGATTTTGACTACTCTGCCTGCCGCTTGCACTGACTTCTGCCTGGATTTTGACTACTCTCTGTCTGCCTTATTTGTACAGTTTCACAATTTTTAAGTTTATTCATAAATTTAATTAATTCAACAAATTTGTGTTATAGTCTTTCATTTATATGCAGAATTTCTACCAGGCTTCTGGCATATTTTGGTGAGTTATGACTTAAGAATTGGAGGCCTAGAATTCTTGAAAAACAATGTACCGCTTTTGACTCCTAATCCCAGACAGAAATGCACCGCCAGGGAGGTTAAAGACTAAACTTCTAACAGAAAGGCCCACAAACAGCAACTGAAAGCCGCTGCAGTAAAGGCCTGGCAGAGCATTAGAAAGAAGGAAACCCAGCATCTGGTGATGTCCATGAGTTCAGGCTGTCATTGCCAGCAAAGAGGTTTCAACCTATGATTTAGAGACATTTTATTTCCAGTTATTTAATTTGTCCAATTACTTTTAAGCCCCTGAAATGAAGGGATTGCGTTAAAAAATGCTTCAGTTGCCTTACCTTTTTAGGCAATCGTTTTGTTCACCCCATTGAATTAAAGCTGAAAGTCTGCACTTCCACTGCATCTAAGTTGTTTCATTTAAAATACTTTGTGTTAATGTACAGAACCAAAAATATAAAAAAGTTGTCTGTATCCAAATATTTATGGACCTAAGGGCCCGTTAACATCTGAAACCGCAGAACTTGCGGGAGTGATTTTCCCACGATTAACGCGGAAAAATCACTGGACACTGCGGCGGTTTTGGAGCGATCGCGATTAGCGTGCTTTGCTAATCGCGGAATGCTAATCGCCGGCAAACCGCTGCATGCAGCGCGTTTGCGGTCATCGCTAACCGCAAACACGGAAGTAAGAGCACCGCCGATGGCTACAATGTTTGCCCTGAGCAGGAATTGCGCGATTCCCGCTCAGGTGTAAATGGGCACTAAGTGTATATTCCATAGCACTTTACACAGTATATTATTATTATTATTATTTTTTATTTATATAGCGCCAACATCTTCCGTAGCGCTGTACATAGTACAAACAAATAATGGGGAACAAATATACATAAGAAATAGAAGACACTGTACAGTCATGACATTGAATAGAATAAACACAGATACATACATAGTTGATATGTAGTTGGTACATGTACATATGTTAAAATAACAGCAGTATGAGAAACACTAGGAGGAGGTCCCTGCCCTTGCGGGCTTACAATCTAGAGGGTAGTGGGGAGGAAACAAAAGGGAAGGAAACACAAGGATTAGTGGATGAGCCAGTATGCCTTCAGTGCTGCCTATAGCAAATTATAGGCTTGTCTGAACAGGTGTGTTTTCAGAGTACGTTTGAAGGTTTCCAGACTCGTGGCATGACGAACCGGCTGAGGGAGAGAGTTCCAAAGGAGAGGGACAGCCCGTGAGAAGTCTTGGATGCGAGAGTGAGAGGAGGTAGTCTTGTGTGACTGTACCTCAAAGGTGCTCACAACATTATGGACACCTTAAAGAGGAATTTTATCCCAATCAGTAGCCGATACTGTAGCGGATACTGATTGAACTTCATCCCAATCAGTAGCTGATACCCCCTTTCCCACAAGAAATCTTTATCTTGAATAGATCATCTGGGGGGGGGGGGGGGGGGGGCTGCCAAACAACCAGTACCAAGAAACCAGTACCTCCCTCTGAGCATAGAACTCTCAGTAAACGTACATTCAGCACAGATCACCTGTCAGAACTAAAGATGTCACCACCAGTGATACATTTCAGAATCAACAAGTTTTGAATCAGGATCATACCATTTATTGGCTAACTTATAACAATAAGCGTAATCAAGCTTCCAGCTGTGCAGCCTTCGTCAGACCCAGTCCTGTTTGCTTACAAGCTGATGGAACAGATAGCTATACTGCTGACAGACAGACATCTGTGCTGAATACTCTACTTACTACATTTTAGAATGTAAGTCAAGGAGAGGGAAGATTTTACAATGAGATAACACTGACTAAATAATCTATTAATGAATATTGTAAAAAAAAAAACAAAAAAAAAACTTTATTCATTATGCTATTTTCACTACAGTTCCTTTTTAAAATATCAGGGAAAATACTTGAAGGTGTCCACTGCACTAGTGTGCTAGTGTACCGGAACTAACAAATGGAAAATACTTGGGGCTTGATTCACAAAGCGGTGCTAACTGTTAGCACGCCTGTGAAAACCCCCTTAGCACGTCTAAACAAGCTTTTCGCGCATAAAACTTTACGCGCGCAAAACTTTATGCGCGTAAAACTTTACGCGCGTACTGCACAGAGCGCAGGGCGCTCCGCGCGAAGTGCCCATTAAAACCTATGGGACTTAGCGCGCGTAAAACTTTGCGCGCGCAAAGTTAGCGTGCGATCTGATTGAGAAATCCGGTGCTAACCTACTTAGCACCCTGGTTAGCGTGTCTAAAGACTTTAGACGTGCTAAGTAGGTTAGCACCGCTTTGTGAATCAAGCCCTTGAAGGTGTCCACTGCACTAGTGTGCTAGTGTACCGGAACTAACAAATGGAAAATACTTGAAGGTGTCCACTGCACTAGTGTGCTAGTGTACCGGAACTAACAAATGGAAAATACTTGAAGGTGTCCACTGCACTAGTGTGCTAGTGTACCGGAACTAACAAATAGCCAATCAGATTTCATCCATTCACAGCAATGGGAAACATTTAAAAGGCTGCCATTCTTACAGTAATAACCCCAAACTTGGCACAGTTGGTCACCGTGGTTACAAATTCAGGGAAGTGGGTGGAGCCTAACAGCCAATCAAATTCCAGCCATTCATTTCAAATGTAAAAATTTAAACTGCAGTCCCATTCTTGGGCCCATATGCAATTCTCTTTTTCACCTGAGTTTTCTCCTAGGAGATAATTTTTCATCTGCAATTTTAAATAACTTTCCAGCACTTTTCAACTAAAAAAAGTACCATAAAGTAGGCGAATAAGTACTATCAAAATTATATAAGTATTTTCTTTCTTCCTGGTGGCTTAAAAGGCATTTTATTGACAAGTTTAAAAATATCACCTAGGAGAAAACTATGGAGAAAAAGTGAATTGCATATGGGCCTTAGACTGTTAATTGCAGCCCCATTCTTAGACTGTTAATTGCAGGAGTCTTAAACTTGGCACAGTTGGTCTCTGGCTGACTGGGATGTTAACAATATGTCTGCTTCCTTAAAAGCAGGAAATAGACACATTGCAGAGTTATTGCAGGATTTCTATCAACTGTAACAAAGAAATGTTTTTCTGTAGAGGTTATTATGCTGCTGCGTATCTTTTAGAGCGGAGAGGACGTTTTGACTTCAGGCCTGCTTTAAAGGGATACTGTAGGGAGGTCGGAGGAAAATAAGTTGAAGTTACCCGGGGCTTCTAATGGTCCCCCGCAGACATCTTGTGCCCACACAGCCACTCAACGATGCTCTGGCCCCGCCTCCGGTTCACTTCTGGAATTTCAGGCTTTAAAGTCTGAAAACCACTGTGCCTGCATTGCCGTGTCCTCGATCCCGCTGATGTCATCAGGAGCATATAGCACAAGCCCAGTATGGTCTGTTCCTGCGCTTACTGCTCCTGGTGCCATCAGCGGGAGTGAGGACACGGCAATGCAGGCGCAGTGCAGTGGCGTAGCTAAGGAGCTGTGGGCCCCGATGCAAGTTTTACAATGGGGCCCCCCATGCACTCTATACATAACAATTGATACAGTGCACCAAAACCTGCCAATGGCAACTACAGTTTCAGAGGTGCAAAACGGGGATGGGGAACAGTGTGTTAATGATTAACACTATTCAAAGTATCTATAGAAGTGATTAGTATGAGCACAGGACCAATAGAGAGCTAATATTGTAGTTGAGGGAGGGCCCTTCTGGGCCCCTCCGGCCCAAGAGCCCCGATGCGGTTGCAACCTCTGCAACCCCTATTGCTACGCCCCTGGCGCAGTGGTTTTCAGACTTTAAAGTCTGAAATTCCAGAAGTGAACCAGAGGTGGGGCCGGAGCATTGGTGGCGGGCACAGAATGTCTGTGGGGGACCATTAGAAGCCCCGGGTAACTTTAACTCATTTTCCCCTGACCCCCCCTACAGTGTCCCTTTAAGTTTGCTCTAAATGCATTGTTTTGTGCTTAACCTCCCTGGCGTTCTGGACGAGCTAGGCTCGTCCAGAGATGCCGGAGGTCGCCGCTCAGGCCCCGCTGGGCCGATTTGAATATTTTTTTTTTAAAACGCGTGTTGTGCCTGATCGCCGCCGCCCGCCGCAGATATGCCGCTACCTGCCGCGATGCAGCCTCCTCCCCCAGACCCCGTGCGCTGCCTGGCCAATCAGTGCCAGGCAGCGCTGAGGGGTGGCTCGGGACTCCCTGTGACGTCATGACGTCGATGACGTCACGACGGTAGTCACCATGGCGACAGTTGAATGTTCATTTTGAAATTGAAGCATGTATGGCTAACTTTACTACAATACAGGTTTTCTCAGTGTATGTAAACTTCAGAATTCTTTTTATAGTATCATCAAATGCTTCTGCATTTTCTGCTGCATAAACATAAAATGTTAATCATTCATTGTTTCAGAAATAGACACTCAGGAAAGCTGATAACCCAGGTCTTCTTTACTGAATAGTCTTCCTTCACGTATCTCTCTTCCTTTCTCCTGAAAGAGTGACATGTGACATGATGAGGTAGACATGTGTATGTACAGTGCCTAGGACACAAATAAATATGCTGTGTTGCTTTTTTTCTTTCTTTCCCTGAAAGTTAATATTCAGCAATGCAACTGACTCCAGTCGTGACCCAAATGGACCGTAGTCCCTCTCTGATAAGGAATTATAGCCATACAATACTTTCCTGGGGGAGAACTGGGCTTCTGAGAGCAGGGGATAGATATAAAAAGGTCAATAATTCACATATTTTAGTACTCTGAGATAGGACAGACTGTGTCATTGAGTTGAGCCAAAATTACAAATCTACTTTTTTTTTTTAAACATAACACTTTGGCATATCTAAAAGTAATTTTTGGGAGTAGGAGGATAGATGCAAATAGTTTATCTCATCAGTTTATTTTCACTTAAGTTTCAATTTAACTCCCCACCCCCAACTTATGTCCAGTTACTGCTTCAAACGCAATCAAATAGATGCATGTTCCCTTCCAGTTTTGTTTATTAATTACAGCTCACCAACAAACTCTGCATCCAAGACTATCCTCAATTTATAGAAATTTGGCTGGTTTAGCAGGGAAAGGTAAAACCTAGGTGATCTCCATACCAATATAATCCTTATAGGAAACAGGTACACCTTGGAATGGCAACCCTTAGACTGCCACGGACATCTATAGGCATTTCTCATATCCATAAGTCACAGAGGTCTAAAAGCGTTTTAGTACAAAACTACTTTGGCCTACCCCATATTCCTGTGACACTGACATTTTAAGGCGTTTAGTACAAAGTTTTAGATCTGTGCCAACTTTCTACTTGGGTTGAGATGTGCAAATAATTCCAAGTTGATGCAGAATTATGCAGATATTACTGCAAATCCATGCAGCTTGAAAATGGACCAATAAAATGAAGCTTCCACTGCAAAATTTGATTAGATTTTAGATTATACAATACAATACAATAACATTTGTAAAGCGCTTTTCTCCCATAGGACTCAAAGCGCATTATAATTAGCATTGTTTTGTATCATAATAATGAGCATAATTCTCAATCATCTCAAATGTATTTCCACCGCAATGGCAATCCCTACTGATTAATGTGGACTTTGGTACATGTAGATTTGGGCAAGATATTTAATAAATGCAATTCAAGCATAGCTGGCACTGGTGCGTAGCTTTTATGTTTTCATTCATTATTTCTCAGTTTTTGTCCATTATAGCTTTAAAATATTCCACGCTACCATAATTAAAACCTATGTATTTTATTTGCCCGTTTGTCTCGGTTATGACACCATTTAAATTTTGTCCTCACAAGGTATGGCGCCAATATTTTATTTGGAAACAAAGGTGCATTTTTTCCGTTTTGCGTCCATCACTATTTACAAGCTTATAATTTAAAAAATGTTCGTAGTATCGTTGCCTTCAAATGCATATTTAAAAAGTTCAGACGCTTAGGTAACTATTTATTTTGTTTTGTTTTAATTGTAATTTTTTTTTTTTCATTAAAAATTTTATTTGGGTAATATTTTGGTGTGGGAAATAAACAGTTAATTTTTGATGTTATTATATGTGTAAATTGTAATGTAAAAAATATGTAGACGTAGTTTTACTATTTGGCCACAAGATGGCCACCTTGAATTTATTTTTTTCTCCTTGTGCTTCTCAATCACCGGAAGCACAAGGAGGACGCTGAAAATGTTATTTCCAGAAAGACTGAAGCCTCTAGTAAGAGCGCTTCGGTTTTTCTGCTGGGGACACAGATTGGTGAACGGGAACATGGGAACCATGTTCCCGTTCACTGATCCCAGGAGATAGCACGGGGCGCGCCCGCAATCACGCGCCGAAGCGCGGCACCGCTGAAGAGCAGCCGCCTGGACGTGAGGATCACGTCCGGGCAGCAGAAATGGTTAAAGGACAACTATCAAAGTTAACTAAAATTCTAAATCCCACGTATATTTCCAGGAATTGCTAGCAAATGGCAATAAAAAATGTTTTTGTTTCCGTCTTTTTTGATTTATATGAAGAAAATGACATTTACAGAGAACTGTTTTCACTGTGTGCATTACTATGGACTGTGTCCAGCACATCCAGCATACAGAAACATTCTTCACTGGCTGTAATCCTGTGAGTAAAATATATATAGAATGATAGGAAGCAGAAACAATAGCTTCAAATGTGTGTAAATTATCATGAGCTGCAGCAGCTCTGTGTGCTTCTGTGTCTCACTCTCTGCCACACAGTATAAAGTAAACAGTTTTCAGCCTGGTTACAGTTCAGCTTTGCCTGTCCCTCCTCCCGACTCGACACAAAATTGTCACGAAACAGCTGGGAAACATATTTTTTTTCACACAGGCTATCCTGAGAGACCTCTGAAAAGTATTGTATTGTTGCTGGCTAAAAGCTCTATAGGTATTTAGGGTTTACAGAAAACAGTTTCTTTGATAGTTGTACTTTAAAGAGAACCTGAGGGGGAAAAGTGCCCGTTTTGGGTACTTACCCCCGGAGAAGGAAGCCTCTGGATCCTTGGTTTTTTTTTTTATAAATAGAAAAGAGAAAGGAAGCTGTTAATATTTATTCTTTTTTTTTTTTTAGATTTGGAGATTTCATCATCTCATTTCAATCAAAGCTTTTTTAACAGAGCAGGTAAGAAAGAGGATATTGTATATATGTATCCTCCTCTTGTTGAATCAGATCATATGTTTTTTTTCTAACTTGCATAATGTCAGCTGAACGCAAATTGCAAGCAGCTTAGAATCTGAGCAATCCAAACCAGCAGGAAGTACTTCTGATCGATGAATTCAAAGCTGAGTACAATTTACATTAAATTTGCATGCCTGAACCTGTCTTGAATAATTAAAACACAGATACCAGTAACATATCTGTATATGGTGAGCTTTGCTGTTCTGTAATTGGGTATTTGGATTGCATAGTTTTTGTTTGGCAAAGCTAATGTCCTCCTATGCACGGCATCAAAACTCACTGTAGAGCCGCCTCCAGGTGGACATCCTTTAGGTAAGCGTACTTTCATGCTTATAACTGGGCAGAATAGGAAGACCTGTGTTATAAATTTACTCTGATGTGTACATGCAAAATGAGCACACAGGAAATTAGAGTGCTAAAAATAGATGCTAGTTGAATTTCAGTAAAATTACACATATTCTACTAGTGGGCAGTGGTAATTCCAATAGGAAAATATCTCCAAATGTTACAAATATTTTGCTAACATTAAACCCAACCATGTTCTCACTCAAGCCTTCCCTCTACTTATGCCTAACCCTAGCCAACCCCTCATGGATGTCTAACCCTAACCAACCCCCCATGGATGCCTAACCCTAACCACCCCCCATGGATGCCTAACCAAGCCCCCCACGGATGCCTAACCAAGCCCCCCACGGATGCCTAACGCTAACCAACCCCCCTATGCCTAACTCTAACCAACCCCCCTGCCAATGCCTAACTAACCCTCTGCCAATGCCTTGCCCTAATCAACCCACTGCCAATGCCTAACCCTAACCAACTCTGCACCCACCTGCCTCCCCATGCTAACCATGCGATATCCACACTGCCTTTGCTGCCATATATGTAAAATACTGGGGGCAGTGGAAGTTTGGGTGCCAGTTAGGCACCCATGATAATTGTGGCTATAAAGGGGAGTTTGGGCACTGGTGACTTTATGCTCGCTGTTTGTAGTGGCAGTTTGTATAGCGGGAGGCCCGGTGTCCTCTATTTTATTAGGTGCCTCCAGAACCCAAATTTCCCTTTATAGCCACAATTAATATGGGTGCCTATAGGGCGCCCAAACTACCGCAACACCTCTGGTGCCCAAACTTCCCATTGCCTGCCCGGATATGTATTTTTTGTTCTACCTTTTTTTTTGTTGAATGTCCTCTTCTTCTTATTGTTTAACAGCCAGCTATCGGAAGTACCCGCGAGGTTGGTTAGCCCCGGCTATTGTGGTTTTGTTAATTGTTACCTTTGTGATCTTGGCCATCCTCACTGGAATCCTTTTTAGCCATTGTGAGTATAAACAGAGAATTCGTAATTGAAAGATTTTGATTTGTTGTATGCTTATTCAGATGCAGCAAAAGCTATAATATAATAACTATAATAGCTATAAACACTTTCCTCTAGCTGAAAAGAGTGCAGCCTTGTTCATGCAGCACGGTGGCATAGTGGTTAGCACTCTCACCTTTCAGTGCTACGCCCCCGGTTTGAATCCCAGCCAGGGCAACATTTGCAAGGGGTTTCCTGTCGGGACTCTCCACATCCCAAAAACATACAGATAAGTTGAATGGCTTCCCCCTAAATTGACCCTAGACTATGACACTTACACTGCATACATAGACATATGACTATGGCAGGGATTACACTGTGAGCCCCTCTGAGGAACAGTTAAAGTGAACCTAAAGTCACTTAAAAAAACGAGATTAACTCACCTGGGGCTTCCCTCAGCCCCCTGCAGACGATCGGTGCCCTCGCAGCTCCGCTCCGATTTCCCAGGACCCGCCGGCGAGCACTTCCGGTTTGGCCGTCACCGGCCGACAGGGATGGGAACGCGAGTGATTGTTCGCGTTCCCAGCCTGTATATCGCCCCCTATGCTGCTATTGCGACCTCCTGGCCGCAATAGCAGCATAGGGGGCGATATACAGGCTGGGAACACGAACAATCACTCGCATTCCCATCCCTGTCGGCCGGTGACGGCCAAACCGGAAGTGCTCGCCGGCGGGTCCTGGGACATCGGAGCGGAGCTGCGAGGGCACCGATCGTCTGCAGGGGGCTGAGGGAAGCCCCAGGTGAGTTAATCTCGTTTTTTTTAAGTGACTTTAGGTTCACTTTAAGTGGCAAGACAATATACACGGTACAGTGCTGCGGAAGATGTCAGCGCTATATAAATACCAAATAATAATAAGTCTCCCTGTCAAAAAGCACTGATAGTAAAATATATACTAGATATATAGCTATAGATAATGAAAAAAAAAAATAAAACCTGAACACAGGCAAATTCTAAATACAATTGGTACTATTTGTTCCTATGTTTATCTTTGTCCCACTTGTCGCTGCTGGTATCCTTTAAGTGACATTCCTACAGCACTAAGCTGACAAAAGTGAAGGTTTGCAGCCTTTTTTTATTGATAATATTGTTCAATGAGCAACGTCACTGTACCTGTTTTAGAGTTGTGCCTGTTATGATGAAGGCTCTGGGACATCATAGGGGACCTCACAACACAGCAGGCTGGAAACAGCTGATTGTTGTCTTTCTGCCCTTTTTTCCAGGTTGTGATGTGAGAGTGCATTCCCTGGAACAGTAAGGTTGTTCCCCTGGTTACACTGCATAAAGTGGTACAGGCAACCTGGTAGCGACCAGCGGAATGAGATCTTCACTGCATTACGCTGAGCAGTCTTCAGTACCTTTAGTCCTTTGTGAAAAGCATGAAGATTGCAGAGAGCATTGAAGAAATGTATAGAAAACCTAAAGCAGAAAAAAAGGTAGATACCTACCACTGTAGAGGGAAGCCTCTGGATGCTCCAGTGGCTTTCTTAATCCTCCACGACCCCTCCACTGCTAGTTGGGACTTTCTTCATCTTTGTAGCCATGCTCCATGTACGCATACGGTCACACTGTGCAAGCGCCAATAGGCTTCGCACCTACACTAGCTTGTACATGGAGGAAAAAGTCATGTATAAGCGACTCCATGCTACTGGAGGAGTGTAGGAAGACCAGGGACGCCTCTGGACTGTACATGTAAAAAAGGCTCCTAATAAAAAAGGGGGCAGATATAACCGCTAGTTATTGGTCAAATAACCGCTATTCTACTACTTAATTCCGTTAGTAAAATATCGGTGATCTTTACTGATATTTTACTATGACCTATCCCTTCTCTCACACAGAACCTTCCCTCTACCGATGCCTAATTCAAAGACTCCTCTTGTGGTGTAAGCCATGTGCCTAACGCCGATATTTTGGCTGCCATAGTTAGCAATGTTAAAAGCCACAATTAGCAGCTAAAAACGGTAATTAGCAGCTATAAGCAGCTAACACTCGCTATTTTATCATGCGCCTCTGTGCACCCAAATTACCGTTTATATCCATTTTTACCTGCCTCGTCTGGGCTATCCAGAGCCAAGCATCTAACTTTATTTTTTTTGTCTGGCTTCAGGTACCCTTTAAAGCTGTTTTAGTGCAATTTTAATAATAGAAATTTAATGCTGTCTTTAGTAATTTTTCAAAGCATAGCGCTAGCAAGGAAATACTAGTACACCAGTATAACTGGGTTGCCTGTGTTTAGCACATCCCAGAGTTCTCCATTATTACAGTTCTTCTAAAAAGTGATGAGAGCTTGGTCATTTTGCTTAACAACGATGAAGCTTTGTTTGACCAATCATAGTAACTTGGGAAGACCTCACATTATGGTTCCAGATAACTTCAACGGCACGAAAGGGGGGGGGGGGGGGGGCTGGGTGTTAAAAAATCGGTTATGAAAAAAAATTATGCTGTAGTCCTTCTGGTTCTTTCATGAGATTTAACTGACATTAGGTGCTTATGGCTAAATCTTATTATCTCTAGTCCACTGGGACAACAGCTCAATAAGAGCGTTTCTTGTTGACTACAGTCGAATCTGCTTATGTGATGAACGATCAGTTTTTGGTGAATTTTTTTTTCCTGGCTGCTATAATTATTTTAGTATTTATATTGGGCTGACATCATCATCAGTGCTTTGCAGAGTACATAGTCTTGTCACCAACTCTTTCTCAGAGGGGCTCCCATTTTAATCCCTACTTAATCCCTACCATAGTCACATGTTCATCATGGAGAACAATGCCAGAGTTGTATTTATTAGTATGAGGTCAGGCATGTAATTGGGAGGAACTGTGAGTTTATTCAAAAGGCAAAGGACAGTGGCTTCAGAGGGATTGGGAACTCATGTACATCGAGATGTCTAATTCAAAAATGAATTGCACAGGAAAGAGCCTGGTTAAAGAAATACCAGATTTGAGCATGATTATCAGAACATGTACAGCGTTTCTGGTGGCATCAAAGGTTATTTTTTATAAACAGGAAAGAGCTTTTAGCTGTTTACGCACTAGTTTGATAATAAACCAAATGTCTGCACAATAATTCCACAATTTATATTTTAATTTGTAGGCCTGGAATTGTGTGTCTGAGTTGTGAAAAATTATTTATACATTTTTTTTCCTTCATTTTCAGATTCCACCATGGTGGAGGAGCTCACAGTGTTGAAAAAGAATGGTAATGACACTAAGAGAAATATTACCTAGTAACAAGACATTTGTTTTTTGCTTTATAATCTATAGTCAACTCATCGTGTCTCTAATGCACACAGAAGGTCTGATGCAGTAATCTTTAGTCAAGCTTCAATAATAGTTATTTAAGTTGGAAAAAAAAGACATCCATCCATCGAGTTCAACCAGAATATGTAGAACACCAGCCTGCTCCCTCACATATCCCTGTTGATCCAGAGGAAGGCGAAACACCCTTACAAAGGCATGGTCCAATTAGCCCCAAAGGAAAAAAAATACCTACCTGACTCCAGATGGCAATCAGATAAAATCCCTGGATCAACAGCACCAGGAATTACCTAGTAATTATAGCCATGGATGTCTTTCAATGCAAAGAAAGCATCTAAGCCCCCCCTTAAACGCAGATATAGAATTTGCCACAACTACTTCCTGTGGTAATACATTCCAAATTTTAATCACTCTTACTGTAAACTACCCTTTCCTAAATAAATGACTAAAAATGTTTTTCCTCCATGTGCAGATCATGTCCCCTAATCCTTTGTGAAAGCCTATGAGTCTCTGAGGAGCATTGTTCATGGCTCCTCAGAGACTTCAAAGGCTACTTAGAATCTCTGCAGCAGGACTCTTACTGGCACAGAAACTACCAGCACATAAACTACCAGCCATTTACTATTCCTGCCATTTCTGTGCCACCCTCTTTTAAAAGTCTTCAACCTGCTTCGGTAGTCTTTTACAAGCCTTCAGAAGTTCTCACATCCCCATGGGGCCGGGATGAAGTTCTCCATTACTAGAGGCAGAGATTACAAAGTGCTCCTACTCGCCCCAGTATAAGTAACTAATCTGCACCCAGAATTAAGGTAGCCCCCTCCTCAGTATAGATAGCAGATGAGGCCCCAGTATTAGGTATCCTACCTCCCCAGTATAGGTAGCAGGATCAGTGGTGTAGCTATGGGGGGCATCCATCCCCAGGCGCAGCATCTGGGGGACACAGAAGGACATGCCTGGCTGGCCACCCACCTGCCTCCTCTCCCTGCCTGGCAACTAGCAGTATTTTTAAAAAAATCCCCTCAACCACTGGCAGCGCCGGCTTCCTGCAGACTGTAGTGTTGCCTAGCCAGGAGAAGAGTGGCCCCAATTTCATCTAAACGGGTCTGCGCAATACAACTTGAGGAGGGTCGGGTGACGCTGGGTCCCATCATTATTGATCAGAAGGACTGAGGACAGGAGGCATCCACAACAGAGAGGCAGACAGTATTGTCCCTGCCTAGGGCCTGCCGGTCACGGATGGTCTGTGTGAGACAGGGAGGGATATATTACCAAATGGAGGGTGAGTTAAAGGAAAGTTAAGTAAAAAAAAAAATCTGTTAACTGTACCATTAAAAGTATAGGATAGTGACCTAAAAAAAAACCTTTGCTCGTCTAAAAAACTTTATTTGTTATAATTCAAATTGAATATAATTTCCAAGGAAGCACTGAGCTATAAATAATCATAGTTACTTTATTATGTCAAAATAGCATTGTGTTCAAAAAATCCCACCATAAAACCATTGTGGACTGATATATGATTATATATGTTCTCTCTTAGCATTTATTTAAAAAAAATCTGGCCATTTACTTAACTGAGGCTTCTTCCAGCCCCCTGAGGTCCTCCTGGCCCCTTGCCATCATTCTGCGCTGCTCTGTTTCTCCATTGTTCTTCTTCCAACGCTGCATGTAGGACCCAATGTCGCACACCTCCTCCATCACCCCCATGGTCAGGAGCGTTCTGCACAGTAAGTAAAAAATGCTACTGCACCTGCGCAAGGGTCCCGACTACAGGAGCATGATCGAGGAAGTGTGTGTCAGGCAGCTTTCAGAGACAGCAGAGGAGCATGGAATGAAGGCAAGGGACCATGAGGACTTCAGGGGCTGGAAGAGGCTCCAGGTAAGTAATTAGCCAAATTTTTTTTTTTGTATTCAACAATATGAGCACACTTGCGTCAGCATATTTTGTAAAGGCTCCCCCCAGGACCACACTCACATTCTGTTGCATGGCCACACCCAATTTGTGCATGTTGCGCTGCAGGGTTTCCCGGGAGCTCAGAACGGTCTTTGTCCCTGGGTGCTGAAAACCCTACGTTAGCCTCCGAGGCAGGATGTGCCCCAATATTAGGTACCCTAGATAGCAGGATGTGCCCCAGTATAAGGTAGCCCCCCTCCCCAGATTAGATAGCAGGATGTGCCCCATAGGTAGGTAGCTCCCTCAGCTGAAACAATACCAGGATGTGCCCCCAGTATAAGGTGTCCTTCCTACTCAGTAGGTGGAGTGCCATGTAAATAATTCTGACAAATTGGGATGAGAAAAAATGTTTTCCTAACATAGTCCTGACCCGAAAGTGGGAAGCTGAGGCTAGAAAATCAAATGACAATTAACACAGTCATTGGTTATTTAATTTGATTAGCTGGTAAACGCTCTGATTTTTATTTATTTTTTTGCTCATCACTAGTGACAAATGCTAAAACTCGCTGTAACCTTTTTACTACCTACATTACGCTTTTACCGCACAAGTCAGATCACAAATTAAACATCTGCCCACAGGCCCGGATTTACCTCATGGGAGCCTATAGGCACAGATGTCCTGGCAAAGGCCCTTGCCAAACCACTCCTCAAGTGTGCTTGCTGACCCAGCTGTCACTTCTCCCTTACTTCCCTTGCCTGTCATAGGAAGCTACAGGTTCCCCTTAGCATTAGGTAGCCAGAAAAACCCTCAGTATTGAGTAGGTCGAGGTGCCCCCAAGTTTCAGGTAGCTAGAGGAACCTCAGTATTAGTAGATAGAGGTTCCCTTGACTGAAGGAAGATTTTGTCAGTGTAATGCCAAGAGCAGGGTGAGGAGCCTGCCATTTACATTCTCATCAGGACTCTGCATAGGGAAGGAGGGAGAGAGGCGCTCTGGGAGGGGAGTGAGCCGCCTTTCTATCATCAGGCGCCTGTAGGCACGTGCCTACAGTGCCTTATGGTAAATCCGGCCCTGTCTGCCCATGTTCATACCTGATGCATCCTTCTGCTTCTAACAATGGGCCCGATCCAGTTCACTTTTTCTGCTAAGTCTTCACTTAGGACGGTGATATTTTTACACCTCATAATTAAAATGTCTTTTGAGCTTCCAGCAAGCAAGAAAATACCTTGTCACTTAATTTTTGGTACTTTCTCTACTGCAGAGTGCTGAAAAGTTATTATATTCTGAAGATTCAAAATTATCTCCTTGGAGAAAAAGTGATTTGGATTGGCCAGAATGCTTGAAAGGAACAAGGATCAAGGAAAATTACTTTTCCCAACCAATCTCTATAATCCATAGTGGCTAAATACCACGTCCCGACATGCCGACATACGCTAAGGTGACACTGGCTGAAGCAGCCATGATGCATGGTGGATCTTTGGCCATAAAGACGCCAAAGTCCATTGTTCCTCTCCTCACTAGGGATGGTCGTAAATGCGGATTTCGGATGGTATTACCCATTCTGAGAAGAGTCTCTCCAATTTCTGTGGAAATTTCAGCAGAAATTAGCATTTCCAATTTTTGTCACTTATGTCAAAAAAGTTAGTTAATTGTAAAAAAGTTTTAAAAATCCACTATATTTTTTCAGATTTACTCGTAATCTGCATTTCCGATTGGGATCCCTGATACACTTCTGCATTCTCAGATCGGCCTAATACTACTGAGTCTTGTGATTGGCCTAAAAATTTAACGGTATTTGGAATTCCACTGTAAAATTCAGATTCTTTGATTGGTCCAATACTTCAAAGTCTAGTGATTGACCTAAAATTTCCAAGTCTGGATAATGCAATATTCTGCAGAATTCCAATTTTCACATACCAACTTCCGCCGCGGAAAGCTGATTTCTGAACTTGGAAATCTGAATTTCGTGGAATTCCGAAGCTTACCCCTACTCATCACCACTCCCACAGGAAGTTGCTCTCTCATTTACCGTACCATTGTCCCTCCTCCCCTCTCTATAGAAACAGACGTATCCCTTGGCTGTAACTGTGGGATGTGCTGTACATCGCTCTTACACCACAGTGCCAGTCCAGTCGTTGAATGTATGTTAGTAACTTTAGCCAACTTGCTTGTGCTATGATCTCTTGACAGACCACCGTTGGTGGTCATCTATACCAAGCTTCACTTTGACTTTTCTACTGTTGTATGAGGAATATGTGAATGTGCCATCTAAATTTACATTCTTTCTTACCATTTTCTTACTGTTTTATATTTTTTTCTCATTTTAAATTCAGATTTGAAAAAGGATGTCTCTGACCTCTGGCAATCAGGTAAATACGATTGTCCATGCTCTTTTATGGACAAACAATTGCTAATAGGATGGTGATCAATGTTTTGGAGTGAAAAGCCTGGAACGTCTGGTGCTAGTAGTTTGCTCAGTATGGGTATTAGATAGTCATGACTACAGATGGTCAATGAGATGTCAACAATTCTAGCTTGCATGTACATTTCATGCAGACAGTACCAGACCAATCAAATTAACTTCCTATGTGATAAAAAACTGAGTTAAGTTAGATTAGGAGAGATAAATCATTTGTTTTTGAGACATACTCTTAACTGACATAACTCATGATTTATATCTCCTTATTTGACTTAACTCACAATTTATTTCTCCTGTGGGGTAGATGCACAAAATTGCTGAAATATTGCCATGCACAGACATTATTATTTTCAGAAGATGAGGGGAGGTGCTGCATGCAGAATAGGGAAATCACATAGTGCTGCGCTTGCTATGCTCCCATAGACTACTACCTAAGTGCAATCTCAGGAAAACTGCATCAGGAAGTGCAGCCGCGCTTAGGTAAAGGCATTGCACATAATTGCTACAGCGCATAGCGATTTCCACAACCCCGCAAAAACCCACACAATCTGATTTTTTAATTGCAATGCAGCTGGTGGAAAAGGGCTTTTAGAGTTCCACTTTTTGCCAGACTAAAACTTAATCAAAAGTGGACATATTTTGTTTTCACTGCATTAGAATCCAAATGCTAAAAGAAAAAAAGTGTGTATGTATAGTAATGAAATGTATTCACAATAATGTAAGATGCAAAAAAGGGATAACATTTCACTTAAAGAGAAACTCCGACCAAGAATTTAACTTTATCCCAATCAGTAGCTGATACCCCCTTTAACATGAGAAATCTATTCCTTTTCACAAACAGACCATCAGGGGGCGCTGTATGACTGATATTGTGGTGAAACCCCTCCCGCAAAGAAATTCTGAGTACGTACTCCTGGCAGTTTCCTGTCTGTGAACCTTGCTGCATTGTGGGAAATAGCTGTTTACAGCTGTTTTCAACTGCCAAAAAAAGCAAGCAGCAGCTACATCACCTGCCAACAGTAAAAATGGCACCATGTAATAAATGTCAGAATGTGAATCAGGGATTTAAAAGATTTTACAATAGGCAAACACTGACTAAATCATTTATACATAATTATTGTAAAAATGAAGCACTTTTTTAATTACATTATTTTCACTGGAGTTCCTCTTTAAAGGACTTACAAGTCCAAATAACAAAAAAAGTTAAGTACCTGAATTGAATTTCAATGCACGGAGGACGCCATCCGCACCCTCCGTGCCGTTTTGCCGGGTCTCCGCAGTTCAATAGTCCCCCCGGGCCGCTCCCAACCCCACAGCCCGGGTCGGGCTCTCCTGCCTCCTGCCAGGCTGTCTCCTGTAGCGTGGATCGGGAGGAGGCCCTAGAGCTGCGCAGCCGGACTCGCGTCTATGCAGACTGCGCAGACGCGGCCAGCTCCGGCGGCCATTTTAGTGGAGGCAGGAGAACCCGACCCGGGCTGTGGGGTCGGGAGCGGCCGGGGGGGAACTATTGAACTGCGGGGACCCGGCAAAATGGTGCGGATGGCGTCCTCCGTGCATTCAAATTCAATTCAGGTACTTAACTTTTTTTTTGTTATTTGGACTCGTAAGTCCTTTAAAGGGAACCTAATCTGAGAGGGATATGGATGTTTCCTTTTAAACAATACCAGTTGCCTGGCAGCCCTGCTGATCTCTTTGGATGCAGTAGTGACTGAATCACAGCCCTGCAACAAGCATCCAGCTAATCCAGTCTGACTTCAGTCAGAGCACCTGATCTGTATGCTTGTTGAGGGGCTGTGGCTAAAAGTATTAGAGACACAGGATCAGAAGGAGAGTCAGGCAACTGGTATTATTTTAAAAGGAAAAATCAATTTTCTTCTCAGTTTTGGTTCCCTTTAAAGGGACACTGAAGCGAATAAAAAACTTATGATATTATTGATTGTATGTGTAGTATGGAAAATTAATAAAACATTAGTAGCAAAGAAAAGAGTCCCATATTTTTATTTTCAGTTATATGGCTTTTTTTTTATAACATTGCATCATTCTGTCATATTTGCAATTATAAACCACACTCACTTTATGCATCCGAGCAATGTTCACCTCCCATTCATTAGCCTATAACTTTATCACTACTTATCACAATGAACTGATCTATATCTTGTTTTTTTCCGCCACCAATTAGGCTTTCTTTGGGGGGGGGGGGGTACATTTTGCTAAGAGCTGCTTTACTGTAAATGCATTTTAACAGGAAGAATAAGAAAAAAAAGGAAAACAATCATTATTTCTCAGATTTCGGCCATTATAGTTTTAAAATAATACATGCCTCCATAATTAAAACCCACGTATTATATTTGCCTAATAGTCCCGGGTATTACACCGTTTACATTATGTCCCTATCCCAATGTATGGCGACAATATTTTATTTGGAAATAAAAGTGCATTTTTTTCCGTTTTGCATCCATCACTATTTACAAGCTTATAATAATAAAAAAAAAATATAGAAATATTTCATCTTTACATGGATATTTAAAAAGTTTTTTTATTGTATTTTTTTTTTATTATTAACCACTTCAGGATCACAGGTTTTCTTCCCTTAAAACCAAAACAACTTTTACATTTCAGCGCTCCTCCCATTCATTCACTGATAACTTTATTGCTACTCATCACATGTGAATGATCTATAGCTTGTTTTTTTCGCCACAAATTAGGCTTTTCAAGGGTGATATTTTATTTTAGTAATAATGTTATTCTCTATGCATTTTAAAAAGAAAAAAGAGAAAAAAATGAAAAGATACACTATTTCTATATTTCCAACCATAAAAAAAAAGCAAGGGAGGCTAGGATTAGATCAGGGTTGATCAGGGTTGATCAGGGTAGATCAGGGGTATATAGTCCTGGTATATTTATTTATAAGTCCTGGTTTATTTATAAAATCCACTAGGTGGCAGTCAGAATACAAGTAAAGAAGATCCAGTTACCTTGTAATCCTCTCAGGAGTGATTACAAGGTAACTGTATCTTCTCAAGTGCTGGCAACATTGTTTATAAACCTCACAAATGAATGAGCACTGCTATTGGCTTATAGCAGTGCTCATTCATGGTTACAGGCATCTGATTGGTGATGGGAGTAATTACTCCCATTCATCAATCCCACACAGAGATAAATGAAGCTGGTGCACGCGCATGTGCACGCACGGGGGCGCGCACCCGCGGGCGGGAGCGCGCGGGAGCGGGGGCGCGCGGGAGCGCGCGCGATCGTGTCCGCGCGTGCACGCGCGCGATCGTGTCCGCACAGCACAATAGCGGCAGGGGCGTTTATCAACGCCCCTGATCCGCTCATTAAGTCAATAGGGGCGTAGTTAAGCGTCTGGGAAATCCGAAAGTGGTTAAACACTCTATTTGGGTATTTATGTAAATATATATATATATATATATATATATATATATACATATACATATATTTTTTTTACATGTAGATGTATTTTTACTTTTTGGCCACAAGAGGGCAATCTTGAGTTTGTTTACATGACGTCACTCTAAGCGTAACTTGTACGCTTAGAGGGACGTAGGGGGGCGTAAGAGACAGAAAAAGCGAGGCTTTCGAGAGAAGCGGTCGCTTTTTCTGCCAGGGAAAGGAATCAACGATCGGGCACCATGTCTCGATTAATTGATTCCTGGGCTAACGATCCACGGCCGGGAGCACGTGGAAGCGCATATGGCCTTCTGTATGTAGCCTTTATGTCCAGAAGGCTTAAAATAAATGGTTAAACTATGAAATAGAGCAGAACTAATGACCCCCTGCAATAATACCTTATCAGAAGCTGTGTCTCACTCTTTCTTTGATGTATAAGTGCTTCAGAAAATAGAACTGTCACTGACCCAAGTTGGGTCAGAGAACTCAGATAAGCTCTTCTGCATAGATAACAGCTGAAGTTTCTTAACTATTCCTGTACTGGAAACAATATGAGACGCATATCTTTGCTATTAATGTTCTACTTCTTAGCTGTACTACACATACAATTCATTATATCATAAGTTTATTTTCACTTCAGATTCCCTTTAATTATTCAAATGTGATTACAGCTTCCATTTATGTCATCCTCCTACTCTCCTTTTTTTCAGTTGGCAACATAATGGGTGACCTGTCCAAGATAAAGACAAAAGGTAAAGATGCTTTATTATACAGTAAAGAGCAGTATTTCTATTTAAAACAGAAGGTAATGTCATGTGACCACTCCCCCTTGTCTAAAATGCAATACCCATAATATATCACTGCAGAGCAGAGACTGATCATCCACAAGGCAATTCTAGGCAGTTGCCTAGGGCCTGGTGAAAGTCCATGGACCTAGTGGATGCTAACCCCACCAAATCTTTTTAAAAAGCCAGGTGACATCAGCAGTGGGCAAAAACTGCTATCTTGCCTGGGGCCCCATTTCATCTTAACCACTTCAGGATTCTGCGTACGCTTAAGTACGCCCCTTAATCCTGAAGTGAATTCCATGGAGAGCGGCTATTCCATGTCAGTTCACGGAGTGTGACTCCGTGAACACCTTGCAAACCACCGATCGCGGCTCGCAGGGTAAATGTAAACACACGGGGAAGATCTTCCCCGGTGTTTACATATATACGGCGCTGCTGCGCAGCAGCGCCGTAGAGGAGATCGGCGGCCTCTGATTGGCCGGGGATCGCCGGCATCTGATAGGCTAAAGCCCATCCCATCAGGCGCAGGACGGAAATCCATTAACTATTGGCCCTTTTTATCTCTTTCCTGCTCTCAAAAGCCATTTTCTGATAGGAAAGTGTTTAAAGCCCAATCTACACAATACGATTTCTTTGTGCGATTCGATTACGATTCTATTTACGATCCGATAAAATCCGACATGTCCGATCAGGATTCGATTCATCATTGTTTTGCAATGTCAAATCAAAATGAATCGAATCGAATCCTGATCAGACATGCCGGATTTAATCGGATCTTAAATAGAATCGTAATCGAATCGAACAAAGAATCGTATTGTGTAGATTGGGCTTTATAGTTGGAATTTCTTATCAGTGAGGGTCACACTGTAGTCACTTCCTGTCTGAGTCAGGACTGAGTCAGCCACTTACATACCTGATATTTAACTCTTTCAGGCAGAGAAAGAAAAAAGGGAATAAAGCATAGTTATTTGTGTGCTAGGCTCTGTACATACCCATCTCATCATGTCACATGTCACCTCGGGTATCCTTTAATCCAATTCTGCTGCAGAGCTGTGAGACAGGTATTCATCCAGAAAGGTAGGTTTATAGCACATTACTATTTTTAAGTAATCTCAGTAAATAGACACAAGACTGGAGCCAGGTGCTGGCAGTGCAGTTAGTCAAATTTGTTCGCACTATAAGCAGCGCCCTTACAAATGGGCTTCTTATAAAGAGTGCAAAGAAATAGTGGTCAAGTTGACATGAGGAATGTAAGAGGCTGGGCAGAAACACAGAGATAAATTTAATGGGACCTCAACTTAAAACTCACACAAAACTATTGGATGCACATAATACCAAACCCCCCCAAGAGTGCAGTTCCACACATATCATCAGACATAAGGGTGAGCCCTTCAACTCAGGGCCAGTTTAAAGAGACTCCGTAACAAAAATTGCATCCTGTTTTTTATCATCCTACAAGTTCCAAAAGCTATTCTAATGTGTTCTGGCTTACTACAGCACTTTATACTATCACTGTCTCTGTAATAAATCAACTTATCTATCTCTTGTCAGACTTGTCAGCCTGTGTCTGGAAGGCTGCCAAGTTCTTCAGTGTTGTGGTTCTGCTATGAACTTCGCCTTCCAGGCCCCTCTATGCACACTGCCTGTGTGTTATTTAGATTAGAGCAGCTTCTCTCTTCTCTCTTATTTTTTACAAGCTGGATAAATCGTCCTCTGAGCTGGCTGGGCTTTCACATAGTGAGGAATTACAGACAAGGGCAAAGCTGTTTGCAGGAAGTAAAGAGCAGCCTGAAACTTCAGTGCATGAGAACTGCAGGGGGAAAGAAACACACAAATGATCTCTTGAGATTCAAAAGGAAGGGTGTATACAGCCTGCTTGTGTATGGATGTATTTTCTATGTGTGGACATACTGTACATCAACCTACTTCCTGTTTTGGTGGCCATTTTGTTTGTTTATAAACAAACTTTTTAAAACTGTTTTTAACCACTTTTAATGCGGCGGGGAGCGGTGAAATTGTGACAGAGGGTAATAGGAGATGTCCCCTAACGCACTGGTATGTTTACTTTTGTACGATTTTAACAATACAGATTCTCTTTAAGTTCACGGGGGTCCTTGGGCAAAGGTAACTTGGGGTCCCTCCTACCCCAGCAGAAAAATCAGCCCTCCAGGCCCGCCAGCCAGCTGTTGCCCCCTCCCCACTAGGTTTCCCCCTGACTGGCCTGTCTTGGTGGCTACTTCTTCCATGCTCTGTCTTCAGCCCGGCTGCCTGCCCCTTCTCCATGTTATGCATAAGCGGCGAAGAAGCAATCAGGGAGAGACCACCTGGGGGGTCGGGGGCGGGGTCCTGCAGCATGGGGGGATGGCAGCGGTCGGGGGCCCTGGGGCAGTTGCCACTTTGACTCAATGTCAGCATCAGCCCTGCCTCAGCCACCATCAAGGCCAATGTCATTGAGAGGTTCCTAAAGTGTACCAGAGACTACTATATATATATATAAAAGAATCATACATACCTGGGGCTTCCTCCAGCCCCCTCCGCACCGAATGCTCCCACCCCGTCTTCCTCCACCTTCCCAATCTCCTGCTAGAGGCCCTGTAAGTTTGGCCAGTCGGGGTCACTCGGCGCATCTCACCCCCGTGGCTGGGAGCGTTCTGCGCCTGCGCAGTAGTACTGCATGTGCAGTGCGCCCCGACTGGTCAGGCTAACAGGGCTTCTACCAGGAGGACGGGAAGGCAGAGGAAGACCGAACGGGAGCGATTGGTCAGGAGGGAGCTGGAGGAAGCCCCAGGTGAGTAAAAAAATATTTTGTACTTAGTCGCTTTAAACGGTAACTATCCCTTTGTGTATGTGTACCAGGAGTGGTACGGGTGCTTCAGTTCTGACAAATGCTTATTGTGGCATAGCTCTTACAACTCTATGATGTTTGATCATGCCATGAATATTGGGAATAATTTGGGCACCCTCTGAGGCAGCCTTTCTCAACCTTTCTGCCCTGGAGGAACCCTTTAAATCATTTTTGGATCTCAAGGAACCCATGTATTCAAATCAAAGATAGCTTTATTGGCATGACCAAGATTCCGTACAGGTATTGCCAAAGCAAGGGGAAAAAGGGGGGCATGGGAGGGGGTGGGGTAGGGGGACAGTGGCTAAGCAGTCTGTGGACATTTTTTAGGTTTACAGTTCCGTTATGCTCCTCTCAGTCTGTGGCATGCTGTGACATAGTGTGCAGCGATTGTCACTGTATATTCATCTTCTCCCAGTAGGATATATGTTTTTCTCTCGT
Organism: Hyperolius riggenbachi; assembly: GCF_040937935.1. NCBI lineage: Eukaryota > Metazoa > Chordata > Amphibia > Anura > Hyperoliidae > Hyperolius > Hyperolius riggenbachi. The sequence continues at coordinate 89,931,019 of NC_090648.1, forward strand.
CTTCTAGTGTGAGAAAGTCTGGGAATAGTTCCAACAATTTCTTAAAGTAAGTGTCCCTGGTTGCAGTATATTTGGGGCAGTGCAATAGGAAGTGGCTTTCATCCTCAAGGGTCTTCTATGTATTAGAGGGGGGAGTAGGAATTTATTTTATAGGAGGCATGTTCTTTAACAGTAGCCTTGTTCATTAGCTCCCATTCAATGTTTCTTCCCAAATAAAGTAGTGCGTGCTATTGTGTCTTGCTATAGACCCCACAATTACAATGCTGCCCTATAAACGTACTCTTAATACTACTCCCTATTATTTCCCTTCTCCATATTCTAGTGCACTCTATTAATGTGCTTCTTATTCTGACCCCAAGTTAGTGCTTCTTTATACAGTGCCCCCTATTATACTCCAACCCCCATCACATTCAATGCATACAATGAGTAAAAAGGGACACCGAGGAGCCAAAGGGACACTTTTATCACTTTCTCATGCATCGTAATTTGCAATTACACATCGTAATCGTAAGACGAAATTTCAGGGCAAATCATAATTAATTTTGTATGTAATTGTAATATTTCATAATTTTGCTGAATTTTTTGCACAGTTATGTGCCGACTTTAGCGGTTCATAGCAAACCCACCATACAGGCTATTGTTACCAAAATTGGTGCATATGTTAAGGGGAATAGTGGGTACAAGTCAAAACTGTTTTTTCAAAAAGACCTTGCAGTTTTTGAGACAATCGATTTGAAAAGTATGGTTTTTAAAACCTCTTTTTCTTTCTTTTGCATTTTTAAATATATATACGGTACATATGTAGCAATTTTGGTGGCAATAGCATGCATGGGGGCTTTGCTACTCACTGCTAAAGTCGGCACAAAATTATGTGAAAATTACATGAAATTTTACTCTAAATGACGAAATCAATTCAATTTACAAATCATAATTACGTACAGGCGTAATTGTGGAACTGTTCGCGAAATGTTGTGTAATCTTAATTAGCTGATTATCAGGGGCGTAACAATAGACCCTGCAAGGGATGCAGCCGCAGGGGGGCCCAGAAGCCACAGGGGGCCCATTCCTGGGAGACTGACAACTATGGGCAAGGAGGGAAAAAACTTTCTGCTCTCTGCACAATTGTTCTAATGACTGCATCTGCTCAGCCACTGACAAGGAATCATACAAAGTTTTGTAGACAAAGATTTGTAGTCTGTCCCTATTAAGTGTGCAGTGGAAGGGGGCCCCATCTAAAGTTTTGCAGGGGGGGGGGCAGTGATTTCTAGTTACGCCCCCTGCTGATTATGATCATCACTACCCACCATTGTCACAAGAGGGGAAATTGCCCCTGCAAAGATCTCAAGGAACCCTGGTTGCGAGAGCCTTCTCTGAGGAATGAAGTTGACATTTTATACTGGGAGAGAACTCTATTTCAAAGTCTCTGCTGTCTTGAAGAACAAAGTAGGTATTGCAATATTCTATATTCATCAATTTCATCCATTAGGAAAGCCAGCAGGGGTGTCTTAGAATCCAGAAAGCTAAAAGTAGAAGTTAAATCAGTCAAAGGATCACACATCACCAAAAAACATAACATTTTAGAATACACGTGTACACATACATTTCAGAGGTACATTTCTCACAGAGCAAAATGTACTATAAATTGCTTTTTTTCTATGTTGCTGTCACTTATAGTAGGTAGTAAAAATATGACAGATCTGATAGGTTTAGACTAGTACATCTTCTCATGGGGGATTCTCAGCAATTTCTTTATTCTTTGCAAAAGCACCCTCTGCATCGGATTTATACAAAGATGCTGGGAAGCCTCCCTACTCACTGCAAATTATTTTGGCAGCTGGACTTTTGGAAATAAAGAAAACTTGGAGTAAGCACCGTGAAGATGGGCTAGTCTGAAATGAGTCAGATCTGTTAAATTTTTACTGCTAACTGTGACATTGGCATAGGAAAAAATAAATATATTATGCTTATTATTCAGAGATAATAATAATATTAATTAATTGCAATAGTGGTCCTTTAACCCCCCCCCCTCAGGGGGTATAATTAGACCCTAAAAACAGGAAAAATCGTGCCGCCAGAATGCCAGCAGCAGCCCCTGCTCTCACTCACCTCCCTGGGCTCCAGCGCTGCAATTTTACCTCCGTCCTCCGGGTGGTGCTGTAACTCTTTGGTGAGATCAGTTATGGCAATCTCACCAGAGTGATTCAGAGCCTCCGAGGACAGAAAGAAGAATGACTACCGACGTCTGGATCCCCCGGGAGGTGAGTAAAAATGCTTGCTACGTGCTATACTCTGCATAGAGCTCCCAGCAGCTCGGGATTACTGCCAGGGAGGTTGATACTGCTATACAATGTTAGGACATGCAGTGGTAAAAGCTTGGGTTTTGTAGGTAATTTATTTAGGCTGCACAGTATTCCTAATAACCCAGTTCTGTTTTAATCATGTTTAACCATTTCCCAGTGGACACCACAGAGGGTAACTGTACCAGCTGTCCAGCAAGATGGAAGTTGATTCGCTCCCACTGCTACTATTTCCAGTCGCAGCAGCCAAAATCATGGGAAGGAGCCCGAGAGGACTGTGCAACACGTAACGGCATCCTTGTTGTTATGAAGAATTTGTTTGAAATGGTAAATATCTGATTTATTTCTCTATGCGATGTACCTTATTTCTAGCAATTCTCTGGTACGGTTCTGATTCCGTTGTGTAACATTCCTGAAGAAGAAATTTAAAGTTACGAAAGACTGCAATAAACCATGTATAGTATGGCCACTTTCAGATGGGAGGCTGAACTGTCGCCTGTCTAGTAACAGTACCGACCACTAGCAAGTGCCCCGCCGGTGCAGGAGAGCAGCTGACAGGGTGAATTTACCGCCTGTCAGCTGCCTGTCTGAAAGAGGTCTTAATCATTAAAGGCAACCAGAGATGAATGTTTTACACAAAATAAACATATCAGTCGATAGCTTGTAAAGAATAAATGCTCTATCTGATAATTTCACCGCGTTGGTGTGCCTTTTTGAGGGTTTTTATCCATTATTGCTCCAGGAGAAATTCAATATGGCCGCCGGCTCATTTCCTTCTGCTTCCGGGTTATGAGTTGTTCTGGATGTGCTGTCTAGGCTCTATGAAACTATAGACAAGCAGGGCTGCTACTGCAGCCTTTCATCTGCGTATTTTCAACATTATTATTCTGGTATGCTGTGTGGCTGCCTGTAGGAAGTGTCTCTCATAGAAATGAAACTGCACAGATAATAATGATGACGACTGCACAGTGCACACAGATCACACAACAGCCACACTTGTCTGTTGTTTTAGAGCTTCTTTCTCAGCAGAGCAGCCCCTCCCATGTCATCAGAGCTCTGAGTATGCAAAGCTGGAAAGCTGAGCCAGGAAGGGGCAGGCTTGGGTTTGAAAAGACTTCACAGACTCACTCATCTATAATGATTCCAGGTCAAACCTAGACTGAATGCTCAGTCGGAGATTCTTATCAGAGCTGATAACAGGCAAATTGAGCAGAGAAGAATGAAACAGAGAGCAGGGTAGGTTTTTACTGTCATGTTCCCACTGATAAATGTAGTAAAATACATGAGGGTGCTTCGTCTCTTGTTCTCTTTAAAGGTGTTCCCTTAATCAATGTTTGCTGGTTTGATGTCAACATAAAAATTCTCTAATGTTATGTCATGTATTTGGGAATATTTCTATTCACTTCTTGTTTTAAAGGATACCCGAGGTGACATGTGACATGATGAGATAGACGTGTATGTACAGTGCCTAGCACTGTATAACTATGGTGTATTTATTTTTTTCTTTCTCTGCCTGAAAGAGTTAAACATCTGGTATGTAAGTGGCAGTTCCTGTCTGAGTCAGGATTGAGTCAGACTACAGTGTGACCCTCACTGATAAGAAATTACAACTATAAAACACTTTCCTAGCAGAAAATGGCTAAATGGCTTCTGAGGACAGGAAAGAGATAAAAGGGTCAATAGTTCATAGATTTTAGCTCTGGCATGCTTCAACGAATGTGTCATTGAGCAAAAACAATATAACAGTAAAAACGTAAAAAGTAGATTTAAATAAAAAATACAACTGGAATATCTTAAAAAGTCATTTTTATGAGAAGGAGGATAGATACAATTGTTTATTTCATTAATTTATTTTCACCTCGGGTATCTTTTAAAGTTATGCCATGCAGGTTGTCACCATTTCAAACGAGAGGCAAGTGCATAATGTGATGTCTTGCCTCCTCAACAGTGCTTTTGGTTTTCCCAAACAGGGCTCTACTGGAACATGGTGGTAACCTAACATTTGTTGGACTGCCTGGATTGAGAGTCCATCCATGCCCTTATCTGTCCCTCCCTGACCATTTATGCCTTCACCATGGCTGTGTAATTGCCTGGTTTGGCACTATCCAGAAGTTAAAGAGACTCTGTAACATTAAAATGATCCTCTGGGGGGTACTCACCTCGGGTGGGGGAAGCCTCCGGATCCTAATGAGGCTTCCCACGCCGTCCTCTGTCCCACGGGGGTCTCGCCGCAGCCCTCCGAACAGCCGCCGACTGTCAGTTCAATATTTACCCTTGCTGGCTCCAGCGGGGGCGCTGTGGCGACTTTCGGCACGGAAATAGACGGAAATACCCGATCTCCGTCGGGTCCGCTCTACTGTGCAGGCGCCGGAAACTTGCGCCTGCGCAGTAGAGCAGACCCGACGGCGATCGGGTATTTCCGCCTACTTCGGCGCCGACAGCCGTCAGAGCGCCTGCGCAGGAGCCAGGAAGGTAAATATTACGTCACCGCTGCACGGAGGGCTGCAGCGAGACCCCTGACGGATGGAGGACGGCGTGGGAAGCCTCATTAGGATCCGGAGGCTTCCCCCACCCGAGGTGAGTACCCCCCAGGGGCCGTTTTGTCGTTACAGTTCCTCTTTAAGTAGAAGTTATAGAGGAAGAAATTGATCCTTGACTCTATAGTTGAATTGTTATCTGATCATCGAGGCACACTGGCACTGGCTCACAGCCTGCCTGTATTATAAGCTGTTTCAATGGGAAGCCTCCCATGAACTCAAAAGTTCCTTCTAGGTGATGTGTAGGCCAAAGTAGATATGGGGGAACAAATTTAATTTCAGTAGCATCTAACTGGTGGACACTACCCTTGAGAAGCATTGAACAGGTACTTGAGTAGATTCCCAGTTTGGATTAGCATGGAAACAATGAGAAGCCACGCTGAAGATTAGGCTGCGCCTGATGTGAGTCCTAAGGCCTCCGGAGTTGTAGTAGTAGCTCCTAAAAAACTGAAATGACAGGTGCCATCACAATAACACCTATCAACTTTGAAACTGGAGACTTAGCCGAAAGTCTCAGTCTTCGTGGTCTTCTGTGACTCAAAGTTTCAGACCACGCACAGTATTAGAAGCACATTTCAATCCATTAGACTCCAGAACACTTTTTTATGCCATTTCTCCAACCTTAAATAGGTTAGGCCAACCATGAAGCTCCCAGATTGCCAAGCCACTTATTTAAACAGTTCAGGTGTGAGTGAAGAGACATGTATCTAGTGCAGAAAGGGGGGTTTAATGTCTGAGTAACAAATTCCAGTTTCTGCCACCCACTGCAAGTGATAATCAAAATATACTGTATGACTAATATACAATCTCTGGTTCAACCTGAACCGTAATCTCTGGGGTTGGACCTAAACTTTGTAAACCAGATTGTGGAACTCCCTAATTATTTAGTCAATTGCTGGTAAAATAAAAAAATCAACATTTTCCAAATTGGATTTTTCCCATCACAAGTTTGATTTCCTTTTATAAAAATAATGAGCTAAATGTATAGTGATATAATTCATAATTGTGGTGGAACATTGTAATCTGCTGCCTTATTCTGTTACTTCAGCAAATGTAAAATGTTTACAATATTTGAAAGTGGTATATTTTTTGTTAAACTGCTTCTATCTTTTGAACCAGAATGCTTTGCTGCCAACCATAGGTAGAGAGAGGTACTGGCTGGGACTGAAGCGGGACAGTGAGAATACTGATCGCTGGATATGGGCAGATGGCAGCTCCCTTACCTTCGAGTGAGTTGACCCAAGTGTCTTAAAAATGTGAACATGTATTATAAAAAATAGCATTCCATTGTGAGCACTTTTTACTGCTTTGGACCCCTGCATGCCTTTTGTACCCTTGCATGATCTTCATACTCATGCATGCACTTCATTCTCATGCATGCACTTAAAGAGACACTGAAGCGAAAAAAAATATATGATATAATGAATTGGTTGTGTACTATGAATAATTACTAGAAGATTAGCAGCAAAGAAAATATTCTCATATTTTTATTTTCAGGTATATAGTGTTTTTTCTAACATTGCATCACTCTATAATATGTGCAGATTACACAACACTCAGCATTCAAAATGATTCTTTCAGAGCAGTCTGTGAACTAATGACCTCTCCTCTAGCAGAGGAAAAGTAAACAGTTCAATTACAGTTGAGATAATAAAAGTCAGATAACAGCCCTCTCCACAACTAAGTTAGTAGGAGAGCTTAATAGCTTTTTTGCATAGAGATAACAACTGGAGTTTCTCAACTCTTCCTGTAATGGAAACAATTAGACTGATGTATCTGATCTTAATGGTTTGTTTCTTAGCTGTACTACACATACAAATCATAATATCATCATTTTTTTTTCGCTTCAGTGTCTCTTTAAAGCAAACCGTCACTTGGAGCGTTCTGTACCTTTAATACTCTTGCACTTCCTATCCCTGCATGCACTTTATTCCCCTGCATACACTTCCTATCCCTGCATGCACATTATTCCCCTGCATACACTTCCTATCCCTGCATGTACTTTATTCCCCTGCATACACTTCCTATCCCTGCAAGTACTTTACTTCTGCGTGCACTTTCTATTCCTGCATGTACTTCATTCCCCTGCATGCACTTCCATTTTCATTCCATTTTTTTATTATTCCCATTAAAATGCTTTTAGAATAAAATCATTCTTAGCATAATGTAACTCCCATAGAAAGCCTAATTGGTGGCGAAAAAAAAAAAAGATATAGATAATTTTGTTGTGATAAGTAGTGATAAAGTTATTGGCGAAAGAAATGGAGGAGTGCTGAAAGGTGAAAATTGCTCTGGTCCGAAAGGGGAAACCCCCCCCCCCCCCCCGTGGTCAAGTGGTTAAAAGTAAAAGTTCAGTCCATGTTTTCAATAGGTCCTAAGCCCCCCAATGCTCTCAGTTGTTGTCTATTTACATGTACAGCACTGCTGCCGATCGCAGTGCTGTACATGTAAATAGACAGCGATTACGCCGTCTAACAGTCTCCCGAGTGGCAATAGCTGCTCGGAGACTGAAGGCACGGCGGAGCTCCGCCCCCCATTCACGAGATGCGTGCGATCTCCTGCATTAGCCAGCTCCAGGAACTGGCGTTAGGCGGGCCTGGGGCTGCCGCCGCGGCTACGCCCATTGGTGTGGAGTGGTTGTAGAGTAGTTAACCCCCCCCCCTGCACACACTACCTACCTAACGCCTAACCTCTACCCCTCCCGTACAAACTAACGCCTAACCCTTAACCCGCCCCCTGCACACACTACCTGCCTAACCCTTAACCCTCCCGCACAAGCTACCTGCCTAACGCCTAACCCTTAACCCCCCCGCACACACTACCTGCCTAATCCTTAATCCCCTCGCACACACTACCTGCCTAATGCCTAACCCTTAACCCCCCCCCGCACACACTACCTGCCTAATCCTTAATCCCCCCGCACACACCACCTGCCTAACGCCTAACCCTTAACCCTCCCGCACAAACTACGTACCTAATGCCTAAATCCCTTACACATTAACTATCCAAGGGCCTGTTTGCACTAGCTTTGGTGCGATGATTGCATCACATATGCGGCAACTACCCCCCCCCCCCCCGCAAAGTCTTGGGCGCTGCCATAAGCGCCTAAACATATCGGCATATAGCGGCGCTATCTACCAGGTGCTCAAATTTCTGCTTCAGTGTCCAATTACTGATATTTTGCATTGACGCCCATGACGGTGTCCAATTAGTCTACTTGCCGCATGCATCCTTTTTTACTGCTTCGATGAATCAGCCCTATTTGCTCTTTAGTGATAATTAAAACAATTTATGGAACACCCTTTTTTCATTCTTACAGGGCCTGGAATGAAGGGGAACCCAATAATGACAAGGACAATGAACATTGCGCAGAGATCATGGGAGGACTTCAGTTATGGAATGACCGCACATGTGACCACAGAATCTCTTACATATGTAAAGGTGTATGGACATGCTGAGGTGTATACATTTTTAGCAGTGCCTGTAAAAATAAATGTGATTGTACACAGGGTATGGCTGCCTTTCCTCTATCTAACCTGTGCTCAACTGTGTTTGCATCCGGAAAAGGCTGCAATGAGATATATCCTAGATTTGTGTTGCACAATTTTAATGTATGATATTGTCATAAAAAGTATATATAATCTAAAAAATAGTGCAAACATTCCTTAAAGTGTAGCAGAGCTCAAAGCATAGTAAGAATCGATACTTACCCAGGGCTTCCTCCAACCCCATAAGCACGTTTGAGTCCATAGCCGTCCTTCCGCGGTCCACCGCTCAGCCGGTAACTTACCTGGGACTGGAGGAAGCCCCAGGTAAGTATTGATTCTTACTAGGCTTCGAGCTCTGGTTTGCTTTAACAACCCTCAACTAACCTTCTCTAACCCTAACCCTACAACTAGCTTAGTACCAACCTTGACCCCTTACTTATACTTAAAGGATACCCGAGGTGATATGTGACATGATGAGATAGACATGGGTATGTACAGTGCCTAGCACACAAATAACTATGCTGTGTTCCTTCTTATGTTTCTCTGCCTGAAAGAGTTAAACATCAGGTATATAAGTGGCTGACTCAGGCAGGAAGTTACTACAGTGTGACCCTCACTGATAAGAAATTCCAACTATAAAACACTTTCCTAGCAGAAAATGGCTTCTGAGAGCAGGGAAGAGATAAAAAGGATCAATAGTTCATAGATTTTAGGCCTACTTTAATGAATGTGTCATTGAGCAAAAACAATAAAACAGTTAAAACGTAAAAAGTAGATTGAAACATAAAATAAAACTGTGGAATATCTTAGAAAGTCATTTTTAGGAGAAGGAAGATAGATACAATTGTTTATTTCATTCGTTTATTTTCGTCTCGGGTGTCCTTCAAAATGAATTTTGCTCCCTCACCTATGCATCACACCGAAAAGTGTAATGCTCACCACACACCATACAATATTGGTTGTTCAATCTGACCAATATCCTATAGCATGAGAGCCTGTCAAAACAATTCTTTCAAAGTATTTTTACTCTGTTGGCCCATACACTATTTGGTTAATCTGTACAAGAAATACTGTATGGTGTGTATTGAGCCTAACTGAAGCCAAAATAAAATACTAAATTGGATTCTTACCTCAGTAGTAGGGCCCTTTTAATAGTCCACAGGTTTTCTGGCTCCTCTTACAACCAAAAGTTTCAGTGCTGGGTCCCTCCTTAAGAGCTTATTCAATTGGTTCCTTCTGGCTATGCTCCTGACCATGTACGAGTGCATGTGGACTGGGCAAGCATTAGTAAAATCCAGGTTAAGGAGGGGGAGGGCTGAGCTTAAGGTTAGGGGTTGGGGAGAGGTGGAGGGTTAAGGTTAGGAGTTGAGGGGGAAAGTTAATGGTTAGGGTTAAGGAGGGAGGAGGTTAAGGTTAGGAGTTAAGGTTAGGAGTTGAAGGAGGGGGAGATTAAGGTTAGGGATTAACCACCCTGGCGTTCTGATTAAATCGCCAGGGTGGCTGCGGGAGGGTTTTTTTTAAATAAAAAAAAAACTATTTCATGCAGCCAACTGAAAGTTGGCTGCATGAAAGCCCACTAGAGGGCGCTCCGGAGGCGATCTTCCGATCGCCTCCGGCGCCCAGAATAAACAAGGAAGGCCGCAATGAGCGGCCTTCCTTGTTTTGCTTATATCGTCGCCATAGCGACGAGCGGAGTGACGTCATCGACGTCAGCCGACGTCGTGACGTCAGCCGCCTCCGATCCAGCCCTTAGCGCTGGCCGGAACTTTTTGTTCCGGCTACGCTGGGCTCAGGCGGCTAGGGGGGCCCTCTTTCGCCGCTGCTCGCGGCGAATCGCCGCAGAGCGGCGGCGATCAGGCAGCACACGCGGCTGGCAAAGTGCCGGCTGCGTGTGCTGCTTTTTATTTCATCAAAATCGGCCCAGCAGGGCCTGAGCGGCAGCCGCTGGCGGTGTTGGACGAGCTGAGCTCGTCCAGACCGCTCAGCTGGTTAAAGAGGAACTTCAGCCTAAACAAACATACTGGCCTCAATTCACTAAGCTTAACTCCTGTCTTTAATAACTCTTCTGAGCTGTTTTACAGTTATCACCATGGTGATATAATTGTGATAACTGTAAAACAGCTCAGAAGAGTTATTAAAGACAGGAGTTAAGCTTAGTGAATTAAGGCCAATGTCATTAAGTTACATTAGTTGTGTTAATTAAAATAGATAGGTAATATAATCTCTTACCCACCCTGTTTTAAAAGAACAGGCAATCTTTTTGTTTGAAAGAAGGTGACAGGGAGCATGAGACACAGTTACAACTGTCCTGTATCCTGATCACCCCTTCCAGTTGCTAGGCAACGTGGATAACAACATAAGAAAATCCCATCATGCTTTGCACAGCATCAGGGGGAAAAAGCCTGGGTGGGTTTTTTGATGGGGCGGAGCTTAGCTAAAAAATGCAGCTAAAAATGAGACTTCTATAAGAAAAACAAAGTTCTGATGCTGTGAAACTGTTAAAGAAACACCAAGCCTTTTCAGTGCTGCTGAGTAGATTTTTAGTCTGGAGGTTCATTTAAGGAGGGTGAGGTTAAGGGTTAGGGGCCAGAGCGGCACACTTTATTGTGAAAATGTGTGTTGGGTGCTAGTCTATGGGGATTCCCGCTGGGTCCCCTAAAGTTTGGATCAAAAAGGATCTGGGAATCCTCTGGACCAGCAGAGCCTTCCCACAGCTGAGGTCAAATTCTAACTTTTAACCTTTTCTAAACCATCGCATGTTTGCTATAAAGGATAAATGTACATATGCATTTATGTAAAGTGAGCTTTTTGGACCCCAAAGTGCAAACAAAACAAAACAAAAACAAAACTTAAAATCCGCCTGCTGACTACGATGCCTGGATGCAAAGTTCCGGGGCTGCTACTATGACCTGTTGTCCTCTCCAATCCACATTGTCATTTGTTATTAATACTATGGATGTCCTCTCCTGCTTACCGAGGGAAGTTAGAAGGTTGACAGGAGGTGGGGCCTCTGCTAGACAGGGAGAAGCTTCGTGCATCTTAGTTGTAGACTGATAATGCTTCTCTCTCACCAGCAGATGCTGCTTCTTCTTCTCTATCTTATAGCTACTTAGACAGGAGATTTTGTCACTAATAGTTGCATCTGGCACTGTGTAGGTTGGATGGGCAATATGACAATGTTTCCTCTGTATCTGGACACCCCATGTAGAAAGTATAATTTGTTGTTTTTAATGCATTTTATGGGGTAAATGGATATGCGCATAAGTGCAGCTATGTTTGATTTTTTTCCATACAGTAACCTTCAACCTGAAAGGTTTTGCCTAATCCTAATGCTTTTCCTGTTGATATCCCAACATCAGCACCATCTTTTACCTGATTCTAACACTAACATGATTGGCTTTCGGAGAACTGATAAATATACTCTTTAAGATAAAGTTTAAAGCAAGATCATTGTAATAAAATGTACTCGAAAGAAACTGGTGTCATCTGACTGTGTGTTTTCCCACGTAAAATTCTGACTTAGGGAATAAGTGGTGGTTGGGGAGGAGCTTTAGGCACTATTGTGGGGAAGTTAGTGTTGGGCATAGGTTTGGGAAGCTAATGTTACGCATTAGGTGGTGGTGGTGGAGGGGGGTTAGTTTTAGAGAGTAGTAGGGGGAAGTGAGTGTTAGGCATTAGGTGTGTGTGGGGGTAGTTTTAGGCACTAGTAGGGTGGAGGGGGGGAGGGTAGTGTTAGGCATTAGGTGGTGGTGGAGTGGTTTTAGACACTAGTAGGGGGAGTTAGTGTTAGGCATTCGGTGTGTTTGTGTGTGGGATTAGTGTGTGTGTGTGGGGGGGGGGGGGTAATGTTAGGGATTAGGTACGGGGATAGGTTTTAGGCACTAGGTGGGTGGGAGGGTTTTAGTTTTATGCACTAGAACGGGAGGGTTCAAGTGAGAATAAGTGCCAAGTATTGCATAGTAAAATATCACAAATGTTAATTTCAAATATCTTTTACTAGCGGCACCACCCAGCATCCAAATCATGCAGCGATGCCACAATACGCATTCTCTCCAGTGACCTCCAAGCAACACCAGGTGGCATATCATGGGTGCACCAGCAAAGCTTGAATGGAATAATTAAAACTGGTCTGCTACTGTGATAACACATGGCAGTCATTGCCTGGATCAATTTGAACCATAGTGGTGGTTTGTGAAAGGTTACTAAATCAGCAACTGTGGGATTGCTGTCATATTTCCGTATCCATAGTGAAGTTTTTTTTATAATACGATCAGGACAACATTCATTTAATAGAAAAAAATATCTTGGTGTGGCTTCTGCCTGATGCTGGTATCATACAACAACCACTGATTCACAAGAGGATGGTCGGAAATTTCCATTGAAATGAAAATATCAGAATTTCCAATTGGAAATAGGATTTCTTATCGGAAAATCGGAACTCGGTAATCACCATTCGGTAGTATTGGACCAATCAGAGAATTCGGTAATTTAGCGCAAAAATCGGAAAACCGTGAAAATTTCAGACCAATCAGAAGACTGGACAAATACTTGGTAGTATCCGAATCTTGGGATTGGTCTATAATTACCGCAGCAATCAGTTTTTTTGCGGAAAAATTCTGCATTTTATGATTGGTCCAATGCTTCTGAGTCGTAAGTATTTAGCCAATTAGAGTACTCAGCTTCAGAAATCGGATTACCATTGGTAATCGGCATTTTCGGGAATCAGAATTTCCATGGAATCGGGGATCAGACTTTCCAACTATGCCTATAATTCACGCACCCTGACTATGATCTACTATGACTCAAGTGAGGGTAGTAAATCCTAACTGCTTAATAGCACACAACTGCTCATCGATCCAGTCCTGGTTTCCTGTATTGATCATGGTATCCTCGGTGGAGATCCTTGAAGAAGTCTGGCTAGGAGTTTATAAATCAGGCTTTAAAGGGATACTGTAGGGGGGTCGGGGGAAAATGAGCTGAACTTACCCGGGGCTTCTAATGGTCCCCCGCAGACATCCTGTGTTGGGGCAGCCACTCACCGATGCTCCGGCCCCGCCTCCAGTTCACTTCTGGAATTTCTGACTTTAAAGTCAGAAAACCACTGCGCCTGCACGCCCCTGTGTCCTCGCTCCCGCTGATGTCACCAGGAGTGTACTGCGCAGACACAGACCATACTGGGCCTGCGCTGTGCGCTCTTGATGACATCAGCGGGATCGAGGACACGACAACGCAGGCGTAGTGGTTTTCAGACTTTAAAGTCTGAAATTCCAGAAGTGAACCGGAGGCGGGGCCGGAGCATCGGTGAATGGCTGCGCCAACACAGGATGTCTGCGGGGGACCATTAGAAGCCCCGGGTAAGTTCAACTCATTTTCCCCTGACCCCCCCTACAGTATCCCTTTAAAGGTGGGTACATGCACTCGATAACTGTCACTGTCCAGGCTCGATATCTTTGGGAACAGTTTAAGGGCAGTGATGTACTGAGGTGCCACTAGTCTAAATGCTACCTGAAGATCTGGGTCTTAAGGTACATTGAGGGTCTCCCTTACACATGCTATATTCTCAGCAGAGGCAGTGTAGCATGTGTATCTAGCTTTAGGGTACATATAGACATCCAAATTTGACGGGCCAAAGGTTGGCCAATTTCACAATGTCCACATAGTATGAGGGCCCACAGATTTTGAAAACCATGACCAGATTTCGAGGTAAGCTTTCACGGTGGTGCTAAAATTGGCTTGTCATTGGCCAATCAAAATTAGATGTATGTACGCACCCTCGGCCTGATCATTTAGAGCAACAGTTTCTGAATTTAGGGTGTGTACACACATCCAATTTTGTTTAGCCAATGTTCGGCCAATTTTACCACTTTGCATACAGTAGGCGACTTATCACCTTGAATTTGATATGGCCCATATTTGTTGTCAGTAGCATTAGCAGCTTGTTATTGGAACTAGTTGCTAGTGATGAGGAAACTATTCAAAGTTCGATGTATTGGCTGTTTACAAACTCTCAGGATAGTTTGTGAATGAAGACTTTATTATAACATAAACATAAAATAAAGAATGGTGTCTCCCCCATCAGTCTGGGCAAAACGGTTATGCAAAATTGTATAAAAGAAAAACAGGGATTTGGGAGAAAATGTACCATTAAAACATAACTTTTAATCAATGTTCCTAATACCAACCGTCATGTCGATAAAACATTAGCCAATCACAGCCATCAATACTTAGATTGCAATAAGGCCCAAAATATTTAGTAATTAATTCATTCATTCATTTGTACATACAATAATAGCTTTAAAGAGTAACTGTTAGGCATAAAGTACAAAATCAATTCTCTATTGCAGGCTCTTACATTGGTAAAAAATGATGCTAAACAGGCAATTCAAAAGTTTAAAATCAATCTGACTTTTTTTCCAAATAGGTTTTCTCTCCCCATGCCCCCAGGCTCTAACTTCGTACACAGATGCAAAAGAGAAGTGACATGGCATGCTGAATCAGCCTGATTGGCTGAAGCCTCTGTCACTCACCTCTCTCCTCTCTGATTGGCCGCCTGGTCTCCCCTTCACTGTAGTGATCGCAGCGGCTGCTAGGGTGCAGGGAGGGGGCCAGAGGCTGTCTCCTGTCACTGTCCTCAGCCCCCCTCCTCCTGTGTCATGTCCACCCCCTTTCCGCACTCCTGCCGCATCTGCCGCCTGCCGCATTACCCCTCCTCCCTGCGCTGCACATTGGGGAAGGATAAAGGTGGCACCACAGACTCGCCTAATAATGGTTCCAGGCGCTGCAGTCCCCTTCTATACTCTGCACTGTCGCCGGAGGTAGTGCAGAGAATAGATGGGAACAGCAGCGCTTGGATCCATTAGTAGGTGAGTCTGTGCCTGCTGCATTTATTCCTCCCTGCTGTGCTCAGAATCAGAAGCTGGGCTCCGTCATAGCACTAGTGCTATCATGCGGGCCCCACGCAACAGTAATTCGGGGATCCGACGATCGCCAGACCCTGAATTACATCTCCCTCTCAGTTGCTACAACTCAGAGGGCAGATAGTATTTAACGCCACCGGGGAGTTTAGCGGCAGCAGAGAGAGACGCCATTCCGCCCAACTCACCAGCGGCCATACAATACATATGCTACCAGTAACCCTCTCACATGTAACTGTAAAGTCACCTTAAAAAATCAATACAGATATATGCACATGGTGCCTAATTCCACAATAATAATTGACATCACGGTGGCCACTGCATGCTGAAATATGTCCCCACACCCTTACATAGGAAGCGAGAACCCACCCCCTTGAGAGTCGCACTCTCCATATACAGTGGGGTGCGAAAGTTTAGGCAACCTTGTTAATCGTCATGATTTTCATGTATAAATCGTTGGTTGTTACGATAAAAAAAATGTCAGTTAAATATATCATATAGGAGACACACACAGTGATATCTGAGAAGTGAAATGAAGTTTATTGGATTTACAGAAAGTGCACAATATTTGTTTAAATAAAATTAAGCAGATGCATAAATGTGGGCACTGTTGTCATTTTATTGATTCCAAAACCTTTAGAACTAATTATTGGAACTCAAATTGGCTTGGTAAGCTCAGTGACCCCTGTTCTACATACACAGTTGAATCCAATTATGAGAAAGAGTATTTAAGGAGGTCAATCGTAAGTTTCCAACCTCTTTTAATTTCCTCTGAAGAGTAGCAAATTTGGGGTCTCAAAACAACTCTCAAATGACCTGAAGACAAACATTGTTCACCATCATGGTTTAGGGGAAGGATACAGAAAGCTGTCTCAGAGATTTCAGCTGTCTGTTTCCACAGTTAGGAACATATTGAGGAAATGGAAGACCCCAGGCTCAGTTCAAGTTAAGGCTCGAAGTGGCAGACCAAGAAAAATCTCGGATAAACAGAAGCGACGAATGGTGAGAACAGTCAGAGTCCACCCACAGACCAAGACCTAAAACATCATGTTGCTGCAGATGGAGGCACTGTGCATCATTCAACCATACTGCGCACTGCGAAACTAAAATTGAGTTATTTGGGCATAACAAGGTGCATTATGCATGGAGGAAAAACAACACAGCATTCCAAGAAAAACACCTGCTACCTACAGTAAACTATGGTGGTGGTTCCATCATGCTGTGGGGCTGTGTGGCCAGTGCAGAGACTGGAAATCTTGTCAAAGTTGAGGGACGCATGGATTCCACCCAGTATCAGCAGATTCTGGAGACCAATGTCCAGGAATCAGTGACAAAGCTAAAGCTGCACCAAGGCTGGATCTTTTAACAAGACAACGACCCTAAACACTGCTCAAAATCCACTAAGGCATTCGGCCAGAGGAACAAGTACAACGTTCTGGAATAGTCATCTCAGTCCTCAGACCTAAATATAATTGAAAATCTGTGGCGTGAGTTAAAGAGAGCTGTCCATGCTCGGAAGCCATCAAACCTGAATGAACTAGAGATGTTTTGTAAAGAGGAATGGTCCAAAATACCTTCAACCAGAATCCAGACTCTCATTGGAACTTACAGGAACCGTTTAGAGGCTGTAATTTCTGCAAAAGGAGGATCTACTAAATAACTGATTTCATTTCTTTTTTGTGGTGCCCAAATTTATGCACCTGCCTAATTTTGTTTAAACAATTATTGCACACTTTTTGTAAATCTAATAAACTTCATTTCACTTCTCAAATATCACTGTGTGTTTCCTATATGATTTATTTAACTGACATTTTTTATTTTAACAGCCAAAGATTTATACAGGAAAATTATGACAATTAACAAGGTTGCCCAAACTTTTGCACCCCACTGCATAGATGTTTGTATAAACTCTCCAAGATCTGAGAATGCTGTATAAATAGCATCTAAAACTCAAGAGATAATGCTCCAAATAATGTAAAACCCTTTAATAAAAACTGCTAAAAGAAATGTATATTTACATTCCACCAGTAAAAAACAGGCACATCCTATAGGGTAACGTGGTCTGCCATGGTCAAGCCAGTCGGCAAATCGCCCCTTAATGGCACTGCGTGTAAACCACTCTATTTCCTGATAGCTGCTGCATCCAGCGTGTCTCCAGGCTCCGAGCTACGCGTTTTGTCAAGAAATGATTCATCAGGGCAGACAAAATGCATAGAGGGAAGCCCAGTGGCGTAGCTAAGGAGTTTTGGGCCCCGATGCAAGTTTTACAATTGGGCCCCCCAAGCACTCTATACATAACAATTGATACGGCGCACCAAAACCTGCCAATGGCAACTACAGTGTCAGAGGTGCAAAAAGGGGACAGGGAACAGTTCATTAATGATTACCACTATTCAAAGTATCTATAGAAGTGATTATTATGATCACAGGACCAATAGAGAGCTAATACTGCGGTTGAGGGAGGGCCCCTCTGGCCCATGAGCCCCGATGTGGTCACAACCTCTGCAACCCCTATTGCTACGCCCCTGGGGAAGCCTGAGATACTTATATATAGAAAAAAGTATTTTGTTGAGTCTCTGGAGCACAATTATACCTTAATCACATACTTTTCTCATTGACCCCCTCACATGACCAACTGAAGCAATACTGTGGGTGATAAAAGAGGGCTGGACTGGTCATGTGAGGGGGTCTGGCTCATATCTTTATTCTTCATGTCTGTGGGAAGGAACATTACTTTTAATGTCTCTTCATTTTTAACCCTTTCCGATCCTACGTTTGACTATGCTAGACATTGTAGAATGAGGGCTTTCTTGTCTAAACCCAAGGCCACCTAGGATAAAGGAGAGACCGGGAGCCCAATGATGTAGCATTGTGTGGTAGGTCACATTCGAAAAGAAAAGTATAATATTTCAATGGTGGATTGCAAGAACTCTCAACCACTGTATAAAGCCAGTGGGGAAATAACCACCAGACAATGCAGACCTGTGGTAAAAAAGGGATACAAATGAGGTTGCTGGGTTAGTGTGATGATCCTCTTAAGAACAGCAAAGCCTGGGTAAGGGCCACCAGAGACAGCAGATAGCTTACAGCCATGGTCATAATTGTTGGCACCCCAAAAAGTTTTCCAGAAAATCAAGTATTTCTCACAGAAAAGTATTGCAGTAACACGTTTACATGTTTAGCTATACACATGTTTATTCCCTTTGTGTGTATTGGAACAAAACAAAAAAAGGAAGGAAAAAAAGCAAATTGGACATAATGTCACACAAAACTCCAAAAATGGGCCGGACAAAATTATTGGCACCCTGAACTTCGTATTTGGTTGCACACCTTTTGGAAAAAATAACTGAAATCAGTCGCTTCCTATAACCATCAATAAGCTTCTTACACCTCTCACCTGTAATTTTGAACCACTCTTTCTTTACAAACTGCTCCAGGTCTCTCTTATTGGAAGGGCACCTTTTTCCAACAGCAATTTTAATATCTCTACACAGGTGTTCAATGGGGTTTAGATCTGGACTCATTTCTGGCCACTTCAGAACTCTCCAGCACTTTGTTGCCATCCATTTCTGGGTGCATTTTGACATATGTTTGGGGTCATTGTCCTGCTGGAAGACCCAAGTTCTCGGACGCAAACCCAACTTTCTGACACTGGCTTCTACAGTGCGACCCAAAATCCTTTGGTAATCTTCAGATTTCATTATGCCTTCCACACATTCAAGGCACCTAGTGCCAGAGGCAGCTAAACAACCCCAAAACATCATCAAACCTCCATCATATTTCGGAAAAAACGGAAGGTCCGCACCAGTCCAAGGTTCCAAGCTTTATTCGGACATATACATCAGCAAGACATTAAGACAAGCATCAGAGAGCTGACATGTTTCGAGCCATTCAGGCCCTCCATCATATTTCACTGTAGCTACTGTGTTCTATTCCTTGTAGGCCACATTCCTTTTTTGGCAAACAGTAGGATGATGAGCTTTACCAAAAAGCTCTATCTTGGTCTCATCTGTCCACAAGACATTTTCCCAGAAGGATTTTGGCTTACTCAAGTACAGCGTTGACAGCTTGAATTTCTTTAGAACTTGTTTGGGGCTGCTTATACACCATCCGAACTATACTGTGTTGAAAACTTTCATCAATTTTCTCTTCTGTCTATGCCCAGAGAGATTAGCTACACTGCCATGGGTGGCAAACTTCTTGATAAAGTTGCGCACTGTGGACAAAGACAAATCTAGATCTCTGGAGATGGACTTGTAACCTTAAGATTGTTGATATGTTTCCATAATTGTGGTTCTCAAATCCTCAGACAGATCTCGTCTCCTCTTTTTGTTGTCCATGCTTAGTGTGACACACACAGACACACAATGCAAAGACTAAGAGAACTTCTCTCCTTTTTATCTGCTTTTAGGTGTGATTTTTTAAATTGCCCACACCTGTTACTTGCCCCAGGGGAGTTTAAAGGAGCATCACATGCTTGAAACAATCTTATTTATCCACAATTTTGGAAGGGTGCCAATCATTTTATCCATGCGCATTTTTGGAGTTTTGTGTGACGTTATGTCCAATTTGCTTTTTTCACCCATTTTTGTTTTGTTCCAATACACACAAAGGTATTAAATTAGTATATAGCAGAACATGTTACTGCAGTACTTTATTTTCTGGAAAAAAATTTGGAGTACCAACAATTCCGGCCATGACTGTATGTCGATGGTTCCTGTGATAGTTACCCCAGGGTAATCTAATAGACAAAAAGTAGCCCAGGAGCCCTATGGTGCAGAATTGTTTAAGGTTCAGAAAAGCAAATTGCTAAGTATGTATATTCCCACAAAGGTGGGTCACAAATCCTTGCAACCACCATCAGAGCAGGAAGGAAATGAAGGGTCCCCGCTTGGTTTTCCAGGTCTATCACAGGAACTAGGTGATCGCACTCCGAATGTTCTTTAGGGCTACTAAAAAACTATCACCTCTAAAGAGGTGTGACAAGACCCTTAAAACAGGGGTGGAGGCACCCAATGCATAAAAGATAGGCTAATAAGCTGTTAATCTTGTCAATAGAAAGGTAATCTTACCTCTCTTGCAGAATTTGGTCCAGTTTATTGAAAAGGTCTTTTATTAGAGCACATAAAATTGACAGTGCATTCCATAGGTTCTTGCACGCTTCCTCAGGTTAGTGAAAAAAGCAGGCGCTTTAACTGCTATGGCTGTGTAGCAAGCATGAGCGCCTCTCTGTCAGTTGGTTAGTTGAGACTTCCGTTTGGCTTAGTTCCAAATAACAGGGACTTTGCTGTACGTGTGTAATTGGTAGCGGAAGCCATATGCTCACACAAGGCACATTAGGAAATCCCTTAAAAGTTGAAGCGGTGCATGCATATCTACGCATTTGTAATCTGATGGCAATTGTACATGTTCTCACATGAACTGTAATCATCCAAACAGAGGATAAAGCACTTGTGCCTGAGAACTGTCATGTTTCCACATTTTAAGGTTATAGTTCAATGCATGATTGTCCTCTGACCAGTTGTGGATCATTAATTTAATTTTTTGACTTTTGGTTCACTGAAAAGAGGCACCAGGGAAGATGAATTCAGAAGCGCACAACTGATGTAGGTGCATGCCAGCCTGACAGGTGAGTTAGCTCTGCTGTAAATAGTCTGCATGGGACCTCTAGTCACTTGGAGTGGAGACCTGGGGGTACAGTAGCTGGCTCATGGACCTCAGATGAACATTCAGGACTATCTGGGCAGGGAGGGTTTAGAAGCAAAGGGGCCACGTAAAGCAGCTTTAAAAGGGAGCTACATCCGGGGTCTGGTGGAGCTGTCTACACTTTTTCTATTGGCCCTGTGGCAAGGCAAGAAAGGAGGGGAACAGAGAGCGGGGGAGCGCAATAAAGTCAGGTAAAAAGGGAATTAGAGGTTTGGGTGCAGCCGGTACAGCCATAGGTTGTAATGTGAATTGCAGCTATAACGGTGCTCAGTCAATAATTTGGGTGCTGTTATGATGGAGCCCAAATTACAATAAAAACAGCATAATTCAGCTGCCAACAATAGCTGGAAGCCAAATTGCATCTTACCTCCAACTCAATGGTGGCCTAGAGATGGAATAGTAATTAATGTTGCTGGGGACTTTTGCAAAAGCACTTTGAGACATTTTTTTGGCTTTACCCTATACTGTCATTACATATATACATGGTAGAAAGGGGCCAGTACTGCTGAGGTCATCTTACCCATTACTCTCAGCAGGCATTGCAGTCCCCCCCCCCCCCCCCCGGGCCAATGGCATTGCGGGCACCACTGCACTACAGGGTCACTTTAATTTAGGGTTTAGATAGCAGTCTTCAAGTTCATCTTGCATGCATGTCCTCAGGGCCGGCACTTCCATTAAGGAAAGGTAGGCAATTGCTGCCTGGCCTCGGACTTCCCCTTAACTCTTAAAGAGACTCCGTAACAAAAATTGCATCCTGTTTTTTATCATCCTACAAGTTCCAAAAGCTATTCTAATGTGTTCTAGCTTACTGCAGCACTTTGTACTATCACAGTCTCTGTAATAAATCAATGTATCTTTCCCCTGTCAGACTTGTCAGGCTGTGTCTGGAAGGCTGCCAAGTTCTTCAGTGTTGTGGTTCTGCTATGAATTCCCCCTTCCAGGCCCCTCTCTGCACACTGCCTGTGTATTATTTAGATTATGGCAGCTTCTCTCTTCTCTCTTATCTTTTACAAGCTGGATGAATCGTCCTCTGAGCTGGCTGGGCTTTCACATACTGAGGAATTAGGCAAAGCTGTTTGCATGAAGAAACGAGCAGCCTGAAACTTCAGTGCATGAGAGATGCAGGGGGAAAGAAACACACAATGATCTCTTGAGATTCAAAAGGAAGGCTGTATACAGCCTGCTTGTGTATGGATGTATTTTCTATGTGTGGACATACTGTACATCAACCTACTTCCTGTTTTGGTGGCCATTTTGTTTGTTTATAAACAAACTTTTTAAAACTGTTTTTAACCACTTTTAATGCGGCGAGGAGCGGCGAAATTGTGACAGAGGGTAATAGGAGATGTCCCCTAACGCACTGGTATGTTTACTTTTGTGCAATTTTAACAATACAGATTCTCTTTAAGGGCTCCCCAGGGCCCCTGCACAATAGCAGCATTGCTATCTAACCTGTCCCTGCAGCCGGCACACTGTTCTGTTTTTTCGAGCTCCTGGTCTTCTTCCCACTGCCTGCCCCTTGTGAGTGGCGAATGTCTTTATATTCCCACATAACAAGCGCTGGCCACAGGAGGCAGACAGCAGGAAGAGGACGGAAGCAGTGCGCAGGCCACCAGGACAGGTGATATACAAATGCTAGTATTGTGCAGGGGCCCCAGGGAGCATGTAGGAGTTAAGATAGAGATCGAGGGCAGCAGCCAGTTCAGGGGGTTGCCTGGGGTGCTTAATTTGCTGGGGAAGGAGGGTCCTCAGGTTACCTTGACCCTAGAGCTCCATCGGACCTGGAACAGACACTGGAATGCCTGTGTGTGTGGTGATACTGGCTATTAATTTCTTTTCTGCCAATGAATAGTGCCCATATCTTGTGATAGTATACTGCATGTGTGCGTGCATGCGTGTGCGTGTATGGAGCAGTACTTCTAGAAGGTTTTTGTATCCGTTTTCATGTGCTTGAGGTGCATTAATCCTTAAAGCGGATCCGAGATTAAAAAGTACTGTATATTCTGGTGTATAAGACTACTTTTTAACCCTTGAAAGTCATCTGAAAAGTCAGGGGTCGTCTTATACGCCGGGTGTCATTGATGGCGGGTGATACGCCCTATCCTGTTACCGCCTCTCAGATCTCGCTGCTGAGCACTGTAGTGAATTGGCGCAGGCGCACATGTGCAAGATCTGTGAGGCAGAGGAGGTAGTAAATAGGATACAAGGGTGGGCCAGATGGGTTAAAGAGGCATGTTTTATGGGCACAGCGCAATCTATTCTTCCATACCCCTCTGATAAACAGGGAGACAGGGAGAGCTGACCAATCCAGACAGTCAATCGCCTATATACTGGGTACCACATACAGGACAGCACCAGTATCTGTTCATACATAGCACCAGTATATGATTTTTTTTAAAAATGTTTTTATTTGGTGTGCGTTGAAAGAGGTGTAGTCTTATACGGCGAGTATGTCCTAAACTCTATACTTTAACTGAAAAAGTTGGGGGGCCGTCTTATATGCCCAGTCGTCTTATACACCGGAATATACGTAACTATAACAAGTAACTTGTATATACAGGATCTTCTCAAAAAATTAGCATATTGTGATAAAGTTCATTATTTGCTGTAATGTACTGATAAACATCAGACTTTCATATATTTTAGATTCAAATACACACAACTGAAGTAGTTCAAGCCTTTTATTGTTTTAATATTGATGATTTTGGCATACAGCTCATAAAAATCCAAATTTCCTATCTCAAAAAATTAGCATATTTCATCCGACCAATAAAAGAAAAGTGTTTTTAAAACAAAAAAAGTCAACCTTCAAATAATTATGTTCAGTTATGCACTCAATACTTGGTTGGGAATCCTTTTGCAGAAATGACTGTTTCAATGTGGCGTGGCATGGAGGCAATCAGCCTGTGGCACTGCTCAGGTGTTATGGAGGCCCAGGATGCTTCGATAGCGGCCTTAAGCTCATCCAGAGTGTTGGGTCTTGCGTCTCTCAACTTTCTCTTCACAATATCCCACAGATTCTCTATGGGGTTCAGGTCAGGAGAGTTGGCAGGCCAATTGAGCACAGTAATACCATGGTCAGTAAACCATTTACCAGTGGTTTTGGTACTGTGAGCAGGTGCCAGCTCGTGCTGAAAAATGAAATCTTCATCTCCATATACAACTGTATATCTTATCTAGAGTTTTGCTGTATGTCACCCCTAAATATTGTATGTATCCTTATTTATTGTCCAGCGCTGCGAAATATGTTGGCGCTTTATAAATACAATAAATAAATAAATAATAAGTTTAGATAGTTTACACAGGAAATATAGCTGCAAACAGCTTTAATAGAAAATAATTATTTCTTCCTGTGATACAATGACAGCAGCCATGTTGTTTGTAAACATTACACAGAGGCAGGCTTATCTGTACCTTGATCATTAAGCCTGTGAAAAAAACCTAATCCCCCCTCCTCCCCTTTGCCTCTGAAATCAACGGCTAGTAACACCTCCCCCTCCTCCTGCCCAGACTAAGCTCCCATGAGCCCTTGCTACTGCCAAGGCTCTCTGAAAACCTGTGGGCGTGGTTTATTTAGTTTATAGGGAATAAGAGTATTAAATAAAAAACAAAAAAAGTATTTGGCTTGAGGAATGCCCTATAAACAATAGGAAAGGAAAACAAGTATGCAGTGAGTAAAAGTTCACCTCGGATCCACTTTAAAGAGAAACTCCGACCAAGAATTGAACTTTATCCCAATCAGTATCTGATACCCCCTTTTACATGAGAAATCTATTTCTTTTCACAAACAGACCATTAGGGGGCTCTGTATGGCTGATATTGTGGTGAAACCCCTCCCACAAAGAAATTCTGAGTACGTACTCTTGGCAGTTTCCTGCCTGTGAACCTTGCTGCATTGTGGGAAACAGCTGTTTCCAACTGCCAAAAAACATGCAGCAGCTACATCAACCTGCCAACAGTAAAAATGTCACCATGTAATAAATGTCAGAATGTAAATCAGGGATTTAAAAGATTTTACAATAGGCAAACACTGACTAAATCATTTATACATAATTATTGTAAAAATGAAGCACTTTTTTATTACATTATTTTCACTGGAGTTCCTCTTTAAGGCCTGTTTCCATTTACTTGAATTTCCTGCATTTCCTGCATGTGAATTTTGACAGGGAAATGCAGCTTATTGAAATCAATTAATCGGTCAGCACGCTGCATTTTTCCACATTGGGCATAAGATTCTCTATAGCCATGCATGGCACAGCTAGAGGGATTCAAATATTACTCGCATCATATCTGTGCCGGCATTGCATGTCACAAGACTCATGGCAGCTCAGTGGAAACGGGCCTTAAAGCGGATCCGAGATGAAAAACGAACTATAACAAGTAACTTGTCTATATATCTTATCTAAAGTTTAGATAGTTTACACAGCAAATCTAGCTGCAAACAGCTTCAATAGAATATGATTATTTCTTCCTGTGATACAATGACAGCAGCCATGTTGTTTGTAAACATTACACAGAGGCAGGCTTATCTGCATCTTGAACACTCAGCCTGTGAAAAAAACCTAATCCCCCTTCCTCCTCCCTCCCTGCTTCTGAAATCTCTGGCTAGTATTACCTACCCCTCCTCCTGCCCAGACTGAGCTCCCATGATCCCTTGCTACTGTCTGAAAATGCCTTGGCTCTCTGTAAACCTGTGGGCATGGCTTATTTAGTTTGTAGGGAGTTAGAGTATTAAAACAAAAACAAAAAAGTATTTGGCTTGAGGAATGCCCTATAAACAATAGGAAAGGAACACAATTATGCAATGAGTAAGCATTCATCCCGGATCCACTTTAAATCCTTCTTTAAAGGAACACTATAGTGAAAAAGTAAACAACAGGACTAGTCCATCTAATTATGGGGGATTCTAAGGGTTTTCTATGTTTTCAAAAGCTTCTCTTGAGCGGTAGTTGATACAGAAAGGGTAACTGCCAAAATAGTGAAATACCAGCCAGCCTCCCTACTCAACTTACACACTGTTTTGGCAGTTAGACTTAGCAACTGCCATTCAGGGAATGCTTTTGAAAACAAATAAAAACCTGAGAATCTCCCATGAGGGGATGGAGTAGTCCAGATTTTAACTGTTTACCTTTTTAACTTTTTACCTTTTTTCATATCTTGGTCCTTTAACCACTTGTCATTCCGGGGACAGTATATCTATGCCCCCAGTGGCGTAGAAATACGTATCGAACTTTTTAATATCTATGTCATAAGGGTATACTACTGTTTTGTTTTTTGTTTTTTGCATATAAGAGCTTGTAATTAGTGATGGACTCTAAACAGAAAGAAATACACCTTTATTTCCAAATAAAATATTGTCGCCATACATTGTACTAGTAAACTATTTTAAAGAGAACCTGAGGTGGGTTTATCAAATCATATTAGGACACAGAGGCATGTTCTGTATACAATGACCTGCCTCTGTGTCTTTTCATTGTTCCTCCAGCCCCACCTCCGGGCTCTGCTGTCCCCTATTAAAAAAAAAACGCCAGGCTAGTGACGTTGTGCAGATTGTCGCTAGCCTGCTATTTACTTCAGGCTGTTACTCACCGCCGCTCCCCCACCTCCTTTATAGTGTGGCTCCCTGCCTGTGTCCCTTCCCTCCCCGCCTCCGTAAGCCGATTGGAGGACAGTTCTCTTTAAACGTTGAAATAACCAAGACAAATGGGCAAATAAAATGTGTGGGTTTTATCCACAGGGGAATGTTTTGTTTTAAAACTATAATGGCTGAATACTGAAAAATAATATTTTTTTCCCATTTCTTTCTTATTATTCCCTTTAAAATGCATTTAGATTAAATTAATTCTTAGCAAAATGTACCACTCAAAGAAAGCCTAATTATTCGTGGAAAAAACAAGATATTGATCATTTTGTTGTGATAAAGTAGTGATAAATGTATTATCAAATGAAAGGGAGGAGCGCTGAAAGATAACAATTGCTCTGGTCCTTACAGGACAACTAAAGCAAGAAGTATAAGGAGGCTGCCATATTTATTTCCTTTCAGGGCTCTTTCACACCAAGACGTTGCATTAGATGCGACGTTAAGGTCGCATAACGTGCCCCTAACGCAACGCATGTTAGCTTTGAATTTGGACGTTACATTGATCTGCGTTATGCGTCTCTTGATGCGTACATGATGCGTACTTTTTGACGCATGCGGATCAAATAAAAACGGCGCATGCGGGACATTTAAAAAAAACAAAAAAACAAACAAATATTACTGAGCATGTGCAAACAGTCTAACGCAGCCAAATACGAGTATAACGCACAGCACGCTGCACTTTCATTTACCGTGCTGCGTTATACTCCAACGCAACGTGGGCACAGTGAACAGCCCATTGATTTAGTATTGCTGTGCGGTGGGCTGCGTTACAGGCTGCTGTAACGTGGGACTTTAACGTCCCACTGTGAAAGCAGCCTCGAACAATACCAGTTGCCTGGCAGCCCTGCTGATATATTTGACTGCAGTAGTGTATGAATAACACCAGAAACCAGCATGCAGCTAATCCTGTCAGATCTGACAATAATGTCAGAAACATATGATCTGCTGCATGCTTGTTCAGGAGCTACAGCTAAAAGTATTAGAAGCTGAGGATCAGCTGGACTGCCAGGCAATGTGCATTGCTTAAAAGGAAATAAATATGGCAGCCTCCATATCACTCTCACTTCAGTTGTCCTTTAAAAGGAACCTGAAACAAGTAACATTATTTAAAATAAACACATGACCTAGCTGCAAATGAATATTAGACAGACAAACACAGAACATTTATATTGCGCTTTTCTCCTGGCGGACTCAAAGCGCCAGAGCTGCAGCCACTGGGACGCGCTCTATAGGCAGTAGTAGTGTTAGGGAGACTTGCCTAAGGTCTCCTACTGAATAGGTGCTGGCTTACTGAACAGGCAGAGCCGAGATTTGAACCCAGGTCTCCTGTGTCAGAGGCAGAGCCCTTAACCATTACACCATCCAGCCACCATGTTACATGCTAACCTTACCGTCAGTTCCTCTCAGAAGCTCACCATTTTCTTCCTACAGTGATCCCTTCCAGTTCTGACAATATTTTGACAGAACTGAAATATACCAGTAGCTGTCAGTTATATATCAGCAGCACTAGAACAATTGGGATAAACACTGGAGAGCCAAAAATATTTATTATGCAACTCCATAAGGAGGAGCCTGCTCGGTCCACATCAACTAGATACAAAAAACACTGCAGTAGCGCCGGCTGTCTCATGCACATAAACTATAATTTATTGGTTGCCTCTTGCAAAAATATCCATTACATCAAAAACTAATTTAAAATCTTACACAGATGTTTAAAAACCGTACGGTTCCTGTCCAGGAGCTAATACATTACTGCGGGGGCCATTTGACATAAATAGCACACAACGATCGCCCAGCATACATGCCTATGCAAAAAGGTTGGTGCAAACGTCAAAAAATCGTTGCTCCTTCACCACATGTACACCCCACATGTGACAATTGCTGCCCTAAGATCCTGGCGATCATAGATATATTTTTTAGATTCACAATGACATCCTCAAGTAACGTTCCCTTTGCCATGTATGTATTACAAACATCACTTTCTATGTTTTCTTCAGCAGAGTCCCCTCAGTACATAGAGTATTCCAACTCTGTATGGAACATTCGGCGTATAGCTTACACTTGCTGCTTAGTTGGTGAGCTCCTGCCCACTTAACATGTATCCATATAGCTGCCGCAAAGTTCACATTTACTTCGGTGACATGTGGAGCAATTACTTATCCCGGATGTCAGCGCTGACATATATTTCGCCGCACGCTGGCGGCATAAGTTTGTATCCCCTTGGATCAGTGTGGAGGATGCGTGGTGTGGTTTTTCACCAACGGCCAGAAACCACGCCCATCTACGCGTTTCATCCCGCCCACTGGGACTTTCTCAAGATGACATATGATGCCACAATTCGCATCATTTCACTGCATATCTTGAAGATCTTTGCATACTTTCTGTGAACTGTTGTAATTTTATTGATATATATCTGCAATACAATGTGAATGGTTGTATGCAAAGATCTTCAAGATATGTGCCCAGTATGCAGTGAGATGATGTGAATTATACAACTCCCTCTAAGCAAATGAGATCGCTGAGGAGTGTTCTGTGATTGGGGCTGAATCAGTGAAAGACTGGAGGAGGAGGAGCCAATGTGCTGCATAAGATTAGCACTGCAAACAGTGGCATCATACGTCATCTTGAGAAAGTCCCAGTGGGCGGGACGAAACACTTCAATGGATGTGGTTTCTGACCGTTGGTGAAACACCACACCACACGTCCTCCACACTGATCTAAGGGGATACAAGCTTATGCCGCCAGCGTGCGGCAAAATATATGTCAGCGCTGACATCCGGGATAAGTAATTACTCCACATGTCACCGAAGTAAATGCGAACTTTGTGGCAGTCCAAGGTCAACAACTTGAGACAACATCCCTTTTTCCAGGGGATAGACTGGAGCGCAATGGAGGACGGGACAGCCTGCCCACCGTCCATCCTGCAAAGTGTAAGTATATGAATAAGATGTGAGTTTCAGCAGTGCAATGCTTTTCATTCTCTCTTCTGCCCCCTGGTGGGAGGTAGACGGAAATGAATTGCTGTAACTGCAAGTAGAAAAAGCTGTTACTCTCCAATATGCTCTCAGAACACACATTAATAAGCATTTCTAGACTTTGCTAAGGAACCTGACTAATATTTTCTTTCTCCACAGGCACCATCTGGAACTGAGCCATCCCGCAATATTAAGGCAGAAGTTCTTATGTCTGATTGCAAAGGGCCAAACCGCCAGCAGAGGATGAAGAAGATCCCTGGCTTCAGTTTCATCAGCGACAGATGGAGAGAGATGTAAAAGCACACAGCAAACATCTGAAAAGATTATCAAATCAGCTCCATCTATTACGCTTATAATAAATAATAATACATATTAAGCATAAAACAAAACAAGTGTCTTGTGATTTTATAAGGGGAATGATAGGAAAAAACCTTGTTAGGTATGAAGTCAAACAAAAGGTCATTCAAAGTTAAAAGTAAAAAAAATGAAGAAATGGATGCAGGGATAAAGAAAAAGGTAAAAGGCAGGACAAAGATGAAAAAATAATGTGATGAATGGGGTAAGGATGTAAAAATAAAGAAGGTGAGGGGGAAAATAAAGTGAATTGTGAAGGAGGTGAGGTGAAATAGAAAAGGGGATGAAAAAGAACCAGCCGTATAAGAGGAGAAGAATATAGTAAAAGAAGAAAAGGATGGAAGGAAGGAAAAATAGAAAAGATGAAGGGAAAATATCCCCCCCCCTCCCCCCATTGGAAGAGTCCAGGACCTTCCTTTCCCAAACTGTCCAAATGTCTTGATACTTTTTGGAGCAGTTCCTGTTCATATATGTAGTCATATAATCTTGTAGCCCATAACCCCAAGGTTGGAATTGGAGGTTTAGTCCACAGCCGAAGTATCTCCTTGCTGGCATAGAAGCATAATAACTGGAGCAAGGTTTGTTTATGTTTGGAAATGGATGACTCAGGCAGCTCAGCAGCATGAAGACGGGATCCATCTGCATTGAGCTATCCGTATAACCATCGTATAACATCCACAAAATCTCATTCCGAAAGGGGCCAACCTTAACAAAGCTCCAGAAGCCATTCATAAAAGTGTCACATTCCCTCCCACATCGGAAACAGATATCAAAGTTACTTGCATGCGTTTTATCTATTCTTTCAGGGGTGTAGTAGGTACTGTGGAGAAACTTAAGTTAGGTAACTTGATCTGTAACGGACACTACCATCTGAGTAAAATCTTCCACGATCTAATCCCAGTCTTCCCTATTCAGCTGAGGAATGTCAGTTTTCCACTTTTAATAACATTTTTACAACTTGGATTTGTGAATTGTGAGGACTTCATTGTAAGTGGTTTAGCTAGGTCCCAAAAATAACAATGCAATTCTAATCTATCAGACTCCAGCCAGGGAGGACAGGAGCCAAACTGTGAAGTAAAGGCATGGTGGAGCTGATAATACCTAAAGAACATTTTATTGGGTAGGTTAAATTGCTGTTTCAAGTCATCAAATGAGGAAAGAGTGGAACCCGACATGATGTGCCTGAGGTTTGTAATACCTGAGCGGGCCCACATTATTGGGTCTGGAATTGTTTGAAAGAGTGTGAGTTCAGGGTTGCCCCAGAGTGGAGTAAAGGAAGAGAGGCACTGATCCATGTGAACATTGAACCCTAGTACTCTTCCAAGCCTTAAGAATAGCTTTTATTCCTGCTGTAATACTAGGATTGGAGCTGGTACCCCAGAAGGGGAGGTTAGTAAGTTGCTCATATGAACCCACATTGGCAGCCTCAGTGGTAACCACCATGTTTTTAGCGGAAGAAGCACGACCTAGCTGACACAAGCAGCACTGACTAAAAATGCTTTTGAAAATGGGGCATCCTTAACCCATCTCTTTTCTTAGGAGGCTGCAGGGTCTCCAAAGTGATGGGAGTTGGTACTTGTCCAACTATAGTGTCTGTTTTGCAGAACAGCAATGTTTGCAACCAAAGAGGGCTCTGTCTAAGAATGTAGGTGAATGTGGGGAAAAAGGACATTTTCAAAATATTAACTACCCGACACAGATAAGGACAGTTCATCCCAAACCTTACATTTTTTTTAAAGTTGACTTGATTAACGATCAACTGTTTATAATGTTCAGGTTGCCTGGTTATGCGTATCCCCAGGTATTTAAATTGTTGCACAACCCCAAGAGGCAAATGATACACCACCAAGACTGATGGGTCCTCCAACAAAAAAAAAATAATGATGGATTTACTCCAGTTAACCTTGACCCCAGAAAAGCTTCCGAACTCATCAGTAATATGAAGGGTGGCCTATAAAGAGTTGCTGGGGTAATTTAGATATAATAGGATGTTATCTATATATAATGGGATTTTCTCATGAAGGGTACCAATAGGAAAGCCCAGCACATCTACATTTTAGTAGACAAAAACAGAATATTTTGAATCTAAAATGCAGACCTACCAACTTTTTAAAATAAGAAAAAGGGACGCTTTAGGCCCCGCCACACCTCTAGCAATGCCCAAACCACACCCCTCTTTATGTTTACCACAATGAATTTAGAAGCAAAAGACGTAGTTTTAATATTTAAACCACAATGGTCCATTCTATCATTATTAGTTTTCCTTCATTTTAACATTTAAAAATAGGAAATATATCAATTTAAATGATGGGAATACAGTTGATAGTCAATTAAACAAATTCTTCAGTAGAAAAAAAATATATATTTATACAGGTCTGTAGTGTACATCAGTCCTGAAAGAGGGACAAATGAGTAAGAAATAGGGACAAAGGGATTTGGTTTTCAAAAAGGGACCATCCTTATGAAAAAAGGACAGTTGGGAGCTATGAAAATGTATTCCAATTGCCTTAAACCATAGTTATAGTTGTGTTGCAGAACTCATGGAGAAACATGTGATCAGTTTGATCAGGTGATAGATTTATAAGTATTAGACTTCCTTCTATAGGCCACGCCCAGGAAACAGAAGTGAAACCTGATCATGAACACCCACGGTAAACAAAGCCTTATAAATCTATAACCTACACAAACTGATCACATGCATGTCTATGAGTTCTGCTACATACCAGCAACTCTACTATGCAGTATGGAAGGCAGGGTTAAAACAAAGTTGGGAAACTGGTCATATATTTGTGAGCGCTTGATTTAGCTAAATGCCTTCGTGACTGATTGTCAGGCAGGAAGCAATTGCTTTTTTACCAAAAGAGAGTGGTCAAAAGCAGGGCTGCACACCCTTCCAATGTTTGTGCAGGCTTGCAAGAGGGTAATCGCCTCCACAGCTCAAGCAAGAGTAGGAGGATGAAGCCACACAGCAAACACTACTTTCCTACGGTAATATTTATACCACAATCTTCCCAGTTATATTACCAAAAGTTATTTTAGAGCCCCACAAGGTCCCCTTTGTTACAGTATAATGGACAAGGCAAGACCTTGTCTTGTCCATTATCCCTTGACTAAGGGGACCCTGCAAAGCCCTGAAACAAATGTTGGTGATATGACTTGATTGTAACACTGTAGTGACGTTTGGTGTGGTGGCTGCATCTCACTACCTTTGCTAAGCAAGCGGCCAGGATGCCCAAAACCATTGTGTGTGTTGATGCATCCTACCTTAAAGTGAACCTAAATCAAACCAAAAAGGAAGAGTTTAACTTACCTGGGGCTTCTCCTCTGCAGCTGCCTTGTGTCCGCACCGTCACTGAGCGATCCTCCAGTCCCTCGTAGCGCCCTTCTTTATGGCCACTGCTCATAGAGATTTCCCCATACTGCGCATATGCAGAGCTCTCCCATCCACTGGAGTGCAATCAGGAGGCATACAGACCAGGGCCATGCATCCAAATAAAAGAGGGGCACTGAGAGAGACTGAAGGATTGCTTAGTGATCCAAATGGAGAAAAGAACATAAATCCTGTCAAAAATGTGGCTGCACTACCATGTATAAATCAACACAAATGTTTATTTGAATGCTATAACACGCATATTAAATCCATTTAAAACATCACATGTAAACATGAACAACCACCACAACGGTAATCTGTGGGGAAATACATAGTATCACAAATGCCTCACCTCCATAATTATTATTATTATTATTTATTTATAAAGCGCCAACATATTCCGTGGCGCTGTACAATGTAAGAAAACAAACAAGGGATACATAATGATACAGACAATGATATACATCAAATATGAACACTGATACAAAATACAGAACTGCTGATTACAATTTGATTTACCATGATGACTAAAATGTATAAATGTCTAGCAGAGTGCAAGCAATTAAATTAATAACATTCCATGACACAAAAGGGTGAGAGACCTGCCCTTGCGAGCTTACAATCTAAAGGAATGGGGTGGAAACAAGAGGTGGGGATGTATACAATATATGTACAGGCAGTGCGTAATTAGGTTATTTAGTGGGTGCATGGCCTAAGCTAGAGAATATGCTTGCTGGAAAAGGTGAGTTTTGAGGGAGCGTTTAAAGATTTCAAAGGTGGGAGAGTGGCGGATGTGCTGTGGAAGGGCATTCCAGAGGAGGGGTGAGGCACGTGAGAAGTCTTGTACACGTGAATGTGAAGAGGTAATTGTTGAAGAGGATAGAAGAAGCTCGTGTGCAGATCTGAGATTGTGGTTGGATTGGTATCTGGAGACTAGTGAGATGTACAGGGGAGAGAGACTGTGGAGAGCTTTGTAGGTTAGGGTTAAGAGTTTTAACTGAATCATCTCCTTAATTGGTAGCCAGTGAAGAGCTTGACAGAGAGGGTCAGCAGAGGAAGAGCGAGAGGAGAGATGAATGAGTCAAGCAGCAGAGTTCAGTACAGAATTGAGTGGTGCTAGTCGGTTAGTTGGAAGTCCACCAAGCAATATATTGCAATAGTTCAATCGAGATATAATAAGAGCATGTACTAACATTTTGGTTGTATCATGGGAGAGAAAAGGTCGGATACGTGCTATGTTTTTCAGTTGGAAATGGCAAGAGCTGGTTAGAGAGTTAATGTGAGGAGTAAATAGACAACACCCCAATAACCTCAACCACTAAGGCCCGCTGCTTGGAGGTTATACTCGACTCAGAGCTCTCCTTTAAACCTCACATTGCCTCATTAACCACCACCTGCTATTTCCAGCTCAAAAATATATTCCGTATCCGTCCCTTCCTCACACAAGAGGCCACCAAGATGCTTGTACATGCCTTAATCATCTCCCGCCTAGACTACTGCAACACCCTGCTCTGTGGCCTACCAAAAAACAGGCTAGCATCTCTCCAATTCCTTCTAAATTCAGCGGCCAGCCTCATTCACCTCTCCACACACTCTTCCGATGCAGCCCCACTGTGCCGTTCTCTCCACTGGTTACCCATTACCCAGAGGATCCAGTTCAAACTCCTGACTCTAACATACAAAGCCCTCCATGAGTTGTGCCCTCCATACATCTCATCACTAATCTCAAGATATTGTCCCTCCCGCAACCTCCGCTCCTCCCAAGAAATTCTCCTGGCCTCTAAGCTGATCACCTCCTCTCATACTCGCATCCAAGACTTTACACGAGCATCATCCCTTATCTGGAACTCTCTTCCACAGCCTGTACGTCATGCTCCAAACCTGGACATCTTCAAACGCACTCTTAAAACACACCTTTTCAGACAGGCTTATAACATTCTATAGCCCTTATTTACTTATTTGACACAATGTAATCAGAGGCAAAGGGTCACTGCCTCATCCATCCTCCACCCCCTTACCTAATGTGTCCCCCACTACCCACTAGATTGTAAGCTCGCAAGGGCAGGGTCCTCCTCCTAATGATTACTGTTTTTGTCACAATACTTGTGCTGCTTGGAACTCTGTTTTACAATTTGTTAGTATATCTATGTTCCCCTTGTCGTCTTATTGTGCTTTGTAAAGCGCTGCGGAATATGTTGGCGCTATATAAATAAAAAATAATAATAATAATAAATGAGAGAGAAGAATCAAATATTACCCCCAAGTACCGTGCTTTGGGAACTGATGTTATAGACGTGTTGTTAACATTTATTGTAATATCAGGCAAAGGGGTGGACAGGAATGGTGGGAAGACTATTAGTTCATTTTTATTCATATTAAGTTTTAAGAAGCGAGAGGACATGAAAGAGGAAATAGCGAACAGGCAGTCGGGAACCCGTGTGAGGAGGGAGTTAAGGTCTGGGGCCGAGAAGTACAGTTGTGTATCATCTGCATATAGGTGGTATTGGAAACGAAATGAGCTGATTAAGTTACCAAGACCGTGCATGTATATGGAGAAGAGGAGGGGACCGAGGACAGACCCTTGAGGTACCCCTACAGACAGAGGATGTGAAGAGGAGGCCTGATCTGAATAAGAAACAGTGAAAGACCTTCCAGAGAGGTAGGAAGATATCCAGGAGAGAGCGAGGTCCTTTATTCCTATAGATGAAAGGACCTGTAGGAGTAGAGTGTGGTCGACAGTGTCGAATGCTGATTACAGATCTAGAAGGATGAGTATGGAATAATAGCCTTTGGATTTAGCTGTGAGGAGATCTTTAGCTACTTTGGAGAGGGCTGTTTCTGTGGAGTGATTTGGCTGGAAGCCAGACTGGAACTGATCAAGCAAGGAATTTGCAGATAAATACTGACTTAGTTCAGCATGAATGTGGCGTTCAAGTAATTTAGATGCAAATGGGAGAAGTGACACTGGGCGGTAGTTAGCAAGTTCGGTGGGGTCTAGAGATGTTTTTTAAGTAGTGGTGTTACAACAACCCTCTTGAGTGAGGATAGAAAAATTCCAGTGAAGTGGTGTAATGGATTGCGAAGATGCCGCCGCGAGGTCTGGCAGCGGGGCGGCTGTCTCCGCATTCAGACCGGCGGTTTCAGCACAGCAGCATGCGTCTGGTTTGTCTGAGCCTTCTAGTGCACACAGAGGGAGGCAGGACCTTTATGCCAGTAGGAGAGGGATCAGCTGATCAGGTTGATCAGCTGATCCCAGCGCAGGCTTTGATTAGGCTGAAGAGAGCTGGGTGGCGCTGAGGAGCGCTTCACTATATATAGATCTCGCTGGTCAGTCTCAAGTTGTCTGCCGTTGCGAATACATACGTGTGAGCACTCAGACCATAGTCATATCCCACAGTGTGTTAGAACTAGGTGGACCTGGGAATTCACACTTAGCCAGATTACGCTTGTATTATACTTTAGACCAGTTCCAGGGTGTTGTGACCAAGGACCTCACACCCAAGCTTAGGATTACTGTGTGATTGCTGTGTTATACTTTAGACCAGTTCCAGAGTGTTGCGACCAAGGACCTCACACCCAAGCTTAGGATTACTGTGTCATTGCTGTGTTATACTTTAGATTAGTTCCTGGGTGTCGAGACCACGGACCTCACACCCCAGACTAGGACTCTGCTCTATTTCTGTTATGACTATTTGCTCTGTCGACCTCTCTATTGCCTTCTCATTCGGTACCCCTGCATATCTGCCTTGCTGTTGCCAGACCCTGCCTGTACCCGGTTACCGAATCAGCCTTCTGTCTCTGTACCTTATCTGCTCGTGTGTTGCCGACCTGGCCTGCCCGACCTTCCAGGCTGTCACTCACTCCTTGAGTAATCAGTCTATCTGTACTAGCAGTGACACAATTCCACCTAGTGTCAGTTGCAACTAGGACTCCTGCTCCTCAGGGAGTCCGTCCTGTTAGCAGCCAGTGGCCTCTTCTCCTGGAGTCCCCTGGCTGCAGTACAGTATATATCTAATCTCCAGATATCCCTGGTTGCCAGGTCCTCTCTATTCCCTCTCTCTAGGGGATAGTTCCTGCACTTCCCAAGGCCACCTGCCCCTCAGGTGGTTCTTGGTTAAGCTGCCTGTATCTCCCGCCTCACGGGAGATAGCCTACTGTTACACCAAACACTTACACTTTATTAGGTGTCCAGAGGTTAGTCATACTTGTATTATTGGTGATTCTGCAGATCATCCATAATCAGGTATACATCTGTATTGTTGATGATTCTGCAGATCATCAATGATCAGATTCTCTCTGTGTGCT
The DNA here is from genome assembly GCF_040937935.1 of Hyperolius riggenbachi. NCBI lineage: Eukaryota > Metazoa > Chordata > Amphibia > Anura > Hyperoliidae > Hyperolius > Hyperolius riggenbachi. The sequence goes on from NC_090648.1 coordinate 89,968,606, forward strand.
GACACCGATCGTTACAAGTGGATAATAATACCAGTAACCCTATAGGTTGTATTCAAAAGTTGAATCTGACATGGGAACTAAAGACTCAGGTCCAATGAATGAAATGACCTAAATGGTGTCCCTAAATCCCAAAAAGTGAAAGAGTGATCAGAATAATGCTGTAGATATGCTCAAAACCCATGAATGCATGGGATGTATATGAAAGTGCATGAATTTGGTCAAAAATATAGGAGGATAATTCAATGCACCAAGATGATTGATATACATTACATAATCCAGGACAAGATCCTCAGGTAAGATGGAAGCAGCTAGGGCTCCTGAGGAAGTGATCAATTTAGATCATGCCACGCGTGGAGCGTCTTGTGTGCCTCCCTCCACCCCCCACTTTTGGCTGCTAAATATTCAAGCCTGTGGTGTCTTATACATAAGAGAGAACATGTTAAGGAATGCTCCCTGAAAGACCTTTTTTTTAAGACCTTGGTGGTCCATGTCCAATGAACTGCATCAAACGCTTTTTCTGCGTCAAAAGTGACAATGGCACTGGACTTGTAAGTCTTAGGAAATGCCTTAAAGGGGCACTATGGCTAAATTCTTCTTATATTCTCATTTAAGAGACGTACGGCAGATCAGAGGAGCTGTAACAGCACTAATGTGCAGTTAGACGTTGGGTGAAACCTCTCCCATACATCAAAGGGGGAGATTACAACTTCAGATGAAAGGCAGCCTCCTCCTGCAGAATGGAATGTGCTGGTTCAGCGTCGCTTAGCTTTCTCTGGCGACGGGACTCCAGCACTGATTTAGGGTAAAGCAATATTGAAGCAGAGTTTTATTCAGCCACAATACAAGTCTTACACATTGCTACAATTGCACATATTTTATATTAAATGATAATATAAGAAGAATTTAGCCATAGTGCCCCTTTAACTGTTCTAGGATTGTCAATGATTTCCGTGTGTTTGCCACTGCCGCTCTTCCTCTTACAAAACCCACCAGTTCTTTGTGTATCAGTTTGGGCATTAGCAGCGCCAGTCTATCTGCCATTATTTTTGTCATAAGGGATTACATTTTTCAATGCGATCCGGTGTAAGGTACCAACGCAATAGCACCTTATATTGTGTTTCCACCGAAGAGGAGCTAATGGAACACATAGAGGTAAATTTCCGCATATGCTGAAAGTCTTTTGCCTCTAGTGTAATGTTGAGTTCCTGTTCCCATCTAAGGATGTACTGTGGCTTAGAAAAACAGGAGATATTGTGCATTTATAAAACAATGATATGAGGCCAGTAGTCCCAGAGTTTGAAGCACAAACATGCTCAGAGTTAGTTCTTGTGAGCAAAGACTCTTGCAATCCATTTATTTTGAAAAAATTAGAGCTCTGCAAATAGCGAAAAAGTTCCTAATTTTGATGTGAAATGAATGTATTAGTGTGTGGTGTAATATGTTAGGGTGTAATTTACTTTTTGGCCACTAGATTCCCCCCTCTGTTTATTCCTCTGTGTACTGAATAGTACACATAGGAAATAATGCGTGTAAGTCTTAGTTTTGTTTTTTTACAATGACCAAAGGCATCGAATTGATGCCAGTGATCTTTGACATATGCACTTATATCAATGAATGGGAACTGCATTCTCATTCAATGATTTCTCACTTATATCAATGATGAGAACCCCGCACGCATCGGCGAGCAGCAATCTTGCATAGTGGCAGATGAATATCTACAACCCAGGGACTTCAGATGAAGTCCTGCAGGGTATAGATATACTGCTTGCAGTACAGCAACTAGTTAGTCTCCTTAGCGGTAACCCCAAGTCAGGCTTGGGACAGAAATCTACAGCTCAGAGAGGTAACCCCGAGCCTGACTCATGGTAGCTGCTGGGATGTATAGCTAAACAGTGCAGTGTGGAGGCACTTCAAACTCACCTCCTCTAGGATCCAGATACTGGCAGCCGAATGGCTTTCAGTCCTCGGAGGCTCTTGGCCCCTCTGGTGAGATTACCGTCATGATGACACCCGGTGAAAGGAGGGAGAATTGCATTGCTGGATCCAGGGTAGGTGAGTAATGTGCTGGGCTGCTGCAGATTTCTCTATTATTTTTGCCTGCTTTTAGGGTCTAAAAGCGTGTGAAAAAATAGCATTGCTTTTAGACCCTACAATCCAGAAGTAGTCATACTGATAAGGAGGTTAACAATCACCAACATGTCAGATAGTGTGAAATCTATGGGGCATGGAGCCAGGGTGGGCTCAGCTAGGACTGGAGGAAGTAGAGTGATTAAAGTGGTATCATCAAACATTTGTAGGTAACGGGAAATTTGGATGCCCACTAGCAGCGAAAGTTTGGGTGCCACCACAGGCACCCCTTGAAATACCGAAATTGAGGGTAAATTTGGATGCCCACGGGCAGGGGGTGAAGTGGGTGGTTAAGGTTAGCTGTAGTAGGTTAAGGTTAGCTGTAGTGGGTTAAGGTTAGCTGTGGGAAGTGGGTAGTTAAGGTAAGACATGGGGGGGTTAAGGTGAGGCATGGATAGTGGGAGGGTTCAGTGTGTGAATAGCGTTATGTTCAGCTTTAGTAAAAAAAAAATCAGTATTACTGATATTTTACTAATATTACTATTATGAGTATTACTAATATTAGGTAATTGAAACTCTGCATTGCTGGCCTCAGTGGAGGATGTGAGCTGTTGGTGTGTCCATCTGATTAGGTCCTGGAGACTGCACATTGGTGTTATAAGCTTTTATGACATTACACATTTTGTAAGGGTGATCCTCTTATTTGCAGTTTTTATAAAAAAAAAAATGTAATGCACTATAGAGCGCCCCCTTTGTTTCTGGCTGATAGTGAAACTAGCCTGGCTGTGGTGATGCTAGCCAGTGGCCTGGCTGGTGCTGAAGAGTGCAAGAGATGGGCGGGAGGGCGGAACTGCAGACGCATTACATTGCCCAGCAGGTAGAGGTCACACGGGGTCAGGCAGCCTATGAGGGAAAAGTGAAGCTCACTCATCCCTCACTGGTTTCCTGGCCCCATGTGACGTCTGCTTCTGGGCAGTGCAATGCGTCGGTAACTCTGTCCCCTGCCCGTCTAGTGCACTCTTCTGCCCCATTCGCCAGGTATGAATTTTCTGCACTGCGTGCCACCAACTGTAATGGCGGTGATGCGATGCAATAGCGTTGGGGCTGCGGGCGACATCTGGGGCACCACTGATGTAGATTCTGGGAAGTGTCCCGAATGTATAGGTCTAACAACCCACCTGCTTGCATGGTTCCTTTGTGAATGTGTGCTATTTCTGCTGTGGTGAATAGCTAGCAGAGTTCCTTACTGCCTTGTCGTGTCAACGTACCATAGCTGCAGTTGCTATTGGTAATGCTCCTTCTAGTCCTGCCTGTCTGGACATTGCCATCACTGGGGTTGTTAGAGGTGGACACTCCTTCTAGTTTTGCCATGTGGGCGTACAATAGCAGCAGATTCTGTTGGTTACACTCCTTTCTGTTCTGTCCAGACTTTTGTTTGTATTTGTGTGGACATTTATAATGGATACGATAGTGATTGGATTGATAAACGTTCCCTCCTGCCTGTCCTTTTTTTGTTATTTTGGCGTTTACCAGAAGCTCAGAGCTGCGGTCGCTCTGAGTAATCTTCCTCCCAGTTTCTTGTGTGTTCACTCCTGCTGAGATCTGAGTTGGCTACTCAACAGTGCATCCTGCCCTTTTTCCTGATTAAAGGACTTACGAGGCAAACACACAAAAAAAAGTTAATTACCTCATGGCCATTGCAGTGCTCCTAGCAGACTATCAGCGCCTGGCCTGTCACTGTGTGGCTCTCTGTTAGCATTATCCAAGCTGTAGTTCAGGCCCCGACCCTGCCCAGGGTCGCCCTATCAATTTGCGATCAAAAATGCCGCTTTAAAAAAATCCTGCGTCTGCGCAGTTCTTAGTCGCTAGTGTGGCTGCGCAGGTTATCTGGCCTGTTCCCGGCCCATCCTCGCTCCCTTCACTCAGCTCTGTACGTCATGTGGGCGTGTCCGCGCGACCGCCCACATGACTGATTAAGGGACAAGTCACGTCTCCCCACGCTCAGCGCTGCTTGTCTCGGCTGAGGGGGCGCAGCTAACTTGTCCCTCAATCAGTCATATGGGTGGCCGTGCGGACACGCCTACATGACGTACAGAGCTGAGTGAAGGGAGCGAGGACGGGCCGGGGATAGGTCAGATAACCTGCGCAGCCACACTAGCGGCTAAGAACTGCGCAGATGTAGGATTTTTTTACAGCAGCGTTTTTAATCGCAAATTGATAGGGCAGGGTCGGGGCCTGCACTACAGCTTGGATAATGCTAACAAAGGGCCACACAGTGACAGGCTAGGCGCTGATAGTCTGCTAGGAGCACTGCAATGGCCATGAGGTAATTAACTTTTTTTTGTGTGCTTGCCTCGTAAGTCCTTTAAGCCCAGAATTGCCTTGCCTAGTGGGTTCTGGTGGTACTCCTGTCTTCCCTGCCTAAGCCTCTAAACCTTGCATGCTAGGTCCTGGTTGTAACCATAGTTGTGTAGGCACAACTTATCTCCTGTTGACACGGGGCTTGGCTTTAGGTGAAGAGCATGGTGTCAGATTGGGGTATAGAAGCTGAAGGAAGGCGAGAGGGAAGCAGGAAATTTCGGGACCCGGCTAATTGTGCCGAATTGTGCCTGTGGTGGGGCAATTTGGGCCCCACCACAGGTACTAATGCAAATATTGGTTATTGGGCGGCAAAAGCAAAAATTTGGGTGTCCGATAAATATTGTTTTGAAAATTGGACCATTATAGTGTATGAAATGTATTTTATTTTCAGAGCGTTTTTGAAGTTTTTATCATTTTGAAAATTAGAAAGTTATTGTCCCATTGCGATTTTATGGTTTGGTGTCAGGAAGGGAGGAAGTTTAAGAGTCGGGAAGGGAGTTTTAGAGTTATGTGTCAGGAAGGGGAGTTTTAAGGTTAGGCATTGGAGAGGGGATGGTTCTGTGTGAGAGTAGGGTTAGGTTTAGTTGTAGTAAAATATTGGTAAAATGTTTCAGTGTTTTACTATCATCATTACCACCGTAAATATTTTTTGTTTCACCTGGTGCCCAATTCACAACAGTATTTATCAGTTGGGCTTATATCAGCTTCACCTGGAGCCCTGTTTTCCTCAAACCCCCCACCCCCCATTTCATGCACACGCTGGAAGAAGTTAGAAGCCATGGGCTTCATGGCTGCATTTTATACACTTTAAAGGGACCCTAAGCAGACCCTTAAAATGAAAATCTGCACTTACCCTGGGGCTTTCTCCAGCTCCCAGTAACCGCGTGGTCCCTTGGCGTCCTCTGGGTACCCTCCATGGTCCCACTGGCGGCCCCGTTATCCTGGTAAAGTCGTGTGCAACTACGTGCACATTGCTGTAAGCCTCCTACCCAGTTCAGTCTTTCGAGGGCTGCATATGTGCAGAAGATCAAGAAAAGTGTGTGGACGGGCCATGCATGCACAGTTGCTCACAACTTCTTCCGAAGTCAACAGGCTAATGGGGGCACCAGAGGGACAATGGAGGGGACCCAGAGGATGCTGAAGGGACCTCACGGGCTACAGGGGCTATAGGAAGCCTCAGGTAAGTGCAAATTTTCATTTTAAGGGTCTGCTAGGGTCAGGGTACTGTACGTACTTTAATTTCACTAAGCAATGTTTAGGATAGCAAGATGAGTACTTATTAGCTTTTTTCTTCAGAGGCATACCTGTAAACAGCGATATCACATTAATCCCTTGAGGTTTCAGATCTGGTTGGGCGTGAGCTCTGATACGCTTTATTGGTCTTAAAGAGGAAGATGAAGTTTCACAGCCAGAGATTATGATGTACAGTTATGCATATTATACGAGCAGCTTTGTCTACACTTTTCACTTCTATATTTGTACGTAGAGTTTCTAGTTGCTGGAAAAAGATTTGCATTATGTGGACTACGAAGACCTGAACACCGGAAAAAGAAGTATTCATTATTAATAGAGAGACACAGAGACGAAATGGCCAACGTTTATGGCAATTCAAATTACAGAAAAAAGCAAGGTAAGACAAATTCAGATTATTTTTAATGCTAAATGCAGCAGAGCAAGCACTACCAGAGGGGCAAAGTGGGAAATTATTTATTTAAGTATTTATGTAGCAATGACATATTACGCAGTGCTGTACAGAGTATATTGTCTTGTCACTGCCTGTCCCTCAGAGGGGCACACAATCTAATCCCTACCATAGTCCTATGTCTATGTATGTATCGTGCAGTGCATGTATCGTAGTCTAGGGCCAATTTAGGGGGAAGCCAATTAACTTATCTGTATGTTTTTGGGATGTGGGTGGAAACCTGAGTGCCCAGAGAAAACCCACACAGACATGGGGAGAACATACAAACTCCATGCAGATAGTGCCCTGGCTGGGATTCCAACTGGGGACTCAGCACTGCAAGGCGAGAACCCTAACCACTATGCCACGGTGCTGCCTATTACCCAAAAGCCCCTGATCCAGCTGCCGGGCCCCACCGGGTCACCCCCAACTTAAAGAGTCAGAGGCCAATATGAAAATTACCTTTTCTCCTGAGTTTTCTCCTCGGTCATGTTTTCACAAGTTGTCAGTAACATACCTTTTAAGCCACCAAAAGCAAGAAAATACTCAGAATAATTTTAATAGTACTTTTCTCCCTACTTTTAGGAGGAGAAACTGCAAAATATCGTCTTTAACAATGAATATATATTTATTTCACCATCTGATGCCTAACCATAAAACCCCTTTCCTGATGCCTAACTCTAAGACCTCCCCTTTCTGATGCCTTACCCTAAGACCCGCCTTCCTGATACCTAACCCTAAAACCCCCATCCTGATGCCTAACTCTAAGGCCTCCACATTCTGATGCCTTACCCTAAGACTCCCCTTCCTGAGGCCTAATCCTAAAACCCACCTTTCTGACTCTTAACCTTAAAACCCCCTTTCTCCTCCACAAATAATGTAACTAACGAATACTGTAAATTTAAATATAAATAAAAATAAATTGAAAAATGATAATTTACTAAATTATAATTCTCAAAACGAATTTTAAAACGATAATCACCAAACTGATAATTCTTAAAACGAAAAATTTCATTTGGACGGGACTGGTGCCTGATAATTTCTACTTTTGGTGACCAATAGCCGATATTTTGCATTAGTGCCTATGGGACACCCAAATAGTCAATTTGCTACAGGTGCCCAAATTTCCAGAGTACCACATTAAAATATAACAGAAGCATGGTGGCTAAGTGGTTAGCAATCTGTACTCGGAGGTTAATGGTTCTGATCCCTACTAGGTTACTACTGGTCATCTTGTATTCACATGGATTTTCTCTGGGAGTCCCAATCCTTCCCCCACTCCAAAACCTGCTGACTAGAAATGATCTATGATATTGCAAATATTTCTGACTGGTATGCAGATTTAGGGCTTGTTCACACCTAGGGCGTTTTACAGTATTTTTAAGCGCCGGCGATTTTCTAAATCACCCTAAAATCGTTTGTGCAATGATTCCCTATGAGAGAGTTCACATCTGAGCGGTTTGTTTCTGATCCGCTCAGCAAAGCGCTGCTTTTACAATTTTTAGGGTGATTTTGCTACAATGGAAGGTATAGTAAAAACGCAAAACGCTCACAAAATCGCTTTGTGCGGCGATTATGTTCGTGCTTTTAAGAAGGTCAAAGAGTTCACTTCCTGATTTGCATCAGGAAGTGAAAAAACAAATCGCTCTTAGTTAGCGATTTCGATTTTAGATTTGAGCAAAGCCTTAAAGAGAACCCGAGGTGTCTTTAAAGAATGTTATCTGCATACAGAGGCTGCATCTGCCTATACAGCCCAGCCTCTGTTGATATCCCAAACCCCCCTAAGGTCCCCCTGCACTCTGCAATCCCCCATAAATCACAGCCGTGCTGTGAGGCTGTGTTTACATCTGTAGTGTCAGTCTCGGCTGCTCCCCCGCCTCCTGCATAGCTCCGGTCCCTGCCCCCGTCCCTTCCCTCCAATCATCAGGGAGGGAAGGGATGCAGGCGGGGACTGGAGTTCTGCAGGAGGCGGGGAGAGCAGCAGACTGACACTATAGAGATAAACACAGCCAGCTCTGACAAGCTGTTTGTCAGCAGCGTGGCTGTGATTTATGAGGGATTGCAGAGTGCAGGGGGACCTTAGGGGGGTTTGGGATAGCAACAGAGGCTGGGCTGTATAGGCAGATCCAGCCTCTGTATGCAGATAATATTCTTCAAACCCACCTCAGGTTCTCTTTAACCACTTAAGGACCAAGGTGATAGAGATCTACGCCCTGTTTTGATGGGCTCCTAGTTGGCAGGGCGTAGATCTCTATCACCGGCGCCGCCGCTCCCCGCCGCGATCGTCTGCACGGAATCCGGAGCTCTTAGCTGTCTTATGACAGCTAAGGCTTCCGGGTATCGGCAGGAGCCGTCACTGATTGGCTCCCTGCCGTGTGATCGCTGTGAGCCAATCACAGCGATCACCCTCCGAAAGGCAACATAGTTGCCGTTCCGCCTCCCTCTCCCTGTCACTGTGAGGATCTTTTGTGACAGGGAGAGACGCACAGCCTGCAGCCGTGACAGGCTGTGCGATTTTACCAAAAATAACACTTTAAGATACATTTATTTATCCCGATCTCCCCCCAATTCATCCCTTGATCCCCTCCCAACCACCCATATATATATATATATATATAATATATAGCTATATATATATATATAGTATATAGCTATATATATATATATATATATAGCATATAGCTATATATATAGTATATAACTATATATATATATATATATATATATAGTATATATATATTTATATATATATATAATATTTACTGGATTGTGATTTTATTTACTGTGCTTTACTGCAGTTAGATAGGGGTTAGTATAATAGGCAGGGTATATAGTGTTTAGGGTATAGTGTAGGGTATTTAGGGTTTAGTATATAGTTTAGTATATAGAGTAGGGTATATAGGGCTTAGTTTATAGTGTAGGGTATATAGGGATTAGTATATAGTGTAGGGTGTATAGGGTTTAGTATATAGGGGTTAGTATATAGTGTAGGGTGTATAGGGTTTAGTATATAGGGGTTAGTATATAGTGTAGGGTGTATATATAGGCTTTAGTATATAGCGTAGGATATAAAGGGTTTAGTATATAGTGTCGGGTATATCGTGTAGGGTAAATCGGGTTTAGTGTACAGTGTAGGGTATATAGGGCTGTATATCAGTAGTGTAAAGGGTGGCATATAGGTTCAGGGTTTATACGCTTACGTATATAGTGTCAGTGTGGGGTCTGATATTGTCTGTGCATATACAGGCTTGTTAGGGTATATTGTGTCCTTTATATTGTGTCCTGCACTATATACGTGATGGCGAAGAGATCTTTTACTGCTCAGCAGATTGTAGATCTGATCTGCCAGTCTGGGGAATCCAGTGAGGAATTAAACTCTGAAGAATCAGAGTCTGAAGATTCAGACTCAGAGTTTGAGCCAATCCCTGACAGTGACACCCTACCAAGTGAATCGGACGTGGAGGAGACTGAGAGTTCTGAGACAGCCATGCCAGAGCAGCCAAGCACTAGTCAGGAGCAGGAAGAGAGTGTCGCAACACCCAGACAGAGACGCCGCAGGCAACAGAGCGCTTCAACTAAACGTCGCCGCACTGACGTACCGGAGGAATTGCTTCACCCCGTGTGGTCGCCTGCCAACCTAGAAGCACCCTCAATTCCTCCTTTCACAGGCCAGGCTGGAATTAAAGTGCAAACGGCTAACCTCTCCCCAATTCAATTTATGGAACTCATAATCACTGATGAGCTCCTCGGCTCTATTGCTGAGCAAACAAACTTATACGCTCAGCAACACATTGCTGAGAAACCGCAATCCAGCTATGCGAGGCCTAAGAACTGGTGGCCCACTACAGTGGAGGAAATAAAAACATTTTTAGGCCTCACAATAAACATGGGCATTACCAAAAAACCAGACCTAAAACGGTATTGGTCGAAAAGACCAATTCAACATATGGGGATTTTTTCGCAAACAATGTCGAGGACACGTTATTTGACCATCTTGCGCTTCCTCCATTTCTGTGACAATTCCCAGTACCAAACCGGAGAAGATCCAAATATTGATCCCCTATACAAAATTCGGCCCCTAATTGACTACCTATGGCAAAAATTTTCAGAGGTATACGTGCCAGAAAAAAATATAAGTATTGACGAGTCCCTGGTACACTTCACTGGTCGACTTAGGATCAAGCAATACATCCCTTCCAAGCGTGCCAGATATGGCATAAAAATTTATAAGCTTTGTGAAAGCAGCACTGGCTTTACATGCGCTTTCCGAGTGTACGAGGGAAAAGACAGCCAGCTGGATCCACCTGGGTGCCCACCTTATATGGGCACAAATGGTAAAGTTGTCTGGCATCTGATTCACCCTCTCCTGAACAAAGGATACAACCTGTACCTAGACAGCTATTACACCAGCATCCCACTATTCAAACATTTAGCGAGAGAGAACACGCCAGCTTGCGGTACCATCAGATCCAACCGCAAAGGCTTCCCTCAGAGCCTTGTCAACAAGCGACTCAAACCTGATGAATCTGAGGGTCTCCACAGTGAAGAGATGCTGGCTCTGAAGTACAGGGGAAAAAGGGACGTATATATGCTTTCAACCATACATACTCCTGAAAGCATAACACCCAGGACTGGAGCACAAGAGAAACCTAAATGTGTTCATGAGTACAGCCAATATATGGGTGGTGTAGACCGCAATGACGCGGCAATGAAGCCGTACCTGGCCGCACGCAGTGGCGTACCTAAGGAGCTATGGGCCCCGATGCAAGTTTTACATTGGGGCCCCCCAAGCACTCTATATATAACAATTGATTTGGCGCACCAAAACCTGCCAATGGCAACCACAGTGTCAGAGGTGCAAGAAGGGAATGGGGAACAGTTTGTTAATGATTACCACTATAAAAAGTATCTATAGAAGTGATTACTATGAGCACAGGACCAATAGAGAGCTAATACTGTAGTTGAGGGAGGGCCCTTCGGGGCCCCTCAAGCCCAAGGGCCCCGATGCGGTCGCTACCTCTGCACCCCCTATTGCTACGCCCCTGGCCGCACGCAAAACCAGATATTGGTATAAAAAATTAGGCTTATACTTGCTGCAGTTGGGAATTTACAACAGCTTTATACTATACAAAATGTCAAAAAACCCTCTCAGCAATTTAGAATTCCAGGAGGAAATAGCTGAATCTCTCATTTCCAAAGCTGCAACTCACCCTGGCAGAAGATTTGATTCAGTCGAGAGACTTTCTGGATATCATGTTCCAGAAATTATACCACAGACGGGGAAAAAGCAATACCCCCAGAAAAAGTGTAGGGTCTGCACTAAACAAAAAATAAGGACGGATACACGATACCATTGCCCCGAATGTCCCGAAAAACCAGGACTTTGTTTGAAAGACTGTTTCAAAGTGTACCACACCTGCCTACATTTTTAACTTGGATTGTCCTTCAAATTTATGGTACACAAAGCGCCAGTAGCCACACATAGGCGATATAATTTTATTCAGAAGGAGCAACTGAAACCCCCCGCCCAAAAAAAATTGCTACATTTATTTTTTCTTCCCAAACATTCTATTCAAATTGAAGTATTGTAGGCATTCACCCCACAAATGATTCAGTAATTCCTTCTGAATAAAACGATACCACATATGCGTGGCTAGACTATTGCTTTAGTTCAAAGCTGTGCTGAGAAGAAGTTGTCAATTATTGAACCTTCAAAGACCATAAATCACACGTTTGCAATTTCCAGCACGGCCCGCTTTCAATTAAGTCTGAGGTAAAAAGTCCCTCAATTTCCCACCAAAATGAACCCATTTTGTAAACTAGACCCCCTGAAGTATCCATCCGTGGGGGCATTGATGATTTTGACAGCACATATTATTGGTGGAAATTGATGGAATGTATAAGGACAAAAAGAAAAATTCATTTATTTTATTCAATTTCCACCAATAATCTGTGCAGTCAAAATCATCAATGCCCCCATCGATAAATACCTCAGGGGGTCTATTTTACAGAATTTGACAGACTCTTTACCTCAGACTTCATCAAAAGCGGGCTGTATTGGAAAATGCAAGCGTGTGATTTATGGTCTTTGAAGGTTCAATAATTGACAACTTCTTCTAAGCACTGTATTGGACTAAAGCAATAGTCTAGCCACACATATGTGGTATCATTTTATTCAGAAGGAATTACTGAATCATTTGTGGGGTGAATTTCTACAATACTTCAAAGCGTGTCTGTCACAAAACAGAAAAACTGACATGTCTGAATAAAAAAATGATTTTTTCTTTTTGTCGTTATACATTCCATCAATTTCCACCAATAATCTGTGCAGTCAAAATCACCAATGCCCCCATCAATGGATACCTCAGGAGGTCTAGTTTACAGAATGGGGTCATTTTGGCGGGAATTTGACAGACTTTTTACCTCAGACTTCATCAAAAGCGGGCTGTGCTGGGAAAAGCAAGCGTGTGATTTATGGTCTTTGAAGGTTCAATTATTGACAACTTCTTCTAAGCTCTGTATTGGACTAAAGCAATAGTCTAGCCACACATATTTGGTATCGTTTTATTCAGAAGGAATTACTGAATCATTTGTGGGGTGAATTTCTACAATACTTCAAAGCATGTCTGTCACAAAACAGAAAAACTGACATGTCTGAATAAAAAAATGATTTTTTCTTTTTGTCGTTATACATTCCATCAATTTCCACCAATAATCTGTGCAGTCAAAATCACCAATGCCCCCATCGATGGATACCTCAGGAGGTCTAGTTTACAGAATGGGGTCATTTTGGCGGGAATTTGACAGACTTTTTACCTCAGACTTCATCAAAAGCGGGCTGTGCTGGGAAATGCAAGCGTGTGATTTATGGTCTTTGAAGGTTCAATAATTGACAACTTCTTCTAAGCTCTGTATTGGACTAAAGCAATAGTCTAGTCACACATATTTGGTATCGTTTTATTCAGAAGGAATTACTGAATCATTTGTGGGGTGAATTTCTACAATACTTCAAAGCATGTCTGTCACAAAACAGAAAAACTGACATGTCTGAATAAAAAAATGATTTTTTCTTTTTGTCGTTATACATTCCATCAATTTCTACCAATAATCTGTGCAGTCAAAATCACCAATGCCCCCATCGATGGATACCTCAGGAGGTCTAGTTTACAGAATGGGGTCATTTTGGCGGGAATTTGACAGACTTTTTACCTCAGACTTCATCAAAAGCAGGCTGTGCTGGGAAATGCAAGCGTGTGATTTATGGTCTTTGAAAGTTTAATAATTGACAACTTCTTCTAAGCTCTGTATTGGACTAAAGCAATAGTCTAGCCACACATATTTGGTATCGTTTTATTCAGAAGGAATTACTGAATCATTTGTGGGGTGAATTTCTACAATACTTCAAAGCATGTCTGTCAAAAAACAGAAAAAACTGACATGTCTGAACAAAAAAAATGATTTTTTCTTTTTGTCGTTATACATTCCATCAATTTCCACCAATAATCTGTGCAGTCAAAATCACCAATGCCCCCATCGATGGATACCTCAGGAGGTCTAGTTTACAGAATGGGGTCATTTTGGCGGGAATTTGACAGACTTTTTACCTCAGACTTCATCAAAAGCGGGCTGTGCTGGGAAATGCAAGCGTGTGATTTATAGTCTTTGAAAGTTTAATAATTGACAACTTCTTCTAAGCTCTGTATTGGACTAAAGCAATAGTCTAGCCACACATATTTGGTATCGTTTTATTCAGAAGGAATTACTGAATCATTTGTGGGGTGAATTTCTACAATACTTCAAAGCATGTCTGTCAAAAAACAGAAAAAACTGACATGTCTGAACAAAAAAAATGATTTTTTCTTTTTGTCGTTATACATTCCATCAATTTCCACCAATAATCTGTGCAGTCAAAATCACCAATGCCCCCATCGATGGATACCTCAGGAGGTCTAGTTTACAGAATGGGGTCATTTTGGTGGGAATTTGACAGACTTTTTACCTCAGACTTCATCAAAAGCAGGCTGTGCTGGGAAATGCAAGCGTGTGATTTATGGTCTTTGAAAGTTTAATAATTGACAACTTCTTCTAAGCTCTGTATTGGACTAAAGCAATAGTCTAGCCACACATATTTGGTATCGTTTTATTCAGAAGGAATTACTGAATCATTTGTGGGGTGAATTTCTACAATACTTCAAAGCATGTCTGTCAAAAAACAGAAAAAAACTGACATGTCTGAACAAAAAAAATGATTTTTTCTTTTTGTCGTTATACATTCCATCAATTTCCACCAATAATCTGTGCAGTCAAAATCACCAATGCCCCCATCGATGGATACCTCAGGAGGTCTAGTTTACAGAATGGGGTCATTTTGGTGGGAATGTTACTATTTCAGTGACTTAGTGCTTCAGAGAAGTGATGTACAAAGCAGAAAACAAGCATTGTAGATTTTGTTCACTGAAAAGCAAAATTACACTTTTTTCACAGTCTCTACAATGTACCAAAGATGTAAATAGTTTTCATTTTTTTGCACATATATATTAGAAACATATGGCAGAATACATTTTGAAAAGAATTTATGTTTTAATTCAAGATATATACATATTTTTGGTTGAAAATTTCAAACAATATACATTTTTTTACTTTTTTTTAGCATAAATTCTCTTAAAAAACATATAAAATTACATTATCAATATAATTAAGTGGTATAGATAAAAAGCCCTATTTGTTCTGAAAAAAACAATATCACATTTGTTTGGATAGACCAAAAATTTACTGAAATATCTAAACTCAAACAAAGCATGTCAAAACCAAAAAAAACGCTCTGGTCCTTAAGGCCATTTTATATGTTGGTCCTTAAGTGGTTAATGAAAACTGTGTGCAACCTACCACTGGGCTACTCTCACTCACATTATCGTTTGCTGTAAGATTTTTTTTTACAATTTTTTACATTTCTGCTAGGTTTATGAAGGACCAGTGACAAGTGAATATGACCATTTTCTTTTTGTCATAATTTTGGTGAAATGTCACATTTTTGCACAGATTTAAATAGTCGCAATATATATAGTCATATAAAATATTTTCACACAGATGAAAAAAGTGTGAAAATATGTGGGCATGCAAATATATATATATATATATATATATATATATATATACTGTATATATATATACTGTATATATATATATATATACATATTCAGTGGTTTGCAAAAGTATTCAGCCCCCTTGAAGTTTTCCACATTTTGTCACATTACTGCCACAAACATGAATCAATGTTATTCGAATTCCACGTGAAAGACCAATACAAAGTGGTGTACACGTGAGAAGTGGAACGAAAATCATACATGATTCTAAACATTTTTTACAAATAAATAACTGCAAAGTGGGCTGTGCGTAATTATTCAGCCCCCTGAGTCAATACTTTGTAGAACCACCTTCTGCTGCAATTACAGCTGCCAGTCTTTTAGGGTATGTCTCTACCAGCTTTGCACATCTAGAGACTGAAATCCTTGCCCATTCTTCTTTACAAAACAGGTTCAGCTCAGTCAGATTAGATGGACAGCGTTTGTAAACAGCAGTTTTCCGATCTTGCCACAGATTCTCGATTGGATTTAGATCTGGACCTTGACTGGGCCATTCTAACATGGATATGTTTTGTTTTAAACCATTCCATTGTTGCCCTGGCTTTATGTTTAGGGTCGTTGTCCTGCTGGAAGGTGAACCTCCGCCCCAGTCTCAAGTCTTTTGCAGACTCCAAGAGGTTTTCTTCCAAGATTGCCCTGTATTTGGCTCCATCCATCTTCCCATCAACTCTGACCAGCTTCCCTGTCCCTGCTGAAGAGAAGCACCCCCAGAGCATGATGCTGCCACCACCATATTTGACAGTGGGAATGGTGTGTTCAGAGTGATGTGCAGTGTTCGTTTTCCGCCACACATAGCGTTTTGCATTTTGGCCAAAAAGTTCCATTTTGGTCTCATCTGACCAGAGCATCTTCTTCAACATGTTTGCTGTGTCCCCCACATGGCTTCTGGCAAACTGCAAATGGGACTTCTTATGCTTTTCTGTTAGCAATGGCTTTCTTCTTGCCACTCTTCCATAAAGGCCAACTTTGTGCAGTGCACGACTAATAGTTGTCCTATGGACAGATTCCCCCACCTGAGCTGTAGATCTCTGCAGCTCGTCCAGAGTCACCATGGGCCTCTTGACTGCATTTCTGATCAGCGCTCTCCTTGTTCGGCCTGTGAGTTTAGGTGGACGGCCTTGTCTTGGTAGGTTTACAGCTGTGCCATACTCCTTCCATTTTTGAATGATCGCTTGAACAGTGCTCCATGGGATGTTCAAGGCTTTGGAAATGTTTTTGCAGCCTAAGCCTGCTTTAAATTTCTCAATAGCTTTATCCCTGACCTGTCTGGTGTGTTCTTTGGACTTCATGGTGTTTTTGCTCCTAATATTCTCTTAGACAACCTCTGAGGCCCTTACAGAGCAGCTGTATTTGTACTGACATTACAGTACACACAGGTTCACTCTATTTAGTCATTAGCACTCATCAGGCAATGTCTATGGGCAACTGACTGCACTCAGACCAAAGGGGGCTGAATAATTTGGCACACCTCACTTTACAGTTATTTATTTTAAAAAAAATGTGGAATCATGTATGATTTTCATTCCACTTCACACGTGTACACCACTTTGTATTGGTCTTTAACGTGGAATTCAAATAAAATGGATTCATATTTGTGGAAGTAATGGAAAACTTCATGGGGGCCGAATACTTTTGCAAGCCACTGTATGTATATATATATATATATATATATATATATATATATACCGTATTTTTCGTCGTATAAGACGCACTTTTTCTCCCCAAAAAATAGGGGGAAAAAGTCCCTGCGTCTTATACGGCAAAGGCAGGGAATTCCCGACTTAGAAACGCCCGCCGATACGGACCGCGACCCGCCGCCATGTCGGGAATTCCCTGCCTGTGTGGCTGCACCCGACCGTTGCCTCTGCCCGCTCCCCATGCCTGTAATGTGCCGGCGTGTGTAATCAGTTCCCTCCCGCTGTGTGGCTGATCTCTGCGTGCCCCCGCGAGTGTCTAATATGCCCGCTCCCCCGCCTGCCTTATCTCCCTCCCCCATGTGAATGCTGGCCCCCCCCGGGTGTTAATCTGCAGCGGCTTACCTTTCCGCCATGCCCGCGAGGATTGGAGACCTCCTTCACAGCCGCGCATCTCGCTCTAGTGATCGGCATGTGATGATGACGCAATCATCACATGCCGATCACTAGAGCGAGATGCGCGGCTGTGAAGGAGGTCTCCAATCCTCGCGGGCATGGCGGAAAGGTAAGCCGCTGCAGATTAACACCCGGGGGGGGGCCAGCATTCACATGGGGGAGGGAGATAAGGCAGGCGGGGGAGCGGGCATATTAGACACTCGCGGGGGCACGCAGAGATCAGCCACACAGCGGGAGGGAACTGATTACACACGCCGGCACATTACAGGCATGGGGAGCGGGCAGAGGCAACGGTCGGGTGCAGCCACAATTTACAAACACACACGGGGGACACAGGCACATGGGGCAGGCATAAGCGACACAGAGGACACGGCAGGCATGGAGGACACAGGCACATGAGGGACACATGAGGCATGCATAGGTGACACATGGGGACACAGGCACATGGGGCAGGCATGAGGGACACACAGAGGACACGGCAGGCATGGGGGACACAGGCACATGAGGGACACATGAGGCATGCATAGGTGACACATGGGGGACACAAGCACATGGGGCAGGCATGGGTGACACATGGGGCATGTATGAGGGACACAGAGGACACATGGGGCAGGTATTGGGGACACATGGGGAGACAATGGGACACAGGAGGACAACATTTGAGGGTAACATGTACAAGACTCTCCTGGAATATGGACGCACCAGGTTTAGTATAAATCTTTTTTTTTTCTGTTTTTTGCCCTCTAAACCTGGGTGCGTCTTATATGCCGGAGCGTCTTATACGGCGCGAAATACGGTATATATCATAGGCAAGCACAGGGGGGGATTACAGCTGCCCAGAATCCTCCCTCTGACCAGGGTCGGTGCAGTGTCTGGGGCCAGGCACAAGTTACCAAACCAAAATATCTGCAGATATCCTGCAGTTCACAGGACCACCCCCTTTCTTTCACTGCTACAGTTGACATTGGATGGAGCAGCAGTGTGTGTACAGAGCATGGAGCAGCAGTATGTGTACAGAGCATGGAGCAGCTCTGGGGAACATAACAGTCAGGTGTGAGCACAGCCCTGTGCCCTGCTGTGTGAATGCTTCACTTTCCCCTTCATTAGCAATGCCGGCTGACCTCATTATTATCTGTATCCAAACTGCTCCTGACTGATCCCATCGTCGATCGGTAGCAGATCGAACATTTATTGTCAGATCATGTCAGTCAGACAGGAAATTGCATTATGTGTACCCAGCATGATGTTCTACCATATTACTATACTGTATTGTGCGTGGCTGAGTGAGAGCATTCCGGAATCCCCTCCTTAAAAATCCTGGGTTTGCCCCTATATATATATATATATATATATATATATATATATATATATATATATATATATATATATATATATATATATTCACAAAGAAATATGGCCATGTGAAAACACGTTTTGAAGAAATGTAAAGTGTATTTTCGTAAAAAATTTCACAATTTTTTTTACTTCAGGCAAAAATGTGAATTTCAATGCGAAAATTACTTTGGAGAAAATTGCACCCCAGGGCCGTGTCACACAAGAGACTTTGTAGCTGCTGCTATAGTGTCAGGTTTTTAGCAACCACTACATTGGCTAACATTAGTAACAGCTGCTTGGCATCTTAGTAGCTGTGGGGGAGATTTATCAACGCATCACCGACAGTTTTGTCTTCTTAATCTGTTCTAACCATCATTCTGCATGATAATACGAACGTTCTTAAATCCTAGTAATAGTGGCAGTTTAGCGTGGATTTCTAGAGCTGCACTACAGTTAAGAGAAGTGCAAATCCATCCCTAAACTGGCGCAGATTAAGAAGTGCTTGAAAGCAGTTCTACAGCTGTAGAACTGCGGGCTAGACATGATTGCAGATTGCAGGCTATCCATGATTTGTGATGTGCCCCTCCCACCTGCTGAATTCCTCCTCAGAGCCTGCTGCCATCAATACAGCAGGTTTGTTGGTTACCTCAGCAACAGGATTTCCCCTCACACTGCACTGTCTGAGAAACCTTCCTAGCTCCTCCTATTATCCGGTTCAGCGCCGCAGTGCCGAAAATCTCATCCGAGCAACGTTCACCTCCCATTCATTCGCCTATAACTTTATTGCTACTTATCACAATGAATTGATCTATATCTTGTTTTTTCCGCCACTAATTAGGCTTTCTTTGGGTACTACATTTTGCTAAGAATTATTTTTTTCTAAATCCATTTTAACAGGAAGATTAAGAAAGAAATGAAAAAAATTCATTATTTCTCAGTTTTTGGCCATTATAGTTTGAAATTAATATACGCTACCGTAATTTAAACCCATGTATTTTATTTGCCCATCTGTCCCGTTAATTACACCATTTAAACGATGTCCCTATCACAATTTATAGTGCCGATATTTCATTTAGAAATAAAGGTGCATTTTTTCAATTTGCGTCCATCACTATTTATAAGCTTATAATTTTAAATAATATAATAACATACTCTCTTGACATGTATATTTAAAAAGTTTGGACCCTTGGGTAACTATTTATGTTGTTGTTTTTTTTAAATTGTATTTTTTTTATTTATTTTTTTAATAAAAAATGTATGTGGGTAATTTTTGGTGTGGGAGGGAAACTGCTTATTTTACATGTAAAATAAGCAAATTCTTTAATTAAAAATGTATGTGGGTGCAGTTTACTATTTGGCCACAAGATGGCCACAGTGAGAAAAGTCCTGGATGCGAACGACCTCGCATCCAGGAACCAAAATTCAGAGGAGTTGTTTCCTGGGGGCAGAAATACCACGCTCTCTGGAGAGAAAGCGTCGGTATTTCTGCAGGGAAGTTAGATCGGTGAATGGGAATTATATTCCCATTCACTGATCGGGGGGCTAGTGGCGGGCGCGCGTCCGATCGCGCGCACCACGCATTGAAAGCAGCAGTGCCTTTCTGGACGAGAAAGCTCGTCCAGAAAGGCCGAACTGGTTATACAACAGTTTTAGAAGGAATCTGCACTATCTAATGATTTCTTAAGATGCCTGAGACAGTTCTGCATGGATTTCTAAAAACCTACTAATATTTTGTCTCAGACACGCTTGATAAATCTGGCCCTGTGACTTGTAGCCACAATAACGTCTCTCATTTGACATGGCTCTAAAAGGTAGAGTTTTTGTTAAAGGAGGGATTGTCACAAAATCAAATTCCATTTACCCACTGCACTGTGCTTCATATGCAGCCTGCAGTCTTAAGGCTCATACACACGGGGCACAACTGTCGCCACAAACACGTGGCACTTGCATGTCTGGGCGACAGTTGCCCCGTGTGTACAAGGCGCGCACCCCAAACTGTCGCCGGAGACAGCAGTTGCCGTGCGATTGAAAAGTTAAATCACCGGCAACTTCTGTCTCCGCAACTGTCGCTAGTCCACCACGCGTACTGCGTGTGTATGTGCGGACTAGCGACAGCTACCCACAGCCAGAAGGGAGCTTCCAGCGGGGGGACGAAACTTTCGCCGACAGCTTCCGCCCCGTCTCTGCCTGCGTGTGGACAGCTGTCGCTCAGGCGGAGCTGTCGCCGAGCTGTTGCGCACACGTCTCCTTTGTGCTAGCAACAGCAACAACGGTGCCCCGTGTGTATGAGGCTTTACCCTGCATTGCAAGCACTCCAATCTATTCAGAAAATTTTCTGCTGTAGTAAATCCTATCTCAGTAAGCCTGGCTCTATTTTTGCCATTGCCAACATGAAGGAAGCTTTTCATCACCCCTCCCACATTCCTGCTCCTCACCGATTGGCTGAGGGCAGTTCAGTGAGCTGCTGAAATCACAGTATGTCAGATGAACTGCGGCATGTGACTGGAGCACGTGCACTGGGAACATAGGAGAAAAGCGTGCATGTGCACAACGAGGGTGGATCTGACATAGAGTACATGCGCAGGCAAGTACTGTACCTCCGGATCAAAGGTCGGCGACTTACCAAGGTTGCGGCTGCTAGCAGAGCAATTCACAAATGTAGCCCCTCAGGAGACATTAAAAAGCATGGTGAGGCGCTGCACACATCCCCACACATCTCCGTAGCCCCCAATCGCACACAGCGGTTCAGCTTTAAAGCGGTTTAAAACCTAAAGGAATACAGATACCTTAAAACAGATTTTAGTATCCTAAAGATATTGTTATTCTAGTTCCTCTGCAGTATACCAACAGCAGGAATGCTGGGATTGTATGTGTATGTTATGTCCAGCATCACCTGCCTGTACAATATTATCTCCCCATGAATCCCAGCAGTGACAGCTAACCACGCATATCCTGCTGAACAGAAAACTCAGCTATATCCATTCTTAATGTCCAGCGCTGCATAATATGTTGGCGCTTTATAAATACAATAAATAATAATAATAATTCTTTCAGAAACATATGCGCACAAAATAGTGGAGATAGCAGACAAACAACTGTACAAAATCTTCACTTTAGACATACATGGGTAAAAAATATATGGGTCTTTTTTTTTACAGTTTGCTGGGAGGGTTTCCTAATTGGATCATATTGCCACCTGCCTCATTATTTCTTTCTGAATTAATCTCAAATTGATATGCTTAACCACTTCACCACTGAGGGGCTTTACCAGAGCAATTTTCACCTTTCAGCGCTCCTTCCATTCATTCGTCTATAACTTTATTATTACTTATCGCAATGAAATGAACTATATCTTGTTTTTTTCGCCACCAATTAGGCTTTCTTTAGGTGGGACATTATGCCAAGAATTATTTTATTCTAAATGTGTTTTAATGGGAAAATCGGAAAAAATGTGGGAAAAAAATTATTATTTTTCAGTTTTCGGCCATTATAGTTTTTAAATAATGCATGCTACTGTAATTAAAACCCATGAAATGTATTTGCCCATTTGTCCCGGTTATAAAACCGTTTCAATTATGTCCCTATCACAATGTTTGGCGCCAATATTTTATTTGGAAATAAAGGTGCAATTTTTTCAGTACAATTACAAGCCCATAGTTTATAAAGTAACAGTGTTATACCCTCTTGACATAAATATTTAAAAAGTTCAGTCCCTAAAGTAACTATTTGTTTTATTGTATTTTTTTTTTATTACAAAAAATAAATAAATTGGGGAATGTGGGAGGTAATGAGTTAATTTATTGTGTAAAATTAATGTATTTGTATATGTAAAATGCTTTAGGGTGTAGTTTTACTATTTGGCCACAAGATGATTTGTTCATGCGACCTGTAAGCGTCTGGAAGTACGCATACAGGAAGCAGAATGAGGCTGGGGAAATCACAATGATTGCGCTGTTTCTCATAGAAGCAGCAGATCATTGCGGGGGCTTAGATCAACGAACGGGAATGGATTTTCCCGTTCATTGATCTCCGGGCGAGCGGGCGGTGGCGTGCACGAGTGGCGAGAGCGCACGCACGAGCGGCAGGAGCGTGGACATCGGCGGTAGCATGGGAGGTACGGATTTCCTTATCCCTTGTTTTTATAAGGGTGGAAAAAGGGACGGAGAAATCCGTACCGCGCGGGGTAAAGTGGTTAAAGTGACACTGAAGCGAAAAACAACAACAAAAAAAAGGTATGATATAATTAATTGTATGTGTAGCATGGATTATTAATAGAAAATGAGTAGCAACGAAAAGAGTCTCATATTTTTATTTTTAGTTATATAGCTTTTTTTTTTTTTTTTTATAACATTGCATTCTTTCATATTTGCAATTACAAACAAAACTGCGGCAAAATGTGGGGAGCACTTCCTTGTAGAGGCAGAGCTTTGTGTAGTAGCTCTGCCTCTACTGTTGTCAATCGCCGTTGATAGCCACCTCTCCCTGCCTCTCTCAGTCTTCTTTCAGTGAGAGGGACGGGAAGAGGCATCGATCAGCGGGGATTGACGTTACTGGAGGCAGAACTACAGCACCAAGCTCTGCCTCCCCGGGCAGCAAAATCCACGACTTGGAATTTGTGGAATTTTGCCCTGGGATTTGGGGGGTTTAATGACATTGTTCTGCGGCGGGAATGCGGCGTTTTGGCACTGCTGATATTGCTGAAGATAAATGTCAAATAAAAAGAGGATTTTTAGAAGGCTTTAGACACTCCTTAAATCTGTCTTTGACTTATGCTTTGATATATAAGTACATCAGAAAATAGGACTGTATCTGACCCAAGTTGGGTCGGAGAGCTCAGTGTAGCTCTTTTGCATAGATAACAACTGAAGTTTCTTAACTCTTCCTTTACTGGAAACAATACGAAACTTGCTGCTTTGCTACTAATGTTCAATTTCTTAGCTGTACTATACATACAATTAATTATTTCATAAGTTTATTTTTACTTCAGATTCCCTTTAAAGGACAACTGAAGTGAGAGGGATAGGGAGGTTGCCATTTTGATATCCTTTTAAACAATACCAGTTACCTGGCTATCCTGTTGTTTCTCTGCCTCTAATACTTTTAGCCACAGGCCCCGAAAAAGCATGCAGCAGATCAAGTTTTTCTGTCATTGTCAGATCTGACAAGATTAGCTGCATGCTTGTTTCTGATGTTGTTCAGACACTACTGCAGCCAAATAGATCAGCAGGGCAGCCAGTCAACTGGTATTGTTTAAAAGTAAATAAATATGACAGCTTCCATATTCTTCTCCCTTCAGTTGTCCTTTAAAACTGTTCCTATGTCAAATAGTCTGTGTCATTCAGAAAAATGCTATGTCACACCCTGGCTTGCAATAAATGCCAGTTAAAATCTTGTAGTCTTGAGTCTCTTGACTTGGAAGTTTGGTCTTCAAGCACCTCTGATACAAATATATGGACTATAACAGTAAAGAAAATGTAATCGTTGATTTTATTCTATAATAGTTTACTGTCAACTGCGTTTTGCCTGTCTCTAGGGAGTTTATTTTTAGCTTGGGCCTGAGGTTCTCTAATTCCCTGTTGTGTTATGGCAGGAAGAAGGTAGTGGGTGGCTTTATGGGCTGCTAACCATGAAGAAAGGGCAGAGTGACTCAGACATAACAGTAAATAAAGAACATTTTCCATACGTGTTTGGCGTTATCACTAGAACTCTGCATAAGAAGTGGTTCATACCTTACCAAAAGTTATCCTAATGCCAGCCATGGTGGATCCCAAGCAGTGGCGTAGCAATAGGGGTTGCAGAGGTAGCGACCGCATCGGGGCCCTTGGGCCAAAGGGGCCCAGAACGGCCCTCCCTCAACTACAGTATTAGCTCTCTATTGGTCCTGTGCTCATAATAATCACTTCTATAGAAGTATAGCGCCCCAGTATAGCCAGAATAGTGCCCCAGTATAGCCAGTATAGTGAGCCAGTATAGCCAGTATAGTGCCCCAGTATAGCGCCCCAGTATAGCCAGAATAGTGCCCCAGTATAGCCAGTATAGTGAGCCAGTATAGCCAGTATAGTGCCCCAGTATAGCGCCCCAGTATAGCCAGAATAGTGCCCAAGTATAGCCAGATTAGTGCCCCTTCTATAGATACTTTGAATAGTGGTAATCCTTAACAAACTGTTTCCCATCCCCTTCTTCTACCTTTGACACTGTAGTTGCCCTTGGCAGGTTTTGATGCACCATATCAATTGTTACGTATAGAGTGCTAGGGGGACCCCATTGTAAAACTTGCATCGGGGCCCACTGCTCCTTAGCTACGCCACTGATCCCAAGGCTCCATAAATACTGAGTGTGAAAGTCAAACAGTTGCTTTTGTCCTGGAGAGAGTGGAAGAGGCATAACTGAAGTTTGACGCAATCATTGATAAAGTAGAAGTACTCCATTCAGCGCAACCAAACCACAGTGTTCTTGTATTACAATTCCACCCACACTAAAGTGTTGCTTCAATAATAACATATCAGCATGGTCCCTGATAAGGTTCTTGAGGTGCAAAAAGGGACTAAGGCTTCTTTTTCCACTGCAAAACGTTGTTGACCTATTTTGATGTGCATTTTTTGTGCGTTTTCGTTTTTGTAACTGGTAAGTGTTGTCATTATTTTTGAAAATAGATACTAGTGGTTGAATCAATACAAAGCGCTTTTCTATGCGTTTTTCTTGCGTTCCTATATTTTACATCGAAATGCAAAACGCATCATAATCGCACAGACATGCGTTTGCGTTTTTTAAAACATTGGAACGCAGCAGTGAAAAAGGCCACCCAAGATTCTTATTTTAAACAGGCTGCACTTAAAGAGACACTGTAACATCAAAAAGATCCCCTGGGGGGGTACTCACCTCGGGTGGGGGAAGCCTCAGGATCCTAATGAGGCTTCCCACGCTGTCCTCTGTCCCACGGGGGTCTCGCTGCAGCCCTCCGAACAGCCGTCGACAGACCCGACTGTTGATTCAATACTTACCTTTCCAGGCTCCAGCGGGGGCGCTGTGGCTGCTTTCGGCTCCGAAGTAGACGGAAATACCCGATCTCAGTCGGGTCCGCTCTACTGCGCAGGCGCTGGAGACTTGCGCCTGCGCAGTAGAGCAGACCCGACGGCGATCGG
The DNA here is from genome assembly GCF_040937935.1 of Hyperolius riggenbachi. Classification (NCBI taxonomy): domain Eukaryota; kingdom Metazoa; phylum Chordata; class Amphibia; order Anura; family Hyperoliidae; genus Hyperolius; species Hyperolius riggenbachi. The sequence continues at coordinate 89,994,425 of NC_090648.1, forward strand.
GTATTTCTGCCTACTTCGGAGCCGACAGCTGCCAGAGCGCCTGCGCAGGAGCCGGGAAGGTAAATATTTACGCCGCCGCTGTACAGAGGGCTGCAGCGAGACCCCCGAGGGACGGAGGACGGCGTGGGAAGCCTCATTGGGACCCTGAGGCTTCCCCCACCCGAGGTGAATACCCCCCAGGGGACATTTTGATGTTACAGTGTCTCTTTAAGAATCAGCAAACGCATGCGTTTTGCGTTTTTGGCAAAACCGCAGCTAGTGGAAAAGGGCCCTAAAGCACTTTTCAGGCAGGGGTCTCACTTGTCGGCTTTCATGCGCATTTTCTGCACAGAAAACCTGATTTCAACTGAGAACTCATGTTAATCAATGGGCTAGGTCACATTTGAATGCAGATTTCGCACGCAGAAAAAAAAAACTGACATCTTGCGCAATTTGTCAGTTTTTTCTATAAATTAAATTAGCTGCTGAAAGGCAGGGGTCACACTTGTCTTTCAGTTTTCTGAAAAGTGTAGAAAACTGAAAGACAAGTGTGACTCCTGCCTCAATGTTTACTGCAAATGTGCCTATTGGGCATGGTGCACATCACACCACACCCATAACTGGGGAAGCAGGGCGTAAGAAGGTGCAATAGCGGCATCATGTTGTTGTGTCTTTAGAGGAGGCATGGTCAGGCAGTAAGATCTCCTGAAATGCAGGAGGCATCCTGTACCAGTACAGACTGCAGATGCAGAGGGTCAGGGCATAGACAGAAATGTAATGAGAATCAGAATCATTTATTATTCGCCAAACACAACTGGGTCATACCTGGAATTGGGTTTGGCACAAAAACGGTTGGAGATAGCACGCATAATACATGATATACAGTATGATGTACAGCAGTATAAGCAAATACATTAAAGGAAAGTGACTCAGTAAACAATTTATTGATTGGACACATAATATACAAGGGGCAGTGACTCATTAGGCAGTTTATTGACAGAAATCCGTGTGCCAAGAGTTCAAGAGGTTGACACCCGAGGGAAAAAAAGTGTTTCTGTGTCTAGGTGGGGATGGCCTGAAACCTCCAACCTGATGAAAGCAGACTGAAAAAGTGGTGGCCTAGGTGTGAGAGATCAATGGCTCCAATTATATCAATAATTAACAAAAATATTTATATATCTAATCCATCTTAGTCTCTCATATACTCAGAATTGATATATTAGCATATCAGTGACAAATGATGAATTCATGAGAGGCAATCCTTTATAATAGCGTCCCTATCCCTGTGCCCTCCTTTGTCCCTGTGATCGTGCATTTGGGGTGGGGCGCATGCGTGGCATGTGGCTGTAGGCATGCTCCAGGCAGCAGACGGGCGCACCCATGTGCATGTGCGTGGGTCAGGGCCATGTGCAGCAAACATCGATTGGCCCAGTGCCCATTATTTAATGGCCGGCCTTCTTAATAGTGTTTCCATAAAACGCAAATAAATCAATAAATAAATGATGCACCATCTCTAAAACATTGAGTAGCTGACATGGGGATTGATTCACTAAACCGTGCTATGACAAATAGCACGCCTTATCAGAGGTAGCTCGCCTTAACAGAGATAGCATGCCTTATCAAAGTTAACACACCTTATCAGAGTAGCAAAGTGAGCGCTACAAACGTATGCCTGCTAATTGGCAATGGCATTCGTCCTGCCCTGAGCCCCTGCTGGTTTGTAGCACTCGCTATACTACTCTGATAAGGCGTGTTATCTTTGATAAGGCGTGCTATCTCTGATAAGGCATGCTATCTCTGATAAGACATGCTATTTGTCATAGCACGGTTTAGTGAATCAACCACATGATATGAAAACTTGTCGAAGAAGAGGTATATAAAAATTCTAGATAATAAATAGTGTGCAACCTTGTTAAAAGTGAATAAAGAAGGATAAGTACAGTGAGTATTGCACAATAATAAGTAAAATGGATGCTGCAAGGGAAAAGGGAAGATACACAAAGTGAGTACACTGTGCCCAAAGGAGGAGACTCACCACAGATGGATCAAGTGGGGGAGAAGGAAACCAGAGGGTTCCTCCTCAGGTCTCTCGATGCGTACGTATGGTTGAACCGCCGGTGAGCTGAATGACGGCTATGGCTGTAGCAACTCAAAGAGAGATGTAATTCGGGGTTTGGTGATCACCAGATCCCCGTATTACTTTTGCGCACACTGTGCTATGATTCGGCGCTCTCTCCCCCCTTGATCCATCTGTGATGAGTCTCCTTCTGGGACAGTTTACTTAGTTTGTGCTTCTTTCTTTTTACCTTGTGCAAGAGTTCAGTTCCACTTTAAATATTGATATACAGTAATTGGAGAGGGGTGTACTCATTATTTTTAACCAATTTTTTGTTGATTAAATTGTGTGTGGTTAGAACATTCAATAAAATGATTGCATTATAGTCTTTGGGGCCATACCCATTTTTTTTTTTTTACAAAGCTATTCCCATTTTTTGGACACTATTTTTCATTTTTGTAATTTAACATTTTTGGATGGTGCTCGTATTATCTTCTAATGATTGATTTCCTCTGTTATTATGTCATCTGTATGTGCCCCACCTCTCTGTGTCTGCCACATTCAGAGCCAAGCCATTGCTCCTCCATTGCCACAGCATGCTTTGTACATTGTCTGAGGGATATCACTCCACCACCTGGTGCCAACCTCAGGCAGCAACTCCAATCATGGGAGTAATATGGCTCAAATTAAAGGACAACTGTAACCTTGTAAAACAAAAAAGTTTGATACTCATCTAAGAGGAGAGAAGACTCTGGATCCCTTAGAGCCTTCCCATTCCTCTCTATGTCCCCTCATTTCACCGTTGGACCTCTGTTCAAACCTCCCACCCACTGCGTCTTGGAAGTCCTCAGGTTTCCGAGTACTTCCAAAGGCAAGCGCAGCACAGACAACCGTTGGGACAGGAGGACAGGCCAGGAAGTCGGGTGGGCGTGTGCGTGGGGGCAGACAATTTCTGTCGTTTGTGCAAAATAGAACATAATTGATTCTCCCTTGATCCAATAAAATGATTAATTTGAATGGTCCATTGAACAGGAAAATTGAGTAATGTATGGGCACCTTTAGGTTGTATGTTTTACTCAGGATGAAGTATGTGCTTTTTACACACATCGCTGTTTTTGCTTTCCACAGGAAACACACAGAATGATTACATTGATGACTGTGATGATGATGATGACTATGAAAACTCTTGCCCCTTCAGTATAGCCCCTGCTGTGCCCTCCAGGGCAGAGAGAAGAAAGAAGGATGCTGTCAATCATGATCTGGCATTTAAATGTAATATGTGCATAAAGCTTAGATTCTGGGAAGGATGGGTAAAAAGGATTTATTTATAAAGACAAAAAAGCAACATACGTGTGAAGCTACACTCAGTGATAAATATTTATTTAGCAAGTTGCATGTTATCAATTGGGCATAACCAAATTGTATTGTAGGAAAAGTTTGCATTCATATATTTTGGTCTGCAGTACAATATATATATATATATATATATATATATATATATATATACTGTATATATAAAAAATCAGATGTGTGTGTATGTGTCACAATCACTAAAAAATGCCTTAAGCAATTTCAATGAAACTCGGTATACAGATCCCTTACTACCTGGGAAGATATGTTCTGGGGGATCTCACGTCCCCCCTGCACACCTGAGTGGAACCACAACAGCCAATCATATTTCACCAATTCACCTCAATAGGGAAATTTAGAATGCTGCCATCCTCACGATAATAAAGCCAGAGAGAGTCCCCAAACTTGGCACAGTTGGTCACTTTGTGACTGAGGTTAAAATTCAGGAAAAGTGGGCACAGCATAAAATCACGATTTCAACCATTCATTTTAAATTGGAAACTGCAAACTGCAGACATTTTTAGCCTGTTAATCGCAGGGGTCTTAAACTTGGCACAGTTAGTCACTGGATTAGTGGGATTAATATTCAGGAAAGTGGGTGGGGCCTAAAACAGCCAATCAAACTACACCTATTTATTTTCAAGAGAAATATTTAAACTGCTGCCATTCTAAACTGTTAATGACAGAGGCCTCAAACTTGCTACAGTTGGTCACTGGGTGACTGGGGTTCAACTTCAGAAAATAGAGTGGAACCACAAACAGCCAATCAGATTTGTTTGATTGACTGATTTCAATTGGAAAAGTTAAACTACTTCCATTCTCACATCATTGACGCCAAGGGCCCCAAAGTTCACAAACATGGTAATTGTTTACAATACATACCCAAGCAACACTGGGTCTGTGTGTGTGGGTGTGTGTGTGTGTGTGTGTGTGTGTCAGTGTTGCCAACCTTTCACGTTATTTTTTACTGACAAATACCTAAAAATGTACTGACAAAAGATGTTTTTACTGACAAAAGCGCCAAAAAATGGGCGTGGCCACGCAATAGAATGTGGGCGTGGTCATGTCTGGGGCAAATATACATTTGACACAATGTAATCAGAGGCAAAGGGTCACTGCCTCATCCATCCTCCACCCCCTTACCTAATGTGTCCCCCACTACCCACTAGATTGTAAGCTCGCAAGGGCAGGGTCCTCCTCCTAATGTTTACTGTTTTTGTCACAATATTTGTGCTGCTTGGAACTCTGCTTTACAATTTGTTAGTATATCTATGTTCCCCTTGTCGTCTTATTGTGCTTTGTAAAGCGCTGCGGAATATGTTGGTGCTATATAAATAAAAAATAATAATAATACATGATTTTAGTATTGCTGTAAAAGGTCTGCCAGGGAAGTTTGAGCTCTGCCATAGCGTTTCCCCCCCTTCCCCCAAAATATATGTAATCTTACAGCATTTCACCAAAAATCCACGTAATTTGGCAGAGGTTCTTCCAAAATACAGATAATATGGCAGTGGTTCCCAAAAAATAGATGTAATCTGGCGGCAGCGATTCCCCCAACATACACATAATCTGGCAGCAGTTCCCCAAAATACATTTAATCTGACAGCAGTGGTTCCCCAAAAATAGGTAGCCCCAGGTCTATAGGTGTCCCCAGAATAGGTGGCCAGGGGTATAGATGTCCCCAGAACAGGTATCCAGGGGTAGAGATGTACCCAGAACAGGTAGCCAGGGGTATATGTAGGCAGGGGTACAGGGCCGGTTTTAGACTGGCACGTATGAGGGGGGAGTCAAATGGGTAGGGGGCAACATGTTCGAGGAAATTTGCGGCGCCACGGCGACGAAAGTGGGCATGGCAAGTAAATGCACATAATGAGAGACAGCGTTTCCCCACTAAATGCACATAAGAGACAGCGTTTCACCAGTAAATGCACGTAATGACAGACTGCCTTTCACCAGTAAATGCACGTAATGAGAGACAGTTTTTCACCAGTAAATGCACATAATAAGAGACAGCTTTTAACCAGTAAATGCACATAAGAGACAGCTTTTCACCAGTAAATGCACATAATAAGAGACAGCTTTTCACCAGTAAATGCACATAATGGCAAACAGCCAGTGTCCTCAGTATATGTAGCCAGCAGATATATGTGCCCAGTATATGTAGCCAGAGGTATATGTCCCCAGTATATGTAGCCAGGGGTATATGTGCCCAGTATATGTAGGCAGGGGTATATGTCCCCAGTATATGTAGCCAGAGGTATATGTCCCCATTATATGTAGCCAGAGTTATATGTGCCCAGTATATGTAGCCAGGGGTATATGTGCCCAGTATATGTTCCCAGTATATGTAGGCAGGGGTATATGTGCCCAGTATATGTAGCCAGAGGTATATGTGCCCAGTATATGTAGCCAGGGGTATATGTGCCCAGTATATGTAGTCAGGGGTATATGTGACCAGTATATGTAGCCAGAGGTATATGTGCCCAGTATATGTAGGGAGGTGTATATGTCCCCAGTATATGTAGGCAGGTATATGTCCCCAGTATATGTAGCCAGGGGTATATGTGCCCAATATATGTAGTCAGGGGTATATGTGCCCAGTATATGTAGCCAGAGGTATATGTGCCCAGTATATGTAGGCAGGTGTATATGTCCCCAGTATATGTAGGCAGGTATATGTCCCCAGTATATGTAGTCAGGGTTATATGTGCCCAGTATATGTGCCCACAATAGGTAGCCAGGTGACCCCCCCAGCAGGAAGACAGCAGCGCAGTGGAGGGAGAGCTGTGGCATCAGCGGTCGAGAATCAGAATCAGATTTATTTCGCCAAGTGCGGCGGAAGCAACACTCGGAATTATTTATGGTACACACAGGCGTAGGGCTTAGTGCAAAAAATTACAGGTTAACAACAGTGAATACAGTGAACATAACTAACATTGTGCAAAAGGTGCATAAAAACACAGACAGAATAAAAACAGAACATAACATGCATATCATGCAGAAGGGGGGCAATCTCCCCCCCCCCTTCCCTCACCTTAGTGCTCTCCCTCCCTCGCTATCCCCTCCTGAAGTAGTGCTGACTGAGTGGCTGGCAGCGAGCGGAACTTACCTGCTGCGTCTCATCGCAGGCGCCGGATGATTTGCCGCTACTCTGGTCTGGTCCAGAGTCCAGACCAGAGCAGCAGAACTTCTGGCGCTTGGAGCGAGACGGAAGGTAAGTCCCGCCCACTGCCAGCCACTCAGTCCTGCTGATCTCATTGACCAAATTAGTGGCTGAATCACAGACCTGAAACAAGCATGCAGCTAATCCAGTCTGACTTGAGTCAGAGCACCTGATCTGCATGCTTGTTGCGGGGCTGTGGCTAAAAGTATTAGAGACACAGGATCAGCAGGAGAGTCAGGCAACTGGTATTATTTTAAGAGGAAAAATCCATATCCTTCTCAGTTTAGGTTCCCTTTAAGTAACTCTTCAGGACCCCTTATAAGAAGAACCACAATTATTAGAAGTTATCTGCAGTGTCTTGCAAGAGCATACCAAATCCTACAACATTCTAGCAATTCTTTCATTTTAACTACTTTATTGATATCGCCTCATAATTATTCTGTTTTACATTATAGGTATGGATAAACCAGTACCAGTGAAAGAACCAGCACCTATTTGGACAACAAGCCAAAGGGGTAATTATGAATGTTCTATTTTCTACAGATTAGCCAGTGTTGGATTATGTTATCTCAAAGGACCACTATTATGAAAAATTGTAAAATTTAAGAAACATACATATCATATGTACATTTCTCCCAGAGTAACATGCACTAGAAATCACATTTTCCTACATTGCCTACAGTAGGTAGGAAAAACAGATGGGACAGATTTTGGGCCAGTCCATATTCTCAAGCGGGATTCTCAGTATTACCTTTATTCTTTACAAAAGCACTTCCTGGAAAGGATCTATACAAAGATGCCAGCCAGCTTCCCTGCTCATTTGTACACTATTTTGGCAGTTAAAATGAGAAACTGAACTTTGAAACACCCATGAGAAGATGGGCTAGTCCAAAACCTGACAGATCTGTCAGACTACTGACTGTAAGTGACAGTGACATTGGTAAAAATAATTTATAGTTTGTTTTAACCACTTTCCCCACCACTACAGTATATCTACGTCAGCTGTGGCACCCTCCAAGCCACAGCCACGTAGATATACTGACCTGTTTGCAGCCCTGCTGTGCACGATCGGGTGCGCTTCAGAGCGCACCCTCCGGCACTGTCAGCTGCAATACTAATTGGTGGAAGGGAACATGTTCCCTTTTGGCCAATTAGTCCACCCCCCTCCCATGAATGATCGCTGCAGTAGTGAACTGCAGCGATCCTTCATCTGTCCCCCTCGGCGCACAAATAGTAAAAAAAAATCATCCAGCAAGCAGTCTCACTCACCTACCTTGTTCCTGCTACGTCATGAAGCCGGGACCCGGGTTTCCGGCAATATGCGGCTGACTGCAGAGCGGTGATCAGAGGATCGGGCTTCAGGATAGTCGCAGGACCGAGGTAAGGTGAGGGAGGCTGCTTGCTGTTGGATCTTTTTTAGGATTTCTGCACGGAGGGAGCTGCCTCATGGGGGGGGGGGGGCATCTGGCTATCGATCCTGGGGGGTGGGGTAGGATAAATAAAAAGGGGGTTACATATTTGTTGGGGGGCATCTAATTAACTAAGGTGAGGGGGGATTTACTAATTTGGTGCATCTGGGCAACTGGGGGGGGGGGGGCAGTAATCATATACTGGGGGCACATTTGGCTATAATGGGGGGCAGCACTAATCCTGGGGGTACATCTGGCCATAATGGGATTAATCCTGATCCGGGGACACATCTGGTTATAAAGAGGGGCACTATTCTGGGGGGTGCGTCTGTCAATCTATTCTGGGGCTGGCAAACGCAGGGGACACTTGTGGCTATGCTGGAGGGGCTGATATTGGGGACACATCTGGCTATACTGGGGGAGGCGGTGATACTGGGGACACATCTGGATAGCTATACTGGGGCGATTTTAACTGGCGGCACAGTTTTTATATCAATCGCACTTTTTATTTCCAAACAGGAATTGGTCAAAATTGAGAAACAATGCATTTTTTAAAAATGTTCATACCAAATACCCCCCAATGAAAGCTTAGTTTGTCTTGAAAAAAACGATATATAGATAATTTAAGTGGCACGAGTACAGATGAAGTTATTGCTGATTAAAAAGGGACACCGCTAAAGCGTCAAAACTGCTCTGGTCAATAAGGGGAAAACAAGGTCTGGATGCGAAGTGGTTAAGAGAAATGTACATTTAGAAATGTGTATTTTAAATTTTACATTTTTCACAATTGTTTCCTTTAACCAAATACCCACAGTAGATGATCAGGTAAAGATTAGGAGGCTTGTAGAGTCTGTGCCAAATAAACACTCCTTTTTTCTACAGTAATGTCCTATAACAACATGGCATGCGTCTAGTTAAAAATGGCGCCGGCAAAAAAATGGCGCCCCCTTCTGCCCGATATATGTTTAAAACGAGGTTAAAATAGTGCAGACCTTTTGAACGAAATGTATCTTTTTAAAACTTTTTTTTTTGTCCTGCCTGAACGATATTTATCGTTTTAACCCTTGCTTTGCGGCCGTTTGGAAAATATCTGCCCGCCGGCTTTAATGTTTAATAGCAAAGCCCCCTTAAAAGCTAAAAACACCAAATTTGCAGGGAATGTTAAGAAGAAAATTGTGAACAAGAGGAAACATTTTTTTTTCAAAAAGACCTTACAGTTTTTGAGAAAATCGATTTTGAATATTCTTCTTCTGACCGTGGGAAAATTAAACGCCCGCCGACTTTAGCGGTTAATAGCAAAGCCCCTTTAAATGCCAGAAACACCAAATGTGTAGGGAATGTTAAGAAGAATAGTGGGAACACGAAGAAAAAAAATTGTTCGAAAAGACCTTATAGTTTTTGAGAAAATCGATTTTAAATCTTAAAAGAGGAAAGGTATCTATTTAAATCGCGTACTGACATTTCCGTGGAAACTTTTTCCGCCGACTTTAGCAGTTAATAGCAAAGTCCCCTTAAATCCTAGCAACACCAAATTTGCAGGATATGTTAAAAAGATACTGGGAAACAATATTTAAAAAAAAAATTGAAAAATTTAATTTTTTTTTTAAATTAACATTTGTGGGTTATGTTCAGAGTGTGGGAAATTTTTTGAAAAAAATGACGTGGGGTCCCCCCTCCCGAGCCTCTGTAACCCCTTGTCTCCCATGCAGGCTGGGATAGCCAGAATGCGGAGCCCCGGCCGACTGGGGCTTCGTACCCTGAGCTATACCAGCCCGCATGGTCCATGGTATGGGGGGGCTTTGGGGGGGAGGGGCGGCCAAGCCTTCCCCTCCCCCCCCGGAGCCCTTGTCCAATCCATGGACAAGGGGCTCTTCCCCACCTCCGGTGCCCCAGGAGGAGGTGGGGGCGACGACTCCCTGGGGGGGTTCATGGTGGCATCTGGGAGTCCCCTTTAAGAAGTGGACCCCCATATGCCCACCCCCCTCCCAGGAGAAATGAGTATAGGGCTACTTTGTACCCCTTACCCATTTCCACAAAGGGTTAAATGAAATAAAAACACAGCAACGAGAAAAGTCCTTTAATGTTCTAAATTAACCAGAAATACTTACCTGTACCTTTAAGAAAAACATCCCACGTCAATTAGGTCCCACGACAGTATCCTCTATCTTGCGACCTTCTGTTACATGTTGATTGAAGATCTCCGCCGCCCCGACGCCACACACACCGCCTCCGCCGCACTGCTCTTAGCTATACTTAGCATAGCTAAGAGCAAAAAGCATCTTTAAATTTTAGCTCCAATGGTCCCCATTGGTTCCTTAACAGACCAATGGGGATCAGGAGGATCCCCATTGGTTGATAAGGAACCAATGGGGAGCCTTGGAGCCAAAATTTAAAGATGCTTTTTGTTCTCAGCTATACTTAGTATAGCTGAGAGTTGCGTCTATGCATCTATATAGACGCATTAGCGCTAGCTGCCGCTGCCCTCCCTGCCTCCCCCCACCTGTCACCCTCACCCTTGCTGGCACCCATGGGTGCATTGGTTGCCAGCATGGGTGAGGGTGACAGGTGGGGGGAGGCAGGGAGGGCAGCGGCAGCTAGCGCTAATGCGTCTATATAGACGCAACTCTCAGCTATACTAAGTATAGCTAAGAGCAGTGCGGCGGAGGCGGCGTGTGTGGCGTTGGGGCGGCGGTGATCTTCAATAAACATGTAACAGAAGGTCGCAAGATAGAGGATACTGTCGTGGGACCTAATTGACGTGGGATTTTTTTCTTAAAGGTACAGGTAAGTATTTCTGGTTAATTTAGAACATTAAAGGACTTTTCTCGTTGTTGTGTTTTTATTTCATTTAACCCTTTGTGGAAATGGGTAAGGGGTACAAAGTAGCCCTATACTCATTTCTCCTGGGAGGGGGGTGGGCATCTGGGGGTCCCCTTCTTAAAGGGGACTCCCAGATGCCTCCTTGAACCCCCCCAGGCAGTCGTCGCCCCCACCTCCTCCTGGGGCACCGGAGGTGGGGAAGAGCCCCTTGTCCATGGATTGGACAAGGGCTCCGGGGGGGAGGGGAAGGCTTGGCCGCCCCTCCCCCCAAAGCCCCCCCCCATACCATGGACCATGCGGGCTGGTATAGCTCAGGGTGCGAAGCCCCAGTCGGCCGGGGCTCCGCATTCTGGCTATCCCAGCCTGCATGGGAGACAAGGGGTTACAGAGGCTCGGGAGGGGGGACCCCACGTCATTTTTTTCAAAAAATTTCCCACACTATGAACATAACCCACAAATTTTAATTAAAAAAAAAATAAATACAATTTTTCAATTTTTTTTTAAATATTGTTTCCCAGTATCTTTTTAACATATCCTGCAAATTTGGTGTTGCTAGGATTTAAGGGGACTTTGCTATTAACTGCTAAAGTCGGTGGAAAAAGTTTCCACGGAAATGTCAGTACGCGATTTAAATAGATACATTTCCTCTTTGAAGATTTAAAATCGATTTTCTCAAAAACTATAAGGTCTTTTTGAACATTTTTTTTTCTTCGTGTTCCCACTATTCTTCTTAAAGGAAAACTTAAGTCAAATAAAAAAAATGACATTTACTCACCTGGGGCATCCCTCAGCACCCCGAAGCTGGATGGTGCCCTCGCAGCCCCGCTCCGATCGTCCTGTCCCCGCCGGCGGCTACTTCCGGTTCGGCGACAGCTGCCGACAGGCTGGGAAGGCGGCTGATTTTCCGCGTTCCCAGCCGCTGCTATCACCCTCTATGCTGCTATAGCGTATATATAGACGCTATAGCAGCATAGAGGGTGATAGCAGCGGCTGGGAACGCGGAAAATCAGCCGCGTTCCCAGCCTGTCGGCGGCTGTCGCCGAACCGGAAGTAGCCGCCGGCGGGGACAGGACGATCGGAGCGGGGCTGCGAGGGCACCATCCAGCTTCGGGGTGCTGAGGGATGCCCCAGGTGAGTAAATGTCATTTTTTTTTTTTGACTTAAGTTTTCCTTTAACATTCCCTACACATTTGGTGTTTCTGGCATTTAAAGGGGCTTTGCTATTAACCGCTAAAGTCGGCGGGCGTTTAATTTTCCCACGGTCAGAAGAAGAATATTCAAAATCGATTTTCTCAAAAACTATAAGGTCTTTTTGAAAAAAAAATTTCCTCTTGTTCACAACTTTCTTCTTAACATTTCCTGCAAATTTGGTGTTTTTAGCTTTTAAAGGGGCTTTGCTATTAAACATTAAAGCCGGCGGGCAGATATTTTCCAAACGGCAGCAAAGCAAGGGTTAAAACGATAAATATAGTTTGGGAGCAATACAAATATAAACGATAAATATCGTTTTTAAAGCCGGCGCCATTTTTTAGCTGTCAAAAACGAAAAATAACTAGCGATAGTGGTTCTCTATGGGGCGCCGTTTTTTAACTACGATAACTGGCGCCATTTTTAACGGACCCGACATTGCATAGACTATATCAGTGTCCTGGACCTGGAAGTTTGTCTTCCCATCTACAATTCTCTGGTAGTAGAGATAGAGGGCAGCTTCTACTGAAGCAAAGGAATCTATGTCCAGAGTTCCCTTAGCACCTGTGTATGGATGGGGAAGGGCTTGTGACACCCTAACAAATTTATAAAGCATTACAGGCCACACCCCTCTCTGTATACAGATACCTGGGCAGAGCTGGACAGAGATTTGTCAACAGAATAAGTGTTCAGATCACAACTTTATTTGGGTGGTTGTATTGGGCTTCTCTCTGGTACTGACTGCAATTTATGCCTACATTCAGCACATGTGAACTGATAACTGAACTCCAACTGGTAACATGCACTTAACAATCCCCAACTACAAGTGCAGCCAATAAGCACCTCCCTATTCTCTCACAAAAATCGCATGCAGGAGCATAATTTTTTTCCTGCTTCCAGATGCTGCATCACAGCAGAACACTCTCTGCTGGCATTTGCTGGCTCCCAATTGCGTGGGGTTTGGGGACCAATGCTATCATTTTTGCAGGGGGGACTCTATTAAGTCTAGTTACCCCTCTGAAGTTCAGTTATATGATACACATCATTCATTATTGTATGTGTTAGCCTCTGAGGAAGCATATCTACGCGAAACAGCTGTCAGGCTCTCTCCACCCCCACTGCATACCACTGTCTGTACCCACAATAAAGGTACTGTATTGTCTGATTCAGTGCTGCTTTTTGTGCTTTTTCACTAGTGATTGGATGTATGCAGTGCTGGGCCGAAATTACGCATTAGCGTAATTACGCATCGTAATTCACTACAAATGCACCGTAAGCGTTACGTGTAAGGTTACGGTATTACGCATAATTAATTACGCGTAGATCGCAGGGTTACGTTTTACGCGTAACAAATTACGCGTAAGACAGTAAACTCCCATTGAAATTACACAGTCTGCCGTAATCGCGTAATATTACGCTCCCGTATAATATAAAAAAGCCGCCGACTTTAGGGTTAATAGCAAAGCCCCCTTAAGTGCTAAGAGCCTCAAATTTGGAGAATATATTAAGGAGATCAGAAGGAATAAGAGGAAATTTTTTTTTTTCAAAAAGACCTTATAGTTTTTGAGAAAATCGATGTTAAAGTTTCAAAGGAAAAATATATACATTTAAAAACCCGCCGACTTTAACGGTTAATAGCAAAGCCTGCTTAAAATTTAGGAACACCAAATTCACAGGGTATATTAAGGGGATCAGTGGAAATAAGAGGAAAAAATTTTTTTCAAAAAGACCTTATAGTTTTTGAGAAAATCGATTTTTAAGTTTCAAGGGCGAAAATGTCTTTTAAATGCGGAAAATGTCAGTTTTTTTTGCACAGGTAACAATAGTGTTTTATTTTCATAGATTCCCCCAAGTGGGAAGAGTTTTACTTACTTCGTTCTGAGTGTGGGAAATATAAAAAAAAAACGACGTGGGGTCCCCCCTCCCAGACCTCTTTAACCCCTTGTCCCCCATGCAGACTGGGATAGCCAGAATGCGGAGCACCGGCCGCGTGGGGCTCCGCACCCTGACTATACCAGCCCGCATGGTCCATGGATTGGGAGGTCTCGGAAGGGGAGGGGCAGCCAAGCTTTCCCCTCCCCCTCCGAGCCCTTGTCCAATCCAAGGACAAGGGGCTCTTCTCCACCTCCGATGGGCGGTGGAGGTGGAGGCCGCGATTTCCTGGGGAGGGGTTCATGGTGGCATCTGGGAGTCCCCTTTAAAAAGGGGTCCCCCAGATGCCCACCCCCCTCCCAGGAGAAATGAGTATAGAGGTACTTGTAGTACCCCTTACCCATTTCCTTTAAGAGTTAAAAGTAAATAAACACACAAACACATAGAAAAAGTATTTTAATTGAACAAAAAACATAACCACGAAAAAAGTCCTTTAATATTCTTAATTAACCATTAATACTTACCTGTCCCTTTAAAAGCCAGTTCCCACGCAATATCCTCGGAAATATACTAATCAGTTACAATGTAACAAAGTTATTACAATGTAACAACTTTGTTACTTTGTAACACCACCGCACCCGACGTCACTCGCCGCTCACCCGCCGGCCGCCGCATACACTCTAAGTCCCCGCCGGCTCCCGCCGTCCACTCCGCCCACACCTGTCACCCATATACATGCTGGCACCCATGGGTGCCAGCATGTATATAGGTGACATGTGGGAGAGGCGGGGAGGGCAGCGGAGCCGGCGGGGACTTAGCGTCCCTTCACCCGACAGAGCTCTGAGCTATATTAGCTCAGAGCTCTCCAAAGCATCTTTGTATTTGGGCTCCAAGGAGCCCCATTGGTCCTTAGCAGACCAATGGGGTTCCTTCAAATCAGAAGGAACCCCATTGGTCTGCTAAGGACCAATGGGGCTCCTTGGAGCCCAAATACAAAGATGCTTAGAGAGCTCTGAGCTATAGCTCAGAGCTCTGTCGGGTCCTGCAGCGCAGACGCGGTGGCGGCGGCGGCGGTGAGTGACGTCGGGTGCGGTGGTGTTACAATGTAACAAAGTTGTTACATTGAATAACTTTGTTACATTGTAACTGATTAGTATATTTCCGAGGATATTGCGTGGGAACTGGCTTTTAAAGGGACAGGTAAGTATTAATGGTTAATTAAGAATATTAAAGGACTTTTTTCGTGGTTATGTTTTTTGTTCAATTAAAATACTTTTTCTATGTGTTTGTGTGTTTATTTACTTTTAACTCTTAAAGGAAATGGGTAAGGGGTACTACAAGTACCTCTATACTCATTTCTCCTGGGAGGGGGGTGGGCATCTGGGGGACCCCTTTTTAAAGGGGACTCCCAGATGCCACCATGAACCCCTCCCCAGGAAATCGCGGCCTCCACCTCCACCGCCCATCGGAGGTGGAGAAGAGCCCCTTGTCCTTGGATTGGACAAGGGCTCGGAGGGGGAGGGGAAAGCTTGGCTGCCCCTCCCCTTCCGAGACCCCCCAATCCATGGACCATGCGGGCTGGTATAGTCAGGGTGCGGAGCCCCACGCGGCCGGTGCTCCGCATTCTGGCTATCCCAGTCTGCATGGGGGACAAGGGGTTAAAGAGGTCTGGGAGGGGGGACCCCACGTCGTTTTTTTTTTATATTTCCCACACTCAGAACGAAGTAAGTAAAACTCTTCCCACTTGGGGGAATCTATGAAAATAAAACACTATTGTTACCTGTGCAAAAAAAACTGACATTTTCCGCATTTAAAAGACATTTTCGCCCTTGAAACTTAAACATCGATTTTCTCAAAAACTATAAGGTCTTTTTGAAAAAAATTTTTTTCCTCTTATTCCCACTGATCCCCTTAATATACCCTGTGAATTTGGTGTTCCTAAATTTTAAGCAGGCTTTGCTATTAACCGTTAAAGTCGGCGGGTTTTTAAATGTATATATTTTTCCTTTGAAACTTTAACATCGATTTTCTCAAAAACTATAAGGTCTTTTTGAAAAAAATTTTTTTCCTCTTATTCCTTCTGATCTCCTTAATATATTCTCCAAATTTGAGGCTCTTAGCACTTAAGGGGGCTTTGCTATTAACCCTTAAAGTCGGCGGCTACCTAACATTGATCCATGCGTCAACTTTTCCGCTTGGCATCATGACCTTACGCATTAATTGCTAGCAGGATTTTACGCGTAAGCCTATAACGTAATAACCTGCACTACGGTATACTTACGCGTAATTGCGTAAGTGCTATGCGTAATTATGGACAAGTACCGAAATTTACTGTCTATGCCGTAAGCGTAATTTCGTAATGCGTAATAGCGTAAAATTACGCGTAATGATCCGTAAGCGTAGCTTTCTCCATTACGACCAGCACTGGATGTATGCCTAAGCAAGCACCTTTCAGTAGTACCAGTGGTATGGAGCCTCACCGCCAGCTGTATCTAGTGCCAGTGTCTGTTACTCCACTGAACTTTTCATGCATTATAGTGTCAGTTATGCATTCAAAATTTTGATAAGTGTTTTTGTTTCCATGTTGTTTAGAAATAACTGAAGATGGCAAAAAAATCCAGCCACCACGCATAGGTGGGTATATTATAAGGGCAAAGCCAGGAACAGGAATTGCCTCCAGTTAGGCTGTATTTGAAGCAGGCTGGAACTTGGTAGAGCAAGCAGGTTGATACAACTGACTTCTCCTGATGCAGGCATTAGAAGTGTAAGCAGAGGTGGAATCTGGCTGATGCATATATAAAGATGAAAGTTTCAGATATTTCTGCTGTGGTATAAATATTTAAACTGGTGGCAGCATTACTTAAAGGATACCTGAAGTGACATGTGACATGATGAGATAGACATGTGTATGTACAGTGCCTAGCACACAAATAACTATGCTGTGCTCCTTTTTTTCTTTCTTTGTCTGAAAGAGTTAAATATCAGGTATGTAAGTGGCTGACTCTGTCCTGACTCAGACAGGAAGTGACTACAGTGTGACCCTCACTGATAAGAAATTCCCCTTGTTATCTCTTTCTTGCTCTCAGAACCCATTTTCTCTTCGGAAAGTGTTTTATATTTGGAATTTCTTATCAGTGAGGGTCACACTGTAGTCACTTCCTGTCTGAGTCAGGACTGAGTCAGCCGCTGTGTGTGTTTGTATGTTTTAAAACATGAATGTTTTATCAGGAGAAAGTAGTCCTATTGCTTCACTGCTGTCACTGTGCATGGGGAAAACACATTCAAGTGTGCACTAGCCAATTTATGAATATTGGTACTCAGTTTACCTGTGCAGAAAGAAAGTGGGGGAGGCCCATCCAACGTTTCCCAGGGGGGCAAAGGTTTTCTAGCTATGCCCCTGGTTCACTGTAGAGTGGGGCCGAACCTCCGATTTTAGGTTCGCGAACCGGGTTCGCGAACTTCCGCGTAAGGTTCGGTTCGCGTAGAAGTTCGCGAACCGCCATAGACTTCAATGGGGATGCGAACTTTGAAAAAAAAAAATTATGCTGGCCACAAAAGTGATGGAAAAGATGTTTCAAGGGGTCTAACACCTGGAGGGGGGCATGGCGGAGTGGGATACACGCCAAAAGTCCCCGGCAAAAATCTGGATTTGACGCAAAGCAGCGTTTTAAGGGCAGAAATCACATTGAATGCTAAATGACAGGCCTAAAGGGCTTTAAAACATCTTGCATGTGTATACATCAATTAGGTAGTGTAATTAAGGTACTGCTTCACACTGGCACACCAAACTCACCGTGAAACGCACCGCAAACAGCTGTTTGTGTAGTGACGGCCGTGCTGGACTGGTGCGCACCATGGCGAGAACAGGTATGCAGTGGCGGGTTCACTGAACAGAACAGGTACGCAGCGGCGGGTTCACTGAACAGAGTAGGTATGCAGTGGCGGGTTCACTGAACAGAACAGGTATATAGTGGCGGGTTCACAGAACAGGTATGCAGTGGCAGGTTCACTGAACAGGTATGCAGTGGTGGGTTCACTGAACAGGTATGCAGTGGTGGATTCACAGAACAGGTATGCAGTGGTGGGTTCACTGAACAGGTATGCAGTGGTGGGTTCACAGAACAGGTATGCAGTGGCAGGTTCACTGAACAGGTATGCAGTGGTGGGTTCACAGAACAGGTATGCAGTGGTGGGTTCACAGAACAGGTATGCAGTGGTGAGTTCACTGAACAGGTATGCAATGGTGGGTTCACTGAACAGGTATGCAGTGGTGGGTTCACAGTACAAGTATGCAGTGGTGGGTTCACTGAACAGGTATGCAGTGGTGGGTTCACTGAACAGGTATGCAGTGGTGGGTTCACAGAACAGGTATGCAGTGGTGGGTTCACAGAACAGGTATGCAGTGGTGGGTTCACAGAACAGGTATGCAGTGGCTGGTTCACTGAACAGGTATGCAGTGGCGGGTTCACTGAACAGGTATGCAGTGGTGGGTTCACAGTACAGGTATGCAGTGGTGGGTTCACAGAACAGGTATGCAGTGGTGGGTTCACAGAACAGGTATGCAGTGGTGGGTTCACAGAACAGGTATGCAGTGGCAGGTTCACTGAACAGGTATGCAGTGGTGGGTTTACTGAACAGGTATGCAGTGGTGAGTTCACAGTACAGGTATGCAGTGGTGGGTTCACAGAACAGGTATGCAGTGGTGGGTTCACAGAACAGGTATGCAGTGGCAGGTTCACTGAACAGGTATGCAGGTACTGAACAGAACAGGTATGCAGCCAGGAACAATCTAAGCCTAACTTATCTTTCCCTATGAGAGACAGTCTGCAGCAGCTCGCCCTACTCTCACTAACGCAGGCACACGAGTGAGCGTAATGGCCGCCGCTGCCTGCCTTGTATTAGGGGGGGAGTGGCTCCAGGGGCTAGTGTAGCCTAATTGGCTACACTGGGCCTGCTGACTGTGATGTAGAGGGTCAAAGTTGACCCTCATGGTGCATTATGGGGCGAACCGAACTTCCGCAAAAGTTCGCCTGCGGGACGCGAACGCGAACCACTGAAGTTCGCATGGAACCGTTCGCAGGCGAACCGTTCGGCCCAACTCTAATTCACTGTATTGCATCAACTCAAGGGTGAGACTTTGGTCATTTTTTCTGTTTAGCCTCATTTGCTGCATATTTGTGTTGCTCTGGAATCCAAATATATTCAGAGGTATTACCTTCCTTCCTGCAGTTGATCTCATTGTGAAATCGGTATTGTGAAAACCCTTGAGAAGTGTTGTGACTATTTTTGCAGCCTGGCAGAATACAACTACTGAGAGCAGAGGGAGATAAACTACATGAAATATTGAAATTTTTCTAACTCTGGGACACTTAGGGCTTGATTCACAAAGCGGTGCTAACCTACTTAGCACGTCTAAAGTCTTTAGACGCGCTAACCAGGGTGCTAAGTAGGTTAGCACCGGATTTCTCAATCAGATCGCGCGCTAACTTTGCGCGCAAAGTTTTACGCACGCAAAGTTTTACGTGCGCTAAGTCCCATAGACTTTAATGGGCACTTCGCGCGGAGCACCCTGCGCGCGTAAAGTTTTATGCGCGAAAAGCTTGTTTAGACATGCTAAGGGGGTTTTCACAGGCGTGCTAACAGTTAGCACCGCTTTGTGAATCAAGCCCTTAGAGGCTGACACTGAGCAGAGGCAAAAAAACATTCAACCTTCAACATTCAATGTTTAAATATAAAATAAAACCATGGGATAGATAAGCAAAAAGTCATTTTAAGGAGTAGGAGCATAAATACAGTATACTGTTTATCTCATCAATGTATATTCACCTCAGGTTCACTTTAAGACTATGGATACACATGATTTGATTTGATGTACTTTATCCATCATGCCGTCCCTACTGGGATTTTAATTAAATCATTTTATTTGATTTTGCTCAAGGGGACACGTCCCATAATAAAGATTTCTTCATATGTGATATATGGTGATTTTTAAGCTTAAAATGGATGCCTGTCTTGAGTTTTGATGTTGGTATTATACATGGCAGCAGTTATTTTGATTTTCTTCCTCTTCCTTTTTTCATGAATTAAAATTCTGGTGCATGTTCATATAATAAATGGCTTCAGAATAAGAAATGTTAGAAGGAAATCCCTGCCTTGCAAGCTTACAAGCTAAAGGGTAATGGGTTGGAGACATAAAATAAGGACGCAAGGGTTAGCAGACAAGACAGTGAGCCTCCGATGTTACCCATAGCAAAGCCTTGTCCAAATAGTTGTGTTTTGAGATTGGAGGATCGGTTAGACTCCTGTACTGGAGATCAAGTAAGTAGTTTGGGGCCTTTCACAGCCTTGCCCCTCCCCCCCCCCCCCCATCACCTACTACACTATAGTAACACCTCTGGGTTTGAGATTGGAGAACACGTAGGATGTCCTTCAGCAACCTTCTTTCATACCATTTTGTTTAGCAACCTTCAGCAACCTTCTTTCATACCATTTTGTTTACTTTAACTCCCATCCCAAGGAATTTGCTGTCTCCATTTTATTTGCAGATTCAAAAAGTGTAACACCCGCAGTAATGGCGGATGCGAACACTCAGGGTGTTTCCGCAGCCGCTTTGCCTTCATGTTCAGGGACCTCGCCCGTGCCTCTGGCGTCTAGTATGCCTAGGACGGGTCTGTCGTTTGCACATAGAGTTGCCATATCGCGCGGGCGCGCGCGGAGACAGGACCTTTATGCAGGGAGGAGGCGCGTCAGCTGACCGGCCAGTCGGCTGACGTCAGAGGAGGCTCACGGCGCTCCGGATTGGTTGATTGTTGTGGGCGTGGCGGTGGGGTCTCCTCTGATTCATAAGCCTTCTCTGTTCACTCGCAACTTGTCTGTTGTTGCGAATACTATGTGCTAGCGCTCAGACCTTAGATAGTATCCGGTGTGCTTTGATCTGGGAGGAAACCAGGGATTTCACACAAGACTAGGATTGTATACTGTTAATGATATTCTGTGTATGACTCTTGCTATCCTCTGACTCTGCTCTTGCTTATCGTTCCTGTACTTCCGCCCGTCTGACTCTGTTGCTGAACCCTGCCTGATATCCTACTATTCTCTTGCCTGTCTGACCTCTCTACTCACCAGTGAGCCCTTGTCACTGGTGAGGTGCTCTACTGATAGTACCCACCAGCTCCTCTGGTGAGGTGAAGTCAAACTATCAGTTATTGTGTCCTGATAGTACCCACCAGCTCCTCTGGTGAGGTTTAGTCAAACTATCAGTTGCGGTGTTCTAATAGTACCCACCAGCTCCTCTGGTGAGGTTAAGCCAAACGAATCAGTTACTGTGTTCTAATAGTACCCTCCAGCTTCTCTGGTGAGGTTAGGTCTAACTACTCAGTTACACTGTTCTATAAGGACCCACCAGCTCCTCTAGTGAGGTTTAGCTACTGTTCTGTTACAGTTGCACCAAGCACTACTTACCTCGTTGCTTACCTGCTATACTTGTATTGTTGGTGATACTGCAGATCACCACATAATCAGGTATAACGTCTTTATTATTGGTGATTCTGCAGATCACACATAATCAGACATCTGTGTTGCTACACCAATCGTTACAAAAATATTTAACAGTGTTGAGCAAAGTGGTTTGTGTTATTTTAGTGTCTAATTAAGCACATCAATTAATACATTTGTGTAATAACCATGTAAATAAACATTCTTTGAACTTTTCTCCTAAGTTTTCTCCTAGGTGAATTTTCACATCTTATCAATAAAATGCCTTTTATGTCACCAGCAAGAAAGTAAATTTAACAGGTTTTTTTCCCCTACTTTTTGGTACTTTTTCAATTGCAAAGCGCTGAATAGTTATTTAAACAGGAAGTGAAAAATTATCTCCTAGGAGAAAACTTTGGAGAAAAAGTTAATTGCATCAGGACCTTAATGCGTTGCGTTGAGTTGCCTCACATTGCATTGCAGCATGCTATTTTGCAGATGCCAAAATGAAATGCAATGCAACTCAACACAACGCATTAAAATGCATAAAGTGTAAAAGGGCCCTCAAAGTGATTCATCAAACGTTTTTAGTCATTCCTTACATGTGACTTTAGTGACTGAGTTATGAGCTGCATACAGCAGGCATTCAGTGATAACGCACAGTGGAGCTCTGCCTTTATTTAACTCATGAATTAGCTCTCTTTATAGTTGAGGTAAATAATAAGTAAGTGAGCTAGTTAATGAGGTAAGCTCTAGGAATAAACCTTCAGGTTTTCAAACATCTAGCTTTACAAAATGATCCAAGAAATGGTCTGTGTTTTTCTTTTGCATTTTAGGTCTGGATTTTTCATCAGGAGCCGTCAATGCAGCCTTTGCAGATATCTCAGGTGAATTCGACCCCTAAGGGGGACTATTTATTAGACAAGTAAAACATTGGGGAGGGAGGGATGCACAGTGGAGCGCTACTGGCCAGGTCTGGGAATTTACCGGGCCAGACTGTGGGAGAATGGAGAGGATCAGGAGGAAGGCATTCGATCAGACAGCCTACAGGGGGAGGAGACTGTAAAGTAGTACCAGATGCACAATAACGCAATCACAGCGTATCCGCTTAGGGTATGCGTGGTCTGTTGCCTATCCATGCGAGTCATTCACATTACCTTTTTGTTGTGCATCTGGTCCGTGGCTGCCCCACCCGTTTGGTTAAACTGCCTCAGGTTCCACAACACTGCTTGGTCTGCTTGGTCCACTGCAGGGGAGAGCCACCAGTTTACAGAGCGGAGCCCCAAGCAAAAGCATGAGGCTCCCCATTTGATTGCAAAAGACCTATGGGAAGTCTCCCTCCATCAGGGAGGATTCTAACTGGTCCACCACTCAGTGAACCAATGAATTCTCCCGGGGGAAAAGAGGATTTCTATTGGTCTGTTGCATTCCATGCTTCTGCCAGGGCTCTGATCTGTATACTAGGGGTTCTCCCCTGCAATGGCTCAAGCAGCAGTGGCAGCAGCGGCAGTGGAACTTAATCCACAGAAGAGGGGTGATTTTTTTATTTTTTTTTTACCAAAACTTGTATGTAATTGTATGAATGTGTTATTCCTCTTTTAAAAAACGTGCTTATGTGTTTGTGTTTTTTATATACAGTACATGTAAAAAAGGCACCAGGCAAATTTGGGTGCCGGGTCAAGCCGCTAATAGAATATCAGCAATACTGCTGATATTTTACTAAGGCTTGTACCGCCTCCTTACATTAATCTTCCCCCTAGCTATGCATAAAACTAGCCCTACTATAAACCCTACTCCTAACACTCCATCCCTTCTCTAACAATGTTTGGGCTCTATCTATGTCTGGCACCCAAAGTATACACTGTATAGTGCGGAGAGGGAGCAGACATGGCACACTGCAGGAGGGAAGCTGAGGACAGTGACAGAGGACAGGCGCTGGCCCCCTCCCTGCACCCTAGCAGCTGGCTGTGACCACCATTAGTGGAGGAGACTAGGCGGCAAATCAGAGAGGAGAACAGAGGTGTTGGAGGAGAACACAAGAGGAATAGATGCTTCAGCCAATCAGGCTGAGTTAGCATGAACTGCAACTTCCCTTCTGCGTTCGTCGTACGAAATAAGAGCCTGGGGGCATGGAAAAAAGATAATCTATATATAACAGTTACTCTTTAAGGATGCCCCTATTTCTGATCTCAAAAGGTTGGGAGGTAACAAACATCTACCTGGTTCCTCAACAAAAACACCTTTAAAAAAAAGTTTTGCAGCTTTTCAAAAAAAAAAAAAAAAGAAGGTTTTACCAAGCAAAACACCACACAGAGCAACACACAGCTGTAGCGCTTGTGTGTGCTCTTTGATGCCGCCGCTGGATTGCGCAGACAGAAAAGCCAGACATGATTACCATAGAAACGGACAACAATAGGTGTCCGTTTCATTGCCAGCATAGCAAAGGGGGTCCTTGGCGGCTGGGCAGCGTAACTACACGCAGCCGCTCAGGATAACATCCCACACTGCACGGAGGAGGCTGCGACCATCACTTTACGTCGGCTGCTGTGCTCAGTAACTGCTCTTTAGAGCAGTTACAAGGTGGGAAAACCGAACTGAAATGGCCAGAGGGGTAGAATATAACGACAACTCTCACTCCACTACAAGCTGCCTCCCTATTGCAGAATGGTATGAACTAGATTGGCGTCGGAAAGGTACAACTTCTGACATGACTACATGTCTCTAAATGTTTATTGCCTGCAAACAAATACATACAAATAAGAGTGCATAATGTGGAAAAACAGTCCTCCATCAACAAATATGTGTGCTAAAAGGTTTAAAAGAATTCTTTGCAATAGTGCCCCTTTAACCACTTAAGCCTAACTGGACGAAAATTTTCATCCAGTTAGGCTGTGCGCACTCCCGCGGGGCGCGCGCGCTCCCGCAGGCCCCCCCGTGCGCACCCCCGCTGCTGGCCGCTAGCCCACCGATCAGTGAAAGGGATTATAAATCCCTTTCGCTGATCGGACACCCCGGAGAAAAGCCGACAGCGTCTCTTCAGACGCTGCAGCTTTTCTGAGCTCTGGTCTCCTTTCTTCTGCCTGGGAGCGAGATCGATTGTTCCCAGGACTTTTTGATTGAGGCCATCTTGTGGCCAAATAGCTAACTACACCAAAAACACTTACACCTGAATAAAATACATTTACAAACATTTACAATTCCCTGTTTACCTCCCACACCAAAACAATACCCACATACAAGTTTAAATAAAAAAAAAAAAAATGACAATAATAAAAAAAAAAAAAACATAAATAGTTACCTAAGGGTCTGAACTTTTTAAATATGCATGTCAAAGGAGTATATCAATATGATTTAATAAATTATGGGCTTCTAAATAGTGATGGACGCAAATTGAAAAAATGCACCTTTATTTCCAAATAAAATATTGTCGCCATACATTGTGATAGGGACATAATGTAAACGGTGTAATACCTGGGGCATATGGGCAAATACAATACGTGAGTTTTAATTATGGAGGCATGTATTATTTTAAAACTATAATGGCTGAAAACTGAGAAATAATGAATGTTTTCCGTTTTTTTCTTATTCTTCCTGTTAAAATGCATTTACAGTAAAGTGGCTCTTAGCAAAATGTACCAACCACAGAAAGCCTAATTGGTGGCGGAAAAAACAAGATATAGATCAATTCATTGTGATGAGTAGTGATAAAGTTATTGGCAAATGAATGGGAGGTGAAAGTTGCTCGGATGTAAAAAAAATTTCAACCCTTCGGGCTTAAGTGGTTAAGGTTTGGTCTCCAAATATGAACACTAAAGCCTTGTACTCAAATTATTATTATTTATTGTATTTATAAAGTGCCAACATATTACGCAGCGCTGTACATTAAATAGGGATACATATACAATGTTAACAAGGGGTGACAGAGAGGTTGCACACGGTTATACAACATAGCATAAGGTTATACATGTAAACAGAGTATAAGATGAATGATCATGCAATTTAACAGAGACCCAGCAATTGAAGTCCAAGTTAATACATGGGGAGGGTGTCATAGCTGGGGTTGCAAGATAAAGGACACACTAAGGGGGGGGGGGGGGGGGACCTGCCAAAGGCTTACAAGCTAAAGGGTTTGGGATGGACACACAAGGTAGGGCTGTGGGAAAGGTGCTCAGCTGAGAGAGTTACAGTGTGGTAGACGTGGGAGGGCTGGGTAGGCCATTTTAAAGAAGTGTGTTTTGAGAGCTTGCTTGAAGGTGTTGAAGGAAGGCGTGAGTCTGAGGTGGCGTGGGAGGGAGTTCCATAGGATGGGAGCGGCTCTTGAGAAGTCTTATAGGCATGGATGGGAGTGAGAAATGCGTGGGGAGGTCAGGCGGAGATCATTGGAGGACCGGAGGGAGCAGGCAGGTATATATCTCTGGACGAGCTCAGAGATGGAGGTTGGGCAGGTCTTGTGCACATATTTGTAGGCCAGGCACAGAAACTTAAAACTGAACCTGAAGCAGATAGGGAGCCAGTGTAGGGCTTTACAGAGGGGAAAAGTGAAAGCAAAGCAGTGGGAAGAATGGATAACACTACAGTGTTCTCGGCAGAGACCAACTCTGCCAAGAGACTAGCTTGTGCAATGCCTTGTTAACAACATAAGTAGTAGGAGTACTAATACTTTATACACACTTGTTATCTTTCTAGGTGAAGTGTGTTTGTCACATCCAGCTGTCGCACAATTCCCACACATGGAAGGTAATTCAATGTGTTACTTCTTCAACAGACCCCCCTCCACCTTGGGATAGCAGCACTTACGGAAAAAGTTCTTTTGAGCACAGAGTGAGAAGGGAAGGGGGGGGGGGCAGGGGTATGTACATGTTTTTTCAAATCAAGCATAAAGGACAGTTAACCAAAACATATAACTACAAATTATTTTTATGGAAAACCAAAACTAACATAAATTAAAGGGGAACTGAAGAGAGAGGTATATGGAGGCTGTCATGTTTATTTCCTTTTAATCAATACCAGTTGCCTGGCAGCCCTGCTGGTCTATTTCTCTGCAGTAGTATCTGATTAAAACCAGAAACAAGCATGCAGCTAGTCTTGTCAGATCAGACTTATAAGTCTGAACCACTGAAACACCTGATCTGCTGCATGCTTGTTCAGGGGCTATGGCTAATAGTATTAGAGGAAGAGGATCAGCAGGGCTGCCAGGCAACTGGTATTGCTTAAAAGGAAATAAACATGACAGCCTCCATATACCTCTCTCTTCAGTTCCCCTTTAAGTGTGCTGCATGCTTGGCTTCTCATTTTGTTTGGCTTTAAAGTGGGATTATACTCCCAAAACTATCATTTCAGTAACTTCTCTTAGCTACATAAAAGAACATTTGAAAGCATCCCCAATCATTCCTTGTGTGTAAAGATGTTTCTTTTCCCTGCAGAAAGTAATATAGGCTTGCTCATCGGCAAAGTTAATCATTACCAGCAAGGATCCCTCTGCCTGTGTTTTCACTCTGCCCCCTTCTTTTCTACTGAAGTGACCCAGCTGTTGCCAGGGCGATGTGTCTATGTAGCAGAGGGAGGAAGCAGAATCAAGACACAGACAAAGAGTGTTCCTGGCTGCCAATTATTACATATCACAAATAGCAATAAATAAGCAAGAATATACTGCTCTCTGCAGTGAACATAAAGCTTTTTACACACAGGTTTTACTTGGGAATGCTTTCAAATGCACTTTGTTTTGGGAGTAAAAAAATAAATCCTGTCCTGTCCATAGATTTCGGTATATTGAATGCCAGTGGTGATCATTGTTTTCCCTATAGTAGTACACATTGTTAGGGATGCTCACCGAGAACTCATGATCACGAATTAGCTGTGATTCACAAGCATTTTTTCACTATTCGACTTCCAAATCCATGGGCATTTTTTTCACTATTCGAAATCCGAATCCGTGATCGATTCTGAACCACGGAAATTGGCCACGGAAATTCCGTCGTTGAAAATATTCGGCCCGCAATCACGGGTCGTGATCGTGCGATCACAGGAAAAATATTCTGAGATTATTACCCGCTGACTTTAGCGGTTAATAGCAAAGTCCCCTTACATTGTAGAAACACCAAGTTTTCAAAAAGACCTTGTACTTTTTGAGAAAATCGATTTTAAAATTTCAAAGGAAAAAAGTATACATTTAAATGCGGTAAATGACAGTTCTTAGGGAAACAATTCCCGCCGACTTTAGCAGTTAATAGCAAAGGCCCCTTACATCCTAGCAACACCAAATTTGCAGAATATGTTAAAAAGATAGTGGGAAACAATATTTAAAAAAAAATGTCTGTTAAGGAACCAATGGAGAGCCTTGGAGCCAAAATGAAAAGATGCTTTTCTCAGCTATACTCATTATAGCTGAGAGAGCATCCTATGCGGTGCACTGGGTGCCAGCATGGGTGAGGGTAACAGGTGTGGGGGCAGAGAGGACAGTGGGAGCCGGTGGTAATGCGTCCGCATAGGCGGATGCGCTCTCAGTTATACTTAGTATAGCAGAGAGCTGCGGCGAGGAGCGACGTGTGTGGCATCGGGGAGGCGGAGATCTTCAATCAAGTTGTTAAGAAGGTCGCAAGATAGAGGATATTGGCGTGGGACCTTTTTCCGAGGATATTGGTCTGGGAACTTTTTTTAAAGGTACAGGTAAGTATTTCTGGTTAATTATGAATAAGAAAATACTTTTCTTGTTGTGTTTTTATTTCTTTTAAACCCTTGTGGAAATGGGTAAGAAGTACTTTGTACCACTATACTCATTTCTCCTGGGAGGGGGGAAGGCATCTGGGGTCCCCCTCTTAAAGGGCAAATTGAATCATTTTATCTGGCAAATTTGGTGTTTCTACAATATAAGGGGGCTTTTCTATTACCCACTTAAGTCGGCGGGTGATAATCACGGAATATTTTTCAATTTTCCAGTTTTTCTCAAAAACGAAAAGTTCTTTTTGAATTTTTTTTAAGTTGTAGCCCCTTATCACCTTTATAATCCATGCAATTTTGGGGATGGTAGTATGTATGGGGGCTTTGCTATTAACGTTAAAAGAAAATCCGAATCATGGCCGTGGTTAGCCGTGATTGACTCATTCACAGCAAAAATCCGGTTCCAATTCATGATTCCGTTTCAAATCCGAATTTTAATCACGACGGTTGCAGATTTTTTCTTTAGCCACGCCCAGGTTTGTCGAATCCATGGATGCGGGAATCCAGAATTTCCGGATTTACTCGAATTCATGGATAGGGGTATCCGAGCACCGCTACACATTGTTCTTCCTTGTGTCCATTTTACAGTGATTCATAACAATCATAAGCAGAAGAATACAAGGCACTGGAAAACAATAGGCTTCGTGGTGGTGACTATCATCTTGCTCATTTTGGTGGCCTTCATCGGGATTGTGTTCATGCGCTGTAAGTATTATAAAAACTTTCCACAAGGATGGAACCTGAAACATGCCAATAGATTAAATCACCTCCCTCCTTTACAGTTTTCTGCTTTATGATGAGAAAAAGGTATCCCTGCCAGCTGTTAAAAAAAAAGTGCTGCTTGTAAGACCGCAGGGCAGCCAATTGCATGACTAATAGCAGGTTGCCAACAGTGGGGCCTCTAGTGAAAGAAATAGCCAGTACCTGACCGGAGAGTTATCTCAGTAATAGTGGTTACGTTGCTGGATTTTGGTGACACAGTAGTTGATTTACTAAGGTTCATAGTCACGATTTTTAAAGGATGTAAATTTAAAGGAGGACCTTTACAAGTTTTTACTTGCCTACAATTTAAAGCAGAAATTGAATATGACTATGGCAGGGATTTGGCTGTGACCTCCTCTGAAGGGCAGTTAGTAACATAGGATCAAGGTTACAGTTGTCATGGCATCAAAGTCACAGTAGTAGGAATGTTTTGAGCAATACCCCTTAACCTCCTTGCCGGTTATGCCGAGCTCAGCTCGGGGTAACCTGCGTAGAAGGATTTCCCAGGCCCCGCTGGGCGGATCTTCAAAAAAATTTTTTATTGCACTCAGCTAGCACTTTGCTAGCTGTGTGCATTTCTCGATCGCCGCCGATTCGCCGCTACCCGCCGCGCCGCCCCCCCCCCCCTCCAGACCCCTTGCGCAGCCTGGCCAATCAGTGCCAGGCAGCACTGAGGGGTGGATCGGGATTCCCTCTGACGTCCCGACGTCCATGACATCGGTGACGTCAACCCGCCCCGTCGCCATGGCGACCCATTTTGAACGGGATTTCCTGCTTACTCTGATCGCCGGAGGCGGAGGTGGGGGGATGCCGCTGCTCAGCGGCTATCATGTAGCGAGCCCTGGGCTCGCTACTTGATTTAAAAATTTTTTTTTAAAAAGGGCTGTGCTGCCCCCTTGCCGCGGGAATTGGACCGGCAAGGGGGTTAAAATAAAATACATTTTGAGCATACTGTCCTGGGACTTTAGGCTTTTGAAAAACATATTAGCTATGTATCTTTATTAGTTTTAGCATGAATTATGCTAGTGAGATAATGTTTACATGTGAAAAACAAAACAAGACTTAGCTAGGCCCATATGCATTTACCTTTTACTCTTGAGTTTTATCCTAGGTGTATTTTTACATCTTCTCAATAAAATGCCTTTTTAGTCACTAGCAAGCAAGAAAATACTTTTGATAGTACCCTTTCACCTACTTTTAGGTCCTTTTTCAACTGAAAAGTGCTGAAAAGTTATTTTAAAGAGAGGAAAAAAATGTATCTCCTAGGTGAAAAAAAAAGTTAATTGAATAAGGACCCTTATCTCATTCAGAAATGAAAACTTAAAGTGGACCCAAATTAAAAATACAAGATTTCAGAAATAAAATCTATTTTCTAAATTATAATGATGAATAACAGCCTTTTTTCAGCTGCATGATGGCAAATATAAAATATTTTACATTTATTGGAGGAACCCCTCCCTTCCTTTCATATTGCCGGGACAGAATCCGGCAAACTGTTGGAGTAGGTGGTGTCCGGCAAAGGAGGAATTGCTAATGGCTGCCACCTGTATAACCCTAGTTGTGAAAAGAGAAGGGTGAAAAGCATGCACTGAAATGCTCATAGGCTGGAAGGAGTGTTTATTTATCTTTGTATGTGTCAGAGTGGTGCAACTAAATATTTTGAATTAAAAAAATGTTTGGTTTGGGTCCGCTTTAATTGGATTAGAAGAAACTTGCAGTGAAAGACACATGCAAGCTGACAACTTGCTGCCATACCTTAAAAATGGCTGTTGTAGGGATCTTTTGACTTCGGCCTTCCTTGAGTCACGCACCTGCTACAAGCAGCAGGCTCAGTCAAGATTTACTTACTTTGCTTATTGTAAGTGAGAGCTGAACATGTTCAGCACCCTTGAAAGTTTCTGCTCTGTTAAAATGGAGCTGATAGACTCACACAATTGCATCAGATAACCAGCAGTGCTGAGTGTTACCTGAGTGTTAGGCTTACCTAAGAGGGAAATGAAATGTTGTGGAATATAACATTAACCTCCCCCCACCTACTCCTAACACTAACCTCCCTCTACCTCTACCTCCCCCTAACACTAACCTTCCCCCTATGTATGCCTAACACTAACCTTCCCCCACCTACTCCTAACACTAACCTCCCTCTACCTCTACCTCCCCCTAACACTAACCTTCCCCCTATGTATGCCTAACACTAACCTTCCCCCACCTACTCCTAACACTAACCTCCCTCTACCTCTACCTCCCCCTAACACTAACCTTCCCCCTATGTATGCCTAACACTAACCTCCCCCCACCTACTCCTAACACTAACCTACCTCTACCTCCCCCTAACACTAACCTTCCCCCTATGTATGCCTAACACTAACCTACCTCTACCTCCCCCTAACACTAACCTCCCCCACCTACTCCTAACACTAACCTCACTCTACCTCCCCCTAACACTAACCTTCCCCCTATGTATGCCTAACACTAACCTCTTCCCACCTACTCCTAACACTAACCTTCCCCTTATTTATGCCTAATACTAAACACGCTCTACCCCCCTAACACTGACCTTCCCCCATATATGCCTAACACTTACCTCCCCCCACCTACTCCTAACACTAACCTTCCACCTATATATGCCTAACACTAACCACGCCCTACTTACTCCTAACACTAACCTTCCCTGGTTTTAAAGCCGCAATTTACCCAAGCAGCTTCAAAGCTATATATTACAGCTTCTGTAAAGCCACAGTTTACCTGAGTAGCCCCAATTTATCCGAGCAGCTTTTTTTTTAGGACTGCTGTAAAGTCGTAATTTACTAAGCATCCATATTACACAGTTAGCGCTGTTTATAAGGAGACATATATTGCCACAAATTGGGCACCCACATTACCAGGCACTATTTTTCAGTGTCTCATTCACATCCTGGAATGTTTATAGCAACAAGTAGGCTGTAATATATTGAACATTTTGCCTAATTTCTCTGTTAAATTTTCAGATTCCTCCGTCTCTGAAGAGCTAGATGGTTTAATGCACAATGGTAATTATTACTTATACAGTAATTCTCCTTATTCTAATGTTGCTTATTTAATCACTTCAGGTCCTGGGTTTTTCATTCACTTAGGACCCATTCACATTTAAATGTAGCAAAATGGTAGCGCACAGCGCTACCATTTTGTGTGGGTGATTTCACCGCGATTAGCGCAGTAAAAATCACTGTACACTGTACACTCTTTTATAAGCACTGTATCGCGATCGCTCCTGAACCACAGCAAATTGCTGTAGGGAACACGCTTTGCGATTGCCACTAATTGAAAAACACCTGCGATCAGCGGCAATTGCGGCAGTGAGATCACTGCCATAGGTTAACATTGCACTAGTGCTTTAAAAAATGCTAGTGCTTCAGCGATTAGTGGAAATCACCCGCTAATCGCCTAAGTGAGAACGGGTCCTTAAGGTTTCTGACAATGTTGGCATATCACAATACACAACCTGATTTTTAATTTAATTACACACAATTGATCCTACCAGAAGTTATTAAAATATAACTTTTATTAATTAATTATTAAAACTTTCATATTTGTTTTCATTTTATAATGCGTTAAATAACCCCAGATTAGGTCTATAGTACTGTGTTGAGCATCTACACCAATTCACAATTTTTAGTGATCCTGCTCAGAGACCTAAAGCTGAGTAAGTTGCTTTTTACTTGCTACATATAAGTTAATAGACCCCCCACCAATCCGACATGTTTCGACCCCTTAATTGGGGTCGTCGTCAGGGAAAAAGTGCTTAGTGCAAAGAGTTGCCAGTGCATATAGAAGAAGAAAGCATTATATATACATTTCAGTAAAGAAAACAAAAAAGGAAGAGCGTGTGCTCTCCAGCTCTGTCAGACCTAATCTGGGGTTATTTAACGCATTATAAAATGAAAACAAATATGAAAGTTTTAATAATTAATTAATACAAGTTATATTTTAATAACTTCTGGTAGGATCAATTGTGTGTAATTAATGTTGGCATATCAGCTGCATCACTGTTGATACAGCAGTAATTTATTATTACCTATGCCATCAAAGTGATATATATATATTGGGTTTTTTTTCAGGACAAACTAGGCTTTCTTTCGGTAATATTTTTTCCAAGTATTTATTTTTATTTCACAGGCACTTTATCAAAGAAAAAAAATAGGCATAAACGCAAAAATGATGCATATGTGGCAGCCATTACAGACGTCCATGATCTGAAGTGGTAAAGCAGACAAAGACAAGTACACTGGGTGCAGACCTGAAAGCAGTGGTTCCATTTGTCACATGACCACAAGTTACATACTGTAGTTTTGAAGGTGCAGGTGGAGTGTACTGTTTAGGCTACAGTTTACAGCTTTTATTTTCAGATTGTTGCTATTAACATGTAATAATAGGTGAAGCCATTTTTCTTACAAAAATGTTTACCTATGAATGTGTTCCACTCAGTGTCTTATCTTCAGCTGAAAGCAAAAATGGATCAAGATTATTTGGAGGCATTGCAGAAAGACAAGGATGAAGCAATAGGTGAGTGAAGCTAAATGTCAGTATAGGTAGCCAGATGTGCCCCCAGTATTAGATAGTCATCCTCTTTTGTATAGATACCGGATGTTCCCTCAATATTACAGTAGGTAGCACCCCCTTCCCCAGTATAGGTAGCCAGATGTGCCCCCAGTATTAGATAGTCATCCTCTTTTGTATAGATCCCGGATGTTCCCTTAATATTACAGTAGGTAGCACCCCCTTCCCCAGTATAGGTACCCGTATGTGCCACCAGTTTTAGGGTGGTTTCCTCCTCCAGAATAGGTAGCCAATATATGGCCCTAGTATTATCAAGATTCCCTCCCCTAGTATGGGTATCCCCAGTACAAACACTCAGTAGCCTCCTCATAGAGAGGGAAAGCTGCAACATGGCTGAAGAAAGATCGTGATTCTACCATAGCTGAGGGGAAAGAGGGGGGGGGATTACCCAGTAGGGGGTGGTGGTGGTATGTCCTTGTGGCTCTCAGAGGCTGGCACCTCTAGAGCCTCTGCCTCAGCCCAGCCCTGCACACAGACATCAGTTATCTGATAAGGAGTTACTGCCTGTACCCGCAACATAGTCTGTTCATAGTTGGCAAGGCCAGGCTATGACGTGACTAAAGGTTGGGAAGGGTGTGACGAGAGATGTGAGGGGGTGACCAAGACAGGCAGAGGTGTGGCCAATGTAGATTGGATATAGTGGATAGGAGTGCAGACAGGTAGTCACTAATCTACTGCAGATCCACATTCAGCAATGCAAATGATAGTGTTGAGGAATTAGGGATGTCAAAGTATGCAGTGTTAACACGAGTTCAGTATGCTGTGAATCATCCACAGAATACTCCCCATTCACCCCATCAACCCATGTATTAAAAAAAACATACACGTTTTTCTTTCCTGAATAATAACAGCCACAGTTGAGCTTATATTGACCCTGCCACTTTCTGCTCCAAAATACACCAAGATTTGCCCTTCATAAAGTATAATTATTACTTATTATAGATGTGATTCTTACTTTAATAGCAGCAAATACTCCCCAGATCATTGTAGATGACTAATCTTTACATTGCGTCCTTTCTGAATATGCCTCCTGCACAGCTAATGAGCAGACAAGGGGGATTAGCATCTGTAATAGCCACACCCCCTCCAAGAGCAACAAATGGAGGGTGTGAATAAGGGATGGGACCATGTTCTCTAGCACTAGAGGCAGGGATTCCAAAGTGTGCCCCCCCCCCCCCCAAATTGTGCCTGTCTCAGTATAGGTAGCAAATATGCGCCCAGAATTAGGTAGCCCTCCCCAACATGCAGAGTTGCAAGCGGAGTGCTGTAGAAGTGTTGCAGAAACTCACCTCACTTCTTTGCATCCTGATCTCTTCAATGGTGCACGTAATGAGAGTTGCCACTAGAGGGGGTCATAGAGAGGAGAGGCTGCAACATGGCTGAAGACATCCAGGAATGGAGGGAGGAAAGTCCTCCAAAGTTCTCCAGCACTTTAACAGCACTCTCCTCATGGCTCTGCAATGGCTAGAGCGAGGGGGCAGGGCATAGGCGCTCCCTAAGGCCTCTTCACCTAGGGACTGGTGCCTCCCTAGCCTATGCCTTGGTCCGGCCCTGGTATGAATAACATCTCACTTGTTATCCTGTTTGCTATTTTCTACTGCACTATTGTTGCATTGTGTTTAAAATTCTAAACTCTAGTAATGTTTTTGGCATTATGTGCTGCAGTGAAATTACAAGACAGTCTCAAGGCTGACATCATTCAGAACAACAAGACTCTGAGTGAGTAACCTGACAACTTGCATCTATTTCATTCTTGTAGCACTTTGCATTGTTGCATCATTTTCACATCTCTTGTTTGCCAGTCATGTAATCGTTTTGATCCTGATTTGCTTTGCAGTGAAGTTTCAAGACAATATTAAGACTGACTTGAACCAAATCAAAAAAACTTTGGGTGAGTATCCTGCTACATTTCATATACCGTAGAAGTACTTCTATAATTGCATCAGCTTTTTTCATTGTTAAATAAAAAAAATTACATAATATGTTATTAGACTTCACAATTCAATGTCATTACTTTTATCTTAGATTAACTCTAGAAGCAAGTGGATTTGGTGCACATTACTGGTATATTTTGGGCGCTGTGTTCCCAGACTTATTGGTATGCACTGTTTGCCTTGGGTTCTTGATAACTAAGGTACTGACAGGTGTCAGACAATTCAGTCAATAGGGTAATAGGTTTTGGCAGATAATAACAAAGTCATACAATGTCACAGCGCCAGGGATTATGTTGTCTCAAGCAATCAGGCAATCCACTCCAATCCACCTCCAGAGATATACTTTAAATCTGCATACTTCCTGTGTGACTCATTTCACCAAAACAGAGAAGCAGGAGAAGATTTCTCTCAGTGGATATAAATACAGTTGTTATTCTTCCATACAAGGCACATACATTGAAGTAATAAAATCACTTACATCAGGAGGGTCCTATGCCAATATAGGACCCCCTCTGGACATATCGCTTCCTACCCTTGTGGTACTACAGGTCATGAACAAACGATCACTGGTGCCTAGCCCGCTCTCGTCCCGACTAGTTTCGGCCTTCCGCCTTCATCAGGGGATACTGTTTTGGTGAAATGAGTCACACAGGAAGTATGCAGATTTAAAGTATATCTCTGGAGGTGGATTGGAGTGGATTGCCTGATTGCTTGAGACAACATAATCCCTGGCGCTGTGACATTGTATGACTGGCTATTGAAAGATGAAGAGGATCTATCCTGGTCACGGGCCGGCAGCAGAGGTGTTAGTCAAGAAGTGTTCCGTTAGCAATCTTGTGGAGCGCCTCTACTTCTATCTTTTGTATACAGGTAATAACAAAGCACCCATGAAATGTCAGTATCAGTTAGAGTACCTAAGGTAGAAAAGACAGAGCCTGTCATAACAGGAGTCTCAGGCTTTAATACTTACCTGATCCCATGTCATCGAGTCACAGTTGACACTCTGCCCCCCTCCTCGGGAACTCAGTCACATAGCCAGGTATCAAAGACTGCCAAAGCTCTTCGGAAAACTCTGACTGCTTTGCTGCACCCCACCCACCACCCAGCTCGGCAGCCACTGATTATGCAACAGCTGCTGAGCTGGCGGTGGGCCGCGGCAACGCAGATAGGGTAGCCAGAGCCTTGGCAGCAATTTTGAAAAAACATTGCCATCACCTACTTGTAGGAATGATGCCAAAAGAGGTAAGTATTTAACCCTAACATCCCCCCAATCCTCCACCATTACAGAACCTGTCATGATGTGACCTGCCATTGTTATCTTAGGTACTCTTGAAGGCTAAAGGTTAGGGTTCGGCACTGATTAGGCAGGTTAGTGTTAAGTGATAGCGTGGGGGTTGGCTGCTTTAGAGGTTATGGTTCAGCATCAAAACTGTGATGGGGAGTTAGAGTTAGACATCAGCAAAGCATTTATGTTGGTGGGTGGGAAGGGGAGGTACAGACATCAGGAAGAGGCTTACATTAGGAGTGGAGGTTGGCGCTTTGGTAAGTAAACTGTTTTTAGGCCTCAAGTACAAAAACAACTGAAATGTGTTAGAACCTGTTCTATATCACCTTGCTTCGACACCACCGTCTCACAGACTGTGAGATCACTTGACTCAGCAAACAGGAGATAGACTTTCTCAGGCTTCTTCAATGTTTACGTTATTTATTCAGGAAACAGGAATACAGATAGATACATTCATCATATCCTAGCCATGCCAATCTTCATGTTGCGTTACAAGCTCGTGATTAGACTCCCTGCTGAAGTCAATCAGGTACCTTCTTCCTAACTACGTTACACTAAACTACCTATGTACAGCATACATTATATCAGATTACAGAAAGGAAGAACATGCTTAGAGGTCCCAGTCGGCCTTGCGGGCTAGTGCGGAAGGAAGAAGCAGAATGCCCTCTCCATCGCTCACTCCGGGTTTAATACCGACTAGGAAAGAGTTAAATATGACATCATCTTCGCCACCCCCTAGATCCGATTATTGGTGGACCCACTCGTGGTGTCATCATACCCACCTACTTGATTAATAATCAATGAGGCATTTGGCCTATATGCAGGAATGTGGATGTTTACCAAACATGGCTGATGTTTACTGTTCCTGTGATGTACGTGTTGAGGTCAGCGTGGCCGATGGCCTTCTTTTAGGAACATGTTCTCAGTATCTGCTTGAGACAAAATGAATAACAAGCAGACACTGAGATGCTTAGGCCTGCATCACAAAACTCCATTTATTTTAAAGGCATACACTGCGGACAAGCCTTTTACATAAAACTCAGGCCAAGTAACTGAGGCCTACTTAAATTATAACAATCCCCCCTAAAACGGCTTGACCCGCAGATCCCCGCGTCTGAACCTCCCAGTACCTGGTTTCTTTCTTTTATGTTTCACTTTTCGATGTTCGTGCTCACACAACTTCTCTGCTCTCGGTGGTTACCCCTGGAAGAGAGAGAGCAAGACCTCTTGGTCTTCCTGTAACCAGGCTCTCTGGGGATGCCCTACTTCTAAGTCCCTCTATACCACATGCTCAGCATTTGCGTCACTTGCGTATCACTCACAAACTTGCATGACCACAGAAAAGTGAAACTCGTTTGTTTGTTACTCGATGGAGCAGTGCCAGGTGCCTTCTAAAAGAGCGCCTTTATACAATCAGCTCCATCACAGGTACTACTAAACCTATACCCGTAACCCTGTATATCCCTTAATTTGAAAATATCGGCCCATGAGATTGTTTATGAGGCACCAATCTCTGGACCAGGTTAATTTGTTTTACGTAATTTCAACACGCAACCTCACCTGGATAATGATGCCTAAAGTTGTCATCTCCATCCAGACGACCAGTGGGTGTAGAAAGAACTTTGGAACTGCAGAGGCCCAGTCCGAGTGTCCCTGGAACATCACCGGAACCTTTGTCCACCAGGTCAGACTGGCACTCACCTGCTCATTTTTGTGTTCTACCTCGT
This sequence comes from Hyperolius riggenbachi, assembly GCF_040937935.1. Lineage (NCBI taxonomy): Eukaryota > Metazoa > Chordata > Amphibia > Anura > Hyperoliidae > Hyperolius > Hyperolius riggenbachi. The sequence goes on from NC_090648.1 coordinate 90,032,756, forward strand.
TAAGATCACCTGTATCATGGTAAAATCTTACCTCTAACTTAGTGTACTGTTTGTTTAACCTTTGTAACAAAATGTGGTCGTCTTGGATCAAAACCTGTTCCCCTTCGTCCCATGTCATGTTCTCTTTCAGGATGGGAACTACCCGTGAAACTTTGAACTTTAGATTTTTCTTAACAATTTGAGAAACAACGTCATCCAACCTGGATGACAGGATCCATATGGGATCTCCACTCACCCAATATGTTCCCCTTGGAAACTCCCCCTTATCGGAACAATTATGAGAATATACCTTGAATGTATCATTAGAACTTATGTTAAAAAACTAAACCTTTCCTTCAGCCGCCGGAATTATCGGTTGGGCTTCAGGGTGGATCTTTTGAATGGTAGCCTCGCATTCTGCGTTATTGAGCCTGCAGGCTTCTTCACTAAATTTGACTTGCCCCGGCCAACGCAGGTACTTCTGCAAGAATTGCCCGCATGAGGACAACTCTACTTGCTTCACCTCCCCGTCTAGCACCAAAAAAGGTTGACCTCTCAGGTCCTGGTGTAAGACACGGGTTGAGGTGGGAACTAAGGAAGTAGCGGTGCCTAGGAATGTTGCATCGTTTCCATTTGTTCACCCAAACATCTCGAAGCTGCCATGCAAAAGATCCTTCTCCAGAAACATTAATATACCTCCCCTTGTCCAATCTCTCGCTGACAAAATATGTCCCCAGCTGTCCTGATTGGACCTCTTCCCCCCTTATGTCCTGAGGCACACTATGTACCTGAGGTCGGGAAGACTGTACTCTCTGCAATCGTTCGATTAAGAGTACCTCTTCACTTACCCAACTATCATGAGGATAAGCTGCTGCATATGGACTGTGTAATATCGTCCCCTGTTGTGACCCGGTGGTGTGAATGGGGTTCCCTGTGTGGGCTTTCCCTCCCCCGGGACCGCTCTCCCCACCCTCTTTGTCACCTGGAAATGTGGCTTGATCTCGATTTTTACTTCTTGTTTCGAGAACCACCCACCCTCGGCTTTCCAGCCTTTACGTGTGTATAGTTGTTTCAGAGGCACTCTCTGTTGGTAGCTCCAGAGTGTGATGTTGTCCCCCGCGTCTCTCTGTTAAGAGAATTGACGCCTCCGGCTCGTTCCTCTCCAATCTGGAACCATCTCACTCTGCATAACCAAGACAAGGTACCCCTGAATCACACACTCCACCTTTTGCATGTACCCATTGTACTGCAATGTACCTTTTAACAAACTTTGGATCGGTGCATCGATTCTGGGGGTGTGACCTTCAATAGCAGATTTACACTGCCTTTCCAGTCACCCTGCCAGCACACCTGACCTTTCAGACCTTTCACCCACATTGTGCCATGAAATTTGTTTTCTCCTGGCACAAGTGCTCTTTTCCTCCATCCCTGCTTGGTCCATCTGTGCCAATCAGAGGGAGGTGTGAAAGGATCAGTACCTTTGTCACCCAACATCAACATGTTTGGGCCTTGCATTCTCATTAACCCCTTATTATACATGAGAATGTCCTCTCTTCGTTCTCCTAGGACGAAATGGCAACCTAGGATCACTATCAGCACGGTACTCTTCATTATAAAAGCACCACCTTGGGAAAGAAAAACATTAGCACTTTGCATTATGCTTTGCTCAGACAGTTTTGTTAGTCTCTTTCCGATCTCTGAAATCTCATGTTTTAGTCTCTTTCCAATTTCAGGAATCTCGTGTTTTATTCTCTTTCCAATCTCAGGAATCTTGCTGTTCTCCAAACTCAGAATGGCATCTGGAACCTTTCGCTTATCGGACTGACATCTCCATCTTTGCTGCCAGCACTGCAGCTGTCTCGATTCCATATTGCCCAACTCCTGAAATCAAAATACAAACAAATCAATTCTTATTAATGATTTGGGATTCGCCCTGCGGCTTGTACTCTGTACACTTTAAATTGATCAATATATATCGTAATTGATCTCGTTGCGTTATGGTTCTCATCTCATGAACTCTGTTTACTCTTTTTGGTAGATTGGAGTTAAACTTCACCCCCCACCTCAGTACTATCCTCAGTACTTATCTGTTTAAAATATGCTCCCGCGGACTTCACCTTTGGAAGCTCTCACCTCATTGCAGCTCACTCCACATCCCCCCTTATCTGTCCATGCGCGGCCGTCGCATGCACAGACTATGGATGCCACACCTGATGCTGCTTTGCAGGTGAGCCTGCAATGCTCTTACTCATTATCGCATTTACTTATCTAGAACTTCATCGCGATACCAGCTCTGCTAGAAGTTCTGTGTGTTGTACCCTCTGATCAATGTTTGCCGTGCCACTACCTAGACTACCAAAAAAAAAAAATGGCTGCCTCCCTGTAGGAAGGAGCACTTTACACTTAACCACTTGCCGACCGCACGCTTATACCGTGCGTCGGCAAAGTGGCAGCTGCAGGACCAGCGACGCAGTACTGCGTCGCCAGCTGCAGGCTAATTAATCAGGAAGCAGCCGCTTGCGCGAGCGGCTGCTTCCTGTCAATTTACGGCGGGGGGCTCCGTGAATAGCCTGCGGGCCGCCGATGGCGGCTCGCAGGCTAAATGTAAACACAAGCGGAAATAATCCGCTTTGTTTACATTTGTACGGCGCTGCTGCGCAGCAGCGCCGTAAGGCAGATCGGCGATCCCCGGCCAATCAGCGGCCGGGGATCGCCTCCATGTGACAGGACGTCCTGTCACTGGCTGCACAGGACGGATAGCGTCCTGTGCAGCCTCGATCGCCGGGGGGGGCAGCAGGTAGGAGAGGGAGGGGGGAATTTCGCCGCGGAGGGGGGCTTTGAGGTGCCCCCCCCCCGCAACACCCAGCAGGCAGAAGAGATCAGACCCCCCCCAGCACATCATCCCCATAGGGGGGAAAAAAGGGGGGCAATCTGATCTCTCTGCCTGCTACCTGATCTGTGCTGGGGGCTGCAGAGCCCACCCAGCACAGATCAGTAAAAACAGCACTGGTCCTTAAGGGGGGGTAAAGGGTGGGTCATCAAGTGGTTAAACTACACAGGGTGCAGGGCTAAGCATGCCAGCGTCACATGCCTGTATGCAGATCCCTGAATGCCCACTTGGTAGGTAGTCACATGGCAAACACCGTACTGATACACTGTCACTCTGTAAACGGCAACTCTATCATCTGTATAATTGCCCCATGAACTGCTGTCAGTTCTTGTTCTTAGTGCTACAATAGATAGGAGCTGGAAAAAACCTATTTGACCAATCAGTGGACGAAAAAAAAAACCGCACAAAAAAACAGCCCCAGCCCAGCATAGACCTCTCAGTCAAGCTCTGGCGCCGTCCACGACAAAAACCGGAAAAAAACGTTACCGCTCTGCAGCAGCGGCGACGGAAACCCGGATTGGTCAACTCCCTTTTTTCCACCTCCGGCACCCCCCTGATGCACTGTCCCCTTTCCTTCTATTGGGAACTCATGCTGCACCACCCATTAAGGTGCCCCACTTACAGGAATAATCCTGTAAGCAACTCAGTACAGACACTTTCCTGGCCTGCACTGCTACGTGTGTCCCTGCACCTAGCTGGTGCACTCTTCCTATCCGTGCTCCTGCTAATCTTACCGTAATAGCCTGGTGCACGTATCCTGGCATTCCTTTCCATGGACTCAGGGAACAACTCTGGGGAAATACTTCGAGAACCGAGACACACAGTAGCATGTCTCTGTATTTCTACCCCCCACCCTTTCAGCTGCTCTGCCCGGAGCCGCGAGCACAGCCTGACGTGACGTGGATCCCCCAGCCCCTCCTCACCCCTGCCATGACGTGTGGGGGCCATGACTCTCGGGGGCGGGCTCTCTCCACTGCCGCCATTTTGAGTCCTGGACTGCCAGCCAAGATGGCTGCTCCCATAGCAGCCTCTCGTTCCTATACCTTAGGAGAGAAAACAAAATACAAACAGAACAAACATTTTTTATGCATAGTTACACAGCAACTATCCACAGTGCACAAAGATCAGCCTCCGCATTCCTTCATGTCTCAGCTGTAATCCGAACTGCAATCAGACATACGGATCCCCAGAGACGTAGGAATCTTTCTCACTCTATCACAGACATAACTAAGAACCGCCCGAGCGAGTTATACGACTCCAAACCACTTTAACTGTTTTAACTGTTAACATCCCAGCTAGAACTTCTTCTGAGACCGTTATCAGCCGGAGCTCGCCACACACCCAACAACACAATACAGACATTGCAACATGTTAGCAGCAGCACCGACTGGAAATGCGAGAAACTTGCAGAACATCTCACAAACAGAAAGACACTCGCTTTCCTCTTCTATCCCCTCTCTCCCCCCTATCTCTTCCGCGGGGCGCTCTCTGCTAGGCTAAACCACAGCTGGCATCACTCCCAGTCTCTGGACGGGGAGAAAAAAAAAACCAACATAGAAGGAGGAACAAAAAAAGAAAACAATGAAGCACGCAGCCTCCACGCTGCAATTAACAATTAACACAAAATGTACATATGACCACATTATCCTCTCCTTGTTATAACACCAAATACAACACAGATAACGCCATATAACAACGTAAATCATACCTGAGCAGAGGACTTCGTACGCCTGCCAATTCGACCAGCTTTTGGCAACTCCACGAAACTGGGTGGATCCCTGGAACTACTGAGCGTCATCTCTGTGTACCCACACTGGCTCAGCGGATCGATCTCCAGCGGCAGCTGCCAGCCGGCCTCGGAGCCTTCCAGTCACCTGGGATCCGGTTTAGGCTATGACTGCGTGCACTTACAGTCAAAGTTTAACATCCACGAGTTTCGCCGCTGGTTTCCTCGAATTGCAGCCCGTGTGCTCGGCTCCCACACACTCACACCAGCTTATCAGTATCAGCTTGATAAGCTTTACAGTCCGCGTCCGTCTATTCCGCTTGTTTTGCTGTGGAATATCTTGAAACCACCTTCGGCCCCTGTCTCCTGTCTGCCTGTTTTTCTAGGCAGGGAAGGGTTTCAGCACCACTGTTAGAACCTGTTCTATATCACCTTGCTTCGACACCACCGTCTCACAGACTGTGAGATCACTTGACTCTCCACACAGCAAACAGGAGATAGACTTTCTCAGGCTTCTTCAATGTTTACGTTATTTATTCAGGAAACAGGAATACAGATAGATACATTCATCATATCCTAGCCATGCCAATCTTCATGTTGCGTTACAAGCTCGTGATTAGACTCCCTGCTGAAGTCAATCAGGTACCTTCTTCCTAACTACGTTACACTAAACTACCTATGTACAGCATACATTATATCAGATTACAGAAAGGAAGAACATGCTTAGAGGTCCCAGTCGGCCTTGCGGGCTAGTGCGGAAGGAAGAAGCAGAATGCCCTCTCCATCGCTCACTCCGGGTTTAATACCGACTAGGAAAGAGTTAAATATGACATCATCTTCGCCACCCCCTAGATCCGATTATTGGTGGACCCACTCGTGGTGTCATCATACCCACCTACTTGATTAATAATCAATGAGGCATTTGGCCTATATGCAGGAATGTGGATGTTTACCAAACATGGCTGATGTTTACTGTTCCTGTGATGTACGTGTTGAGGTCAGCGTGGCCGATGGCCTTCTTTTAGGAACATGTTCTCAGTATCTGCTTGAGACAAAATGAATAACAAGCAGACACTGAGATGCTTAGGCCTGCATCAGAAAACTCCACTTATTTTAAAGGCATACACTGCGGACAAGCCTTTTACATAAAACTCAGGCCAAGTAACTGAGGCCTACTTAAATTATAACAAAATGCATGTTTGCTGCGTAGTTCAACCACTGATCTGTCAGATTACAAGTGCCATCTGGTTGCAATGCAGTACCATGTGTCAAATTCTCTGGAGCAGACTGCTACATGCCACGTCTAGCAGGAGGCTTCAGCCATGCTTAGACAGACATTAAGGGAATATATGCTACCACAGTGCCTGTCCCAAACACTTGCAGCTGCATTCAAGCACCTGGGAAGCCAGTAGAGGACAAGACTGAGCACAAATTTTGCATAGTCATAATTTTGCATTGAAAAGCACAATTACAATGCGAAAGCGTAATGCAAAAGTTTGGGGAAAATCTTCATTCATTTAGTCTATAATTGTAATCAGATACTGCAATTTCTCATGTTTGCGTAATGATGTGTGAAATTTAGCAGTAAATAGCAAAGCATGTATGGGGACTTTGATATTAACTGCTAAAGTCGGCATAAAAGCGTAATTGCAAAAATGTTTGTGAAATTTTACGTAATCGTAATTAGCTCATTGCGATCATCACTAGTAGACGGTAAGGCTTGGTGCCTAGGAGTGGCTGGTGGGACAACATGCGTTCCCGACATTTTTTTTGCATCATGTTTTTAGCCCCCTGAGGGAGGAGGGGGCACACAACCGCTCGAACGTAGCTGTTTTGGATTCTACATGTAGCCTCCAAGAGAAGAGGAGATGCCGAGATTTACCACAGCGTTTACGCAAACAATGCAAAAAGCTGTACCTGTCATTTACAAAATGCTTCCATTTGTTTGAATGGAACAGTAGTTGATCACTTTTAAAGTCATCTACATTGCTGCAGAAGCCTGTGTGAACCAGACCGAACCTTCTCACTGAGCAACATAAATTCCTTAAAGTGTAACTGTCGGGCATAAAATCAAATATCATTTCTTTATTTTTATCTGGTAAACAAGTAATAAGGATGCTAATCAGGCAACCCAAAAGTTAAAATCACTATTACTTTTCTTGTTGATAAATGATCATTCCCCAGTTTACCTGACTCTTATTTGGTACACAGAGAATTTGGTACACAAAAAGGAAGTTGCAAGGCATGCTGGGTTGTCCTTTTTTGCTTCTCTATTTCCCCTCAGACTTAACTAATGCAGTCTGATTGGGTGAAGCCCTTTTCCCTCCTGTTTTCCCCTCCCACACCTCTGTTCCTCGCTGATTGGCCAATATTTCTCATGCTGAGTCAATGCACTTTCTATAGTGAAGGGTGGGCAAAGCAGGCAGAGGAGAGTAGGGCAGGAAATGACATCATGATTGACTTCAAAATAGGCACATTTAAAATGGGAAATGCTAAGAAGGATTTTATCTTTTTTTACTGTAGAAAAATCACTAAAATAAAAATGTAGACAGCACAATACATATGTTATGTAAGTAGAGCATGTATTTATCTACTTATATTTTTTTTTCTGAGATAGTATGGCTGACAGCTCCTCTTTAGGCTTAAAGTGAACATAAGATCAATGGAAAGAAAAAATGTATACATACCTGGGGCTTCCTCCAGACCCCTTTGGGCTGATCGGTCCCTCGCTGTCCTCTTCCGCTTCCTGCATCTTCCGCTTCGGCTCGCAGTAATCCGGCCACTTGAGGCATGGTGCACATGCGCGGCATGGCTATACGTTCACGCTCTGTTGTGCTCCCGGGGACGGGATGCGCATGGCTGGGCTGTGTCTGCACCGACTGGCCAAATTACCATGCGCCATTGCGGAGGATCCAGGAGGTGGAAGAGGGCGGTGAGGGATCGATCAGCTGGAAAGGGGCTGGAGGAAGCCCCAGGTATGTATAAATTTCTTCTTTCCATTGATCTCAGGTACCCTTTAACATTTTCAGTTTCAAGCAGCAGGCATCACAGTGGATATTGATATGCCCCTGATTGTGGGCCATATACAGTAACTGCCCACCTCCATTATCTTTATTGACCAATTGAGAAGTGTTTTTTATCTTCCTGTATTTCTGCTTACTTTAGACCCTGTGTTTCAGAATCTCTCTGTAAATCGTGCCCAACTGACTGGAAGGTGGCAATCTCTGGGTGCTATTTTTTCTCGGAGGATCAGCTGTCATGGGATGCAGCTCGACAAGCATGCTGCAATGTTGACTCTTTTCTTCTAATAGTGAAGAATGAGCAGGAGATGGTAAGTAGAATTACTAGGAGCAGGTGTGCCAAACACCACCGTACTAGAGATGGCCCGAATGGTTCGCCCGGTGGGTAGTTCGCGCGGATATCAGCTGTTCGCGTCCACGGCCGGACGTGGATTTTTTTGAAAAAAGTCTGCATTTGCATTTTTCCCATAGACTTTAAAGAGAATCTGTACTCTAAAATTTTTACAGCAAGAAGCATACCATTCTATTCATTATGTTCTCCTGGGCCCCTCTGTGCTGTTTCTGCCATTCTCTACTGCAATCCTGGCTTGTAATTAACAGTTTTAGGCAGTGTTTACAAACAAACTAACCAGCTTGTGATAGGCTCACATAAGCAGAGTGTGTGAGTCATACAGAACCTGCAGGGGGCCTGCAGAGGGTGTGTATCGCTTCTATCCAATCACAAGCAGCCCTGCACATTCCACACATTCAAGCCTTAGCCCGACAGAGCCGACAGAAGGAAACAAATTATATCATATAACAGAGATAACACAGCCACTGTGCAATTAGGAAAGGCTGCAGTAAGCCAGAGCACATTAGAACAGGCAAAGGAACGTATAGGATAGAAGAACTGAGGCTGAAAATTTTGTTACAGAGTCTCTTTAATGGCAGGCGAACGGCCGCTGACTTTAGCGGTTAATAGCAAAGTCCCCTTACGTGTTAGAAACACCAGATTTGCAGGGTATGTGGAGGGGGACAGTGACTACAAGAAAATCAATTTTAAATTTTCAAAGGAAAAAAGTATACATTCAAATGCGGTAAATGACAGATAATGTAGCAAACCTAACAGTAGTGTAAATTTACATATATCAAAAATATATGTAAATAAAATATTGTCACCATACATTATACTAGGGATATAATTTTAACGTTGCAATAACCGGGACAAATGGGCAAATAAAATATGTGGATTTTTGGAAATGTGTGTATTATTTTAAAACTATAATGGCTGAAAACTGAGAAATGATGATTTTTTTCCCCATTTTTTTCGTATTATTCTTAACATAATGTACCACCCAAAGAAAGCCTAATTGGTGGCGGAAAAAACAAGGTATAGATCATTCATTTGTGATAAGTAGTGATAAAGTTATTGGGGAATGAAAGGGAGGAGCGCTGAAAATTCCTCTCGTCCATAAGGTGAAAAATACCCGTGGGCTGAAATGGTTAAAGGACTTTAGTCGTCGTGTTTTTATTTCATTTAACCCTTTGTGGAAATGGGTAAGCATTTCTCCTGGGAGGGGGGAGAGCATCTGGGGTCCCCTTCTTAAAGGGGACTCCCAGATGCCACCATGAACCCACCCCCCCCCCCCCCAGGAGTAGTCGTCTCCACCTCATCCTGGGACACCAGAGGGAGGTGGAAGAGCTCCTTGTCCATGGATTGGACAAGGGCTCTGGGGGGAGGGGAAGGCTTGGCCGCCCCCTACCCCGGAGCCCCCCCCTATACCAAGGACCATGCGGGCTGGTATAGCTCAGGGTGCAGAGCCCCACTTGGCCGGGGCTCCGCATTCTGGCTATCCCAGCCTGCATGGGGGACAAGGGGCTAAAAACGCTTGGAAGGGGGGGACCCCGTGTCGGACCCCCTGGAAACCCGTCAGTAAATTCATTGCTCTTTCTTTTGATATACAGTATGTAAATTTACACTACCGTTATACCCTGCAAATTTGGTGTTTCTAGCACGTAAGGGGGCTTTGCTATTAACTGCTAAAGTCGGCGGCCGTTCACCTGCTATTAAAGTGCTTTTGTGGTCCGTGGACCCAAAATCGGAGGTTTGCGACATCTCTACACCATACATTTCATGTAAATACATTAAAGGACACCTGAAGTGAGAGGGATATGGAGGCTGACGTGTTTACATCCTTTTAAACACTACCAGTTGCCTGGCAGTCTTGCTGAACTTTTTGGCTGCAGTAGTGTCAGAATTGTTTACCCGTAACAAGTATGCAGCTATTCTTGTCAGATTTTTGCCAGAAACATGTGATCTGCATGCTTGTTTGGGGGCTATGTCCAAAAGTATTAGAAGCAGTGGATTATCAGGGCCGCCATGCAATTTTTGAACCCATGTGAACCAGCCCTTAATCATCTGCCAGCTAACAAATTGCCAACTAATGGCTTTTTTTTTTTTTTTTTTTTTTTAATTTTCCACTTCTGGTGTGAATAAAGTTCTCATATTAGGACTAGAGAATGAGCTATTTCTCTGTCTATAGCAGCAGTTTAAGGGCCCGTTCGCACTTGACCGATTAGCGGGTGATTCCCGCTAATCACCGAAGTACTAGCTCTTTTTAAAGCGATTTGCGATTAGTGCCAATCGTAAAATGCATGACATGCAGCATTTTGCTGTGATTCTGGAGCGATCGCGGTACAGTGCTTAATAAAGTGCTGGTCGCGATAGCTCTTAATCGCAAAAGTGTGAGCAGTGATTTTACCACGCTAATTGAGGTAAAACCACCCGGTCAAAACGGTAGCGCTAAGCGCTGCCATTTTGCAATTTATAGTGTGAATGGGCCCTGAAGGGATACTGAGCAGGGTTTAAAAAAAACAATTTAGACTTACCTCGGGATTCCTCCAGCCCATCGTAGCCCACGGGGCCCTCCAGCATCCTCCTGGCTCCTTTCCCCTGGTCCCACTGACGGCTTTGTTAATTGCTGACTTCTGCCTGAAGTCACCAGAAGGATGCGCACGTGCGTCATCACGCCAGCTGCTACACGTCATCATGCCAGCCGGCGTGAGAGTTCTGCGCATGCACAGTTCAAAGTTAAAGAACTGCGCATGTGCAGGACTCTCACGTCGACTGGCGTGATGACACGTAGTGGCCGGCGTGATGAAGCATAACGTGCATGGCGGCGGGGACTCCTTCTGGTGACTTTAGGCGGAAGTCGCCAATTAACAGAGCCATCAGTGGGACTGGGAGAGGAGCCAGGAGGACACCAGGGGACCTTGCGGGCTACAGTGGGCTGGAGGAAGCCTGAGGTAAGGTCCAAATTGGTTATTTTAAACCCTACTCAGTATCCCTTTAAGTTGTTAAGTTTTTAGCATGGGAGAATAGGGATGGTCAATGAGATGCAAATAGTTCCAAGTTGATGCAGGATTATGCAAACTTTTTATACCAAGGTATGCAGCTTGAAAATAGACCAATTGAATTTCACCATGGCGGGCTTTGATTGGTCCATTTTCAAGCTGTATAAAGTTGCATACAGAATTTGCATAATCCTGCGTTAACTCTCGAATTCTCGAATTATTTGCAGCTCATTGACCATCCCTAGGGGAGTAATATTTGAATCAGTTTGACGTTCATTTGCACCAACCTATTTTTCATGGATTGCTCCAATAATTTGCATTTGTTTTCTTTATTTTCTAGAATTCTCTCAAAACCTTTTTCTCAGGTAAAAAAACTTACTGGATTGGGCTGAGACGAGACCCTAAAGCCGTTAACACCTGGAGGTGGACAGATGGGACACAGGCCTCCTATGTGTAAGTAATTTGTATCCACCTTTAATAAATTAGTATAGGACAGGACCGCCTTCAGGTCATGACAGGGGGCTTCTGTATGGGGCCCGAAAAAGAGTGTCACACATGGACTCCAGCTGCAGTCTGTGTCTGTTCATTTCTGTCCTTCAAGCTGCCCATTAATGTAGTGAGAGGTGCCGGGAGGCTCATCCAGGAGTTACCTTAGTCAATGAGTAAACCTGACATGAATGGGAGAAAAGGATTTTTACTTACCTGGGGCTCCTTCCAGCTCCCTGTAGTCCATCAGCTCCTCAGTACCCTTTCAGTCCAATCCGTTGTGCTCCTGTGAAGTCCACACAATCCAGTTGGGTTGTGGGGCACTGCGCATGCACTGTTCTGGGCCGCGTGCCTCCTCCATCGTGCTCCCATAGCTGGGAGCATTCTGTGCAAGCACAGTTAGGCCTCCTTTCCAAGAACAGTGAAATGCCTCTCAAACTCTCACAACTGCTCAATTCTGCCTGGTAACTGCTTACTTCTGCCTGGCAACTGCTTGCTGAGCACACAGATCAACAGTTCATGGAAAGGAGGCCTTACAGTCTTAATGAACTAAGCGCATGAAGAATGCTACCAGGTATGGGAGTGCGGGAAAAGCTGACACACAATAGTGTGTCACAAACACTGGTCCACATGACAGCCCAGGGGCCCCAGGTCTCTCTCACTCACTGGGGCCCCCAGACCACCATGCGACACCTAGAGGGAAGTGCGGGCAAGCCCTGGACCTCTCACCTCCAGGGAACTCACCCCACCACCTCTAAACTGAATGCCAACTGCAACAAACACAATTGCTAACTTCCAGTCAGAGCAATATCCTGCCTCTATCTGGCCAGCAGACGCTTGTCAGCCAATCAGGTGCACTGTCATACACCCTTTGCCTGCTGTACCATACCTAGCAGGAATTGCATAGATTAGCATTCAGGTGGGAGGCTTCGGTTGGACGCAATCGTGAATTGCGTCGTTTAACAGGGACGCCCCGTGTAGGCACATCTCCCACACGGTCCCCTCCCTAACCACTCACCTGTCAACCGCATCGTAGAAGCTGCAAAAAAATAAAATTTAAAATCACAAACACTGGTCCACATGACAGCCCAGGGGCCCCAGGTCTCTCTCACTCACTGGGGCCCCCAAACCACCATGCGACACCTAGAGGGAAGTGCGGGCAAGCCCTGGACCTCTCACCTCCAGGGAACTCACCCCACCACCTCTAAACTGAATGCCAACTGCAACAAACACAATTGCTAACTTCCAGTCAGAGCAATATCCTGCCTCTATCTGGCCAGCAGACGCTTGTCAGCCAATCAGGTGCACTGTCATACACCCTTTGCCTGCTGTACCATACCTAGCAGGAATTGCATAGATTAGCATTCAGGTGGGAGGCTTCGGTTGGACGCAATCGTGAATTGCGTCGTTTAACAGGGACGCCCCGTGTAGGCACATCTCCCACACGGTCCCCTCCCTAACCACTCACCTGTCAACCGCATCGTAGAAGCTGCAAAAAAATAAAATTTAAAATCACAAACACTGGTCCACATGACAGCCCAGGGGCCCCAGGTCTCTCTCACTCACTGGGGCCCCCAAACCACCATGCGACACCTAGAGGGAAGTGCGGGCAAGCCCTGGACCTCTCACCTCCAGGGAACTCACCCCACCACCTCTAAACTGAATGCCAACTGCAACAAACACAATTGCTAACTTCCAGTCAGAGCAATATCCTGCCTCTATCTGGCCAGCAGACGCTTGTCAGCCAATCAGGTGCACTGTCATACACCCTTTGCCTGCTGTACCATACCTAGCAGGAATTGCATAGATTAGCATTCAGGTGGGAGGCTTCGGTTGGACGCAATCGTGAATTGCGTCGTTTAACAGGGACGCCCCGTGTAGGCACATCTCCCACACGGTCCCCTCCCTAACCACTCACCTGTCAACCGCATCGTAGAAGCTGCAAAAAAATAAAATTTAAAATCACAAACACTGGTCCACATGACAGCCCAGGGGCCCCAGGTCTCTCTCACTCACTGGGGCCCCCAAACCACCATGCGACACCTAGAGGGAAGTGCGGGCAAGCCCTGGACCTCTCACCTCCAGGGAACTCACCCCACCACCTCTAAACTGAATGCCAACTGCAACAAACACAATTGCTAACTTCCAGTCAGAGCAATATCCTGCCTCTATCTGGCCAGCAGACGCTTGTCAGCCAATCAGGTGCACTGTCATACACCCTTTGCCTGCTGTACCATACCTAGCAGGAATTGCATAGATTAGCATTCAGGTGGGAGGCTTCGGTTGGACGCAATCGTGAATTGCGTCGTTTAACAGGGACGCCCCGTGTAGGCACATCTCCCACACGGTCCCCTCCCTAACCACTCACCTGTCAACCGCATCGTAGAAGCTGCAAAAAAATAAAATTTAAAATCACAAACACTGGTCCACATGACAGCCCAGGGGCCCCAGGTCTCTCTCACTCACTGGGGCCCCCAAACCACCATGCGACACCTAGAGGGAAGTGCGGGCAAGCCCTGGACCTCTCACCTCCAGGGAACTCACCCCACCACCTCTAAACTGAATGCCAACTGCAACAAACACAATTGCTAACTTCCAGTCAGAGCAATATCCTGCCTCTATCTGGCCAGCAGACGCTTGTCAGCCAATCAGGTGCACTGTCATACACCCTTTGCCTGCTGTACCATACCTAGCAGGAATTGCATAGATTAGCATTCAGGTGGGAGGCTTCGGTTGGACGCAATCGTGAATTGCGTCGTTTAACAGGGACGCCCCGTGTAGGCACATCTCCCACACGGTCCCCTCCCTAACCACTCACCTGTCAACCGCATCGTAGAAGCTGCAAAAAAATAAAATTTAAAATCACAAACACTGGTCCACATGACAGCCCAGGGGCCCCAGGTCTCTCTCACTCACTGGGGCCCCCAAACCACCATGCGACACCTAGAGGGAAGTGCGGGCAAGCCCTGGACCTCTCACCTCCAGGGAACTCACCCCACCACCTCTAAACTGAATGCCAACTGCAACAAACACAATTGCTAACTTCCAGTCAGAGCAATATCCTGCCTCTATCTGGCCAGCAGACGCTTGTCAGCCAATCAGGTGCACTGTCATACACCCTTTGCCTGCTGTACCATACCTAGCAGGAATTGCATAGATTAGCATTCAGGTGGGAGGCTTCGGTTGGACGCAATCGTGAATTGCGTCGTTTAACAGGGACGCCCCGTGTAGGCACATCTCCCACACGGTCCCCTCCCTAACCACTCACCTGTCAACCGCATCGTAGAAGCTGCAAAAAAATAAAATTTAAAATCACAAACACTGGTCCACATGACAGCCCAGGGGCCCCAGGTCTCTCTCACTCACTGGGGCCCCCAAACCACCATGCGACACCTAGAGGGAAGTGCGGGCAAGCCCTGGACCTCTCACCTCCAGGGAACTCACCCCACCACCTCTAAACTGAATGCCAACTGCAACAAACACAATTGCTAACTTCCAGTCAGAGCAATATCCTGCCTCTATCTGGCCAGCAGACGCTTGTCAGCCAATCAGGTGCACTGTCATACACCCTTTGCCTGCTGTACCATACCTAGCAGGAATTGCATAGATTAGCATTCAGGTGGGAGGCTTCGGTTGGACGCAATCGTGAATTGCGTCGTTTAACAGGGACGCCCCGTGTAGGCACATCTCCCACACGGTCCCCTCCCTAACCACTCACCTGTCAACCGCATCGTAGAAGCTGCAAAAAAATAAAATTTAAAATCACAAACACTGGTCCACATGACAGCCCAGGGGCCCCAGGTCTCTCTCACTCACTGGGGCCCCCAAACCACCATGCGACACCTAGAGGGAAGTGCGGGCAAGCCCTGGACCTCTCACCTCCAGGGAACTCACCCCACCACCTCTAAACTGAATGCCAACTGCAACAAACACAATTGCTAACTTCCAGTCAGAGCATTATCCTGCCTCTATCTGGCCAGCAGACGCTTGTCAGCCAATCAGGTGCACTGTCATACACCCTTTGCCTGCTGTACCATACCTAGCAGGAATTGCATAGATTAGCATTCAGGTGGGAGGCTTCGGTTGGACGCAATCGTGAATTGCGTCGTTTAACAGGGACGCCCCGTGTAGGCACATCTCCCACACGGTCCCCTCCCTAACCACTCACCTGTCAACCGCATCGTAGAAGCTGCAAAAAAATAAAATTTAAAATCACAAACACTGGTCCACATGACAGCCCAGGGGCCCCAGGTCTCTCTCACTCACTGGGGCCCCCAAACCACCATGCGACACCTAGAGGGAAGTGCGGGCAAGCCCTGGACCTCTCACCTCCAGGGAACTCACCCCACCACCTCTAAACTGAATGCCAACTGCAACAAACACAATTGCTAACTTCCAGTCAGAGCAATATCCTGCCTCTATCTGGCCAGCAGACGCTTGTCAGCCAATCAGGTGCACTGTCATACACCCTTTGCCTGCTGTACCATACCTAGCAGGAATTGCATAGATTAGCATTCAGGTGGGAGGCTTCGGTTGGACGCAATCGTGAATTGCGTCGTTTAACAGGGACGCCCCGTGTAGGCACATCTCCCACACGGTCCCCTCCCTAACCACTCACCTGTCAACCGCATCGTAGAAGCTGCAAAAAAATAAAATTTAAAATCACAAACACTGGTCCACATGACAGCCCAGGGGCCCCAGGTCTCTCTCACTCACTGGGGCCCCCAAACCACCATGCGACACCTAGAGGGAAGTGCGGGCAAGCCCTGGACCTCTCACCTCCAGGGAACTCACCCCACCACCTCTAAACTGAATGCCAACTGCAACAAACACAATTGCTAACTTCCAGTCAGAGCAATATCCTGCCTCTATCTGGCCAGCAGACGCTTGTCAGCCAATCAGGTGCACTGTCATACACCCTTTGCCTGCTGTACCATACCTAGCAGGAATTGCATAGATTAGCATTCAGGTGGGAGGCTTCGGTTGGACGCAATCGTGAATTGCGTCGTTTAACAGGGACGCCCCGTGTAGGCACATCTCCCACACGGTCCCCTCCCTAACCACTCACCTGTCAACCGCATCGTAGAAGCTGCAAAAAAATAAAATTTAAAATCACAAACACTGGTCCACATGACAGCCCAGGGGCCCCAGGTCTCTCTCACTCACTGGGGCCCCCAAACCACCATGCGACACCTAGAGGGAAGTGCGGGCAAGCCCTGGACCTCTCACCTCCAGGGAACTCACCCCACCACCTCTAAACTGAATGCCAACTGCAACAAACACAATTGCTAACTTCCAGTCAGAGCAATACACAATAGTGTGTACAGGCCTTTAAAGAGAATCTGTATTGTTAAAATCGCACAAAAGTAAACATACCAGTGTGTTAGGGGACAACTCCTGTTACCCTCTGTCACAATTTCGCCGCTCCCCGCCGCATTAAAAGTAGTCAAAAACTGTTTTTAAAAGTTTGTTTGTAAACAAACAAAATGGCCACCAAAACAGGAAGTAGATTGATGTACAGTATGTCCACACATAGAAAATACATCCATACACAAGCTGGCTGTATACAGCCTTCCTTTTGAATCTCAAAATATCATTTGTGTGTTTACCTTCTGTCCCCTGCTTCTCTCATCCACTGAAGTGACAGGCTTCCTGCAGACAGCTCTGCCTGTGCCTGTGTTTGTAATTCCTCAGTAAGGCCTGGTGCACACCAAAAACCGCTAGCAGATCCGCAAAATGCTAGCAGATTTTGAAACGCTTTTTCTTCTTTTTCTGCAGCGTTTCAGCTAGCATTTTGCGGTTTTGGGAAGCGTTTTTGGTGTAGTAGATTTCATGTATTGTTACAGTAAAGCTGTTACTGAACAGCTACTGTAACAAAAAACGCCTGGCAAACCGCTCTGAAGTGCCGTTTTTCAGAGCGGTTTGCGGTTTTCCTATACTTAACATTGAGGCAGAAACGCCTCCGCAATCCAAAATCTGCAGCAGCCCGGGAGTATGCGTTTCTGCAAAACGCCTCCCGCTCTGGTGTGCACCAGCCCATTGAAATACATTACCCAAGCGGATCCGCACCCGCAAGCGGATGGCAAACCGCAGCCGAAACGCTCTGGTGTGCACTAGGCCTATGTGTCAGCCAGCTACTTTCACAGCCTAACAGAAGAGGATTTTTATCCAGCTCTCTTCTATCACTGATAAGATAGCAGAGATGCTGCTGGCTTATGTAAATAAAACACACACTGGAGTGTGCAGAGAGGGGCCTGGAGGGGTGTGCATAAACAGACCAGCACAGAAGAGTTGGCAGCCTTCCAGACACAGGCCGACAAGTCTGACAGGGGAAAGATACATTGATTTATTACAGAGATGGTGATAGTATAAAGTGCTGCAGTAAGCCAGAACAGATTAGAATAGCTTTAGGAACTTGTAGGATGGTAGGAAAAACGTTGTAATTTTTGGTACAGTGTCTCTTTAAACACCATGTGGGGGCAGAGGGGAGTGAGGGGGGGCCCAGTAGGTTTGCCCAGTATGGGGTCCAAAAAATTCTGATGGTGTATTGCGTGTGTATGGACCAGCAATAGTTTAAACTAACTGTTCAGAAATTCTCACTTGCTGGATAAGTAATTGTACGTTCTCAATATGTTAATTATCCCCATGGTGATAAAGACTTAGGCCTCTTTTCCACGGACTGTTGAGCTGTGTGCTCAGCAAGCAGTTACCAGGCAGCAGTGAGCAGTTACCAGGCAGCAACAAGCAGTTACCAGGCAGCAGTGAGCAGTTGTGAGAGTTTGAGAGGCATTTCACTGCCTATCAACTGCCCATGGAAAAGAGGCCCTAAGGCCTCTTTTCCACAAACTGTTGAGCTGTGTGCTCAGCAAGCAGCTACCAGGCAGCAGTGAGCAGTTATCATGCAGCGACAAGCAGTTACAAGGCAGCAGTGAGCAGTTATCATGCAGCGACAAGCAGCTACCAGGCAGCAGTGAGCAGTTATCATGCAGCGACAAGCAGTTACAAGGCAGCAGTGAGCAGTTATCATGCAGCGACAAGCAGTTACAAGGCAGCAGTGAGCAGTTATCATGCAGCGACAAGCAGTTACAAGGCAGCAGTGAGCAGTTATCATGCAGCGACAAGCAGTTACAAGGCAGCAGTGAGCAGTTATCATGCAGCGACAAGCAGTTACAAGGCAGCAGTGAGCAGTTATCATGCAGCGACAAGCAGTTACAAGGCAGCAGTGAGCAGTTATCATGCAGCGACAAGCAGTTACAAGGCAGCAGTGAGCAGTTATCATGCAGCGACAAGCAGTTACAAGGCAGCAGTGAGCATTTATCACGCAGCAATGAGCAGTTACAAGGCAGCAGTGAGCAGTTATCATGCAGCGACAAGCAGTTACAAGGCAGCAGTGAGCAGTTATCATGCAGCAATGAGCAGTTACAAGGCAGCAGTGAGCAGTTATCATGCAGCGACAAGCAGTTACAAGGCAGCAGTGAGCAGTTATCATGCAGCGACAAGCAGTTACAAGGCAGCAGTGAGCAGTTATCATGCAGCGACAAGCAGTTACAAGGCAGCAGTGAGCAGTTATCATGCAGCGACAAGCAGTTACAAGGCAGCAGTGAGCAGTTATCATGCAGCGACAAGCAGTTACAAGGCAGCAGTGAGCAGTTATCATGCAGCGACAAGCAGTTACAAGGCAGCAGTGAGCATTTATCACGCAGCAATGAGCAGTTACAAGGCAGCAGTGAGCAGTTGAGAGTTTGAGAGGCATTTCACTGCCTGTCAACAGTTCTTGGAAAAGAGGCCTAAGGCCTGGAACCCACTGAAATCAGCAAACGCAAAACGCAACCGCTAGCGTTTTGTCTGAGCGGTTTGCAAGCGGATTCATGCGCGTTTTGGGTTGTGTTTTGCAACATTGTATTTTTTTCCCCAGCGGGTGCCTAGCGTTTTGCGTTTTGCGTTTTTATCCTGATTGGTCCTGTGAATTATTTTTCATTTTGTTACAGTGTGCTGAACCGCAAAACGCTAGCAAAACCGCTCAGTTTAGGTTTTGCTGAGCGTTTCCGCTAGCGGTTCAATACTTTACATTGAAGCGCTAACGCTCCCAAAATGCTGCATGTCCTGCGTTTGCGTTTCTGAGAAACGCAAACGCTACTGTGGAAGTTGCCCCATCCATTAACATTAGCCCAGCGTTTTGGCAAACTGCTAGCGTATCGCAGTGCTGCCAAAACGCTGCCAAAAGCGCTCCTGTGGGTTCCAGCCCTAAAGGATGACAAAAATGCAGGAAAGGGACAAAAATGTACAATGTGTAATTTTTCCTTTGCACGTCTATTCTTGACTAAATATTGTCCTTCTTATGTCGCCTTTCAGGAACTGGCATACAAATGAGCCTAATTTTTCTGGAAAAAAAGAACACTGTGCTGAGACCACTTCTGGGTCCTGGAATGATATGGATTGCGCCAAAACCAATTACTACATCTGCAAGAGAACAAATCACTGCTAAGCCTTCATCATTGTGGAACGGAAGTGAGGGAACACAGGTGCAACACTTCGCTGAATTCCCTTTGCCTCTTAAAGCAGCCCTGAACTCAGAACTTCTTCTCTGCTTTAAAAGATAAGCAACAGCATAATAACCTTTAAAGAAAAACATTTCTTTACTACAGCTGACCCAAATCTTGCAATAAATCTGCAGTATGTCTACTTCCTGCTGTCATGGAAGCACACCTGGGGTTAACATTCTGTGTTTACAAATTAGCCGTTCTGCTGTGGCAGCAAATTGACACAGCTGAGAGATCAAATTACAACTTGTGATTAGACACAGATGAGAGGTAATTAGACGGGCTAAACTCTCTACATACATACAGGGTGCAGTTGTCTGTTTTCCTTCTGTCCTGTGCAAGAGTTCTGGTCCAGTGTCCTGAAACCATCTGAAAATGGCAGGGGGAGCTATGGGGGGTGGTTTTCTCTGATTATGCAGAGAAGCACGCAGTGGAAACCACTTACAAAACCACCGGGCATCGCTCCTCTTCACTCCTCCAGCTGTCGGCGACTCGGCTGCATTCTGGTACGGCTCCCGATGTGTCGCCTGACCCACATCAGGTGACGTGACACATCGGGTGCCATATAGAGCAGATGCAGCAGAGTTTCCGCCAACTGCAGGAAGTGAAGAGGACTGGTGCCCGGAGGTTCTGGAAGTGGGTTTGCGCTGCTCTACATTTCATCTGTAGTGGGAGGTTCGTGTTAAATATCCATCGTCGTGCAATTCCCGCTTGTGCTGAATACCAGGGAATTTACTGTAAATGCAGGTGAAACATTAGAATATCTTGCAAAAGTCCCTTTGTTTCCATAATTCAACTTAAAAGGTGAAACTAATATATGAAAAGGGAACCCTCTGCAGGTGTTTTGGATGAATTAGCTGATTAGAGTGGAACAGTTAAAAATAGCACACAGCACCGACAGTATAAAAATGGTGCTGCATTAATTTACATTATAAAACAATATTTATTGTTTTATTAGTTAAAAATGGCACCACATTAATTAACTTTGTAAAACAATATTTATTGTTTTATTGGTTAAAAATGACGCAGTGTTAGGCATCGGGTGGAGGGAGTAGGATTAGGTGGAGGGAGGATATGTGCAGAGGCATACATTACCTTGTCCCAGCGGGTGATCACTGCTTCACTTCTTCAGTTAGTTTGCTGTAGTCCTGCATCCAGCCAATCACCATGTGGCTTCAGTCCCCCGCATGGTGATTGGCTGGATACAGGACTCCTGCAAACTAACTAGGAAGTGAAGGAGTGATCGCCGGCTGGGACAAGGTAATGTATGCATATGCACATATCCACCTAATCCTACTCCATCCACCCCGATGCCTAACACCAGTGTCCCGCTGCCTCTCCCCTCCTGACCCCTGCTGCCTCACTAGCCCCCCTTAATTTTTTAATTGCGCACTGTTCCACCGATAAACGTATCATAAAATGGTATTTACCGTTTTCATTAAAACGGTATATAACGTTTTATGATACATTTATCGGCGGAATGGTGTGCCCATTTTCATCCTGCGCCATTTTCAACTGGACCCGATTAGAGTCTGACACTTTGAGTCTAGACTATTGAACATTTTCACAATATTCTAATGGTATGCATTTTTTATTTGGGGTTCCCACAAGCTGTAAGCCATAATAATCAAAATTATAACAAAATAAAGGTTTGAAATATCTTGCATTACATGTAATGAGTATTTCATATATTAGTTTCACCTTTTAAGTTGAATTACTGAAATAAATGAACTTTTGCACGATATTCTAAATTTTCGGGTTTCACCTGTATGGTGGGCAGAGATGTCGCGAACCTCCGATTTTCGGTTCACGAACCCCGTTCGCGGAAGGTTCGGTTCGCCGAAAAGTTCGCGAACCGCAATAGACTTCAATGGGGATGCGAACTTTGAAAAATAGAAAAAATTATGCTGGCCACAAAAGTGATGGAAAAGATGTTTCAAGGGGTCTAACACCTGGAGGGGGGCATGACGGAGTGGGATACATGCCCAAAGTCCCGGGGAAAAATCTGGATGTGACGCAAAACAGCGTTTTAAGGGCAGAAATTACATTGAATGCTAAATTGCAGGCCTAAAGTGCTTAAAAACATCTTGCATGTGTATACATCAATCAGGGAGTGTAATTAGAGTTCTGCTTCACACTGACACACCAAACTCACTGTGTAACGCACCGCAAACAGCTGTTTGCGTAGTGACGGCCATGCTGGACTGGTGCGCACCATTGCGAGAGTGTTGGCTGTGGCGGTTTTCAAGCCCATATGGTCGCCGGGCTGTGGTAGCTCAATGATAGAACATAGAACAACAGTGACTGTCCAGCTGATCAAATTTGGTCTGTCCATAATGAAGCAACGACCTTATTATCTTCTTGTATGTAGGTAGGCATAGGTAGGTGTCCCAGTAGTTAGCTAGGCATAGGTAGGAGTCCCAGTATAGGTAGGTAGGCATAGGTAGGAGTGCCAGTATAGGTAGGTAGGCATAGGTAGGTGCCCCACTAGTTAGCTAGGCAGAGGTAGGAGACCCAGTATAGGTAGGTAGGCATCCCAGTAGTTAGCTAAGCATAGGTAGGTGTCCCAGTAGTTAGCTAGGCATAGGTAGGTGTCCCAGTAGTTATCTAGGCATAGGTAGGAGTCCCAGTATAGGTAGGTAGGCATAGGTAGAAGTCCCAGTATAGGTAGGTAGGCATAGGTATGTGCCTCAGTAGTTAGCTAGACATAGGTAGGAGACCCAGTAGTTATCTAGGCATAGTTCAGAGAACCAGTATAGGTAGGTAGGTAGGCATAGGTAGGTCCCCTAGTATAGGTAGGTAGGTAGGTAGGTGTCCCCGTATAGGTAAGTAGGTGCCCCAGTAGTTAGGTAGGCATAGGTAGGTGTCCCAGTATAGATAGTTAGGAAGGGCCTGGCTGGCACAGTAATAACAATTGTCGTTTGTCAAGAGGTAGCGCTCAAAAGTGCGTATCACCCATTAATATGTATCACCAAGACAATATTTTTCACTCTTACTGCAGATGCAGACACAGTTCCTAGGTATAAAACACCTTAGCATAAAAATGTCCATACAGAGCCAATAACAAGTGTTAGCTAAAAGTCCATGTACACATGCCCTAAAATTTAAAACTGGACTAAACAGCTAATTTCTTTTCCATAAGTAAACACAGCGTAATGAAATGTGGGTTCTTCAAGTTGTGGACCCTCCACCAACACCCTTTGTGGTCCACTCACCGCTGTATTAGACCAACCAATGGTCTATATGCACATTGGGACCGTTCCCGGGTCGTCCCCTACCTCTCGATCAAGTGTAGTGGATCTCTGTTTCAACCAAACCTCTTCATATATAGTGCGGCCTTCTTGCTAAAACTCAGTGAAGAAAACTCCACATAGCGTAATACTGCTAAAACTTATTTATTCAATAAAAAGCAATTGCACCCTAAATCTCTGAGTGCACTAAAAGTAGGTATGGGATGGGGGCAGGAACGCATGAACACACATGAGCTTTAACATATGGAATCACCCAGGTTGGGGTAGTGACATGTTTGTTTCCAGCTAGCTTGTAATGGCCTGTTAGAGGTAGGGGTGTGCACTCAGAGATTTAGGGGTGGGAATTGTAAAGTAATAAGGAATTAGTATCATGTTCACGTAAGAGTTAATATGTGAGTTCAGATTAGAGTTATTTTGATATTTGGAGCGTAGTACCAGTTTTATCCTCTAGATGGCGGCAGATTGGCAGGCCTTCTAGGATATGTAGGGAGCATGCGCGGGAAGCGCTTGATCAGCTTAAATGTTCGTGGGACGCATCAGACTCCATGCCCCTGATGAGTCACTTGGTGACGAAATCGATAGGGCGGAGTCTGATGCGGAAGCTGGAACACACAGCAACAGGGTGAGCGGCGGCGAGGAGGCACGAGTGGCGTCTGTTCTTCCGAGCGCGCGGCGGAATTAGAGGGGAACCCACTGAGAGGAGCCTGCCAGCCTGGCCACCTAAACGGGGGAGAGCCCGTCTATAAATTACTCTATGCGCTGTTTTTATTCTACAACATGTGAGTGCAATTGCTTTTTATTGAATAAATAAGTTTTAGCAGTATTACGCTATGTGGAGTTTTCTTCACTGAGTTTTAGCAAGAAGGCCGCACTATATATGAAGAGGTTTGGTTGAAACAGAGATCCACTACACTTGATCGAGAGGTAGGGGACGACCCGGGAACGGTCCCAATGTGCATATAGACCATTGGTTGGTCTAATACAGCGGTGAGTGGACCACAAAGGGTGTTGGTGGAGGGTCCACAACTTGAAGAACCCACATTTCATTACGCTGTGTTTACTTATGGAAAAGAAATTAGCCGATTAGTCCAGTTTTAAATTTTAGGGCATGTGTACATGGACTTTTAGCTAACACTTGTTATTGGCTCTGTATGGACATTTTTATGCTAAGGTGTTTTATACCTAGGAACTGTGTCTGCATCTGCAGTAAGAGTGAAAAATATTGTCTTGGTGATACATATTAATGGGTGATACGCACTTTTGAGCGCTACCTCTTGACAAACGACATTTATATAGAAGAGAGGAGGCGATCAGGTGTTGGTATCAGGCTGCTACTAGGAACACTGTGAGCGCTATCCTCTTTATATATGACAGTAATAACAATTACCAAGGTCCAGCTGCAACAGATAGGGCTAATAATTCAGTGAGCAACACACACACACACAAAAAAAAACACATCAGGAAAGCATTAGAGCTCTCAAAAGAGCTGCTGTTGAGGGGTGCTATTTTAGCAATAACAATCAGCCAGGAGCCAGCCAAGAGCCTAACTAATCTTTCCCTAGGAGAACAAGTCTGCAGCAGCTCTCCCTAGTCTGTCTCTAGCAGGTAGAGTTGGGCCGAACGGTTCGCCTGCGAACGGTTCCACGCGAACTTTCGTGGTTCGCGTTCGCGTCCAGCAGGCAAACTTTTGCGGAAGTTCGGTTCGCCCCATAATGCACCATAGAGGGTCAACTTTGACCCTCTACATCACAGTCAGCAGGCCCAGTGTAGCCAATTAGGCTACACTAGCCCCTGGAGCCCCACCCCCCTTATATAAGGCAGGCAGCGGTGGCCATTACGGTCACTCGTGTGCCTGCCTGCATTAGTGAGAGTAGGGCGAGCTGCTGCACTGTCTCTCATAGGGAAAGATTAGTTAGGCTTAGCTTGTTCCTGGCTGCATACCTGTTCTGTGAAGCCACCACTGCATACCTGTACTTTGAACCCACCACTGCATACCTGTTCATTGAACCCACCACTGCATACCTGTTCAGTGAACCTGCCACTGCATACCTGTTCATTGAGCCCACCACTGCATACCTGTTCATTGAGCCCACCACTGCATACCTGTTCATTGAACCCACCACTGCATACCTGTTCATTGAACCCACCACTGCATACCTGTTCATTGAACCCACCACTGCATACCTGTTCAGTGAACCTGCCACTGCATACCTGTTCATTGAGCCCACCACTGCATACCTGTTAATTGAACCCACCACTGCATACCTGTTCATTGAACCCACCACTGCATACCTGTTCAGTGAACCCACCACTGCATACCTGTTCAGTGAACCCACCACTGCATACCTGTTCTGTGAACCCACCACTGTATACCTGTTCTGTGAACCCACCACTGCATACCTGTTCAGTGAACCCGCCACTGCATACCTGTTCAGTGAACCCGCCACTGCATACCTGTTCTGTTCAGTGAACCCGCCACTGCATACCTGTTCTGTTCAGTGAACCCGCCACTGCATACCTGTTCAGTGAACCCACCACTGCATGCCTGTTCTGTGAACCCACCACTGTATACCTGTTCTGTGAACCCACCACTGCATACCTATTCAGTGAACCCGCCACTGCATACCTGTTCAGTGAACCCGCCACTGCATACCTGTTCTGTTCAGTGAACCCGCCACTGCATACCTGTTCTGTTCAGTGAACCCGCCACTGCATACCTGTTCAGTGAACCCACCACTGCATACCTGTTCTGTGAACCTACCACTGCATACCTGTTCTGTTCAGTGAACCCGCCACTGCATACCTGTTCTGTTCAGTGAACCCGCCACTGCATACCTGTTCTGTTTAGTGAACAGTTTGGTGTGTCAGTGTGAAGCAGTACCTTAATTACACTACCTGATTGATGTATACACATGCAAGATGTTTTAAAGCCCTTTAGGCCTGTCATTTAGCATTGAATGTGATTTCTGCCCTTAAAACGCTGCTTTGCGTCAAATCCAGATTTTTCCCGGGGACTTTTGGCGTGTATCCCACTCCGCCATGCCCCCCTCCAGGTGTTAAACCCCTTGAAACATCTTTTCCATCACTTTTGTGGCCAGCATAATTTTTTTTTTTCAAAGTTCGCATCCCCATTGAAGTCTATTGCGGTTCGCGAACTTTAACGCGAACCGAACCTTCCGCGAAAGTTCGCGAACCTAAAATCGGAGGTTCGGCCCAACTCTACTAGCAGGCACACGAGTGGGTGTAATGGCCGGCAAACCTGCCTTATATAAGGGGGGGGGGCTCCAGGGCTTAGTGTAGCCTGAATGGCTACAATGTGACTGCTGACTGTGATGCAGAGGGTCAAAGTTGACCCTCATAGTGCATTATGGGGCGAATCGAACTTCTGCAAAAGTTCGCTTGGTCCAGGCGAACGCGAACTCCCAAAGTTCGCCTGGAACCGTTCGCCGGCGAACCGTTCGCTACATCTCTAATGGTGGGACATTAGACTGTTTGCACTTTAGATTGTGAGCTCCTCTGAGGACAGTCAGTGACATGTACTGTACTCCATAAAGCTAAGTAGGAAAAAAGGGCGCAGGAGCCCCTTCGGAAAAAAACGGCACTGTCATAGGCACCAAAATGTACTTTCCTTGAGGCAAATCGTGCCACTATTAGCATTTCCGCAAGCCCCGGCACCCAGGATTATTTCAAACCACCACTGCTAATCGGGCGTCTCCAGGCATCGAAATTTACCTTGATTCCCACACATCGTGGTTTAGGGGGGAGTCATTGAGCTAAGCCACCTCCTAGTTTACATGTTAACAATTTAAAAGTGTTTTTTTTTTGCTCTAGGTGCCTCATCTGCTACCCCATTGTATTGTCGCCCTCCCTAGGAGGGCGGCCCCCTGCCAGCTTTTGCAGTTTATAGAGTTCAGCCTATTTCCAAGAGAGCGACCCATGTACACTGTTGGTCACTGTACCCAAACAGAGATGGTTATTCTTCAAAAGCGGGTTCGTTGGTTGCCCTCCATGCAACCTTATCTTGTGAGTACCCTCCTTTATAAGATTGTACTCTACATGCTCTAAAACTACTACTACACTATTGGGCTCCCATTGGCTCTGTGTTTACTTTTTTTTAAGGGAGCTAATCCTTACCCCTCCAGTCGTTATCAATAAAATGCCTCACCTGGGGGTAGAACATGCTCTATAGGCAGTAGCAGTGTTAGGTAGTCTTACCCAAGGTTCCCTACTGAAGAGGTGCTGGCTTACTGAACAGGAAGAGTCAAGATTTAAACCCTGGTCTCCTATGTCAGAGTCAGAATCCTTAACCAGTACACTATTCAGCCACCACAGGCT
Source organism: Hyperolius riggenbachi (assembly GCF_040937935.1). Lineage (NCBI taxonomy): Eukaryota > Metazoa > Chordata > Amphibia > Anura > Hyperoliidae > Hyperolius > Hyperolius riggenbachi. Next base: position 90,060,316 of record NC_090648.1, read on the forward strand.
ATATCGTACAGTATACGAAAGGTTAAAAAACCTTATCTATGCAAAAGCTATTTGACCAACTTGGTCAAACTCAGTCATGTTTTTCTGAAGAGCTGAAACAGCCATGAAACAATGAGAGACAGCTGGAGATAAGGTTTTACTGCAGGAAAGTTCAAAGGGTCATTCGTTACTGCGTTTTTACAGCTTAAATAACACAATGTGGATTTTAAACTGCAACTCTGAAAGTCTGATGCAATGTTTTAAATAAGTCTATAAAACTGAAAGTAAAAATTTAAGACTCTTCAATGCTACTGATGTTCTATTTATTATCTGTACTCCACATACAATTATCTCATAAGTTTATTTTTGCTTCAGACTTGCTTAAATGCCTGGTACACAACATGCAATTTCCCATCAGATAGATGGGTCGATAGATAATTTCCAACAGATCCGATTGTATTTCTAATTGTTTTTTCTGATCACTTCCTTGGAAATCGATCAGAAAAACAATCGGAAATCAGATTGGACCTGCCGAAAATGATCTATTTGACCCATCTATCTGACGGGAAAGTGCATGATGTGTATCAGGCTTAATATGGATATATCAAGCATATACAGTACATCACATTTGTTTAAAAATGACACAAAAACAGTATCATAGTAAATATACATATTGCATACATAATACTTATAATAAAAACCTCATGTTAGTGACACTAATATAGTTTTCGTAGTCTCAGAAAGGATATACAGAACCCCTATATAATGCCACTTAGAGCAATTATGCAAAATAACTCCAATAGTCTGGTTATCTAAAGGGCGGAAGCACTTGGCTGGACCCGTTTTGTTTGCTACGTATGTGTTAGGAGTTCCCTCTTCCTGCTCATCTCTTGTCCCATGTGACATCACAGCCAGGGGGAAGTAGAATGGAGTCCCTGCACCTTCCAATGGCTAACTGGGTGCTGAGCGGGTTTGAGATTGGGCCGGCCCATGGCAATAACACCCTAGTGTGGGCATGATCTGGTCCCGGACTGATTTGACTATAGTGAATACTTTAAACATCACTGTGCTGTGGCATCTAGATGGTATGTACTTATATTTATACAGAGAGGGTAGGTAATGAAGTTGTTTGCAGTTTTTTGGGTGTTAGAATAGTGTGAATGTAGAGAGGGTGGGGGGCAAAAGTTGTGCAGGGGGACTCATGAGCTATAATTATGCACCTGCTTTGACTATGTTGTCTCTTGGACTTACAGTAAAACCCCTGTTATCCAGAACTCAGTTAACCAGGACAATAATCCTGGACTTGCAGGCTATATAAATTTTACTTTTACAATTCTTTATATACAGTAATAAACCTCTGCTTCATTAAGTCAAGTCTGTCCTTTTGTCTTCATTTTTTTAATTACTGTATTTCAACATTAATACAGAGTTTATGGTATGTATAGAGAGTGTGGTATAGTACTGTTTTTAGCTAGGCCTATTTTTAAAGGATACCCGACCTGACATGTGACATGATGAGATAGACATGGGTATGTACAGTGCCTAGCACACTAATAACTATGCTGTGTTCCTTTTTTTTCTTTATCTGCCTGAAAGAGTTAAATATCAGGTATGTAAGTGGCTGACTCAGACAGGAAGTGACTAAAGTGTGACCCTTACTGATAAGAAATTCCAACTATAAAACACTTTCCTAGCAGAAAATGGCTGCTGAGAGCAAGAAAAAGGTAAAAAGAGGAATTTCTTATCTGTGAGGGTCACACTGTAGTCACTTCCTGTCTGAGTCAGGACTGAGTCAGCCACTTGCATACCTGATATTTAACTCTTTTAGGCAGAGAAAGAAAAAAAAGGAACACAGCATAGTTATTTGTTTGCCAGGTACTGTACATACCCATGTCTATCTCATCATGTCACATGTCAGTTCGGGTATCCTTTAACATTGATTCTCAAGCACCCAGAAACCACACTTATCCAGCATCACCCAATCCTCATTGGTGCCGGATAATTGGGGTTTTACTGTACTTATTTTTTCTCAAATAATTGCTTCATGTACACTTTTATCTTGCAATGAAGCAGGGGTTTTTGCTGCTATTTGATTGGGCACAGAACAGCACCAAAACAATTATCCAGACTCTCTATCCCAATAGGTATTACAATTAATGAAAATTAGGAAGATTAACCTCCCTGGCAGTATTAACAGTTACACACGTCAAAACAAAACATGCTGTGAACAGTATTGACGTGCGTACACGTTAATACTCTCCTGCACTGTATACTAGACCCTTGCTTGACACATTTTGGCAAGTTACAGGAAAAAAAAAAGTTATGAAAATTAATTGGATCACTTTTTACACAGAAATCCTGCGGAAATTGAACGCCAGGGAGGTTAAGAAAGGGTGGGGTGCTGAGAGTTAGATTTTGGATCTAGGTAATTTAATTGTTAAGACGGGGTAAGTGTTTGGGGGGAAAGTACTAGTTGGGTACTTTTAGCAAGAGATTAGGTAGGAAGTGTCATCATTTCCCCCACTCCCCCACCTCCATCCTCTCAGCCACTGATCTGTCCACCCACTTTACTGACAAAATAGCCACCACTTCTTCCTCCCCCTGCATACCTCTCCCCCACCCACCACTCACTGCCTTCACTCCTGTCACAGAGAATGAAGTCACCCCCTAGCTACTTCTCCTGCCATCTTCAGCCCTCTATACCCTGTTCCATCCAACTTCCTCTTTTCACACTTCTTCATCCTGGCCCCAGTCTTCACCTCTCTGTTTAACCTCTCCCTTTCCACTGACACCTTCCCCTCTGACTTCAAACAGGCCACTGTAATTCCCCTGCTATAAAACCCTCACTTGACCCCTCACTCCCATCCAGTTACCACTCTGTCTTCTTCCTCCCTTTTGCATATAAACTCCTGGAGTGTCTAGCAGACCCAGATTTACATTACAGGAGCCTACAGGCACAGATGCTTAGGCACACTAGACTTCACCCTCCAGGAACCCGCCAAATTGCGCCACAAGTGTGCTGGCTGGGCCACTTCTTCCCTTGCCCGGTGTAGGTAACCACTGGTCCCTCTTAGTATTAGGTAATAAGAAGTACCCTCAATCTTAACCTGAGAACATTGGCGGCAAAAAGTGGCCATGCGTTGTGCACGTACGTGTGTGCTCATGTTTGCACTCTGATCCTCCCTCCATGCAAAACAATCATTTTAAAACATCCCTTTTGAGTGGTTAGGTAGCTTGAGTTGCACCAAAGTATTACTTAGCTAGAGATGCCCCGGGCTGAAGGAAGATCTTCGTCAGTGGAATGCAGAGAGCCAGGTGAGTACCCGGTAATTTACGCTCTGCAAACGGAAGGAGAGAGGCACTGGGGAGGGGAGTGAGCCGCCTTTTCATCATCGGGTGCCTGTAAGCACGTGCCTACAGTGCCTTATGGAAAATCCAGCCCATGCATCTAATCCACCAATGCATGACCCATTAACTTGGCACTAACTTCCTCTTTGACCCCCTACAATCAGAATTTCGGCCAGCCCACTCCACTGAGTCTGCCCTCACCAAGGTCGTCAATAACCTCACGCTCCTTAAGGCTGGAGGAAAATACACCATCCTTCTTCTCCTTTGACACAGTCGATCATTCCCTGCCATCCAAGATCTGCAATCTCCAAGACCTTGCCCTAGCCTGATTCTCCTAATACCTATCAAATTGTTCCTTTAAGACCCCATTCAATGGTTCCTCCTCAACTTTCACCCCCCTCTGTTCTTGGCTCTCTGTTATTCTCAATTTACACTGCCTCCATCGGCAAACTTATCTCCTCTCTGGGCTTCAACTCTCACGTATATGCAGATGACACTCAGATCTACCTCCATACCACAGATCTCTCCACCACCACCATAGAGAAAGTATCCTCCTGCCTCTCAGCCATCTCATCCTAAACCTGGATAAAACTCCTAATTTTTCCACTACATGCAGACTCACACTGCATGTACATCTATGTCACTGTCAAAGGTACAACCATCCACCGAACCACACAAGCCCACTGCCTCAGTGTAACCTTGGACTTGGCCCTCTCCTTCACCCCCCATATCTAGACCATTGCTCAGGCCTGCAATTTCCATTTACGCAACATCTCCAAGATCTGACCTTCCAGACCCCAGACACTGCCAGACCCCATCCATGCCCTCATCATCTCCCGCTTGGACTACTACAACACCCTCCTGTCAGGCCTCCCTCAGAACCACATCGCCCCCCTACAATCCATCATGAATGCAGCAGCCAGACTAATATACTCCTCCCACCATTCCATCTCCATGACTACCCTATGCAAATCCCTTCACTGGCTTCCAATCTGCTTCAGAAATCAGCTTTAAGATCTATGATTGGCATACCAATCTATACACAAGCCTTGCCTGACCTACTTCTCTGACCTGGTCAGCAGATACATACCTGGCTGCCCATTTTGATCTTCCAACAACCTCCTCCTCACCACTCCACGAATCTTGCACTCCCGTGCACGACTACAGGTCTTCACTAGAGCTGCCCTCATCCTGTGGAACTCTCGCCCACTGCCCATCAGGCTTGCTGCCTCCTTCAGCACCTTCGAACAAGCCCTCAAAACTCACCTCTTCAAGGAGGCCTACCCCACTTCAACGCCGCCCTAACTCTTTCTGCCAAGAACATCTCGATTCAGCCCCCTTCTTTTGTGTCAGCACCCCCTCCATTTAGATTGTAATCCCACTCTCCTTGTGTATCATACTTGATTGTGCACTCTACCCAGAATAATTTGAACTTGTACAGTAGGACTATCACTCCAGTGTATGATCTGGCATTGTATTACTGCCTGTATTGTGTGGTGTATCTCATTGCTTATTAACTGTATTGTGTTGTTGTATCTTATTGCTTATTACCTGTATTGTGTTGTCGGTCACCTCTTATCATTGTCTGTAATCGTATGTATTGTACAGCGATGTGTAATATGCTGGCGCTATATAAATCCAATAAATAATGATAATAATTCTAAGGGTGGAGGTCAGGGATAGATTTACGTAAATGATTAGGTGATAGGTATTTGGGTGGGTTGGGCAGGATTTAGGTTAGATGCAAGGTTAAAGCAAGGACAGTCAAGAGAAAATACAATGTAAAGGAGTAATAGGGGGTTATATCCAATGCCTAGGGCAGGGGTGAGGTGAGACTAGGTGACTAGGTCAGGGACAGGAGAGGAAGTACACGCTGGATAAAGGATGTCTACACTGAAGATGCTGGATATTATCAAGGGCTGAATTGAGGGGAAAAAAACAACTTTTTCTACAGACAGGAAAATAACTGGCACTGATATTGTGAAGTCAGAGCTATTTCATCCTCTTTTCACAGATCACAGCAAGATTATGACTGCAGACAACATCATTCCACTTTCCTTTATGCAAGTGGACACAGTGTTCCCGTTTTCCTGAGTTATTTGGCTCTCCAGGCTGCCATGATCTGCCAGAGAAAAATAAGGAATTAAATAAGGATTCCTGCAAAATTGTAAAAAAAATAAAAAACTATAAGATTCTATTATACTACTCCCTTTGCATAAATCCCTTGTGAGGCCACATCTGGAGTATAGGGTACAGTTTTGGTCACCATGCTACAGGAAGGACATTAACATACTAGAACAGGTACAACGACAGGCAGCTAAATTAATCAAAGGGATGAAAATGTCTCACTTACCAAGAAAGGTTGGACAAGCTGGGTTTATTTAGCTTGAAAAAAAAGATGGCTACGGATTGACCAGGTTAGCATGTATAAATACATGAAGGGCCAAAACAAAAGCTTGCTAGATAAACTTTTCTAGGCTTGTATAAAGGACAAGGGGACATGCGATCTGCGGATGGAGGAAACAAGGTTTTGCCATACATTTAGGAAGGTGTTCTTTACAGTGAGAGAGGTTAAAATGTGGAATATTTTACCTCAGGAAGTAGCTATGGAAAATTCTATGTCTGCGTTTAAAGGGGGCTTGGATCCTTTCCTTGCATTGAAGGACACCCATGGCTGTAATTACTAGGCAATTACCCACCATGATAAACAAGGATTATCTGACTGCTACTTGGAGTCAGGAAGGACTTCTTTCCCTTACAGGTTAATTGGCCATGCCTTGGAAAGTTTTTTTTACTTCCCCTGGATCAACTGGAATATGTGAGGGTGAGGAAGATTTTTTTTCTCCTGGTTGTACTGGATGGACGGATTACTTTTTTCCTCTAAACTATGGAACTATGAATCTTTTCTCACGTAAGGAGTGACATTGCACTCACATCAACACGACCTCGCACAGACCTGCCGGGCGTCCTTCCTCTGGGTCTGCCTCTACCTCTTCCTCTACCTGTTTTGTCCATTTTGTCCATATCGAGGGGGGTGAAGTGAAAGGTATGCACTAACTTGCCTAATACAATGTGCAGTCACACAGGTGCAGTTAACAGGTATGCACGGAGTGGTATATCACACTGCGTGCACTCACGTAGGTAGGTGGGTGCACTGTGAGCAACAGGTAGGTATATGCAGTGATGGGTATTACAATGTGCACCTGTCAGTCACACACAGACAGGTACCGGACAGGCACAGTGACACTGCGTGCGCTCATGTAGGTAGGTGGGTGCACTGATGTCAACAACAGGTAGGTATATGCAGTAATGGGTATTACAATGTGCACCTGTCAGTCACACAAAGACAGGTCGCGGACAGGCACAGTGACACTGTGTGCGCTCAACTCACGCAGGTAGGTGGGTGCACTGTGAACAACAGGTAGGTATATGCAGTAATGGGTATTACAATGTGCACCTGTCACACACATACAGGTAGCGGACAGGCAAAGTGACACTGCGTGCGCTCAGCTCACGTAGGTAGGTGGGTGCACTGTGAACAACAGGTAGGTATATGCAGTAATGGGTACTACAATGTGCACCTGTCAGTCACACACAGACAGGTAGTGGAAAGGCACAGTGACACTGCGTGCGCTCAGCTCACATAGGTAGGTGGGTGCACTGTGAAAACAGGTAGGTATATGCAGTAATGGGTACTACAATGTGCACCTGTCAGTAACACACAGACAGGTAGCTGACAGGCACAGTGACACTGCGCACACTCAGCTCACGTAGGTAGGTGGGTGCACTGTGAACAACAGGTAGGTATATGCAGTAATGGGTACTACAATGTGCACCTGTCAGTCACACACAGACAAGTAGCGGAAAGCCACAGTGATACTGCGTGCGCTCAGCTCACGTAGGTAGGTGGGTGCACTGTGAACAACAGGTAGGTATATGCAATAATGGGTATTACAATGTGCACCTGTCACACACATACAGGTAGCGGACAGGCAAAGTGACACAGCGTGCGCTCAGCTCACGTAGGTAGGTGGGTGCACTGTGAACAACAGGTAGGTATATGCAGTAATGGGTATTACAATGTGCACCTGTCACACACATACAGGTAGCAGACTGGCAAAGTGACACTGCGTGCGCTCAGCTCACGTAGGTAGGTGGGTGCACTGTGAACAACAGGTAGGTGTATGCAGTAATGGGTATTACAATGTGCACCTGTCAGTCACACACAGGTAGTCACTAAATGTGCTTGGCCTGGCAGTGGCACACACAGTATGAATTATTAAGGCTGTCAATGAAACACAGGTGTCAGTGGGACACACACACACAAAAAAGAGATCACAAGAACAAGATTAGCTCTCTAAAGAGCTGTTGAGGGGTGTTTTTTTAGCAATAAGAATCAGCCAGGAGCAAGCTAACAAGCCTACAAGAGCCTAACTAATCTTTCCCTATGAGAGTCTGGCTCCAGGAGGGAGTGTAGCCTGATTGGCTACAATGTGCCTGCTGACTGTGATGTAGAGGGTCAAAGTTGACCCTAATGGTGCACTATGGGGGCGAATCGAACTTCTGGTAAAGTCCGCGGTTCTCCACGATCGCGAACCACGGAAGTTCGCCTGGAACCGTTCGCCGCCGAACCGTTCGGGCCATCTCTATTAGAGGGGAGATAGAAAGAATGGGCGGACTCTGGCATGCTTCAAGTCAAGTTTCCTTTATTCAAGCCATGAAGCACAGGTACAACAAATGCCCTTACAGTCTACAGTTTTTTCTTATGTACAGCACGCCTCCTTAGGAGTCGGACACGTGGGGAGAGTTCCCATTCATTAATCTAAGTTCCAGTGTTAACCTCCTTAGCGGTAACCCCGTGCTGGACACGGGGTAAGCCGCCGGAGGGTGCCGCTCAGGCCCTGCTGGGCCGATTTTCATAATTTTTTTTTTGCTGGACGCAGCTAGCACTTTGCTAGCTGCGCCAGCACTCTGATCGCCGCCGGCCCCCGCCCGATCGCCGCTATCTGCTGCGGCGCGCGGCCCCCCCCCCCCCCCAGACCCCAGCGCTGCCTGGCCAATCAGTGCCAGGCAGCGCCGAGGGGTGGCCCGGGACTCCCAATGACGTCCCGACGTCAGTGACGTCGGTGACGTCATCCCGCCCCGTCGCCATGGCGACGGGGGAAGCCCTCCAGGAAATCCCGTTCTATGAACGGGATTTCCTGATCGGAGATCGCCGAAGGCGATCGAAGCGGGCGGGGGGATGCCGCTCAGCAGCGGCTATCATGTAGCGAGCCCTGGGCTCGCTACATGATTTAAAAAAAAACAAAAACAAAAAAACATTGCTGCGCTGCCCCCTGGCGGGATTTTTCATACCGCCAAGGGGGTTAATGATCGCTGGCATCAATCAGATGCCTATGGTCATTGTAATACCAAAAGTAACATGTCCACGCATTACTTCCTGTTAGTGTACTAATAGTATGCTCAGGTAGATAATGAGTGAGGACCTCTTGTTGTTGCCAAATAGTAAAATTACACCTACATACATTTTTCTTTTAATACAAAAGACCTACACATACATTTAAAATGAACCCCTTACCTTCCACACTCTTCCATAGTTACCCAAATACAACTTTTGCTTAACAAACAATGACAAAAAAAAAAACATAAATAGTTACCTTAGGGACTGAACTTTTTTTTTTATATGTATGTCAAGAGGGTATATTACTATTATTTTTTAAATTATGGGCTTGTAATTAGTTATGGATGCAAAACTGAAAAAATGCACCTTTATTTCCAAATAAAATATTAACGCCATACATTGTACTAGGTCCAACATGAAGAATCCACAGCACCACGTCAGTAATGTATAGCTCTTTTATTGTTAAGAGATAGCCATAACAACGACAGACGCTGTTTCGGACAAGGCCCTTTCTCAAGCTGTGTCAGGCTCTCTCTTGACAGTAAAAGAGCTATACATTACTGACGTGGTGCTGTGGATTCTTTGTGTTGGACTTCGTTTGACTCATTAGGACTATTCAGTCTTTCCACTCAAGCACACATCTGTCCCCATTTGGGTGCTTGTCCACCTGGTTTATACATTGTACTAGTAAAAAAAACATATTTTAAATGTAGCAATAACCGGGACAAATGGGCATATCCACAGTAGAACATTTTATTTTAAAACAATAGTGGCCGAAAACTAAAAATAAAGATTGTTTTCTATTTTATTCTTATTATTCCCATTAAAATGCAGTTAGAATAAAATAATTCTTGGCAAAAAGTACCACCCAAAGAAAGCCGGCGCTTTCTTTGTCAAATTTGTGTGCAAACTCCGCAAGCAAGGGGACAGTGACTCCAGTAAAGCAGTGTTTTTTTTTTTTTTACTCAACAATATTACATTTATCAATTAATTATTTTTATTAATTTTTGTATCTTGTATTTTTTCATGTATTAATTATTGCCTGTTACTGTTCAGTAGTTTGGTGGGAATCACTTTTATTCCTCAGCCACTAGGTGGCGTGTGGAGTACACGTTTTCTTTTTTTATCCTGGCACGCCTTCAACTAACAATCCCTCCAATGAGGAGGGAGAAAAATATGAGCAGCACAGAACTAAGATGCCTGACGGAGGCATAATTCGTTAGAGCAGATTCTCATCTATCCATACATATATGACTTGTGGGGGTTTAAACAAGCTAAAAGCAGAAATTTGTTCCGTTTTCAGTACAGCTCAAATTGTCTATGGGGATTTGCGGTGGGTCCCCTAAAGTAGACTAGTGCCAGAAAGCCTACTCTTTGGCGAAAGAAGAAAATGTATAGATCATTTCAGTGTGATAAATACTGATAAAGTTATTGGCAGATGAATGGACACAGTGCTGAATGTGAAAATTGCTCTGGTGTTTAACCACTTGAGGACCGCAGTGTTAAACCCCCCTAAAGACCAGGCACTTTTTCATTAAATTGTCCACTGCAGCTTTAAGGCCAAGCTACAGGGCCACACGACACAGCACACAAGTGATCCACCCCCTTTTCTTCCCTCCAACAGGGCTCTCTGTTGGTGGGGTCTGATTGCCCCACTGTTGTTTGTTTGTTTATTTATAAATATTGATGTGTATTTTTGTTTTTATTAAAAATCGTTTTTTTTTTAATTTACATTCCCTCCCACCTTCCCTCCCTCCCCCAGCCAGCCTATCACAGCGGATTGCTCCTGTGTCCCACAGGGGGACAGTCGTGTCACACAGCTGTCCCCAGTACAGCGCTGCTGTAGATCGCAGCGCTGTACAGGTAAATAGACGGCGAAATTGCGGTCTAACAATCTCCAGAGTGGCTTGCCGCTCGGAGACTGAAGGCTCCGCTCCGCCCACCAAGCAGGAGATGCGCGCGCAGCCTGCGCGCGATCTCCTGCAAAACAGAGCCCCAGGACTTTACGCCGATCGGCGTTAGGCGGTCCTGGGCGTGACGCGGTCGGCTAGAGGTTAAGGGAAAAACACCTTAGAGGTGAAGTGGTTAACCACTTCACTACTGAGGGGATTTTCCCCTTGAGCACCATAGCAATTTTAACCTATTAGTGCTCCTTCCATTTGCCAATAACTCATCACCATTTGCCATTACTCATCACAGCAAAATGATCTATATCTTGTTATTTTCATGACCAATTAGGCTTTCTTTGGGTGGTACATTATGCTAAGAATTATTTATTTTAAATGCATTTTAACAGGAAAAATACGAAAAAAAAATGGGAACAATTCATCATTTCTCAGTTTTTGGCCATTATAGTTTTTAAATAATACATGCTACCAAAATTAAAATCCACACATTTATTTTGCCCATTTCTCCCGGTTATTACACCGTTTAAATTATGTCCCTATCACAATGTATGACGCCAATACTTTATTTGAAAAATCACAGTAATTTAAAAAATAACAGTAATATACCCTCTTGACATAGATATTAAAAATGTTAAGTCCCTAAGGTAACTATTTATGTTTTTTTTTTTTTTAAATGTCATTTTTTTTAATGCAAAACTTTTATTTGGGTAACTATGGGAGAGTGTTGGCGGTAAGGAGTTAATTTTAAATGATGTGTAGCTATTTTTATTAAAATAAATGTATGTAAGGGTCATTTTACTATTTGGCCACAAGACTCAGTGATTTCTTTTCTAAGCATCCGAAGTAAAGCGTGGACGTGTAACTTTTTATTTTTATTTTTTTTACATTGACTGTGGCTTGTCATTTAAGCCGGTGATTATTGCAACGGAGACTAAGATCAATGAATGGGAACTGCGCTCCTATTCATTGATCTCCGGGTTAACAGGCAGTGGTGAGTACGCATGTGGGAGCACAGGCATGAGGGAGCGGGAGCGCGGCCAGCAGCGGTCACAGCGGGGATGCATATATTTATGCCCCAGGTGCTGAAATGAAGTCTGCCGGGGGGGGGGGGGGGAGATATACTGCATTGCGGCGCGCACCTGGCCCAGATGGCTTCCAACCCTGGGTATTAAGGCAGTTGATTCAGTTATCGATAAGCCACTTTATCTTCTTTTCTGTGATTCTCTTTCAAGTGGGTCAGTTGCTCAGTTATGACTGGCGTACAGCTGATGTTTTCCTCTTATTCAAGAAGGGAAAAACAATCAGAGTCAGGAAACGTTACACCTGTAAGCTTAACATCAGTTGTGTGTAAATTGTTTGAAGGTATCCTAAGGGACGCTATACAAAATTATGTAGCCCAGAATAATCTTATTTCAGTTCCAAAGCATGGTGTTACTAAAGAGAGGTCCTGGCCCATATGCAATTAACTTTTTCTCCTGAGTTTTCTCCTAGGTGATATTGTCACACCTTGTCAATAAAATGCCCTTTAAACCATTGGCAAGCAAGAAAATACTCAACATTATTTTTAAGGTACCCTTTCACCTACTTTTAGGTACTTTTTTCCATTGCAAAGTGTTGAAAAGTTATGGTAAAATGAAGTTGAAAAATTATCTCCTAGGAGAAAACCTAGGCGAAAAAGGGAATTTCATATGGGCCCTTGTTTCACCAACATGCTCAGCTTTTATGAAGTGGTGAATGGAAATGGAATGGTGAATGGATCTTGGAAAACCTATAGATGTAGTGTACTTGGACTTTGCACTTTGAAACTGTTCCCCACAGTAGCCTGGTGCAGAAGATGAGGATACAAGGACTGGGAGAAAATGTGTGTATGTGAATAGAGAACTGGTTAAGTGATAGAAGGCAAAGAGTGGTGGTAAACGGAACATAAAATGAGAAACTGTTAGCAGTGGGGTACCACAGGGATCAGTACTTGGTCCAATTCTTTTCAATGTATTTATTAATGATTTAATAGACATAATACAGAGTAATGTAGCCATCTTTGCAGATGATACAAAATTATGCAGAATTATCAACACTAAGACGGATAGTGACATATTACAACAGGATCTTGACAACATGGCCATACGGGCTGGCACGTGGCAAATTAAATTTAATGTTGCTAAATGTTAAGTCATGCACCTTGGACATACCAAGGGTAGATCATCATATACGATAAATGGCATACAGCTGGAAACATCAGACTTGGAAAAGGATTTAGGAATACTGGTTGATCACAAGCTAGGTAATCGTATACAATGCCAAGCAGAGGTAACTAAAGCAAATAAAATTCAGGGATGCATAAACCGGGAAATAATATTTCGAGATGCTAGTATACTAGGGGAGAGCAGCTGTCAGTTACCTTCCTTCCCGGTGGTGGCACATACTGGGGGAGTGCTAATTGGTTTTAGCACAGTGTGCACTGTTTGTAGCAGTATTAAGCACTATATTTGACCTCTATTTTTAGGGTATCCTGCTTTGCACTTTATGTATGAAGGATTAAGGCCACATACACACTTGAGATAAAAGTCTTTGGAAAATGAAAGATCACAGACCAATTGTACCCCTTCCATGTAGTATGAGAGCCATACTCTACACAGTCTAATCTATTGAGCTGATGCTCAATAGATGATGATATTGCAGGATGCTGCACACAAGGATGCTGTACACATTCAAAAGAACGGTATCTGCAGAAGATCTGTTCCTGCAAAAGATCCATTCCTGTAAAATGCATTCATAGTCTATGAGATCGGCAGATCATCATACACACCTTGTTTAACTGACATTCATCTGCAGATCAGATCCACTAGGATGGATCTTCAGATCTGCAGATGATTGTCAGATATGCAGATGAATGTCTGTTAAACAAGGTGTGTATGAGGATCTGCAGATATCATAGACTATGGGCCTGATTTACAAAGCGGTGATAACTCAGTAATCACGCCTAAAAGACTTTAGGCATGATAACCTTTGCACCACACTGGTGAAAAGCCAGTTTAGGCGTGATAAGTTTAGGTGTGATAAGTTTAGGCATGCTAAGTTTAGATAAGTGTAGATAGCGTGCAAAGTCCCGCACGCAAAGCAGCGCCATTAAACTCTATGCGAAGTGCACCAGACTTTGCTAGCGCAAAACTTTTGATCAGCTGTGCACTGCGGTGCTAACGCAGTTGGTGCTTAAACTTATCATGCCTAAACTTATCACACCTAAACTTATTATGCCTAAACTTATCACACCTAAACTTATCACACCTAAACTTATCATGCCTAAACTGAGTTTAGGCGTGATAAAGGGCTTTTCACCAGGGTGCTAACTGTTTGCACCGCTTTGTGAATCAGGCCCCATGAATGCATTTTGCAGGAACGGATCTTTTTCAGGAACTGATCTTTTGCAGATACCGGTCTTTTGCATGTGTACAGCATCTTTGTGTGCAGCATCTTGCAAAGATTTTTATCTGATGGGGAGTGCAGCTCCATAGAATAGACTGTGTAGGTATGGCTCTCATACTACATGGAAGGGGGTAAAATTGGTCTGTGATCTTGCCTTTTCCAAAGACTTTTATCTCAAGTGTGTATGTAGCATAAAAGCGCAGTTTACTTGTGGAAATTGATGTGAAGAGTTGGTGGTGAATTTTACTGTGAACCCCTAGATCAGCCTTTCTCAACCTTTTTATCCTGGAGGAACCCCTGCAAATAATTTTTGGATCTGGAGGAACCCCTGCATTTATTTAGCTGGAGGCATGGTCTTTAAAAGTAGGTGTAGCTGTTTATTTTACTACCCCTATTACACTGCCACTTATTATACTGTCTCCTTATCCTAGTGGTTTTTATTAATGTGCCCATTACTATTCTGATACTCCTATTATAGTGTGCTCTATTGCTATTGCTCTGGAAATGCCAGGGAACCCTGGTTGAGAAAGACTGCCCTAGATGATTGTACTGAGTGGGTAATTGTTTGCCACTGGAGCACAGTTTCTATATAGAGATCTGTGATTAGATATATCATATCCAGGGTTATAGTTCATTGCCGATCAGACATAAACAGGTAGAGGGTCCAAGCAGGCTGAATGATTATATCTCCCTTGTCTGTTAAAGGCTGTTGTACCAATAAACCTTATTTAACTGTCTGAGAATTATACGTCTGACCCCAACATCTAGAGCCATGAACAGCAGTATGTCACATGTGTCTGTAGGGATCTGGATAATTTCCCATAGCCGAGGGTCATCCACTTGTGACCATAAGACAAGAGCATGATTGTATGATTTGGGTGTAATGCACTACCAGAATCCAGCCATTCGATATTTAGCAATGTAGCAGACTTTCATCTTGTTTATATTTGATTGGTGCAAATTATTACATATTACATTAATTTTTTCCTAGCATTCCCACTCTAACAATCAGAGAGAACCACTCTTGGAATTACTATTCCACTCATGCTTAAAGTTAACTATAAACTAGAGATGATCAGAATTGATGAATTTAGAATCTGATGAAATTCAAAAATGTTGTGCGTAATTCCAAATGAATTCTAAGTTTCACAGATTCCAAATTTGCATTGTAAAATGACAAAAATTGCAATTTGTGGCATTTTTTTGTAGCAGTAACCATAAGGTTAAATATGGTTAGTGACTGAATTTGTGAAAATGTGCACACAAATTCACACTATGGCTAAAAGTATTAGAGGCAGAGGATCAGCAGGATAGCAAGGTAACTGGTGTTATTCAAAGGGAAATACATATGGCACTCGCTATATTCTTCTCAGTTGTCCTTTAAGGCCTCTTTCACAGTGCGACATTAAAGTCGCACGTTAGAAAATGTTTTAACGTGGACTAATACTAATACTAAGTCTATGCAACATTCACAGTGCACACGTTGCGTTTGTGTGTAACATGTAGCATTATTAGAAAGTGCTGCATGCTGTGCGTTATACACTTTATTAACTGTGTTGGACTGTTTGCACATGCTCAGTAATGACCTGGAAGCATACTTTTCATTGCCCGTATGCCTACGGTATGCGAAAAAATAGAGTTGCGTTGCGACTTTAGCGTTGCATCAAAACGCAACGTCCAACTGTGAAAGTAGCCTAAAGAGTAAATAAATTGCTTACCGAAATGAATATGGTGTGCCATCAATCCACCGAAACGTATCTTCTGTTCCCTCGTCTGTTAGACCAATCCAATACTCCTTCCCATTACTTTGCTTCTCTAAAAAGCTCTATGAAAATACACATATGGGTAACTGTAAGTGGCATAAACACAATTTTAAATTACAATGACCACAAAATAAATTCAAATGACAAAACATCTACAGATTGTGGTGACAACTTTGCAAGTATTTTCATAATTAATTGTTTCATCCATGTACAATAAATCCCTAATTAATCTAATCCATTAATTTTGATGGTGAGCGTAATACCCCGTGTTAAAGAGAATCTGTACTGTCCGATTTGTACAATAAAAAACATAGCAATCAAGTCACTGTGATCTCCTGGATTCCTCTTTGCCGGTTTGCTGCTCCCCACCACGATCCTGGCTTTTAATCGCCAGTTTTAGGCAGCGTTTACAAACAAAAAACATGGCAGCTGACCAGGAAGTTATGTTTGTGTGTGTATATATATATATATATAGAGAGAGAGAGAGAGAGATAGATAGATAGATAGATAGATAGATATACATACACACACACACATACACTAATATGTATGTATGTGTGTGTGTATATATACAGTATATATATATATATGTATGTGTGTGTATATATATACAGTATATATATATATATATATATATATATATATATATATATATATATATATATATATATATATATACACAGTATGTATCATGTTACAGTATTATACAATTATTTGCACTACAGTCTGGGATTCTCACAGTTTCTCAACATGTGACAGGCAGCTCCTTCCCCCCTCAACCTCACAAACTGCATCATAGACAAGCTGAAACTGAGAGCAGAGACACTGTCTGTGAGGAGTAAACAAAGCACACAGAGCCTGGAGGGGGTGTGCAGGGGGCGTGCATAACTTGTAGATTAGATATATTACAGAGACGGTGTAACTAGAAAAGGCTGCAGTAATCCAGAACACATAAGAACAGGTATAGAAACTTATAGGATAGAAGAAATAAGGCTGAAAATTTTGTTACAGCGTCTATTTAAAGATAATACGTGTTAAACTTAGCTGCCGTAGTAGCGGCATAACAATAGGGGCTGAGTGCAGGAAAGAGATAAAAAGGGACAATAGTTCATAGATTTTAGCTCTGGCATACTTTAATGAATGTGTCATTGAGCAAAAACAATTAAACAGTTAAAACTTAAAAAGTAGATTTTAAACATAAAATAAAACTGTGGAATATCTTCAAAAGTCATGTTTAGGAGAAGGAAGATAGATACAATCGTTTGTTTCATTCATTTATTTTCGCTTCGGGTGTCCTTTAATGCTTACAAGAGATTACCTGCTCCTCTGCACTGGTAATTACAACCAGATGGCTTTGTCTGTTGAGGCACATATCCACCGCATCCTTCCAGTTTAGTACAAAAGTAGAGAAGAAATAACAATGGCCTGCAAATTCCACCCAACCACTTTCACAGGACGGCTCTGGCAAAGCAAACATGGTGACAGTAAGTTACACACTTGTACACAGCTTTATATTTATTAGCGACCATGTGGAAAACTTACATTAAAAACTACGAGACAATTACTACCTTTATTCAAATCTATATATCTGTCCACTTCTCTGCCTCATGCTACCTAAAAAAGAACAAGTGTACTTGCGTCTGTCCCTATATCATTCTTTGTGCTACTGCGCATGTCAAGCACTGACAGCCGGGCGTGTCGTGCAACCAGACACGCGGTCGGGCACGTGCGCGTGGCGGGTGTACGCATGCGTGACGGGCGCGCGCGATGCTGCAGCAAGGACTGACCTAGGGCATGTTTTTAAACAGGCTTAGGTCGCCTAGTATAATAATAAATGTTAATAACACCCCTATAACCCCAGGTCCCAAAGCATAGTGCTTAAGGGTATTAGGGCCCATTCACACTAGAGCGTTTTGCCGCGATTTCGGCAAAATGCTCAAACGCTAGAGCTTTTTAAAAGCGCTAGTGTAATAAAACCCTATGGGCCCGTTCTTACTTGGGCGATTTGCGCTAATCGCCGCAAATTGCCCCAAAACACTAAATGCAAACACGTAGCCTGCACCATTTTCAGGCAATTTTCCGGCGATCACGTTGCAGTGCTATAGAAGCGCAAAACGCGATCGCTAAAAAAACACCAGGTGTGAATGGTGATTTCTTGGCGTTAATCGACAAAAAATGCCAGAGCAAAACGCTAGCAAAATCGCTAGCGTATTGCAATCAGCAAGTGTGAATGGGCCCTTATTCTCACTCCTTTTGCAGCTCCTCTCTGTTAAGCTCTTCATTGGCTGCCAATTAAGCCAATTAACCAGAGGATCCATTTCAAACTAAAGGTGCCCATACATCAGGAGATTATGGGCAGATTTAACAACGAGACACATTTATCTCTAACCAAATCTGATTAGAGATAAATTTGTCTGTTCGTCAAAGCTGCCCATATACTGCAGGCTGATTCCCATCCCATTTCAGCATGAAATCTTAAAGGAATCGGCTGTGTCTGCCCCGCCGGTGCCCCCAATGTATAAATGTGCCCTCCTTCCAGTGTGTGCATTTATACATTACCTGTCCCGTGGCAGTCTTCAATGCGGTGTCCATAACCTCCGGGCAGCTCTCCGTACACACCACTGGCACATAGCGTCTGACGTCAGATGCTATGCGCCAACATTAGACGCTATGCACAAGTGGCGTGTACGGAGGCCACCCGGAAGTTACCGACAACGCGCGGAGGCTGACACGGGAAAGGTAATGTATAATGCACACACGGGGGGCACATTTATAAATTACGGCGGCAATGGCGGGGATTTCGTCACTCGTTCCTAAATCGGCCACCGTACTGCCGCACCCCAACTTCGGCCCAACATCTTGCACCAGGCACGATTGACTAACGCAACCAATTGTGGCCTGAAATTTGGCCTGCACTTGGCGGCACCAATTTTCAACCAATTTGATAATAATAAAATTGGTTGGTCGATTGGCCACCAAAGTCGCCTGATGTAAGTGCACCTTAACTCTAACTTACAAACCTCTCCACAATCTTTCTCCCCTGTACATCTCTCCTCACATTCCAGGTACTACCCGACCGCAATCTCCATCCTGCAGATAACCTCCTTCTGTAATCCACTAGAATCACCTCCTTGCATTCATGTTTACAAGATTTCTCACAAGCCTCACCCTTATTCTGGAATCCCCTTCCGAAACATATCCGTCACTCTCCAGCCTTTGAAATCTTCAAGCACTCCCTCCCTTTTTGTGATGTACAGGCATGTTACAGCATTACCTTCTCACATATATAAATGTCTGCACATGACCAATCTCCATTCGGGGGGGGGGGTGTACTTTAAGCTGATTTTTAAGTGTTTATAAACCGGCACTTGGAAATCTTATAGAAAACCTTAACTGATAGGGATATGGATGTTTCCTTTTAAACAATACCAATTGCATGGCAGTCCTGCTGATTTTTGGCTGCAGTAGTGAACGAATCACACACCTGAAGCAAGCATGCAGCTAATCCAGTCTGACTTCAGTCAGAGTACCTGATCTGCATGCTTGTTGAGGGGCGGTGGCTAAAAGTATTAGGCAACTGGTATTATTTTAGAAGGAAAAATCCATATCCTTCTCAGTTTAGGTTCCCTTTAAAGCAGGGGTCTCAAACTCAATTTACCTGGTGGCCGCAGGAGGCAAAGTCAGGATCTGGCTGGGCCGCATAAGGGATTTCACAATTGGCAGCTCCCAGTCATCGACCCCCCCCCCCCCCCCGGTCCCTTGCATTGATTTTTATTTCAAAATCAAATTTGCACTTAGGCGATCTATTTTGCTTATTTTACCTTATAGTTCGCTTCAGTGCTCCCATTACAAGTAATCCGCCCTGTCCCCGCCGTAACACTAGGGCTGCAGAGCCCCCAAATCGCCCAAGGGGCAATCTGCCGGCATTTCCTGGAAGGGGCAGAGCTTTCAGCTTCAGCTTTGCCCCTCCTGACGTCAATCGCGGCGCCGCCTCTGCCCGCCCCTCTCACTCTTCCTTTACAGAGAGGGGCGGGGAGAGGCGGCGATCCGTGCGGCGATTGACGTCAGGAGGGGCAGAGCTGAAGCTGAAAGCTCTGCCCCTTCCAGGAAATGCCGGCAGATTGCCCCCTGGGCGATTTGAGGGCTCTGCAGCCCTCGTTTAGCGGCATGGATGCGGCGGATTACTTGGGAGCACTGAAGCGAACTATAAGGAAGCTTTTGCCGGCGTGGGCCACAAAATATTGTATCGAGGGCCGCAAATGGCCCGCGGGCCGCAAGTTTGAGACCCCTGCTTTAAAGGGATACTGTAGGGGGGTCGGGGGAAAATGAGTTGAACTACACAGGCCCAGTATGGTCTGTGCCTGCGCAGTACGCTCCTGGTGACAACAGCGGGAGCGAGGACACGGCAACGCAGGCACAGTGGTTTTCAGACTTTAAAGTCTGAAATTCCAGAAGTGAACCGGAGGCGGGGCCGGAGCATCGGTGAGTGGCTGCGCGGGCACAGGACTTCTGCGGCGGACCATTAGAAGCCCCGGGTAAGTTCAACTCATTTTCCCCCGACCCCCCTACAGTATCCCTAAGAAATATTGAAAAAGAGTTTCATCTCATTTTATACAAGGATTACAGACAGGGAAATGTGAACATCGGGGATGTGCATTGCAGTGTGACAAGTCGTGTCACAATATGTCAAGGTCACATTCGCAGTGGGAGGTTGCGTTGTAATGCGACGTTAAAGTCACAACGCAATGCGAAAAAAAGGTAACGCACATTAACGCTGCATTACCGTTGCATACAGTAGGTACTGTAAAGCATACAGGTAATGAAAAGTATACTTTCCTGTACCTGGTAGCATGTGTATTTAGAGGTAGCGCACTGCAGCAGTGCGTTACCATAACGCTACACGTTACACTGCGACGCTAACGTTGCACTGCAAAACGTCCCATAGGATTAGCATTGCAGTGCGGTAAGCTGTGTTATAAGATTTCATAACGCAGCTCCGCAAAGTTCCACTGTGAATGCGACCTAAGCTGCACTGCAACGCACCACTGGGAACGTAGCCTAATGCTATGAACCCCTCAAAGTTTCCTAAGGCTCTATTCACACCTGCGTTTTCAAAACGCCGGTTTTGCAGGAGTGATTTTTCCGCGATATCACGCGGAAAAATCACTGAACAGTACGTCGATTTTGGATATTCTATAGCACTGAAACGCGATTGCCGGGAAATCGCCTGAAAATGGTGCATTAGTGATGGTCAATGAGATGCAAATCATTTTGAGTTGATGCAGTATTATGCAAGTCTTGTATGCAAATTGATGCAACTTGAAAATGAACCAATCAAATCTTGCTGGGGTAAAATTTGATTGGTCCTTATTCAAGCTGCATAAATCTGCTTACAAAATTTCCATCATGTATCAACTCAAAATTATTTGCATCTCATTGACCATCCCTACCTTCAGGTTGTATACATTCACAATAAAGTCTGACATTTTTATACACAACTGTAAGTAGCTAGCACCTTTTTTTTTTTTTTTTTTTTTTTACCAGTATGTTAAAGTATATAGTTTAATAACTTACTTGTTTCCTTTTTATATGTTTTTAATTGTGCAGTGAATTCAGTCACTGAAAAAAAGAAGAAAGTTAATAATGTATTTAAGTCACAACTTAAGGGCTTGTTCACGGTAAGGCTACTTTCCCACCAAGACGTTGCGTTTTATGCAGGGGCGTAACTAGAAATCACTGGGCCCCCCTGCGAATATTTGGATGGGCCCCCCCATAGGTGCCAAATAATCGTAATGGGGCAGCGTTTCACTGTAAATTAATTGTAAAGTGGGCAGCATTTTACAAAACAATCGTAATGTGGGCCAGAAAATCGTAATGTGGGCAGAGTTCACCAGAAAATCGTAATGTGGGCCTTTAGAAAATCATAATGTGGGCAGAGTTCACCAGAAAATCGTAATGTGGGCAGAGTTCACCAGAAAATCGTAATGTGGGCACCAGTCACCAGAAAATCGTAAAGTGAGCAGCAGTCACCAGAAAATTGTAACGTGGACAGCATTCACCAGACAATCGTAATGTGGGCAGAGTTCACCAGAAAATCGTAATGTGGGCAGCGTTCACCAGAAAATCGTAATGTGGGCAGCGTTCACCAGAAAATTGTAACATGGACAGCATTCACTAGACAATCGTAACGTGGGCAGTGTTCACCAGAAAATCGTAATGTGGGCAGCAGACACCTGAAAATCGTAATGTGGGCAGCAGACACCAGAAAATCGCAATGTGGGCAGCAGACACCAGAAAATCGCAATGTGGGCAGCAGTGACCAGAAAATCGTAATGTGGGCAGCAGACACCTGAAAATCGTAATGTGGGCAGCAGACACCTGAAAATCGTAATGTGGGCAGCAGACACCTGAAAATCGTAATGTGGGCAGCAGACACCAGAATATCGCAATGTGGGCAGCAGTGACCAGAAAATCGTAATGTGGGCAGCAGTGACCAGAAAATCGTAATGTGGGCAGCATACACCTGAAAATCGCAATGTGGGCAGCAGACACCTGAAAATCGCAATGTGGGCAGCAGACACCAGAAAATCGCAATGTGGGCAGCAGTGACCAGAAAATCGTAATGTGGGCAGCAGACACCTGAAAATCGTAATGTGGGCAGCAGACACCTGAAAATCGTAATGTGGGCAGCAGACACCAGAATATCGCAATGTGGGCAGCAGTGACCAGAAAATCGTAATGTGGGCAGCAGTGACCAGAAAATCGTAATGTGGGCAGCAGACACCTGAAAATCGCAATGTGGGCAGCAGACACCTGAAAATCGCAATGTGGGCAGCAGACACCAGAAAATCGCAATGTGGGCAGCAGACACCAGAAAATCGTAATGTGGGCAGCAGACACCAGAAAATCGTAATGTGGGCAGCAGACACCAGAAAATCTCAATGTGGGCAGCAGACACCAGAAAATCGCAATGTGGGCAGCAGACACCTGAAAATCGTAATGTGGGCAGCAGACACCTGAAAATCGTAATGTGGGCAGCAGACACCTGAAAATCGCAATGTGGGCAGCAGTGACCAGAAAATCGCAATGTGGGCAGCAGTGACCAGAAAATCGTAATGTGGGCAGCAGACACCTGAAAATCGCAATGTGGGCAGCAGACACCAGAAAATCGTAATGTGGGCAGCAGACACCTGAAAATCGTAATGTGGGCAGCAGACACCTGAAAATCGTAATGTGGGCAGCAGACACCTGAAAATCGCAATGTGGGCAGCAGACACCAGAAAATCGCAATGTGGGCAGCAGACACCAGAAAATCGCAATGTGGGCAGCAGACACCTGAAAATCGCAATATGGGCAGCAGACACCAGAAAATCGTAATGTGGGCAGCAGACACCTGAAAATCGTAATGTGGGCAGCAGACACCTGAAAATCGTAATGTGGGCAGCAGACACCAGAATATCGCAATGTGGGCAGCAGTGACCAGAAAATCGTAATGTGGGCAGCAGTGACCAGAAAATCGTAATGTGGGCAGCAGACACCTGAAAATCGCAATGTGGGCAGCAGACACCTGAAAATCGCAATGTGGGCAGCAGACACCAGAAAATCGTAATGTGGGCAGCAGACACCAGAAAATCGTAATGTGGGCAGCAGACACCAGAAAATCGTAATGTGGGCAGCAGACACCAGAAAATCGCAATGTGGGCAGCAGACACCTGAAAATCGTAATGTGGGCAGCAGACACCTGAAAATCGTAATGTGGGCAGCAGACACCTGAAAATCGTAATGTGGGCAGCAGACACCTGAAAATCGCAATGTGGGCAGCAGTGACCAGAAAATCGCAATGTGGGCAGCAGTGACCAGAAAATCGTAATGTGGGCAGCAGACACCTGAAAATCGCAATGTGGGCAGCAGACACCAGAAAATCGTAATGTGGGCAGCAGACACCTGAAAATCGTAATGTGGGCAGCAGACACCTGAAAATCGTAATGTGGGCAGCAGACACCTGAAAATCACAATGTAGGCAGCAGACACTAGAAAAAAAAATGCACCTGTGAAAAAAAACCAATTCACTTACCTGACAGAAGTCTTCTCCTCTCCCGGCATCTGGCTCTCAGCTCCCCGAGTCCTCCTGCAGCACATCTCTCGCGCTGACAGGCAGAGTGCAGGGCTACGGCAAGATGGCTGCCGAAGCCCTGTACTAGAAACACAAATAGTCTCCAGTGCAGGGCTTCTTCGGCGGCCATCTTGCCGTAGCCCTGCTCTGCCTGCTGGAGACTATGCAATCTGCTGGAGCGGGGCAGCGGGGAATGAACTGGCGCAGCGTCTATTAGACGCTGCGGCCAGTTGAGCACCTTGCTGGGGGGTCCAGAGCAGCGCTCCCCCCGCGCACAGTGAGCGGGCCCTAGAGCAGCCCCGGGCCCCCCTGCGGCTGAGGGGGTCGCATCCCCAGAAAATCGTAATGTGGGCAGCAGACACCTGAAAATCGCAATGTGGGCAGCAGACACCAGAAAATCGTAATGTGGGCAGCAGACACCTGAAAATCGTAATGTGGGCAGCAGACACCTGAAAATCGTAATGTGGGCAGCAGACACCTGAAAATCACAATGTAGGCAGCAGACACTAGAAAAAAAAATGCACCTGTGAAAAAAAACCAATTCACTTACCTGACAGAAGTCTTCTCCTCTCCCGGCATCTGGCTCTCAGCTCCCCGAGTCCTCCTGCAGCACATCTCTCGCGCTGACAGGCAGAGTGCAGGGCTACGGCAAGATGGCTGCCGAAGCCCTGTACTAGAAACACAAATAGTCTCCAGTGCAGGGCTTCTTTGGCGGCCATCTTGCCGTAGCCCTGCTCTGCCTGCCGGAGACTATGCAGGCTGCTGGAGCGGGGCAGCGGGGAATGAACTGGCGCACAACTGTAAGTAGCTAGCACCTTTTTGTTTTTTTTTTGTTTTTTACCAGTATGTTAAAGTATATAGTTTAATAACTTACTTGTTTCCTTTTTATATGTTTTTAATTGTGCAGTGAATTCAGTCACTGAAAAAAAGAAGAAAGTTAATAATGTATTTAAGTCACAACTTAAGGGCTTGTTCACGGTAAGGCTACTTTCCCACCAAGACGTTGCGTTTTATGCAGGGGCGTAACTAGAAATCACTGGGCCCCCCTGCGAATATTTGGATGGGCCCCCCCATAGGTGCCAAATAATCGTAATGGGGCAGCGTTTCACTGTAAATTAATTGTAAAGTGGGCAGCATTTTACAAAACAATCGTAATGTGGGCCAGAAAATCGTAATGTGGGCAGAGTTCACCAGAAAATCGTAATGTGGGCCTTTAGAAAATCATAATGTGGGCAGAGTTCACCAGAAAATCGTAATGTGGGCAGAGTTCACCAGAAAATCGTAATGTGGGCACCAGTCACCAGAAAATCGTAAAGTGAGCAGCAGTCACCAGAAAATTGTAACGTGGACAGCATTCACCAGACAATCGTAATGTGGGCAGAGTTCACCAGAAAATCGTAATGTGGGCAGCGTTCACCAGAAAATCGTAATGTGGGCAGCGTTCACCAGAAAATTGTAACATGGACAGCATTCACTAGACAATCGTAACGTGGGCAGTGTTCACCAGAAAATCGTAATGTGGGCAGCAGACACCTGAAAATCGTAATGTGGGCAGCAGACACCAGAAAATCGCAATGTGGGCAGCAGACACCAGAAAATCGCAATGTGGGCAGCAGTGACCAGAAAATCGTAATGTGGGCAGCAGACACCTGAAAATCGTAATGTGGGCAGCAGACACCTGAAAATCGTAATGTGGGCAGCAGACACCTGAAAATCGTAATGTGGGCAGCAGACACCAGAATATCGCAATGTGGGCAGCAGTGACCAGAAAATCGTAATGTGGGCAGCAGTGACCAGAAAATCGTAATGTGGGCAGCATACACCTGAAAATCGCAATGTGGGCAGCAGACACCTGAAAATCGCAATGTGGGCAGCAGACACCAGAAAATCGCAATGTGGGCAGCAGTGACCAGAAAATCGTAATGTGGGCAGCAGACACCTGAAAATCGTAATGTGGGCAGCAGACACCTGAAAATCGTAATGTGGGCAGCAGACACCAGAATATCGCAATGTGGGCAGCAGTGACCAGAAAATCGTAATGTGGGCAGCAGTGACCAGAAAATCGTAATGTGGGCAGCAGACACCTGAAAATCGCAATGTGGGCAGCAGACACCTGAAAATCGCAATGTGGGCAGCAGACACCAGAAAATCGCAATGTGGGCAGCAGACACCAGAAAATCGTAATGTGGGCAGCAGACACCATAAAATCGTAATGTGGGCAGCAGACACCAGAAAATCTCAATGTGGGCAGCAGACACCAGAAAATCGCAATGTGGGCAGCAGACACCTGAAAATCGTAATGTGGGCAGCAGACACCTGAAAATCGTAATGTGGGCAGCAGACACCTGAAAATCGCAATGTGGGCAGCAGTGACCAGAAAATCGCAATGTGGGCAGCAGTGACCAGAAAATCGTAATGTGGGCAGCAGACACCTGAAAATCGCAATGTGGGCAGCAGACACCAGAAAATCGTAATGTGGGCAGCAGACACCTGAAAATCGTAATGTGGGCAGCAGACACCTGAAAATCGTAATGTGGGCAGCAGACACCTGAAAATCGCAATGTGGGCAGCAGACACCAGAAAATCGCAATGTGGGCAGCAGACACCAGAAAATCGCAATGTGGGCAGCAGACACCTGAAAATCGCAATGTGGGCAGCAGACACCTGAAAATCGCAATATGGGCAGCAGACACCAGAAAATCGTAATGTGGGCAGCAGACACCTGAAAATCGTAATGTGGGCAGCAGACACCTGAAAATCGTAATGTGGGCAGCAGACACCAGAATATCGCAATGTGGGCAGCAGTGACCAGAAAATCGTAATGTGGGCAGCAGTGACCAGAAAATCGTAATGTGGGCAGCAGACACCTGAAAATCGCAATGTGGGCAGCAGACACCTGAAAATCGTAATGTGGGCAGCAGACACCTGAAAATCGTAATGTGGGCAGCAGACACCAGAAAATCGTAATGTGGGCAGCAGACACCAGAAAATCGTAATGTGGGCAGCAGACACCAGAAAATCGCAATGTGGGCAGCAGACACCTGAAAATCGTAATGTGGGCAGCAGACACCTGAAAATCGTAATGTGGGCAGCAGACACCTGAAAATCGCAATGTGGGCAGCAGTGACCAGAAAATCGCAATGTGGGCAGCAGTGACCAGAAAATCGTAATGTGGGCAGCAGACACCTGAAAATCGCAATGTGGGCAGCAGACACCAGAAAATCGTAATGTGGGCAGCAGACACCTGAAAATCGTAATGTGGGCAGCAGACACCTGAAAATCGTAATGTGGGCAGCAGACACCTGAAAATCACAATGTAGGCAGCAGACACTAGAAAAAAAAATGCACCTGTGAAAAAAAACCAATTCACTTACCTGACAGAAGTCTTCTCCTCTCCCGGCATCTGGCTCTCAGCTCCCCGAGTCCTCCTGCAGCACATCTCTCGCGCTGACAGGCAGAGTGCAGGGCTACGGCAAGATGGCTGCCGAAGCCCTGTACTAGAAACACAAATAGTCTCCAGTGCAGGGCTTCTTCGGCGGCCATCTTGCCGTAGCCCTGCTCTGCCTGCCGGAGACTATGCAATCTGCTGGAGCGGGGCAGCGGGGAATGAACTGGCGCAGCGTCTATTAGACGCTGCGGCCAGTTGAGCACCTCGCTGGGGGGTCCAGAGCAGCGCTCCCCCCGCGCACAGTGAGCGGGCCCTAGAGCAGCCCCGGGCCCCCCTGCGGCTGAGGGGGTCGCATCCCCAGAAAATCGTAATGTGGGCAGCAGACACCTGAAAATCGCAATGTGGGCAGCAGACACCAGAAAATCGTAATGTGGGCAGCAGACACCTGAAAATCGTAATGTGGGCAGCAGACACCTGAAAATCGTAATGTGGGCAGCAGACACCTGAAAATCACAATGTAGGCAGCAGACACTAGAAAAAAAAATGCACCTGTGAAAAAAAACCAATTCACTTACCTGACAGAAGTCTTCTCCTCTCCCGGCATCTGGCTCTCAGCTCCCCGAGTCCTCCTGCAGCACATCTCTCGCGCTGACAGGCAGAGTGCAGGGCTACGGCAAGATGGCTGCCGAAGCCCTGTACTAGAAACACAAATAGTCTCCAGTGCAGGGCTTCTTTGGCGGCCATCTTGCCGTAGCCCTGCTCTGCCTGCCGGAGACTATGCAGGCTGCTGGAGCGGGGCAGCGGGGAATGAACTGGCGCAGCGTCTATTAGACGCTGCGGCCAGTTGAGCACCTTGCTGGGGGGTCCAGAGCAGCGCTCCCCCCGCGCACAGTGAGCGGGCCCTAGAGCAGCCCCGGGCCCCCCTGCGGCTGAGGGGGTCGCATCCCCGGTAGGTACGCCAGTGGTTTTATGGGACGTTATGGTCACATAATGTGCCCCTAACGCAACGCATGGTGGTGTTGAAGTTGGACATCAGATTGAGCTGCGTTATGCAGCTCTCAAAGCAGCCGCTCCAGGTTAGTCATAGGAAGTCCGGATCTTTTTAAGGATTCAGATCATTTGAATCGGATCATTGAAAAGATCCGGATCTTTGAACCGAATCATTTGAATCATTTTACTAGGGAAGCAGACTAGGTGAAATGACTAGCAGGACAGGACTTTCCCTGCACTGTACATTCTGTATGTTCCTGTTTCTTCCAGACAGACATCCACTGTGAACCGAATCTTTCATTGTGATGATCCAGATGATTCGACTCACAAAAAAGATCCGGATCAAATGAACGATTCGTTCATGATCCGGACAACACTACAGTCCCACCAAGAGTCTCCACAGTGCAGTGAATATTAATTAGCCATGTGGCTGGCCGCGAGGAGGAGGGGAGACCTCCTCCTCCAACATTACTGAGCATGTGCAAACAGTCTAACGTGGCTTAGCCTTCTATAAAACGTACAGCATGCAGCACTTTGTTTAAACGTGCTGCATTACTATGTAACGCAACGTGTGCACTGTGAACAGCACATTGATTTTACAGTGCTGTGAGTTAGGCTGCGTTACTGGCTGCTGTAACGTGCGACTTTAACGTCCCACTGTGAAACCAGCCTCAGAGCATTTTTAGCTTTTATTTAAGCGCTGGCAATTTTTAAAATGACTTTAAGGCTGGTTTCACAGTGGAACGTTACAGGCGCACGTTAGAGCAGCCTGTAACGCAGCCCACCGCACAGTAATGAAAAATCAATGTGCTGTTCACAGTGCGGACGTTGCGTTACATTGTAACGCTGCGTCACAAGACAACGTACTGCATGCAGTACTTTGGACGCGGCTGAGCCGCGTTAGACTGCTTGCACATGCTCAGTAATGTGGGGGAGGAGCGGAGAGCGGCCAGGCACATGGCTAATTAATATTCACTGCACATTATGACGTGCAGTGTTTACTTCCTGGAGCAGCCGCTCTGTGCGGCGATTGGCCGGCGGGACCACGTGATGCCGCATGCGCACAAGAGTGCGCATCACGGCATCACTGACGCCAGAGTGAGCTGCACAACGCGGCTCACTCTGACGTCCAGATCCAGCACCACCAGGCGTTCCGTTAGGGGGACGTTATGCGACCTTAACGCCCCCTCTAACGCAACGTCCTGGTGTGAAATTAGCCTAAAAGTGCTTCTGCAATATTATAAATCACAAAGCACTTGAAAAAGTGCTTTGAAAAGCGATTTGCCCAGTGCTTTCAAGAATAAATACATTGTATTTATTCAGTTCCAGGTCAAAGAGTTCACTTCCTGTGTGTCGTCAGGAAAAAACTAAATCACTGGACAAAAGTGCTTAGAAAGGTGCTTAGAAAAGCGTAAATTGTTCTAAAAGCGAAGGGAAAGCGATTGCTCTAGCAATTTATAATGTGAACTAGAATTAGCGTAGTAATGACCAACTGGGAACATGAATGTATACACTTTCTCAACCTACTTGTTTCCTGTTTAGATTTTTCTAGTTTTGCATCAAGTTTGGAAACTGAAAAAAAATAAAGAAATGTTATAATACAAAATAATTAGGAGAAAAGAGTTTAAATATTAAATCGTTCACACTTCATTGAATTCATGTAGGTTTTGCAGTTCACAGAAATTGCCTTGGTCGGACAACTGATGTGTTTCAATGGCAACACATCTTTTCTGCATTTTTCTGCTTTTTGCATTTTGGAATTTTATGCATTTCAAAATTGCACAGCAGTTGTTTTTCATGTGTAATGTGCGTCTTGTTTAGTCAATAGCAGTGCAGAAAAATCTATAAAAGATTTATAACGCTATAACAGAGCGATTTTCCTAGCGGGTTTTTTTTAAAACAAAAACGCTCCAGAAGACTTTAGGCATAAATAGAAAATCGCTAGGTCCATGCCTGGAATCACTTTTAAAAATTGCTTCAAAAAACGCTAAGCCTGTGCAATTACACAAGCGATTTTTGGTGTGAATTAACCATCATGTTGTATTTACAAGCTAAAAATATTGTATCTGTCCCATGCACCTAAAATTGTTTCTCTGCCTGCATAAGTTTTATGGCCTTTAATTAGTTATCTGTGAACGTTAAAATGCACTTGAGATCAGTAATGTGGGCATATTTATACTTGCCTGGCGCTTTCTCTAGCCCCACGAAGTGCGATCGCTCCTTTACCTTCCTCGCCGGCTCCTCCATTGTCATGGAATCAACCCCGGTAATCGCCCTGCCATGCTCCCATCCCAGGAAGCGTTTTGCACCTGCGCAGAAGTACTGCGCAGGTGAAAAACGCTCTTGGGTACAGAAGCGCGCTGGCAGAAGCCCATGACTGGCAGCGACTGGCCACCTTACCGAGGCTGATTCCAGGACAATGGAGGGGCCGGCGAGGAAGATGAAGGATGGATTGCACTTCGTGAGGTTAGAGGAAGCCCCAGGTAAGTATAAATATGCCCACTGATCTCAGGTACACTTTAAGCTACAATCCAACTCCAGTGTCACTGCAGAGAAAGTGTTGTAGGGAATCCTTAATTCTTAACCCTTACATTGAGAACAAAGAAAAAAGGAACACAAATTAGTTCTATTTAGTATTGGGAATGTACATACACATGTTTATTTTATCATATCACAGGTCAGCTCAGATACCCTTTCATTGGTTAGCTCATAAACAAGCCCTAGACTGTGGTAGGGAGTGGGACAGTTGATAGTGAGGCTTGCTAAGGGAAAGTTTCTGAAATGAATTCTACAATGTATTCTGTAATGTGGAAAATATATAAATGTATAGCAACAAAAACAAAAACAATAATAATTCATAAAATAAGTATTATGGTAGAGAACAGAGGCGCCAAAAGGATAAAAACAATATTTAAAAGTTTTAAAATTATTGCTTAGGAGGCAGTGGTGGACTCACCTCCCACAAGCAGACACAACAACTGTGTATTCACAAAAGGGACATTTATTGGTATACTCCAAATAAGGTTGCAACGCGTTTCGCAGGTCAAACCCGCTTCATCAGGCAATTACAGGAAGGAGCACACAACTGGGGGTAAGAGGCAACACATTTGTACAAATCCTGAACAGACTGCATATCAATAAACATAAATATGTGTATGATGGAATTCACTGGTGTGATTTAAATTAACGGGAAGAGGTGGCTAATTATTGTATTTTGGGGGTGGAGGGGGGGGGGAAGAGGACGGAGGGCCGGGGGGGGGGGGGAATGGGGAAAGAATTGGAGATGGGAAATGGGAGGGGGGGGGGAAGAGGGGGGAAGGGGAAGAAGGGTGGGGGGGGTTTGTTTTAGGGGGAAGAAAGATAGTGGTAATTTTAAGTATTACATCATAGCATTAATATTCATAAACATAATCATAAACATAATCAAACGTTAATCTCAAGCATGTGGCGAGATACTTTCATAACATACAGTAAACAGTATCATAATTCATATATATATATTTTTTACCCATACATATGTGTATTGGGAGCGGTTAGCCTATATGAAATAGTGCAAAGGAGTTCAGGGCTGGCAATAGTACATTGGGTATTTAAGAAAGACATGCAGAGTAATTTATAGAAGACACATAATGAACAAGCATCAAACAAGATTCACTTACCAGCAGTATGTCCAGATAGCACCTGGCGCCTCAGTGGCCAAGTAGTACTGAACTGCTGTTTATATAGTGTTGAACTCCTCCCCTTAGCTAATTGGAATGTGGGGCGGGCACTTAGTTACGTCATTACGCATGTGTACATGCGTAATTTGATGCGTATTGGCAGTGGCTGGATAGTGTACTGGCTAAGGGTGCTGCCTTTGACATGGGAGACCAGGGTTCAAATCCCGGCCAAGTCAAGTACCCATCCAATAAGGAATTCAAGGCAAGACTCCCCAACAATGCAGGGTGGCCTCTCGAGCGCGTCCCTGTGGCTGCAGCTCTTGAGTGCTTTGAGTCTGACGGGAAAAAAGCGCTATGCAAATGTTTGGATTATGGATTATTATTAATGGCGGTCAAGGATTACGTATGCGTACATGCGTATTTTGACGCGTAATGGCGTATATGGATTGCATATTGTCAATGCGCGATGAAAAAGGGGCGCATGCGTACTAGCATGATGCCATGCGTACGGTGGCATGGAATGGGAATGTGGCGTATATTTGAACGTGTTGGAATGCGGAACCATTGCTCAAAATAAGAGAACCACTATTTAATATTAATACATTTCAGGTTACTTGATCTGACAGTATATACCATTGTGGCTGTACAATTATATGCAATTATTGTCATACGATTTGCTCTGCATTGCAACAGTACTCTCTATCAATGTAAACGCATATACATGTAAAAATGAGTAAAATTGATAATACAAATAAAAAAATATAAAAGGTTCCGACTAGCCAACTAAGACATAGAGTATGGATAAAAACATGATCACGTTGGAATACTAAGCATAACGTTCTTAACATAAATACGCTCAAAAACAATTATAAAAATGAGCTAAAAACCCAAGAGGAATATAATAGTAAATAAAATAAATAAAAAAAAGATAATAAAAACTCGAACTTATAACACAGACCGATAAAAGAGGCGACTAAGTTAAAATAATATTGGAATGTTATGATCAGTGAATTTTTTCTAGTTGTTCGTTGAGTCCCTCCGGAATGAGAGTCCTCAGTATTTGTATCCAGAACATTTCTCTCGCTTTCAGTATTTCAAAAGCATTGTGCTGTTGTGGGTTAATGGATTCTATAAGTGTTATACGGAATAAAGTGGGGTCATTGTGATGGTGAGTGCCGAAGTGTCTCGAGACGCTGTGAAGGGGAAAGTTTTTCAGTATGTTTCTTTTGTGTTGTCCAATTCGGCTGCGTGCCGGTTGTGTGGTACGGCCCACGTACTGGAGGTGACACGGGCAGGAGATCACATATATGATATATCTTGAAGTACAGGTAATCGGGTGTTTAATTGGATAGTTTGTTTTGGTGGCATTGGAGCAGAATGAGGTGGTGATATTGATAAATGGGCAAGCTTTGCATCTAGTATTATTGCATGGAAAACAGCCCGGGGAGTGTGCAACGTTTGGAATTGAGTTGGATATTTGTGTACGAAGTTTGCTGGGTGCTAGTAAGTTGCGCAAGTTGGGGGCTCTTCTAAAGGTGATTTGAGGTTTTTGTGGGATAGATTGTCGCAGATAAGGGTCTTGTAGTAGAATATCCCACCTATTCGTTAGAATTGACCGGATCTGTGGGTGTTGGGCATTGTATCGTGTGATGAATCGGGGGCAGTCCACGCTAAGTGGCTTAGTGAGGAGCTGAGTTGGGTTGTGCGATGGAGTTGTTTTGGCTTTAAATTTCGCATCCTTGATAAGCTTTTTGGGGTATTTTCGTGCCAGAAATTTGTTAGTGAGTAAACCTGATTGTGTGTTGTAGTCTGAGATGTCTGTACAATTTCTGTATATCCTTCTAAATTGACTATATGGTGTGTTAATGGTCCAGGGGCGATGGTGAAAACTTTCAAAATGTATATAATTGTTAGCATCTACCGGTTTGAAGTATGTTTTGGTTTTTATAGTGTTAGATTCTATGAACAGTGTTAGGTCCAGGTATTCAATATTCATGGGGTCATGTTGTGAAGTGAATTGTAATCCAGCAGCATTTGAATTGAGATAATTGATAAAGAGGGGGATCCGGTCAATGTTGCCTTGCCATATCAGGATGAGGTCGTCTATGTACCGTCTATAAAAAACTATATTGTCAGTGAAGGGGTTATTAGCTTGTAATTTTTGTAGTTCCAGAAGTCCCATGGATAAATTTGCAAATGATGGGGCGAACGACGAACCCATAGCTGTTCCATTGGTTTGATGGTAGATTTTGTCAGAAAAGGAAAAAATGTTGTTCTGTAGGATAAATTCTGTACATTGCACTAAGAAGGATTGTTGATCATAGGGCATAGCGGGATTAGTTGACAGAAAATGTTTGATAGCTGAAATACCATAAGAGTGTGGAATGTTGGTGTACAAAGAAGTTACATCGCAGGTGAGCCATACAAAACTATCTTGCCAGGTGATGCCTTTAAGAAGTTCTATCAGGTGTGCGGAGTCTCTGAGGTAGGAGTCTAGTGATCGTACATGAGATTGTAGATGTTGATCTACAAAACGTGAGAGGTTGCTAGTCATTGAATTTATACCGGATATGATGGGGCGTCCTGGTGGTTTGGTTAAGGATTTGTGTATCTTGGGGAGATAGTAGAAAAAAGGTGTTTTGGGATGCGGGTTGATGATGTAGTTTCTTTCATTTTTTGAAATAATGTTGTTGGATAGGGCATTATTGATGAAGGTTTTCAGTGTTTTGTTAAGCTCCATTGTGGGATCAACATCCAGGGTAATATAATATTTGGTGTCACCCAAAAGGCGTTCTGCCTCTTCCAGATAATCCTTTGTGTTAAGAATGACAATCCCTCCCCCTTTGTCTGCTGGTTTGATGGTAAGGTCATGATTATGCTGTAATGTCTTAATGGCGATCTTTTGTTGGCGGGTCAGGTTGGATACCGGGTTGGGGTTGTCAGTGTGTATGTTCTGTAGGTCATTAAGTACTAGTGAATAGAACGTGTCAATATAGTTGCCTTTTGAGGCTACAGGGTAAAATCTTGATCTTCCTTTAAGTTTTGTAGTGATGTATTGTTCTGTCTGAATATCGGAGGGGGATAGTGTGCAGATTGGTATGGTATCATCATTGGTGATGATTAAGGCTGTCGGGTCATTGGGAGGGGGCGGATTTAGTTTTTTTATAACAAAATGTTGTTTGAGTGTTAGTTTTCGTATGTAGGCATTTAGATCGGAAAAAATCTCAAACATATTTGACTGGTTGGTTGGACAAAAAGATAATCCTTTTTCCAACAGTGTGGTTTCGCAGCGGGATAATGAGTGATCGGAAAGGTTAAATATACATTTGGTTTGTTTTGAAGGGGGGGTGGGATTGGTTGTGGTTAGTGTTTTCCTCGTTTTTCTTTTCCCGCGTTTCCCCCTTTTTCGGAGTCGGGTAGGGGTCTTTTTTTCTTTGGTTTGAATATGGTCCGAGACGCTATCGGACTGGGTAGTTGGGTAGCTAACACGTTCTGGGATAGTGTGGTAGGTAGGTCTAAAAAAGAGGATGTAAGAGTAGTATCAGCATTGGTGTTGGTGGTGTGTGGGGTGGAAAAAAGTTTCAATGGAAGTTTGAATGAATGTAGTTGGCTGTTCTGAACTATTATCATTTTCAATGTGAGGGGTTGTAGGAGCTTGATTGGTCATTGGGATTGGTCGGGGGCTGTCGCTTGCGGAGGGGTTGGGAGTGGTGGGTTCGGAGTCATATATACTTAACTGTGAAGGTCGGATTGGTGAATTGTGCTCTGATTCTAGTATAGTAGGGGAGGGATTGTCACTCATTCTGGGTTCAACTGTTTTGGATGAATTTGTAGGTAACAAAGACAATGGGGCATCTTTACCGGAGAAGTCGAAGTTTGGATTCATTAGAGGTATTCGAGTAGCTGGTTTGTCACCTCCAGTACGGGGGGTCGAGGTAACTGACTTGTTTTGTTTGGGGTGTGTGTTGGCAATGGTTAGTTTTTTATTTTGGCGTTGTGGTTTCGCTATTATTGTTGGTCCTGTGTTGTAATTGAAACTGTTCGGAGGGGGAGTGGAAGCCGTGAATTTGTTAGTTGTGATTATCGCTGTTGTATTATTGGTAATTGGGGTGGGGGTGATATTAGGTGTGTTGGTTGGTGGTGGGACCGGTGGTGGTGGAAAAAACGGCGGGGGTGGGTATGGTGGATATCTGGTGGGGGGTGGCGGTATGGCGAGACTCATAAGTGGTACTGGGCGGGGTTGTGGATGTGCAGGTGGTCTACCTGGCAAAGGAGCAGTTGGGGGGTGCAATTTTCGCTCCCTCTCCCTGTGCTCTGCATAAGCCAGGCGGTCCCTATTGAGTTTTTTAAGTTTGATATCAATGGTTTCTATTTCAAATTTTCTGAGTCGTGAAGTGAGGTTTGATAGGAGTGGACCGTATTGGGGGCTTTTGGAATGGAGGGCGAGGAAGTTTCGGCATTCAGTAATTACTGGCTGCAAGGCCTGAATGATTGATTTTCTTTTATTTATGAGCCTCTCCATCATGCCCTGTGTACAAAATTCGAGGTAAGCATACCACTCAGTTGTAAACACAGTGTCCGTGGGGAAGGCAGTAAGAGTTTTTATACGTATGCCATCCGGCGAGATTTTTTCCTCTATATAGGTATCTTGCATGGCTATGTCAGCTATGTTAAAAAATTCATCTCTTAATGCCGTTTCCAATTTTTGAAAGGTGGGCTTGAGATCGGTGTTATCAGCAGGAAGTGTATCCTCTGTAGGAATGGGGTTTGGGTCCTGAATGTTGTTGGATTTGAGTTTGAACTGGGCCAGCAGGCTGTCTCTATGTGAAGACCGATCTAGGAGGGCATCCATAGCAGAGTAGGGCTTCTATCAGTTCGTGTTGCCGGTTCGACGATACGAAAGGCCTAGACGAGCTAGTGCAAATATGAAGAAGAGAGAACC
Source organism: Hyperolius riggenbachi (assembly GCF_040937935.1). Lineage (NCBI taxonomy): Eukaryota > Metazoa > Chordata > Amphibia > Anura > Hyperoliidae > Hyperolius > Hyperolius riggenbachi. The sequence continues at coordinate 90,097,229 of NC_090648.1, forward strand.
GAGAGCCCGATATGGTGTAGTATGTCAAGGTAATTGGATAATTAGAAAGAGTATGAATTGTATACTCACAAACCAGGGTTACCTCCAGGCAACCACTGTGTAGGCAGGTGAGGAGATTAGCCTGTCCTCACTCAGGAATAAGAAGTCGCTCTCTGTAGGCTTGAAAAACAAGAAGGGGTATCCCCCTCCACCAAAGGTGGATACAATCAGCTAGTCGGAACCTTTTATATTTTTTTATTTGTATTATCAATTTTACTCATTTTTACATGTATATGCGTTTACATTGATAGAGAGTACTGTTGCAATGCAGAGCAAATCGTATGACAATAATTGCATATAATTGTACAGCCACAATGGTATATACTGTCAGATCAAGTAACCTGAAATGTATTAATATTAAATAGTGGTTCTCTTATTTTGAGCAATGGTTCCGCATTCCAACACGTTCAAATATACGCCACATTCCCATTCCATGCCACCGTACGCATGGCATCATGCTAGTACGCATGCGCCCCTTTTTCATCGCGCATTGACAATATGCAATCCATATACGCCATTACGCGTCAAAATACGCATGTACGCATACGTAATCCTTGACCGCCATTAATAATAATCCATAATCCAAACATTTGCATAGCGCTTTTTTCCCGTCAGACTCATAGCACTCAAGAGCTGCAGCCACAGGGACGCGCTCGAGAGGCCACCCTGCATTGTTGGGGAGTCTTGCCTTGAATTCCTTATTGGATGGGTACTTGACTTGGCCGGGATTTGAACCCTGGTCTCCCATGTCAAAGGCAGCACCCTTAGCCAGTACACTATCCAGCCACTGCCAATACGCATCAAATTACGCATGTACACATGCGTAATGACGTAACTAAGTGCCCGCCCCACATTCCAATTAGCTAAGGGGAGGAGTTCAACACTATATAAACAGCAGTTCAGTACTACTTGGCCACTGAGGCGCCAGGTGCTATCTGGACATACTGCTGGTAAGTGAATCTTGTTTGATGCTTGTTCATTATGTGTCTTCTATAAATTACTCTGCACGTCTTTCTTAAATACCCAATGTACTATTGCCAGCCCTGAACTCCTTTGCACTATTTCATATAGGCTAACCGCTCCCAATACACATATGTATGGGTAAAAAATATATATATATGAATTATGATACTGTTTACTGTATGTTATGAAAGTATCTCGCCACATGCTTGAGATTAACGTTTGATTATGTTTATGATTATGTTTATGAATATTAATGCTATGATGTAATACTTAAAATTACCACTATCTTTCTTCCCCCTAAAACAAACCCCCCCCCCACCCTTCTTCCCCTTCCCCCCCCTCCCATTTCCCATCTCCAATTCTTTCCCCATTTCCCCCCCCCCCCCCCCCCCCGGCCCTCCGTCCTCTTTCCCCCCCCCCTCTCCCCGCCCCCCCTCCACCCCCAAAATACAATAATTAGCCACCTCTTCCCGTTAATTTAAATCACACCAGTGAATTCCATCATACAAATATTTATGTTTATTGATATGCAGTCTGTTCAGGATTTGTACAAATGTGTTGCCTCTTACCCCCAGTTGTGTGCTCCTTCCTGTAATTGCCTGATGAAGCGGGTTTGACCTGTGTTTTTACAATTAGGTGACTGTGTTTTTGAAATTATTGGGTAGTGCCATGGATGCCATACTACCTTTGGAACAGCCAGAATAAATTCTCCTGTGGTTGTTCTCCAGGCAAAGCTGATTGGCAGATTAGCACAATTTTATTCATAGAGTTGACTATATGACCAAAGCATTGACTGCCCAGAACTTCAGATTAACAGTGACCTTTGTGGGGGCTATTACTGGAATCAGATATACTGGGCAATTCAAAAATAACAATACTTGCAAATTACATTGTTACAAAGTTGCCTATTTAGAATTACAGTGGAACCTTGGTTTGCGAGCATAATTTGTTCCGGTAACATGCTTGTAATCCAAAGGACTCTTTATCAAAGCGAATTTCCCCATAAGAATTCATGAAAACACAATTGATTTGTTCCACAATCCAAAAACAGCTAAAGTAAAATAGTATAAAATAATAATATAAAAAAACTTTCACTATAACTAAGGCTTTGTTCACATCTAAAATCGAAATCACTGACAACAGCGATTTTCAATTTTTTGTGCTGTTTTTTCCCCCTCCCAGCGCTTACTTGCACGTTGCGGTTTTGCGTAAAGCACTTTTCAAAGCACTTTTGCTCTTTTTTTGCTACAATGTATTTATTCTTAAAAGCACAAATGCAATTGCCGCACCAAGCGATTTTGTGAGCGTTTTGCATTTTTCCTATGCCTTCCATGGTAACAAAATAGCCCTAAAAATGGTACAGGCAGCGCTTTGCTGAGCAGATCAGAATCGAACTGCTCAGATGTGAACTCTCTCACAGGGAATCATTACACAAGTGCTTTTAGGGTGATTTTTAACCTGTTGCCGACTGCTCCACGCCAATTGGCGTGAGCAGTGCGGCAGCCCCAGGACCGCTCCACGCCCATTGGCTATGGGGCTAGCAGTAGATCGCACACAGGATGCGCGCGCATCTCCTGCTTGCGCGCGCATCTCGTCACTCGGAATACTGTTAGATGGCGCAATTGCCGTCTAATTACTTTGTACAGCGCTGCAATCTGCAGCAGCGCTGTACTGGGGACAGCCGTGTGACACGGCTGTCCCCTGGGACGCAGGGAAGCGATCCGCTGTGATAGACTGAAGCCTATCACAGCTGATCGCAGTGATTGGCTGGCCAGGGGAGGGAGGGAGTTATCCAAGATAAATAAAAAAAATTGTACATTTTATTAAAAATTCAATAAAGTAAATATTGACAAAAAACAAACAAACACCTTGGGGGTGATCAAAACAAACACCTTGGGGGTGATCAGACCCCACTAACAGAGAGCTCTGTTGGTGGGGAGAAAGGGGGGGATTACTCGTGTGCTGTGTTGTGCGGCCCCCTGCAGCTTGTCCTTAAAGCTGCAGTGGACAATTTAGTCATAAATGTTCTGGTCACTAGGGGGGGTTAACACCGCAGTCCTCAAGTGGTTAAAATCGCCGGTGCTTAAAAAAAACACAAAACGCCCTAGATGTGAACAAGCCCTCACAGAATTATTGCCATCTGTTGGCTCACCCCAACCTTTTTGTGTGGCTGTAACAAGGAACTTATCCAATGACAGTTTCTTTTGAGGAATTCATAGAAATGTGACTTTGTACAGTCCCTACACTCAATCCTGCAGCGTCAAAGTGGGAAGAACTATCGACTCAGTTGTGATGATGTGGCGCATGTTTACTTTTTTTTGCTTGTATATCAAGACATGCTTGTATGTCAAGTCAAAATTTCACAACAATTTTTGCTTGTATTGCAAAGCCCTCTTAAACCAAGTTACTCTCAATCCAAGGTTTTACTGTGTTAGGAAATCTGGAATTTATTTACACCACCGAAGATTGTAAAAGAGTGATTAGTCACTGACCTCTTTTCTCCAACTGTTGCAACTCATGTTTCATTATTTCTGTGTCTTTAAGCAAAGAGAGTAAAAATATATTGAAAAGAGTTTAGACATATTAATACATGAGAGTTTAAATTGTACGGACAGTTTCTAAAAATAAATGAGTATTAATTTAGGCGTACTACGGCCAGAATGCCCATAGAGATTCGCTGGCGAGCTGTTCGCTAGCATCACGAGTGATGGGGTCTCGGTTCTGTCCTTCTACGGCCCGCTTTGCAGACGGGTCTGAGGAGGAAACTGATCTTTTTCCTTTATCTTTCTTTTTACCTCATTTGGATGACCGTTGAGTACTAGAGTTGTCCTATTTACTAATTCTTTTTTTTTTTTAACAAGACAAGACAGCTTAACATTTATAATGCACTTTTCTCCTGGTGGACTCAAAGCGCCAGAGCTGCAGCCACTGGGACGCACTGTATAGGCAGTAGCAGTGTTAGGGAGTCTTCCTCAAGGTCTCCTACTGAATAGGTGCTGACTTACAGAAAGAGCTGAGATTTGAACCCAGGCCTCCTGTGTCAGAGGCAGAGACTTTAACTAGTACATGTAACGATTGTGGAATTCTCTCCGTGATCAGCGCACAAGACGTGCGCTGACACTGTGGAAATCCTCCACAAGCGAGTAATTTGAGGGAACCCAGCAAAAGGTGCAATGCACCTGTAGAGGGAAATTCCTGTCGACAGGTGGAGCTGTGGAGTGCAGAGGAACGCAGGGCAAGATAGCCCTGAAAGAGAGAGATCAAAGCGACAGAGGGTATGTGTGTCCACCAACCTAGTCCCCATCCTGCGACGATGAAAGCACAACCATGAAGATAAAGTGAGAAGGCAATTGCCAGAGATGGCGATTGCTAACAGCGACACAAGACCGAATAAGCACAGATGAGGAATGTATGTATGTCCACCAATCTAGCCGCCACCTGCGACGGCGGACACACAACAAAGGAAACCGAGTGAGAACGCAATCGCCTGAGAAGCGATTGTGAATGAGATTGAGCAAAGGGACAGATTGTATGTGTGTGCACCAAACTAGCGACGGTGCATACACAACAGCAGATATGATGTAGGAACGCAATCGCGAGAGAGGCGATTGCCAGAGGTGACACAAGGCTACAGCAAGGCAGAGCACGAGAGTAGCAAAGGCACAGCAAATATACAATATACAATGAGGAGATAAGGAAAATAACAAACGCTAACTAAACGCGAACACCGCACTCATTCGCAACAGTGCACGCGTTTATGCGCGGTCTCCGCGTGTTAAGCACAACAGAGACAAGCACGCCTAACTAAAGAACGACAGACAAACATGAAACAGAGGACGTGAGCGCTTGCGTAATGGTTACCTCACCAAGCCTCCAGCAAGCGTTCGTAGCAGACAAGACAGATACATGAACACAGGAATAAGTGAGAGAGACGGATCCACAGCACTAGCGCAAGGCGAGTGCGATCCAGGCAAGACAGATTAGAGGAGATAGCTGGTAGCAACCGCTGCTCCAGCTATACTCCAAGAACAAAGATCAGAATGACTTCCTGTCGACCACCGCTGGGACAGAACAATCGCAACAGACAAACAAAACAGATATGCAATCCTAACTGCACTAGGGAATCTGCCTAGTGCAGTTCCAGGAATTACTCTAAACTAATCTTCAAACAATGAGCAAGGCTGACACTCCAAGAGTGTTCCACAGGACTAACCCTTATGACCAGCAAAGGACTCTGGGAAACATAGCTCTTTATACTGCCAGTCATCAAAGGAGGCAGGTAGGGGATTTGCATAACGAGTGTATGCAAATTCCTCAGCAGCAGAACAGACCAGAAACTTGTAATGGAAAGACAGGTCTCTCTTGCAGAGACCTGCAGCCCACAGACTAAAGGGATGGTCAAACAGCTGTCTGCCAGTGCATCCAGCTGAGCGGATCATTACAGTACACTATTCAGTGTGTGCCTTTGCTTATTTATTTATTTGTTCATTCAGGTTTTATTATAGTTTGTTATATAGATTTTATGTGTCTCCACAGCAGAGAGGCCTTTCACATTGAGGGGGATGCGTATGGTAGGGTAATTCTATCCATTCTTTCTCTTTGTATCTTCTTCACCCTGGGTGGCCATTGGTAGAGGAGATACTCATTAGTTATAACTATGGAGATGACATTTTTCGTAGTGATGGATGAAACTGTTTTATAGCCGGAGTTGTTGATGCCTATCTTGGAAAATTTTTTGAGGTGGATTAATGTCTGGTATTGATTTAAATTTGTATAAATGAAGAATATTTTTAATAAAAGAAATACATTTTGCCCCAATATAACAGTTATGTGACCTTTGTCCAGCTTTCAAAAACCAGTTTAAGGGCCCGCTTCCACTAGGAACGGTGCGATGTGGCTACATGGCCGCATCGCACCGCGAGTGTGCTGAAACACATGCGCGGCAATGGAAGAGTTTCCACTGCGTGCATGCTGCATCCGCCCGCAGCCGTGTCCTATCTCTTCAATTCACTTCTGCATCAGGAGATGTGGAAGTGATGCGGCCTGCGGCGGAAGTGATGCGATGTGGCTAGGTAACCGCATTTGCATCACTTACTAGTGGAAATGGGCCCTAACAGCTGCTAAGGGAATGTGCTAACAGGTAAACAGTGCAGGATGTGACCCCGCCTCTCCTTTAGCTCTTTACTGACGTCTCCCATGCTGCATGATAATTCTCAAACTACGTGACATATTTATTAAAGAGGAACTGTCACGAAAATCTAAAAAAATGTAAAACACATACAAATAAGAAGCACATTTCTTCCTGAGTAAAATAAGCCATATGTTACTTTTCTCCTATGTTGCTGGCATTTACAGTAAGTAGTAGAAATCTGACATTACCGACAGGTTTTTGGTTAGTCCATCTCTTCATGGGGGATTCTCAGCATGGCCTTTATTCTTTATAAAGACACTCCCTGAAAAAGATTGATACAAAGATGCTGGCCGGCCTCCCTGCTCATTGTACACTTTTTGGGCAGTTGGAAGGAGCAACTGCCATTCACTAAGTGCTTTTAAAAATAAAGAAAACCCTGAGAACATCCCCATGAGGAGATGGACTAGCCCAAAATCTGTTGGCAATGTCAGTAATTCTACTACGTACTGTAAGTGACAGCCCCTGGACAGATACACCAATAGGAAGCGTCCAATGCTTCCCTATGGGGAAACAGTGGTATTTGGCGGTTTTGATGTTCTGCATATTTATATACTAAGTCTTTAGAAGAAGGGACAAGCTGGCAATATAGACACTCTGTGAACCGACCGGGGCCACGGACAAAGGCCCGGAATGTTTTTAACATTTATGGAATAAGATATGACAGCCAATGACTATCTGCCATTAGTGATTAAATGGATCACTGACCAATGGAAAGAATGGAAAGGTGGGCGGCACCGAACAAATGAGTCCTGCCCTACCAAGATAGTATATAAGGCTGCCCAGGAAAGAGGTCAGTTGATTGCTGACTTAAAGGGGCATTTTAACGGAAAAAAATTTCTGGCATAACCCTCTTAGCATGTACCTAAATTAGGAGCATCAAAAACCAAGCAGCTTTTGCTTTTGTAAATGCTTGAAAAGGTTATACAGAGCTCATGCAGAGATCCTGCCCATGAGCTCTGTGGTTCCTCTGCTAACTGGGGCTGCTCCATAGCAGCTCTGTCTCTCTGATGAAGCTGACGCTGGAATGTTGAAGATGTTAGATAAACAAATAAGCAAGGTAAATGACTTTACAGTCCCATTTACACTCACTCGCTACTTTTGTTTGCAGTGCCATGAACTTCCCCAGCACACAGCCTGCATGTCCCGTACACCAGAGAGAGAGAGAGAGGGGAGAAATCAGCTGTTAAACTCGGCCTGACTTAGCAGAGGGGGATGACACGTTGCTTAGCTCAAAGATGCGTCGGGAAGGATATCTGCATCTGCTCTTTATAATCTGTCAAGGACACATTTAAAAAAAAAAATAAACTGCTTGGCATCTGAAGCTCCTAATGTTAGGTATATGATAACAGGGTTATGGCAGACACCTAATTTTCACCATAGCACCCCTTTAACTGGAGAGCAGATGCTCTCATTTTTTTTTTCTATATGATGTGAGTGCAATGTTATTTCTCTACTGCACTTAGCACCCTAGCACTTAGCACTTTTCCCTGATGATGGCTCCAATTGAGGGGCTGAAACATGTTGGTTTGGTGGGGGGTTTATGATTTAGACAGTAATCAAGCAAACTAGCCGAGGTATATGTGTTTAACTCATATAGATCTGCATGGACGGCAGAATCGTATGCTTACCAAATAATGAGACCATTCCTCGTCTGTTATTTTATAAATTAATCATTATGAAAACAAGTTTTTATTAGAAATAATAAAAGTTATGTTTTAAATGTACACACACACTTCTCAATAGGATCAAAACTTGTGTGTTTTTTCTATGAAATCAGAATTTGTGAATGGTAAGTGGCAATGAGGCTATGATATGCAGGAACCACAGACTACTACAGCTCAGTGCCCTTAGAGACCATAGCAGGCGTGTTCATTTTGGCACCAGGTATTGCCGTTATTTGAGTATCATTAATGATATTGATATTTTTTCCATCGCTTTCTAAAGCTAACCTCCTAAACCTATCAAGTCTAAGCTTCCCCTATCCTATCCCCTAACGCTAACACTCCTATAACTATGCCTAATACTAATCTCTAATCCGTATTGCCTAATACTAGTCCTCCTTTACCTATGCTTAACACTAACCTCTAATCCTATGAATCCTATCACCTAACACTAACCCTTCTATAACTAAGTCAAATACGAACTCTCCTATATGTCTAATGCTAAGCTCTAACCATAATGCCTAATACTAACCCTCCTATAACTAAGTGTAACACTAACCTCTAATCCTATCACCTAACACTAACCCTACTAAAACTAAGTCTAACACTAACCCTCCTATATGTCTAACGCTAACCTCTGACCATATTGCCTAATACTAACCCTCCTTCCTATAACTAAGTCTAACACTAACCCTCCTATAACTAAGTCTAACACTAACCTCTAATCCTATCACCTAACACTAACCCTACTATAACTAAGTCTAACACTAACCCTCCTATAACTAAGTCTAACACTAACCTCTAATCCTATCACCTAACACTAACCCTACTATAACTAAGTCTAACACTAACCCTCCTATATGTCTAACGCTAACCTCTGACCATATTGCCTAATACTAACCCTCCTATAACTAAGTCTAACACTAACCTCTAATCCTATCACCTAACACTAACCCTCCTATAACTAAGTCTAACACTAACCTCTAATCCTATCACCTAACACTAACCCTACTATAACTAAGTCTAACACTAACCCTCCGATATGTCTAACGCTAACCTCTAACTGTGTTGCCTAATACTAACCCTCCTCTTTGAGTCCTGCAACTAATAATGCTATCGCCAGCCAGCACACATATATCCAAGTAACAGTGTATGATACTTGAACCCCGATTACAATTTGCCCCCCCCCCCCCCCCAATGGTGCACTGAAAGCCGGAGTATGGCTATATAATAGTTGAACTCCAACACCCAATATAATCAACACGTTAAAGGCCAGGCATGGCCTTTATGAGCTCTATCCCATTTACCATGAAGGGTAAAATACTTTAATACAATAATAAAGACATTTTGTAAAGACTATTTTATTAAAATTCAGTGTTCTAATCCACTATTTTCCAGTATATTGTTCTTGTGTTTTTTTCTTCTACATTTTCTCTTGTTTAACTACTGAAAGCTGCACTTCTATTTAAATTTAATTTCCCACTGAGGCTTATTTGAATTAGTGGCAAAGGATTCCCATTGGTTCAGATGCAAGAACAAATGGTGGTTGGTGGCTACTAGAATATGAACCTGGTGACTATTAGAATATGCTGATACAGGGGTTCACCTTCATCACTTAATGTAATCGAATGGAAGTGGATGGCGATCGAGATGCCATATTTCCCATCAGATTCTGATCGAACTCAGAAATCGGAAAATGGAACTTGGATTTCGGCGAAAATACTGCATTAACAAACCTTGGTAATTTCAGACCAATCACAGATCTTGGAAGCATTGGACAAATGCAGAAACAATTCAGAAGTGTAACGATTGGTGTCAGCAAGAACAGATTTTCTGATTATTGGTGATCTGCAGTATCGCCAATAATACAGATACTATACCTGATTATGTGGTGATCTGCAAAATCACCAATAATGCTAGTATAGCGAGACACAGGACAACCAGATGTAAAGATAGGTGTTTGGTGCAACAGTAATACAGATAGAGATACCAACTCCCCCAGAGAAGCTGGTAGAGGGAGATATCTCTATAGAACACAGGGATCAGCACTACAGCAAGCTGGAGATGCAGATGAACTAGTAATCAGTTCACCCGAGGAGCGGGTGGTGCACAGTAAGACAATGTATACTGATCACCCGTGGAGCGGGTGATTCAGACTGTACTGCAGCAGGTGATCACCTGAGGGGCAGGAGATCAAGACTGTACTGCAGCTCCTAATCACCTGAGTATCAGGTGATGAGGACAGTACCGTAGTTACTAGTCACCTGAGGAGCAGGTGATTAAGACTGTACTGCAGCTACTGGTCACCTGAGGAGCAGGTGATTCAGACTGTACTGCAGCTACTGGTCACCAGAGGAGCAGGTAATTAAGCTGTACAGAGAATCCCTTACCAGGGACTAGGCTCACTGGTGAGGGCAAGAGAGTCAGACAAGCAGATTTGTCAACAAACAGACCGATAAGGTACAAAGACAGAAGGCTTAAATCAGAGTAGTGTTCAGGCTGAGTCGGCAACAGGATCAGATAGGCAGAAGCACAGAATCAGTAAGCAGAAGAGTAGTCAAGGCTAGCAGAAGGTCATAACAAATAATACAATTCAATTAGTAATTTAGCTATCAACAGAATGTGACTAAGTGTGGATCCCCAGCTTCTGCTGGTTCTGGCACACTTTGGGATCTGACTAAGGTCTGAGTGCTAACACGCAGCATTTGCAACAGCAGACGAAGAGCTACTGACAGGCAGGTCCTATATATACTGAGAGCGCCCCACAGCGCCGCCCCAGTCACTCAGCCAATCAGGAGCACTGCTGGAGTTAGCTAACCGGCTGATCAGCTGACTCCACTTCTATTCGCATAAAGGTCCTGTCGCCTGGCGCGCGCGTGAGTAGCCCTCAGTCTATGTGCAACTGAAGGACCAGGCAAAACTCCACCATGTAACTGCGCGGCGAAGGCCGCCGGCTGAGACGTGGAGACAGTGCCATGCCGCTCACCGCTGTGGCGGCATCTCCGCTATCTATTACAGTACCCCCCCCCCCCCCCCCCCCCCGAGGAGTGGACCCCGGACACTTCTTGCACGGCTTTTCAGGGTGTAACTCATAAAACTCTTTCTTTAGATCCTCGGCATGCATGCGGCAATCCGGAACCCAAGTTCTCTCCTCCAGGCCATACCCCTTCCAATGGACCAGGTACTGTACAGAATTCTGCACTAATCAAGTATCTAAAATCTTCTCGATCTCATACACAGGTTGGTCGGCAATCATCACAGGGGGGGGGGGGGGGGAGGAATCCACATGTACAGCAGGTTTCAACAAAGAAGCATGAAATGATCTCACACCTCTCATGCTGGCTGGGAGATCAATCACATATGTCACGTCATTAATCTTTCTGAACACAGGATATGGGCCTACAAATCTGGGTCCTAACTTAAAATAGGATAGCACACGGTTTCTGAAATTCTGAAAGTCAGATCTATGCCCAGAAAACTTTTCGGGTACGGACATACGAAGGTCCGTGACTGAAGGGGATCGCACTGTATCAATAGTCGTTTGAAGTACCTGTACTGTCCCAGACAGTTGAGTGATCTGAGTCTGTTGGGTGTTCATCACCCCGGTAAGATTGTTTACCGTGGTGGTCAGGACTTCAACCTGACTACGCAGTGCGTCCATAATGTTTGGTCTGCTGTTCTGTAACGATTGGTGTCAGCAAGTACAGATTTTCTGATTATTGGTGATCTGCAGTATCACCACTAATACAGATACTATACCTGATTATGTGGTGATCTGCAAAATCACCAGTAATGCTAGTATAGCGAGACACAGGACAACCAGATGTAAAGATAGGTGTTTGGTGCAACAGTAATACAGATAGAGATACCAACTCCCCCAGAGAAGCTGGTAGAGGGAGATATCTCTATAGAACACAGGGATCAGCACTCCAGCAAGCTGGAGATGCATATGAACTAGTAATCAGTCCACCGGAGGAGCGGGTGGTGCACAGTAAGACAACGTATACTGATCACCCATGGAGCGGGTGATTCAGACTCTACTGCAGCAGGTGATCACCTGAGGGGCAGGAGATCAAGACTGTACGGCAGCTCTTAATCACCTGAGGAGCAGGTGATGAGGACAGTACCGTAGTTACTAGTCACCTGAGGAGCAGGTGATTAAGACTGTACTGCAGCTACTGGTCACCTGAAGAGCAGGTGATTAAGACTGTACTGCAGCTACTGGTCACCAGAGGAGCAGGTGATTAAGACTGTACTGCAGCTACTGGTCACCTGAGGAGCAGGTGATTAAGATGTACAGAGAATCCCTCACCAGGGACTTGGCTCACTGGTGAGGGCAGGAGAGTCAGACAAGTAGATTCGCCAACAAACGGACAGATACGGTACAAAGACAGAAGGCTTAAATCAGAGTAGTGTTCAGGCTGAGTCGGCAACAGGATCAGATAGGCATAAGCATAGAATCAGTAAGCAGAAGAGTAGTCAAGGCTAGCAGAAGGTCATAACAAATAATACAATTCAATTAGTAATTTAGCTATCAACAGAATGTGACTAAGTGTGGATCCCCAGTTCCTGCTGGTTCTAGTACACTTTGGGATCTGACTAAGGTCTGAGTGCTAACACGTAGCATTTGCAACAGCAGACGAAGAGCTACTGACAGGCAGGTCCTATATATACTGAGAGCGCCCCACAGCGCCGTCCCAGTCACTCAGCCAATCAGGAGCACTGCTGGAGTCAGCTGACCGGCCGATCAGCTGACTCCCCTTCTATTCGCATAAAGGTCCTGTCGCCTGGCGCACGCGCGTGTAGCCCTCAGTCTATGTGCAACTGAAGGACCAGGCAAAACTCCACCATGTAACTGCGCGGCGAAAGCCGCCGGCTGAGACGCAGAGACAGCCGCCATGCCGCTCACCGCTTCGGCGGCATCTCCGCTATCTATTACAACAAGTATTTAACCAATCAGAGAATGCAAAAAAATGACCAAAGAAAGGAACTCCTCAGAACTTGGAAATATCTTGGAAATCGGATTTTGGCCGAAATACCGCATTACAGCAACTCGGTAATTTTAGAACAATCCCAGAACTCGGAAGCATTGGACCAATCAGAGAATGAAGACACAGCTCTGAAGTATTTGGCCAGTCAAAGATTGCAAAAAATAACCATAAAAAAGGCTACTCAGAACTTGTAAATCAATCAGAAATCAGCGGAATTAGTAATTAATATTTGCAGAAATCGGATTTTCTGTGGAATCGGAAATTGTGGGCTGGTCATGATTTGAGAAATGACCTATATGCCCGAAACGCCTGTTCGTCCCCACAGATGGACTTTTTATCTACTGTTATGCTATAATTTTATTAAGCTATAATAAAGAAACCTTTTAGATGGTGCGAATCGTATGGAGTGGTCTGTGGAATCTGAAATTGTCATTTTTGAACACCCCTATTTGCGCTATGTACACAATGCTCTATGTGACGTGCCCCAACGCCAGTAAAATCTGCTGGCTTTCCAAAGCAGAATCCCACTGAAGCAGGCTGGTGTAGAGTCAGGTACATGATAGGGTAACTGAGATGCTAATCATTCCGGTTTCTATGCAAGTTTCTCATATTGATTTAGGCTCTCTCTGGTATCCTTTAAAGAGAACCCGAGGTGGGGTTCTGACAATGCAATCCACATACAGAGGCTGGGTCTGCCTATACTGCCCAGCCTCTGTTGCTATTTCAATCCCCCCTAAGCCCCCCCTGCGCTCTGCTATCCCCCATAAATCACAGCCGCGCTGTTGACACACAGCGTGTCGCAACGGGCTGTGTTTATCTCTGTACTGTCAGTCTGCCGCTCCTCCCGCCTTCTGCATAGCTCCGGTCCCCACCAGCGTCTATTCCCTCCCCGCTGATTGGAGGGAAGGGACGCGGGCGGGACCGGAGCTATGCAGGAGGCGGTGGGAGCACACAGAGTGACAGTACAGATGTAAACACAGCCCGCACAGTGATGTGATTTATGGGGGATTGCAGAGCGCAGGGGGAACTTAGGGGGGATTGAAATAGCAACAGAGGCTGGGCAGTATAGGCAGACCCAGCCTCTGTACGTGGATTGCATTGTCAGAACCCCACCTCGGGTTCTCTTTAAGCAACAGAAAATTTCAACATCATCTTTTTGACAACTTACCATTATTCTGAAGGTAAGATATTTCCTCTTTCAAACTTTTATCTGGGAGGAAACAGAAGAAAACAATATAAATATATGAATGAAAGCAGTTAGAAAATGCACATTTAAATGCACTGTGATGCTTTAGGCTTCATCTCCACTTTACCACACACAAGAACATGCACGATTTTTAGCAGCAGAACAATGTGATCAATAGAGAAAAATGCAAACAGTGTCTGGAAAAAATGCATAAGAGGTGAGGAAACCTATTGATTATTTGAACTGTCAAATATAATGGGCTTGATTCACAAAGCAATACTAACCCAGTTAGAGACTTTAGGGACCTGATTCACAAAGCGGTGATAACTCAGTTATCATGCCTAAAAGACTTTAGGCATGATAACCTTTGCACCACACTAGTGAAAAGCCAGTTTAGGCGTGATAAGTTTAGGTGTGATAAGTTTAGGTGTGATAAGTTTAGGCATGCTAAGTTTAGACAAGTGTAGATAGCGTGCAAAGTCCCGCACGCAAAGCAGCACCATTAAACTCTATGCGAAGTGCACCAGACTTTGCTAGCGCAAAACTTTTGATCAGCTGTGCACTGCGGTGCTAACGCAGTTGGTGCTTAAACTTAACACACCTAAACTTATCACACCTAAACTTATTATGCCTAAACTTATCATGCCTAAACTGAGTTTAGGCATGATAAAGGGCTTTTCACCAGCGTGCTAACTGTTAGCACCGCTTTGTGAATCAGGCCCTAGGCGTGATAACCATTGCACCACGCTGGTGAAAAGCCAGTTTAGGCGTGATAAGTTTAGGCGTGATAAGTTTAGGTGTGATAAGTTTAGATAAGTTTAGATCGTGCACAAAGTCCCGCACGCAAAGCAGCACCATTAAACTCTATGCGAAGTGCACCAGACTTTGCTAGCGCAAAACTTTTGATCAGCTGTGCACTGCGGTGCTAACCCAGTTGGTGCTATAGTTATCATGCCTAAACTTATCACACCTAAACTTATCACGCCTAAACTTATCACACCTAAACTTATCACGCCTAAACTGAGTTTAGGCATGATAAAGGGCTTTTCACCAGCGTGCTAACTGTTAGCACGCTTTGTGAATCAAGCCCAATGTATTTTTCCACGTGGAAACAAGGCCTTATGCAAAGCTGGGTTCCCATTGTAAGCACAGAAATATTAATGTTAGCCGCGAGGAGCAAATTATTTAAAAAAAGGACTTTTTTTATTATCTGAAACACACCTAAAACAAGCATGCAGCTAATCTTGTCAGAATTTTGGAAGGAACATCTGATCTGGCATACATGCCTGTTCAGGGCCTATGGCTAAAGGTATTAGAGGCAGTGGGTCTGCGGGACAGCCAGACAACTGGCACGACACAGAAAATGTGTATTGCACTTTTCTCCTGGCAGACTCCTTCCTGTTACATACTGGCTTGAGCTGGTATTCAAACTCTTGTCAAAGGCGAAGCAGTTTCTTTTGGTCCACGGTGCTGGCTGCGTAGCACCTAATTTGGGAGCCGCTATAACACTAGGTAATTTGGGGTTCCAGGGATTGCCAGACCCCAAATTACTTCTCCCTCTGAGTTTCTACCACTCAGAGGGGGAATAGTATTTTATTCTGCCATAAATTTGAGCAGCAGCGGGGTGAGACGTTATTCGGCTCACCCTGCACCCAACTCACAGGCCGCATATACATACATATGCTGTCAAAGGGCTCACATCCCACATTAAAGGCAACAGCCTTACCAGTATTCTATCCTGCTACTCCCCATAAATCACAGCCGCACACAGCGTGTCGCAGCGGGCTGTGTTTATCTCTGTACTGACAGTCTGCCGCTCCCCCCGCCTTCTGCATAGCTTCGGTCCCTGCCCGCGTCTATTCCCTCCCCGCTGATTGGAGGGAAGGGACGCGGACGATACCGGAGCTATGCAGGAGGCGGTGGGAGCACGCAGAGTGACAGTACAGATGTAAACACAGCCCACACAGCGCGGCTGTGATTTATGGGGGATTGCAGAGAGCAGGGGGAACTTAGGGGGAATTGAAATAGCAACAGAGGCTGGGCAGTATAGGCAGACCCAGCCTCTGTACGTGGATTGCATTGTCAGAACCCCACCTCGAGTTCTCTTTAAGCAACAGAACATTTCAACATAATCTTTTTGACAACTTACCATTATTCTGAAGGTAAGATATTTCCTCTTTCAAACTTTTATCTGGGAGGAAACAGAAGAAAACAATATAAATATATGAATGGAAGCAGTTAGAAAATGCACATTTAAATGCACTGTGGTAAGGTGATGCTTTAGGCTTCATCTCCACTTTACCACACACAAAAGAACATGCACGTTTTTAGCAGCAGAACAATGTCATCAATAGAGAAAAATGCAAACAGTGTCTGGAAAAAATGCATAAGAGGTGAGGAAACTTATTGATTATTTGGACTGTGAAAATATAATGGGCTCGATTCACAAAGCGGTGCTAACCCAGGTAGAGACTTTAGGGCCTCGATTCACAAAGCGGTGATAACCCAGTTATCACGCCTAAAAGACTTTAGGCGTGATGACCTTTTCACCACTGAGTTATCACCGCTTTTTCCTGCTCTTCGCGCGAAGTTACCGCGCGTGAGAGCGCGCGCAAAGTCCCATAGGGCTTAATGGGAGCTTCGCGCGAAGCGGGGGCCGCTGCGCGCGCGCGTGCGCGGTTGCGCGCGGTAACTTCGCGCGAGTTTCTTCTTATCATGCCTAAAGTGACTTTAGGCGTGATAAGGGCCTTTTCACCACGGTGCTAACACTTTGCACCGCTTGGTGAATCGAGCCCATGGCATGATAACCATTGCACCACGCTGGTGAAAAGCCAGTTTAGGGGCCTGATTCACAAAGCGGTGCTAACAGTTAGCACGCTGGTGAAAAGCCCTTTATCACACCTAAACTCAGTTTAGGCATGATAAGTTTAGGTGTGATAAGTTTCGGTGTGATAAGTTTAGGCATGATAAGTTTAGGCGTGATAAGTTTAGGTGTGATAAGTTTAGGGGCCTGATTCACAAAGCGGTGCTAACAGTTAGCACCCTGGTGAAAAGCCCTTTATCATGCCTAAACTCAGTTTAGGCATGATAAGTTTAGGTGTGATAAGTTTAGGTGTGATAAGTTTAGGCATGATAAGTTTAGGTGTGATAAGTTTAGGCATGATGGGCTCGATTCACAAAGCGGTGATAACCCAGTTAGAGACTTTAGGCATGATAACCATTGCACCACGCTGGTGAAAAGCCAGTTTAGGTGTGATAAGTTTAGGCATGATAAGTTTAGGTGTGATAAGTTTAGGCATGATAAGTTTAGATAAGTTTAGATCGCACGCAAAGTCCCGCACGCAAAGCAGCGCCATTAAACTTTATACGAAGTGCACCAGACTTTGCTAGCGTAAAACTTTTGATCAGCTGTGCACTGCGGTGCTAACGCAGTTGGCGCTTAAACTTATCATGCCTAAACTTATCACACCTAAACTTATCATGCCTAAACTTATCACACCTAAACTTATCACACCTAGGGCTCGATTCACAAAGCGGTGCTAACCCAGTTAGCATGCCTAAAAGACTTTAGGCATGATAACCATTGCACCATGCTGGTGAAAAGCCAGTTTAGGCGTGATAAGTTTAGGTGTGATAAGTTTAGGTGTGATAAGTTTAGGCATGCTAAGTTTAGATAAGTTTAGATCGCTTGCAAAGTCCCGCACGCAAAGCAGCGCCATTAAACTTTATACGAAGTACACCAGACTTTGCTAGTGTAAAACTTTTGATCAGCTGTGCACTGCGGTGCTAACGCAGTTGGCGCTTAAACTTATCATGCCTAAACTTATCACACCTAAACTTATCATGCCTAAACTTATCACACCTAAACTTATCACACCTAAACTTATCATGCCTAAACTGAGTTTAGGCATGATAAAGGGCTTTTCACCAGCGTGCTAACTGTTAGCACCGCTTTGTGAATCAAGCCCCTAAACTTATCATGCCTAAACTGAGTTTAGGCATGATAAAGGGCTTTTCACCAGGGTGCTAACTGTTAGCACCGCTTTGTGAATCAGGCCCCTTAACTTATCACACCTAAACATATCATGCCTAAACTGAGTTTAGGCGTGATAAAGGGCTTCTCACCAGCGTGCTAACTGTTAGCACCGCTTTGTGAATCAGGCCCATCCTGCCTAAACTTATCATGCCTAAACTTATCACACCTGGGGCTCGATTCACAAAGCGGTGATAACCCAGTTAAAGACTTTAGGCATGATAACCATTTTTATCATGCCTAAACTCAGTTTAGGCATGATAAGTTTAGGCATGATAAGTTTAGGCATGATAAGTTTAGGCATGATAAGTTTAGATAAGTTCATATCGCGCGCAAAGTCCCGCACGCAAAGCAGCGCCATTAAACTCTATGCAAAGTGCACCAGACTTTGCTAGCACAAAACTTTTGATCAGCTGTGCACTGCGGTGCTAACCCAATTGGTGCTTAAACTTATCACGCCTAAACTTATCACACCTAAACATATCATGCCTAAACTGAGTTTAGGCATGATAAAGGGCTTCTCACCAGCGTGCTAACTGTTAGCACCGCTTTGTGAATCAGGCTCATCCTGCCTAAACTTATTGGGCTCGATTCACAAAGCGGTGCTAACCCAGTTAGCATGCCTAAAAGACTTTAGGCATGATAACCATTGCACCATGCTGGTGAAAAGCCAGTTTAGGCGTGATAAGTTTAGGTGTGATAAGTTTAGGTGTGATAAGTTTAGGCATGATAAGTTTAGATAAGTTTAGATCGCTTGCAAAGTCCCGCACGCAAAGCAGCGCCATTAAACTTTATACAAAGTGCACCAGTCTTTGCTAGCGTAAAACTTTTGATCAGCTGTGCACTGCGGTGCTAACGCAGTTGGCGCTTAAACTTAGCATGCCTAAACTTATCACACCTAAACTTATCATGCCTAAACTTATCACACCTAAACTTATCACACCTAAACTTATCATGCCTAAACTGAGTTTAGGCATGATAAAGGGCTTTTCACCAGGGTGCTAACTGTTAGCACCGCTTTGTGAATCAAGCCCATTATGCCTAAACTTATCACACCTGGGGCTCGATTCACAAAGCGGTGATAACCCAGTTAAAGACTTTAGGCATGATAACCATTTTTATCATGCCTAAACTCAGTTTAGGCATGATAAGTTTAGGCATAAGTTTAGGCATGAGGGGCTCGATTCACAAAGCGGTGCTAACCTAGTTAGAGACTTTAGGCATGATAACCATTGCACCACGCTGGTGAAAAGCCGGTTTAGGTGTGATAAGTTTAGGCATGATAAGTTTAGGTGTGATAAGTTTAGGCATGCTAAGTTTAGATAAGTTTAGATCGCTTGCAAAGTCCCGCACGCAAAGCAGCACCATTAAACTTTATACGAAGTGCACTAGACTTTGCTAGCGTAAAACTTTTGATCAGCTGTGCACTGCGGTGCTAACGCAGTTGGCGCTTAAACTTATCATGCCTAAACTTATCACACCTAAACTTATCATGCCTAAACTTATCACACCTAAACTTATCACACCTAAACTTATCATGCCTAAACTGAGTTTAGGCATGATAAAGGGCTTTTCACCAGGGTGCTAACTGTTAGCACCGCTTTGTGAATCAGGCCCGATAAGTTTAGGCATGATAAGTTTAGATAAGTTTATATCGCGCGCAAAGTCCCGCACGCAAAGCAGCGCCATTAAACTCTATGCAAAGTGCACCAGACTTTGCTAGCGCAAAACCTTTGATCAGCTGTGCACTGCGGTGCTAACCCAGTTGATGCTTAAACTTATCACGCCTAAAAACTTATCACACCTAAACACTTATCACACCTAGGGCCTGATTCACAAAGCGGTGCTAACAGTTAGCACGCTGGTGAAAAGCCCTTTATCATGCCTAAACTCAGTTTAGGCATGATAAGTTTAGGAGTGATAAGTTTAGGTGTGATAAGTTTAGGCATGATAAGTTTAGGTGTGATAAGTTTAGGCATGCTAAGTTTAAGCGCCAACTGCGTTAGCACCGCAGTGCACAGCTGATCAAAAGTTTTACGCTAGCAAAGACTGGTGCACTTTGTATAAAGTTTAATGGCGCTGCTTTGCGTGCGGGACTTTGCAAGCGATCTAAACTTATCTAAACTTAGCATGCCTAAACTTATCACACCTAAACTTATCACACCTAAACTTATCACGCCTAAACTGGCTTTTCACCAGCATGGTGCAATGGTTATCATGCCTAAAGTCTTTTAGGCATGCTAACTGGGTTATCACCGCTTTGTGAATCGAGCCCCTAAACTTATCATGCCTAAACTTATCACATCTAAACTTATCACACCTAAACTTATCATGCCTAAACAGAGTTTAGGCGTGATAAAGGGCTTTTCACTAGCGTGCTAACTGTTAGCACCGCTTTGTGAATCAGGCCCCTAAACTTATCACGCCTAAACTGAGTTTAGGCGTGATAAAGGGCTTTTCACCAGCGTGCTAACTGTTAGCACCGCTTTGTGAATCAAGCCCAATGTATTTTTCCACGTGGAAACAAGGCCTTATGCAAGGCTGGGTTTCCATTTGTAAGCACAGAAATATTAATGTTAGCCGCGAGGAGCAAATTATTTTAAAAAAGGACTTTTTTTATTATCTGAAACACACCTAAAACAAGCATGCAGCTAATCTTGTCAGAATTTTAGAAGGAACATCTGATCTGGCATACATGCCTGTTCAGGGCCCATGGCTAAAGGTATTAGAGGCAGTGGGTCTGCGGGACAGCCAGACAACTGGCACGACACAGAAAATGTGTATTGCACTTTTCTCCTGGCAGACTACTTCCTGTTACATACTGGCTTGAGCTGGGATTCAAACTCTTGTCAAAGGCGAAGCATTTTATTTTTGACCACGGTGCTGGCTGCGTAGCACCTGACTTGGGAGCCGCTATAACACTAGTGCTAAAGTGCGCGGTCTGCACCCAGGTAATTTGGGGTTCCAGGGATTGCCAGACCCCAAATTACTTCTCCCTCTGAGTTGCTACCACTCGGAGGGGGAATAGTATTTTATGCTGACATAAATTTGAGCAGCAGCGGGGTGAGCCGTTATTCGGCTCATCCTGCACCCAACTCATATGCTGTCAAAGGGCTCACATCCCACATTAAAGGCAACAGCCTTACCAGTATGCTATCCAGCTGACCCAAACAGTATTGTTTAAAAGAAAATAAATATGGCATCCTTCATGTCCCTCTTAGTTCCTTTTAAGTCGGAGGCTTGTTATAAATGTATTACTGATACTCACTTTGAAAAAACAGGAAACTTGTGAAGATGGCCAGTATAAAGAACATGATGATTAGGAGGACCACCAGGATACGTAGAACTCGGCCTTTTTTTTTATTTTCTGTTCGAAGCTCTGAAATATTTATATGAAAGAAAGGCTTTTGAATTAAGTCGGGTTGCTTTAGTCATTTCATACTTCCTCATTAATGTGTTGCTTTCTTTCCTCATTAATGTGTTGCTTTCTTTCCTCCCTTGAGGATATCTTAAAGTGGGATTAAATTCTGTTTTTGAAATACAGTCAGTAGAATATATCTATTTGAGCCTGAAGTCCCTTATTTCTGAAAACCAAGAAAGCGGAAGCAATTATTTCAGCAATTTTAAGTGCAATTTTTAAGCGATTGGTGATTTCTGGAGTGATTTTGAAGCAATTTTAGATCGATTTTGGAACAATTACTTTTACGTGCATATGTGAGCGCAAGATGGATGCTTACCCAAGATGAACATAAAGAAAATGATTTACCATGGTGTCAGGCTTTGGACACAAGAAAATGCGTTAGAAGTACAGTATATGCTTTGTAAGGGTGCAAAATAACGTTTGTTTGTTTTTTTCTTATCATTAAGTATCGAGTTTAATCTTGCTTTGGATATCGTAGAAATGACCTTTCTTACAAAGGTGCTGTTTCTAAATTTCTATTCTATATCTGAAACAAAACTGTAGCTACAAGGCCCATGGTTGGCTGGGGGGTGGGCAGTCGACATTGGTCAAGCAACCCTTGTTGTGATATTGACATCATCTAACCCTTGATGCATACATATTGCTTAGGAATACTTCATAATGCTCTCTAAAAATTCCTTAATGTTTTTAACAAATAATAAATACTTATTCAGGTTGATATTTATTTATATGGTTTTTAATTGTTGTTCCGCTCAGAACTTTATATAATAGATTGACTATGAATTCAAGTACTCACTGAGCCTAGCTATAGTACCCCATGGGGTCATGGGCGTCCGCAGAAAATTTTTCAGGGGGGGGGGGCAAAAAGGAGGAGGGCATGCTGAGCGGCGGGCATAGCGTGCCGCACCAAAAAGTGGGTGTGGCCAAGGACCAGGGTGTGGTCACGGGTGGAGCCAAATTTACATGAATTTAGCAATAGTGGGACATTAGACTAGGACAGTGGTGGCAAACCTTTTGGAGGCCGAGTGTTCAAACTGCAACCCAAAAGTCACTTATCTATCGCAAAGTGCCAACATGGCAATTTAAACTAAATACAAATGTTTTAACTCATACATGAACATTATGGAAAATCCAAGTTGAAAATAAACTGTGAAGATAAACAATTTCATTCATCCTACTCCTGAAAAATGTATTAATCTTTTTATAACCTCCCAATTTTAATTTTCTGTTTATAAAAACTAAAAAAGTAAGTTTAATGCCATTGTCTCATATGATGATGATTCAGTTTTTCCCATAGTCTCGCAGTTAACAATCATGTGACCCCCGACAAGACAAATTCAGCAATCATGAGGCCCCCCCATCAAGACAAATTCAGCAATCATGAGGCCCCCAACAAGACAAATTCAGCGATCTTGAGGCCCCCAACAAACCATGAGGCCCCCAACAAGACAAATTTAGCAATCATGAAGCCCCCAACAAGACAAATTTAGCAATCATGAGGCCCCCAACAAGACACATTCAGTAATCATGAGGCCCCCAACAAGACAAATTCAGCAATCATGAGGCCCTAACAAGACAAATTCAGCAATCATGAGGCCCCAACAAGACAAATTCAGCAGTCATGAGGCACATAAATAGACAGCATTTCACATAAACAGGCAGAATGCCCTCTTAATATGGTAGACACCTCTCATCTGGCTTCTGAATTCTCCTCTACTGGCGGTGATGCTGGGCTGGCCTGGCTGGGGATGATGCTGGGCTGGCCTGGCTGGGGATGATGCTGGGCTGGCCTGGCTGGCGGTGATGCTGGGCTGGCCTGGCTGGTGGTGATGCTGTGGCCTTTTTGGCAGCGATTCTGGGCTGGTTGGCTGGTGGTGATGCTGGGCTGGCTGGCCTGGATAGTTTAGGTAGCGTCAGGAGCCCTCCAGTTTAGGTAGTGACAGGAGCCCCCCAGTTTAGGTAGTGACAGGTGCCTCCTAGTTTAGTTAGTGACAGGAGCCCCCAAATTCAGGTAGTGACAGGGCCCCCAGTTTAGGTAGTGACAGGGCCCCCCAGTTTAGGTAGTGACAGGGACCCCACAGTTTAAGTAGTGACAGGAGCCCCCAAGTTTAGGTAGTGACAGGTGCCTCCTAGTTTAGTTAGTGAGTTAGTGACAGGAGCCCCTGAATTCAGGTAGTGACAGGGACCCCACAGTTCAGGTAGTGACAGGGACCCCACAGTTTAGGTAGTGACAGGGACCACCAGTTAAGGTAGTGACAGGGACCCCCAGTTCAGTTCAGGTAGTGAAAAGGACCCCCAGTTCAGGTAATGACAGGGAACCCCAGTTCAGTTCAGGTAATGACAGGGACCCCCAGTTCAGTCCAGGTAGTGAAAGGAACCCCCAGTTCAGTTCAGGTAGTGAAAGGGACCCCCAGTTCAGTTCAGATAGTGAAAGGGACCCCCAGTTCAGTTCAGGTAATGACAGGGACCCCCAGTTCAGTTCAGGTAGTGAAAGGGACCCCCAGTTCAGTTCAGGTAGTGAAAGGGACCCCCAGTTCAGTTCGTGAAAGGGACCCCCAGTTCAGTTCGTGAAAGGGACCCCCAGTTCAGTTCGTGAAAGGGACCCCCAGTTCAGGTAGTGACTGGGACCTCCAGTTCAGGTAGTGACTGGGACCTCCAGTTCAGGTAGTGAAAGGGACCCCCAGTTCAGTTCAGGTAGTGAAAGGGACCCCCAGTTCAGGTAGTGACAGGGACCCCCAGTTCAGGTAGTGAAAGGGACCCCCAGTTCAGTTCAGGTAGTGAAATGGACCCCCAGTTCAGGTAGTGACTGGGACCTCCAGTTCAGGTAGTGACTGGGACTTTCAGTTCAGGTAGTGAAAGGGACCCCCACGATTGCTACAGAACCCCCTGTGCTGTCCCCCAATGTAAAGTGTGCTCCCAGGGGCCCTGTGCGTGTATGTTACCTGTCTGTGTCCACCAATGTCTCAGCACTGCTTCACGTACACACACCCTGGGTGGCTACTGCCATATACGTGGGTGCATGTTGATGTATACGCATACCCCGGCAACTACGTAGGGCATATGTATGTGAGGCAGTGCAGAGACGGACACTGACAGGTAACATATACTGCACAGGGCACCCGGGGACACATTAGGGGGGCAGTGCAGGGGTGGATGTGGGGTCACAAGGCTGATTCTCAACAGATTTAATGCTGAAATCAATCAGGAATCAGCATGTGGTGTATGGGCAGCTGACAGACCTCTCTCTGATCAGATTCGATCAGAGAGAGATCTGTCTCTTAGTGGATCTGCCCACAATCGTTAGATCTATGGGCACCTTGAGCAAAATCCTATATAATTGTTCTAACTTAAGGGGCCCATACACCAAACGATTTTCCCGCCGATATACAGCCGTTTCAATCACAGTGATCGAAACGGCTGTGAAATCGCCGCGCACACCGCTGACAGAATGATGGATTTCCGTCCGAAATCCATCGTTCTCGTCGACTCCCGTCGATTCATCCGTGCGGAAGATTTTTTTTCGAGCGCCGGCGGGTTGGGAGTGCGTCGATAGCGGCGTTCAAATGCCCGACGCAATACAGCGGGTATACATTACCTGTTCCGCCGGCGCGAGTCCCGCTGTCACCGCTGCTCTGTCTCCGCGCTGGTCTGGTCTTCGGCATGCTTCACTTCTTCCTGCCCGGCAGGAAGTTTAAAAGAGTAGAGCGCCCTCTACTGTTTAAACTTCCTGCCGGGCAGGAAGAAGTGAAGCATGCCGGAGACCATACCAGCACGGAGACGGAGCAGCGGTGTCCAGGGGACTCGCGCCGGCGGAACAGGTAATGTATGTGGGGCGTGGAACAGCGGCAGCACCACCACCACAGATTGTGAACGGTTTCAGGCTGAAATCGGTTCACAATCTGCAGTAAAGGTGGCCATACGATCCCTCTCTGATCAGATTCGATCAGAGAGGGATCTATCTGTTGGTCGAATCTGATGGCAAATCGACCAGTGTATGGCCACCTTTAGTATGCCCTTGTTTATCTCCCCTCACCCTTCCCCCCAAACTGTCAGCATGTATTCATTGCTGCTCTTTCTCCCCAGCAGGTGGTCAGTCTCTGTTTTTATCAGGAGTGATGATCTCCTGATCTCCTGGCAGCAGCACTGATAATAGCAGAGGATGTGTGAGTCTCCTGACAAGGCAGCTGTGCACTGTGAGCAGCACAGAGCTGTGTATATCAGCATCGTACTGTTCATATGCTACATGCCGATATACACAGCTCTGAGCAGCTCACACAGGGAACAGCTGCCTGTCAGGAGACCTGTCCTCTCTCCTCTGCACTTATCACTACTGCGCTGATTTGTCCCCCCCACGCAGCTCACCCTCACCTCTGCCATGTTATCAGTGTCAGGGGGGTGCATAGTTGCAGCACCCTAGAGAGAAACTTCGAACGTCTGGCTGGTGGGGGGCGGGGTAAAGGCGGGCCAGTGGCAGATCCTTCTGTGGATACTATGCTAGGAAGGGGCGGAGAGGTGGGGAAGAGCTGCGTCTCTATTGGCCAGGAGGCGGAAGGAGACTGTAGTAGGGGAGCTCTGCGAGCACTGTGGGGAGAATACACGAACAAACAGGCACTTTATTAAATGTTAGTAGTGGACGGCCAGGGGGGGGCAGCTGGCGGCCAGGGAGAGGCAAATGCCCTAATTTGCCATATGTAGGGACGCCCATGCCTGGGGTTCTACCATGTGTTGAGAACATTGGTGCTTGGATACCCCCAATGACGGATTCAACATATTTGGCCGTGATTGAAAAAAAATCCGGAAACGGCGTGATTAATTTCCGGATTTGAGACGAACTTACGAATTCGACTCTGATTGTTTTCCGTGAATGAGGCAATCATGGCTAATCACGGCCGTGATCACGGAATATCGTTTAAGCTATTATTAAAGCTCCCATACATGCTACAATCCCCTAAATTGCATGGATTATAAAGGTGATAAGGGGCTACAAAATTGCAAAAAGAACTTTTAGTTTGTGAGAAAATGGATTTTAAAGTTAAATCAACACTTTAAATGGGGCTATGAATTGGTAATAATTGATTTTAAACAGGGAAATACACTTTAAGCAATCGCAGAGGTGATGGCGAGTCCGAATGGAACCTGACGGTGGTGGTACCACTGGAGGAGGAGGAGTTTCGGGGGCGATGCCACAAAAACACCCAGAGAGGTTTTTGTAAATGTTTGTTTTCTTTCTTGCATCCATAGCAATGACATGGCAGCAAAGTTGTCCGTGGACCCTGGCAGTGGGAACGCAGACTTTAATAGTGAAATAGAACATCAGCGGCAGCAGGAGGAGTACTAAGCTGTCAGCGTGGCAGCATAGAACGACCATGGCACCTCACTGGTGGTACCACAGCATGATAATGCTGGCCAAAAAATTGTATGCATCCGTGGACTCTAGCAGTGGAAACACAGACTTAGTGACTGCAACTAACTGAAGTTGATCACTGGCTGTGAGCTGAATACAAGCGTCAGATACAGTAACATATAGAGCACAAAAATGAGTACAGTGTCACTGACTAAACTTAGTGACTGAACAGTAGCAGTGACTGCAACTAACTGAAGTTGATCACTGGCTATGAGCTGAATACAAGTGATATACAGTAAAATAATAAAGAGCACAAAAATTAGTGGACAGCGGTCTGCCTGCACTAATAGAACAGTACAATGTCACTGACAAAACTTAGTGACTGACCAGTGGCAGTGACTGCAACTAACTGAAGTTGATCACTGGCTGGCTGGCTTAGCTAGCTAAGTAACTATACAATAATAGAGCAGTAGAATCAGTGTGAAGTTGAACCTGCCTGCACTAAGCACAGCAAATCATTACACTGTCACTGACTACTACACTGACTACATCTAACTTAACCACTTTGGCCTCCTGGACGTACTAGCAAAACTGACTACAACTAACTTTAGTAATCACTCACTGGCTAGCTAGTTGAATACAAGTATCAAATACAGTATAAGAGCAATGTTAGGACTAAAAATGCTATACTTTTAACACAAAACGCGCTTGCTTTAGCAACAAATGGCCTGGAGATGATCCTCTCAGTGCCACAGTCTTGTAAGGATGGAGCTTTTCATCATGGCTGCTGCTTTATATACAGGAGGGGAGGGTATAGCCTCCCCTCCTATGATTTGTTGCTAGGGCCTGGCTGGGGAGCCTCTGATTGGCCCAAGGACGTAATTTCCACCCAATCACGACCTAACTAATCACAGCTTTTCACGAGCGTGATCACGGCCTGAATATTTGTAATCGCGGCTGCCTCGTGGTTGAATACCGTGATTGAAAATTGATCACAGCTTAGGATTCGGCAGTCGAATAGTGAAAAAATGCTTGTGGCTATTCCATGATCACGGAAATTATCGGAGCGCCACTGGTTGAAAACCTAGGCAATATCCAACACTCCCCTTCTGCAGAGTAGTATAGTGGAGCAATGTAATATACATGTCATGTTGGAAGACTCAAGAGCAACATATTAGTATGCAGCATGCAGCATAGCCTGTGCAACTGTAGGGAAGAGCAGAGGAGCCCCCCCCCTCCCCGTTGCTAAAGCAGGTAAATATGGCACTGCTCCGCCACACTACTCTCCAGCATGGAAGAGTGTACAGGGGATGTGTTACATACAAGCTTGAAAGGCAGTGTTTTACTAGCTACAGTTGCTTGAGGATGGGGGGGGGGGGGGGGGGCATGGAGTTGCTTTATCAATCATGCTTGGTATGGAAGGAGGGAAGGAGTCTTATACATGCTAAACTTGCTATGAGGGATGTGGGGTGCTACACTGGCACTGAAGGGGGCTATGCTTGCCACACTATGGGGGAGAGAGAGGTGTGTTTTGCTTGGGGGCCTCATGGTTAGTAGCTACACAACTTTTATACGGCCTTTATTCTCAAAGCACAACATCAATCCTGTGTTTAACCCCCAAAACCACAACTGGCTTAAGGAGATATAACAAGCAGAAATTTCGAATTACTTATGTTAGTAGAAATCAAATATTCTGTAAACCTTTCCTCGAGTATTGTTTAGCTGTCTATAAGTGAAGAGGAGGTTACCCTGTATGGAATCTTACCTTGGAGCTTTGAGTTCTCTTCCATCTTCTGTGCATGAAGTTCAGCCATGTTTGCATATACATTTCCTGATGAAAACAAGTACAAACCTCAACAGAAATATTAAATCACTCTTCAACAAAATGTAGGTTACACATTATTTTTTTTTTGCTTAGCTGCTTCCAAGGTTTTAAATTTAGGTTACGTCACTTGCCCGGAGGTTTGCCTCACCGTGGCGCAAGTGTCTAGTACATTATTTTTTGCATGCAAACCATATTGGAAGCTAAAGTTCCTCCTAGTTTAATAAATGTTAGCACTTTTCTTGGATGCAGGGCATGCATTTTTCAGTCTGACAGAGGCGGTGTATGCCTGTGCGATTAACCATTCAATTGCAACATGTGTTTAGGAATGCGCAGCCTTTCCCCCCACCTTTTCTTAACTTTGTAACTATATAACTATCAGGTTAGCTGCTCCCAGCCCCTCCTCCTGAGTTTCCTGTTTGCATGATAAGTAGTAGCAGATTTGCATCTGAATTGAATGTGAAGTGTGCAGAAAGTCTATTTAGGTGCTGCACACTGAGCTGGTGGTCATTTCAGATGCAGCCTTAGTGGTATGCGCTGGCGTTCTCCTCGCTGTTCAACAAAATGTAAGTTACACATTTTTTTTTGCTTAGCTGCTCCCAAGGTTTCAAATTTAGGTTAGGTCACTTGCCTGGAGGTTTGCCTCACCGTGGCGCAAGTGTCTAGTACATTATACTTTGCATGCAAACCATATTGGAAGCTAAAGTTCCTCCTGTTAGCACTTGTCTTGGATGCAGGGCATGCATTTTTCAGTCTGACAGAGGCGGTGTATGCCTGTGCGATTAACCATTCAATTGCAACATTTCTTTAGGGATGCGCAGCCTTTCCCCCCACCTTTTCATAAATATTCAATAGTTCAAACAATTAAGATGTGCAAAAAGGTAACATGTGGATGCTGTAGGGCTGATTTTGTAAGGTTGGAGAATATTTGGGAAGAAAGTGGAAAACATGGTCTCTCTTTAGAGACCACGTAGTCCTGCCAATAAGGGCTGGTAACAGTGGATGTGTTCCATTGGCATCTCTGTTTACCACCTGGATGTTGTGCCATTTAACCACTTAAGTACCAGCGGTCTCTGCCCCCTTAAGGAACAGAGACCGCTGGTACAATACAAACGGATGAATTGCCGCGCATACCCGCTGCAACAGCCATCACCGCCGCACGCCGGTATCCTCCTGACATAGACTCTGCCGTCTCTATGACGGCAGAGTCATGTGAGCCAGTCAGGAGCCGCTTGCATTGGCACCTGACCGTGTCTATCAATGTAAGCCAAAGGGAGGGGCTTACATTGATAGACACAGCCAGGAGCCAATTAAATCGGCCCCTGACTGGCTCACGTGGCTCTGCTTTCATAGAGACAGGCAGAGCCAGTGAGCTGCGTCGAGACATGCTGGGTTTGAGCGGCACGATCGGCAGGGAGCGAAGGAAACGAGGGATGCGCACTGTGGACGGTGATTGAAATCTACTCCCTGCCAGCCAGGAGCCCACCAAAACAGGGCGTAGATTTCAATCACCGCGGTACTAAAGTAGTTAATAAAATGGCAGCACATTAATTGATGCACACAATAGCTACATGCATGTTTAGCCTACAGCAGATTCAGTGTGTACAGTTAAAAAGTGCACCGCTGTAATTTTGGTGCCAGAGAAAACTGCTACTAGAATATCAGTAAAATTACTGATATTCCACTATTGTCAGTGCTTAATTCCGATAGTAAAATATCAGTCATTATAACCAATATTTGAATAACACCTAACCTTGTTCTCACACGAGCGGCTGCGACTGCATTTGCATTTTTCATGCGTTTTTGGTGCGTTTCCATTCTCCCATATTTTTCCTTTTTCAATGGAGTAAAATATAGTATCATATTTATTTAATAATATTTTACTTGTGTTTTTTAGATAGAGGAAGTAAGTTCTGCATTTTGTAAAATGCACATATATGCATTTTTTCATGCATTATTACATTTTCATTAATGGTAAAAACGCCTAGTGAGCTCCTAGCCTAAAGGTTTTTCCCCTTCCTCTGGACCAGGTATGTCAAACCGATCCTACGAGGGCCGAGATCCTCACACATTTTTGACACAGCTCAAATGAATTGATGGGTCTGAATCAGGAAAGGTGTGGTCCATCAGGTAGAACACATCCCTTTCTTTCTCAATCCATCCTAAACACTGGCATGGATCCGGCCCTCCAGGCCTGGAGTTCGACACGTGCTCTGGACCAACTGAGATATGCAAGGCTGCAGGCTACTATTGTAGCTTATTTTCTGGTTGAACTCGATGGACATGTCTTTTTTCAACACAACTAAATATGTAGCAATGTAATTTTTATTGAAGAGGTTGGTGAAAACATGTTAAAAAGTTCTGTTTCAAACTAAAAATGGGAAATAGAATTTTATAAATAAATTTACTAATAACAATGTATCAGTAATTAATTACATTTAAACAATGAAATATTCATTATAATAGAAATAGAACACTGATTTAAGTGTTTGGAAAGTAAATGCTTTTGATATCTTCAAATATTAACACTTTTAATTGTTCTGATTTTACAAAGATAAAATGTTTTCACACATTTTTATTTTTGGCGTTTAATGAGATATATAGCACTTTAAAAAAGAGTGTCCAGCTGCTTAAATAAGGTCTAAATTGTTATAAATGATTTCTTCTATGGTAATTTCTTATTTCATTTATTTATTTAATGAATTTATTTAAAACAACAGCAGTGAAACAAGGTGTATAAAAAGTCCATAGAGCAGATGAAGCAAACATAAAATCCCATTGAAACAATAAGTGGAGAAATTTCTAGGGTGGTGTTGAGTGGTGATCTGTGAGTGTAGGGGCAGCAGGTGCTGCTTGCAATAAAAATTTGATGAGGAATTCAGTTTCTATGAGGAAAGCAAGAAGAAAAATTGCACTCTGTCACCGGGGTGGATAGTTGTGGGCATCTGTCTGATGTTATTCATGGTGTCAGGAATAGCCCTCTGGAGTCCAACGAGCCCTGTCCCCAGCCTAAGTTGGATATATGCCTGTGAGGTGGTAGCCCGTACAGGTCCTTCCAGCATCATCATCATCCAGTTGAGACCTTTCCTTATAGGGCATTTGCACATACCTATCCACACTGGAGACAGGGTGGGCTTTTTCTTCTTGTCTTCCTCATTGAAACAATAAGGTGAAAACAGAAGGCCTTCTGACATACAGGTGAAACTCAAAAAATGTGAATATTGTGCAAAAGTCTGTTCATTTCAGTAATTCAACTTAAAAGGTAAAACTAATATATGAAATAGACACCCTTTGCTGGTGTTTTGGATTCATTAGCTGATTAAAGTCTGACACTCTGAGCCTAGAATATTGAACATTTTCACAATATTCTAATGGTCTGAGATTTTGATTTCGGGGTTTTCATAAGCTGTAAGCTATAATTATCAAAATTATAACAAATAAAGGCTTGAAATATCTCGCTTTGCATGTAATGAGTCAATTTTATATATTAGTTACACCTTTTAAAGGACTTCCGAGGCCAAATTTAGAAAAAAAAATAAAAAAAGTTAAATACCTGCATCAGTTTGGAAGACACGGAGGACACCGTCCGCGCCCTCCGTGCCGTTCTGCCAGGTCCCCGCCACTCAATAGCCCCCCGAACGGCTCCCAACCACACGGCCCGGGTCGGCTTGCCTGCCTGCACAAAGATGACCTCCAATGCTGGCCGCGGCTGTGCAGTCCGTATAGCCGCAAGTGCGGCTGCGCAGCTCTAGGGCCAACCCCCCCGATCCACGCTGCAGGAAACGTGGATCGGGGGTTGGCCCTAGAGCTGCGCAGCCGCACTCACGGCTATGCGAACTGCACAGCCGCGGCCAGCTCCGGCGGCCATCTTTGTGCAGGCAGGCGAGCTGACCCGGGCCGTGCGGTCGGGAGCCCTAATGGAAAGCCCGTTGAGAACGGGATTTCCGGACGGGCTTGATCGCCGGAGGCGATCGAAGAGGGTGGGGGGATGCCGCTGTCATGTAGCTAGCGCTAGGCTCTGCTACACAGGAGAGCGAACCCGATAGGGCTAGGCTATTTCTGCCAAACCCCAGGGGGCTAGATGGTACTGTGCCTGCACTGGATCAGAAAGTAAAACATTGCCATCTGCTGCCGTCAGAAGGGTCCAAGCGCTGGATCCATGCTGGACAGCAGGAAGGGGGAAGCCTCATTAGGATCCAGAGGCTTCTCCCTCCCAAGGTAAGTAAGCCCCAGGGGTACTTTTATTTTATTACAGATTCTCTTTAAACAGTCCATTCAGTAAGTGATGAAATGCAGGCAATGCAGGTAGGTTGGGCCCCTCATCTGTTACTGAACTCAAGAGTAGCTGATGTAATCATCTGATGTAGAACTGTATTCACATAGTTCTAACCTCCTTTAACATGAATGAATTAACCATTTCTGCTACTGGGACGTGAGTATCATATCCGCAGCGGCAGCTGCTACAGCTGCAGGGACGTGGTAGTCACGTCCCGGCAGCTTGGGGGGCTGTGCGGGTGATCGTGCGGGCAGATGCCTGCAATCGCAATGTTGCCGGGAGCAGGGGGATTGGCTGCAGGGGACAAAAGTCTTCTGAGCCAATCTGTTCTAGTCCGCCGAGAAAAAACAGAGTTTATTCTTAAATAGAGCCGCCGCACTTCCTCCTGCTGCTGATTACCACTGCTTACCGCTGCCGATTGTTTTCATTTGTTAATCTCTCCACAGGCCACTGTGATCGCAGGCATGCATTGATGCCTGTGTCACTTCTCTAGTTACAATGTAGCAACACATTGCTTCCAATAGCGTACTTATTGTACGTGAATAGGAAGCGCTCAATGGGTACATCTTGTGGCCAAATAGTAAAATTACACCTACTGTGTTTAGAGAATAAAAAGGTATTAATATGTATGCCAAGAGGGCATATTATTATTAATGTATGGGCTAAAAATTAGTGATGGATGTAAAACTGAAAAAATGCACCTTTATTTCAAAATAAAATATTGTCACCATACATTATACTAGGGATATAATTTTAACGTTGCAATAACTGGGACAAATGGGCAAATAAAATGTGTGGATTTTAATTACGGTAGCATGTATTAGCATGTATTAATTTTTTTAATTGTAATGGTCGAAAACTGAGAAATAATTATTTGTTTCCATTTTTTTCTTATTATTCCCATTAAAATGCATTTAGAATAAAATAATTCTTAACATAATATACCACCCAAAGAAAGCCTAATTGGTGGCAGAAAAAACAAGGTATAGATCATTTCTTTGTGATAAGTAGTGATAAAGTTTTTGGAGAATGAAAGGGAGGAGCGCTGAATTGTGAAAATTCCTCTCGTCCAAAAGGTGAAAAATACCCGCGGGCTGAAATGGTTAAAACTCCACAAATTACCTGACATCTCACTATCTTCAGTTATCATCCTTGTACACAGTTCAAAAATTGGGTTCCGTCCACTGCAGGGTTGTAACTCTTCTTAAAATGTTATTTTCTTTCACAAGCATTTATAGGAACTGAGAATTAACATATTGAGGAGGAACATCAGTAACCACAAAGGGGAAGCGTATCTGATTCAGCCAATGAATATCACATAATCTAAAAATGTAAAACTTTAGTTATGTTGAACAAAACACTTAAAACATAAAACATCTTAGCACAATATGCGCAGTGTAATTAGTTTCTGTATCAATTTAATGGATTATTGTGTTAGTCCAAGATTGCAGAATATAATAAGATTACTGTACAGTATATTGCTTTATGCAGCTATGTATCAGGAAGTATCAATTTGGTTAAACATAGATGATGGGATTCTGAATTTGTCACAGCTGCAAGTTTCCGGCATAAATTCACACTTTATTGTGGAGTTACAAGAATTGTCATTGTCACTCCACACCCACAACTGGCATGAGCAGCACAATCTGGCAGATAATAGTGCTGGGTACAGCAGATTCATATGAGTTACGGTAAGTGAAATTAGCCCAGAGCATATCCCCATGGGTGATATTTTCATACCTTATCAATGAAATGCATTTAAAGTCACCAGCAAGCAAGAAAATATTCAGATTCATTTTGCCAGAACTTTCTCACCTACTTTTTAGTACTTTTTCAGTTGCAGAGTGCTAAAAAGTTATTTAAAACAGAAGATGAAAAATGATCTCCTAGGAGAAAACGGAGGAGAAAAAGTGAATTGCGTATGGCCCCATGTGCGTTCCTCTGCGTTTCAATGCCCATATTTTGCCACAGTATTTATTTATTTTATTTATTTATTGTATTTATAAAGCGCCAACATATTACGCAGCGCAGTAGCTCAATGATTGGCAGTGAGGAAATTCCCACAGGGCATGATTCAATTCACTTTTTCTCCTAAGTTTCTCCTAGGTGTTTATTTTTCACCTTCTGTTTAAAATAACTTTTCAGCACTCTGCAATTGAAAACGTACAAAAAGTAGTACTGTCAAAAATATTCACACTATTTTATTTCTTGCTGGTGGCTGAAAGTGTACCTGAGATGTATTAAAAGTAAAAGTGCATACATACCTGCGGCTTCATCCATCCCCCTTCAGCCTGGTCGCTCCCCTGCCGCCCTCCTCCACCTCCTGGATCTTCTGCAATCCTCCTGGGAACTTCGGCCAGCCAGGGCCAGTCGGCACAGGCGCAGTGTGGTCGCGCGTGCCCCACTGTCATGCTCCCACAAGCGTTCTGCACCTGCGGAGTAGGCTTACTGGAGCGCAACTGGGCCATGCATGTGCAGTAAGCCCGGACTCCCAGTTAGCAGGAGCCATAGCAGAGGAAGCAGGAGGCGGCGGGCGGTGGCGAGGGAGCGATCAGGCCGAAGGGTGCTGGAGGAAGCTCCAGATATGTATGAATTTTTACTTACAATTAGCCTCAGGTTTACTTTAAAAGGCATTTTATTGATAAGATGTGATAATATCACCTGTAAGAAATCTAGGAGTAAAAATGAATTGGATTGGGTCCACAGTGTGCAAAGTTATTCTTCCGGGCTGTCAGTTTTTTTCACACGTGGGAAACATAAAGTGTAAACAAACCCATTGACTAACATGGGTCAAGCTCAAGTGCAAATTTGTATGCAGAAAAAGGCATGCTATTTTGGCAACTGTGAACTGCCCTTAAAGAATCCTTATTTCTTAAAAGAAATCAATCCATGAATGTAACATAGCCAAGTTAAAATAGGCATAAGACAAATTCCAGTACACCATACTGATTACATAAATGTTTAACTTATCTTGACTGGGCAAGTTAAAAAAGTGGTCACTGTGCAGCGTGCACACATGTGATCACTACATTAATGGGAGAGAAAGTAAAATATCACTGTCCTACTCTTCTGTCTACTGCATGTCACAAGTAGAAATTACACATATATGTAGTAATTTCTCCTCCTATTGTTTGTCCAGCATCCCCTCCCTAATAGTTTGGGGGCTGTAAAGATGTATTTGTTGTAGCAATTGGCCTTCTAGTTCAACTACTCGGGTGACACCATAGATGGATGTCGCCAGACGGGGAACGGGTCTCAATCCCTTGGGCAACATTGCAGGGCTGAGGCTGTAGAGACGCATAAGCCTGCAGGCTAACGGGGTGTTCTATTGCAATGCTGTGGGGCGGAGGGCTGTCGGAGCAGCTCTGGTATGATGTCACATGGTGGGCAGGATGAGCAGGGAAAACAAAGCTATCAAATTGGTCAAAGCAAGCCAAATTGGTCTGCTACTGTACACATGATGGATTATTGGCTGAGTCATTCATTATTGGCGGCCTCAGTCAACTTTAATCTAGCATGTGTACAGGCCTTAACCACTTGAGGACCACAGTGCTAACCCCCCCCCCCCCTAAAGAACAGGCCATTTTTACTGAAATAGGGCACTGCAGCTTTAATGCCAAGCTGCAGGGCCGCACACCACACAAGTGATCCCCCTTTTCTCCCCACCAACAGAGCTTTCTGTTGGTGGGGTCTGATCACCCCCCAGATGTTTGTTTATTTTTTTACAAATATTTGTTCTTTTTTCCCCCAATAAAAACGTGTATTTTTCTTTTATTTTTACCACAC
Organism: Hyperolius riggenbachi; assembly: GCF_040937935.1. Lineage (NCBI taxonomy): Eukaryota > Metazoa > Chordata > Amphibia > Anura > Hyperoliidae > Hyperolius > Hyperolius riggenbachi. The sequence continues at coordinate 90,133,942 of NC_090648.1, forward strand.
TCCCTCCCTCCCTCCCCCAGCCAGCCTATCACAACGACCGACTGTGATAGGCTTCAGCCTATCACTGCCGATCGCTCTCTTGTGCCCCAGGGGGACAGCCATGTCACACGGCTGTCTCCAGTACAGCGCTGCAGTTGGCTGATAGTGTAATGGTTAAGGGTTCTGCCTCTGACACAGGAGACCTGGGTTCGAATCTCGGCTCTGCCTGTTCAGTAAGCCAGCACTAATTCAGTAGGAGACCTTTGGCAAGTCTCCCTTACACTGCTACTGCCAATAGAGCGCGCCCTAGTGGCTGCAGCTCTGGCGCTTTGAGTCCGAAAGGAGAAAAGCGCAATATAAATGTTATTTGTCTTGTCTTGTCTTTGTCTAGATTGCAGCACTGTACTAAGTAAAAAGACGGCGTTTTTGCCGTCTAACAGTCTCCTGAGCGGCAATCGCAGCTGGGAGACTGAAGGCAGGAACTAGCCGCCTCCAGGACTTGACACCAATTGGCGTTAGGTGGTCCTGGGGCTGCCGCCGTGGTCATGCCCATTGGCGTGACGCAGTCATTAGGTAGTTAAGCAATTGGAGCTGGAAAACCGGAGTCTCAGAAGGGTTACAGCAAGACTCTAATTCCAAAGAACTTAAAGGACCCCAGTATCCACGGCACCCCCAAAGACTGGAAAAATGTATTTCTGTTCCTTATTTCTATAATCTTTACTGCGTTATTTTCTGCTTTTCTGAAAGCACACTTGAAGCGTACCTAAAGTTTGAAAAAGAATAGTGGGGCACAAGTACACTTTATGCTACCTATCTTCATGCTGCTCATTGTCTTTAGGAGTCCCCCAACCACCCACTCCTGTTCCCCATTTCCAGATAGCTTTCCCCAACCAGGCTTTCAGATGTTTAACCGAGTTGTGAATGATCAATTCTGAACAGTGCATGTGTGAGCTCTGCAAACCCTAGGATATCCCAGGCATTGATGGAAAGAACAGGAAGGCTGTATGGGTAAGATGCTGAGAGACAGTGAACAAGACTGCCAGGAATGACTGATAGGACTGGAGACAGGACTGGATAACAGGACTGACTGACAGGACTTTTGGAAATGTCAGAGTAGGCAGGACTGGCTTACAAGATTAGCAGACTGAACAGCATGGTACAGGTAAAAATGAAATCAAAAAGTGGGAAAAGGGGATCATATAATACATCGAAAGAGATATTGAAAAATTCACAAAACAATGCCTCAAATTTGAATTGCCTGCAGCCACCATGATAGAATACTAAAGAGAACACCAAGTGGTATATGATACCAGGTAGCCCCTATCATGTTCCCAAGGGATACTGCGTTTGGAACAAAGATGCATTAGATCCAAGTGGAACTTCCGAAGTTGGATGCCAATATCTTGACTCTGAGGGAAACTTTTTCGACTATTCTTACTACATCAGCCTATGATGAATCTTTACATAAGACTCTTGAATACCATAGGAAGGGCATTGTAGACACAAAGGCCCATATGCAATTATTTTTTTCACCTGAGTTATCTCCTAGGAGATAATTTTTATTTTCTCTTTAAACTAACTTTTCAACATTTTACAATTGAAAAAGCGCCCATAAGTTGGTGAAAAAGTACTATCAAATTTATTTTAAGTATTTTCTTGCCTGCTGGTGTCTTGAAATGCATTTTATGACAAGTTGGGAGAATTTTACCTGAGAGAAAACTCAAGAGAAAAAGTGAATTGCATATGGGCCAAAGTGACAAACGTTCCTCGGGGAGCCTATTCAACTCGGACAGTTCTGTAAATGCCCAAGTAAGTGGAGAAGGTGCGGGGTAAGCAATACCAGCACTCCCAGAATCATCAGGAAGCACAGAGAGTCATCAGCCTCAACGATGACACTCAGTGATCGGAAGAAAGAAAGGAAACCTTAGTAATCATTGTCTCTTAACAGACCTTGTATGAAGTTGAATTGAGGTTCCTAAATAGGGGCCTGTCAATAATTTAGCATTACACATGCCACCAATTTTTGGAATTTAGAGTATGATCTTTGGACTCTCTCTTGTAATCTGAAATTGAATTTATTTTAAGAATGTACCTATTTTTGCTCAGAAACCACAGGAAATGAGTTGTTCACTGAATTTTAGGGATTCACCCTTTAGAAACAAAAACACTTTTACCCCACCCTCCAACCAAGTGACTGACTTATTCATGCAATGTGTGAAAGAAGACATTTGTCTGTTGCAAAGATCTAAACCTACGACTGTTGGGAATTGAATGTTCAAGGATAACACCAGTCTGACAATCAAGTCAGCTGATAAAGGGGGAGGGGTTGTAATAATGGACACTGAGCAACATAGGCAAGACATTATGAGACAACTGGCAGATACTGCAGTGCATTGTCAGTTGGATTGGGATCCTATTTGGGAAGTAAAGAATCGAATTGATCGCGTATTGAAGGATACTTCAGCCAAGGGTATTTTTGAAAAGATATGGCCTCCTTTTTGTTCCAAGATTTCCCTGTCACACTGGTATTATACATCTTGACAAATGTTCACAAAAGCTTACAAAATTCACCTGGCATGGTTGGATTCCATTTTCTCTCCTATATCATGTTATTTAGATTGGATAATAAGACCAATGGTTATGGCACTCCCTTCATATCTTAGGGATGCCAAAAATTTCCTGGATTAGGAGGGTCAGTATGATTGGTGAGGATGACTCCTTGGTAACACTAGATGTGGAGTCTTTTTACACCTCCATGCCACATGATGGGTGTGTGGAGATGGCCTCACATTATCTTCAGACATGTGCTGATGTATCTGACTCACACAGAATATGTTTGTTGCAATTGCTACTAATTATCTTGAGGAGAAGAATTTCATTTTTGAAGACACTTATTATGAGCAATGGTGGGATATGGCAATGGGGTCGAACATAGCTCCGTCCTATGCTAATCTCTAGATGGGCATCTACGAGGAATCCTTTATTTTCACAAACCAGTTCTCCTCCAGAAGGATGTTTTTGTTGTTTAGGCGAGACCCCATTCGACCCTGGATGCTTTTATAGTTCTGTGTATATCTTTGACCATGCACTGCAATTTACAGTCTGCCTCATATTTAGATACAGTTGTATATAAATTAGGCTCTAATTTAGCCTTTGACTTGTTCAGGAAAGATACTGATAAAAACTCAATTTTGCATTTTAGGAGTTTCCATCCTCCCCATATTTTGAAATATATATATATATATATATATATATATATATATATATATATATATATATATATATATATATATGTATATATAACAACCAGTTCAATACGGTGCAGAGAATTAAAGTGAACCTCCAGACTAAAAATCGACTTAGCAGCACTGAAAAGGCTTGGCATTTCTTTAACAGTTTCACAGCATCAGAACTTTGTTTCTCTTATCCAAGCCTCATTTTTAGCTGCACAGAAGAAAACTGCTCGGGCATTCTTCCCCTGATGCTGTGCAAAGCATGATGGGATTTCTGATGTTGTTGTTCTCGTTCTGCTGTTTTGGTGCAATTTTTTTTTTTACATTTTGAATTTGACATTTGAAGCCTAGCGCATGCAGCTGGGAGGGGTTATCAGGACAAAGGACAGTTGGAACTGTGTCTTATGCTCCTTGTCACCTCCTTTCAACCAAAAAGATGGCTGCCCCCATGACAAAGATGGCAGCCCCCATGAATCACAAACATTTTCCTGTTCTTTTAAAACAGTGTGGGTAAAAAAATGATATCACCTATCTGTTCTAATTAACATAACTAATGTAACTTAATAACAGTATGTTTGTTTAGGCTGAAGTGCCCCTTTAAGTTATATTCTGTTAGCAAGAATATTACTTGCACTTTTGTATTCCAGAGTTGGGGATTGCTGTAATCTCTGGAGCTACAGTTACCAATGGATCACAGCGATCAGCTAGACAAAAGGGTGATAGGATTTCATTTGTTGCTACCTTTTCCATGTTCTCTAGGGAAAGGGTGATACAAAACATTGGTCGATCTTGAGGCAGGGGTTCCCCAGGATCAGAAAATTTAATAAACCTCCAATTAGATGATCACCCACAACTGGCAACAAGCTGGTTAGAGCAGATTTTGGGTCAAAGTTTATTTTCCTACCTTTCATGCCATATGTGTAATAGTGTGAATTTTTTTTATCATCCCCTGCAGGGAGGTGTTTTCAGATTAACTTTTGTTATGTATGATTTGTCCTATGCAATATATTTACGGTAATATGATGCTCTTGCAGGCTTGATTACATTGGGAAGGTAACACAAGCACGATAACACAAGCAGATAGGATCACACTACATAAATCAATAATTAGATCAGGTCACTGTGAGTAAGCAGTGGTGAGCCATTTTATCTTTAAACAGCATAATGTCAGCCATTTGAGGGTGCGGGTCATGGGCGTAGCAATGACCCCGGCGACCCCTGCCATCGCAGGGGGCGCCCAGAGTCTTTGGGGGCCCCTCCTCCTACCTCTCTCCAACCTCAAGTGCAGCCAATTAACAAAAAAAACCTCCCTGTTCGCTCACAAAAATAATGTGCAGGAGCATGTGTAATATTTTCCTGCTTCCAGACGCGGCTTCACAGCAGAACACTCTCTGCTTTCATTTGCTGGCTCCCGATCACATGACCTGCATGGGCTTTGGGGACCAAGGGGGCTTATAGTCTATACCGTGGCTGATGGGATTCTGACAGAGACTTGGGATATGGTACTTTTCCCCAGTTTAGGTGAGCCCGGTGAAGAGTCCTGGTTGGACGCTCAATACTTCTGGGTATGTACTCTTAGCCCACTCTGAGTACCCATTGGTTTCCATCTATTATGTGAGATGGAGCTGGATGAGTTCCCCAGCTGGTCTGCTGATGTCAGGCACACCAACCTTTTTATCTTATTGGTTAGCGTGTATAACAGGCATGGGCAAACTTGGCCCTCCAGCTTTTAAGGAACTACAAGTCCCACAATGCATTGCAGGAGTCGTACAGCCACAGTAATGACTCATAAAGGCAAATGCATTGTGGGATTTGTAGTTCCTCAACAGCTGGAGGGCCGAGTTTGCCCATGCCTGGTGTATGATCTAAATGTGGTTTAAAAGTGTCACGGCACCACCCTTCCAGGATACACGGCCTTTGTTATTGTTTGAGTGTGTATTGCACCACATGCTGCACCACATGCACAAGGGTGCGCTTCACACATTGTACTTTTAGATGAGCATCTGATGAGTGGTGCTTAGTTTATTGGTTGGCATTTTTATGCCTGTCCGTCTCCCATTGGTCACTGGTTTTTAGCTAGAAGTTCCCCATCAACTACGCCTGGTGGAGGCTGGACTTTTTTTGATATTCCATAGCATCCTCAATGTGACTGGCCAGCTATAGATAGTTCCAGTAAAGCAATGTATATGTTAGATGGCTGGTGAGCTTGAATAAGAGAGGATGGCTCTCTTGAAATGGCACTTACTGTATGAGCCAAGCCTTTTTGTACTGCTATGGAATTATGCATTTATTAATAAAAGAGCAATATAAAGCAACTTTAAAGTAAACCTGAAATGACCTGACTAGATATGGCCCGAACCTCCGCAAACGTTCACGAACATGCGAACTTACGCGAAATGCAATAGACTTCAATGGGGAGATGAACTTTGAAAACTATACTGCCCACAAAAGTGATGGAAAAGATGTTTCAAGGGGTATAACACTTGAGTTTTTGCTCGGGGGAGTGGGATACATGCCAAAAGTCCCGGGGAAAAATCTGGATTTAACGCAAAGCAACGGTTTAAGGGCAGAAATCACATTGAATGCTAAATTGGAGGCCTAAAGTGCTTTAAAACATCTTGCATATGTATACATCAATCAGGGAGTGTAATTAGTGTACTGCTTCACTCTGACACCAAACTCACTGTGTAACGCACCGCACACAGCTGTTTGTGTAGTGACGGCCGTGCTGGACTGGTGTGCACCATGGTGAGAGTGCAGGCCATGGCGGTTTTCAAGCCCATATGGTCGCTGGGCTAAGGTAGCTCAATGACAGAACAACAGTGACTGTCCAGCTGTTCGAATTTGGTCTGTCCACAATGAAGCAACAACCTTATTATCTTGGGTGTGCCCCCCCTTCCCCCTGAGACATTCATATAGCCGGCGGTAATTGTTTCATTGTGATACGCAAGCCCCTTCACTGCGGCAAGGTAACGATCACAAAGGGAAATTGACACATGTACATGCCTTTTGTTTTCTTGTTGCAGCTGCAGTGCAGCCAGAAAAATTAGGCAGGCATGTACACGCCCCAGAAAAATTATTATAGCGGCCGCTGCTAGCAGCGGCCTCAAAAATTTAGGAATCTGCCTGGAGTCCTGGACTCTGTTGGTGGTGGCGGAGAAGGCAGTCAAGCGGCCTGCAGGCAGAGATGCGGTGTGGGGAACGACGTAGTCTTGGGGCAGGCAGTCACACGACGTGCAGGCAGAGATGCTGTGTGTGGGGACTGACTTAGTCTTCGGGCAGGCCTGATCATGCTTTGCAGACCAGGCATCCGTGGTCAGATGGACCCTTGACCCAATGCTTTGTGCCAGAGATGTCACCACTTGCCTTTCAACATCACGGTACAGTTTAGGTATTGCCTTTTTTGAGAAATAATTACAACCTGGTATCTTATACTGCGGTGTGTGGCTTTGCTTTGTGTCCTGCTTTTCCTCAGGTGGTCATCCCATTGCAGTTTATGCTTTGTAATCATGTGCCTTCGTAAGGTAGTTGTCCCTACGCGGGTGTTGGTCTTTCCACGGCTCAATTTTTGGTGGCAGAGTCCAGAGAGTACAGATGGCATTGCTCTCATCTGAAGCAGACACACACAAAAAAATTCCACACCGCTGAGCCTTGTGATGATAGCACTTTGGTGATGACTGCCAATGGAGTGTTAAGTGGGGTGCCAGAATCAGAGCATGAGGAGGAAGATATGTCCATGCGGAAGCTGAGAAAGATTGTTTTGTCCATATCGGGGGGGGGGGGGGGGGGGGTGAAGTGAAAGGTATGCACTGACTTGACTAATACAATGTGCAGTCACACAGGTGCAGTGAAAGGTAGCAGTGACTGGTATTATAATACAATGTGCAGCTGTCACACAGGTGCAGTTAACATGTATGCACAGACTGGTATACTAAACAGCGTGCGGTCACACAGGTGCAGTGAACAGGTATGCAGGGATTGGTATTACAAATGTGCAGCTGTCACACACAGGTACCGTGAACAGGGCAATGACTGGTGGTATATTACACTGGTTGCGCTCACGTAGGTGCACTGAACAGGTTACAGATATGCACTGCAGTGATTGGAATTACAAATGTTCAGCTGTCACACACAGGTACCGTGAATAGGTTCAATGACTGGTGGTGGTATATTACACTGCTTGCGCTCACGTAGGTACACTGAACAGGTTACTTGTATGCACTGCAGTGATTGAAATTACAAATGTGCAGCTGTCACACACAGGTACCATGAACAGGTGCAATGACTGGTGGTATATTACACTGCCTGCGCTCACGTAGGTGCACTGAACAGGTTACAGGTATGCACTGCAGTGATTGGAATTAGAAATGTGCAGCTGTCACACACAGGCACCGTGAACAGGTTCAATGACTGGTGGTATATTACACTGCTTGCGTTCACGTAGGTAGGTAGGTAGGTGCACTAAACAGTGAACAGGTGCAGTGATTGGGATTACAAATGTGCAGCTGCCTGTTACACACACACAGGTAGTCACTGAATGTGCTGGGCCTGGCAGTGGCACAGTAGGAATTACCACCAAGGGGCCAAAGGCCAGCTGCGACTGACTGGGGTGTATATAATGCAAGTGGGCCACACAAAAAAAAATTGATCACAAAAACAAGATTAGCTCTCAATAGAGCTGTTATATAGATAGATATAACATTTTACAGCTCAGGTACACTTTAAAAGACGGTGCTGGGTCCTTTAATGTATACGCTGGACCACTTATGATACAATATGATATGATATTCTGTTAACCCCCTGTGGGGAAGGTTCAGTAAATATTGGAGATCCCACCAGTCACATTTTGATGAATAATTACCCCTTTCAGCTCGTGTGAAGTCCAGACACTTCCCAATCCATCCAACAGCCCAGCATTCCTGAGCTGGATCCCTCTGAACACATCCAACAAGAGCTTGTTGGATATGTTCTTGTGGCCAAGCTTTCCTCCAGATATGAACGTGGTCATACTGAACATGCGTGAGTACGGTTGAGCGTGTACAGTAGCTTAAAGCGGAATATAACCCTGCATTTCAACTTTGCTCTAAAACATTATTTACAGTATATTATATGCAACCAGCATTTTTTTTTTACTAGACCAGCATTGGAAGGGTTACAGAGAGTTTTAAAGTTCCTGGAGATTTCTGCAGACGCATCCGAAGCTGAAATAGATACATTTTGTTTACATAAATGTATCTAAGTGTTGAATGTTACACACTTTGGCTGTCCTCCAGCTCAGTCAGAGAGAGTGAGTCACATTCAACACTTAGATACATTTATGTAAACAAAATGTATCTATTTCAGCTTCGGATGCGTCTGCAAAAATCTACAGGAAGATATCTCAGCCCCTGGTGGGGCGATTTGCGCCATTTAAAGTGCAGTACGCGCAGCTAGCACTTTGCTAGCCGCGCATACAGCTTGATCGCCGCCGCTCTGTGGCGATCGCCCGCACGCAGCGGCGGAAGAGGCCCCCCCCCCCCGCCAGAGCCCTGTGCTGCCTGGACCAATGAGTTCCAGGCAGCGCTATGGGCTGGATCTGAGCCGTCTGACGTCAGGACGTCGGCTGACGTCATTCCGATCGTCGCCATGGCGACAGGAAAAGCCAAACAGGGAAACGCGTTATATACGCGTTATATACGCGTTCCCCTGTTTGCTATTGATGCCGGCGACGATCGCACTAGAGGGACACATGCGCCCTCTAGTGGTGTTTCATGCAGCTACCACTCTGGTAGCTTTACATGAAACAAAAAATAAATAAAAAAGAAAAGGATTTCTGCATATTTTGCAGAAAAAATCAACTGCCAGGAGGGTTAAAAGGAAATAAATATAGCAGTCCCCATATCACTCTCACCTCAGGTTCAGTTTCAGGGTGGTTTTACCAAGAGATCAGGAAGGATTTGTCATTGCTTGAAAGATGTAGGCTAGTAATAGACTTATGGTACGTACACGCGACCATGGTCGTTTGAAACAGCAGCTTAACGATCGGTCTGCCAACAATCAGGTAAAGAACTTTACCAAACGATCTTAATGGATTTTCTCATTGTGCCGATATCGTTCTTTCGTCATTGTACTTAATGTACAATGACGAAAGAACGATATCGGCACAATGAGAAAATCCAACAGGACGGACCGTGTCAAGCGACAATCGTTACAAAATTATAGTGTGTACAGACATCGGCCGAGAACGATCGTTACAAGGGCCAATGCGCCTGCGTTGGATTCTGCCCAGCTTCCGTACTTCCTGTGTAGCACGGCCCGTAATGATTGTTACATTATAAATTTCAAATAAACTTTGTTTTCAAGTTAACTATTATATATTTTTATCTATTGTAACTCCATTTTAGTGTTTTTTTTTAATTTTATATAAATATGTACGCAGCATTTCCCTCTGATAATTCTTTTCTGCAAGAACGATCGTTAAAATGTGTATGGTGATCGCTGCATCCCATCGTTGCATTCCAATCGTTCCAAGATTGTTTCGTCTGGTAACTATCGTTCCTTGCAAACAATCGTCATTGCAAGTGTGTACGTACCATAATGCACACAATAGGGTGATAGGTATCTGGGTCAGGGATGAGCAGAAACTATGCCAGTGCGAATTTACGCATTGTAGTTCGCATCTACGTATCGTAGTTCATAGGTGAAGTTTCAAAACTGCGCTTACGAATTTACGCGTAGCAAAGTATCGCTATGCGTAGCTTAAGCCCACTATGCGTAGTTAACATGTGTATTGCGTAGTGAACTACGAATGTGTTACTCATGTCTAATTTTCCGCATGCGATTGTATGCTTAATTAATGCGTAAAATTTTCTGCATACGGGCATAAGCATCAGCATACACTACGCTTCGCACTATGCGTAATTGCGTATTTTAATGCGTAGTCTACGAAATGCATACAAAGCGAATATTTGATTTGGAAGCAGTAGTTTGGCAAAGCGTAATTGCGTAAAACTATGCGTAGTTCCAGCGTAGCGAAGTTGGCTGACTACGACCATCCCTGATCTGCGTGAGTGGGTAGGAATAAGGTTAGATGCAAACCAAGCATACCTAGGACAGTCCAAAAGGAATAGAGGGATGGAGTAAGCAATTGGGAGGGACTGCATGTTGGATGTTGAGTTGTTAAAGAGGAACTCCAGTGAACATTTTACTGTTGGCAGGTGATGTAGCTGCTGCATGGTTTTTGGCAGTTGGAAACAGCTGTAAACAGCTATTTCCCACAAAAGTTCGAACTTTTCTTGTGGGAGGGGTTTCACCACAATATCAGCCATACAGCGCCCCCTGATGGTCTGTTTGTGAAAAGGAATAGATGTTTCATGTAAAAGGGGGTATCAGTTACTGATTGGGATAAAGTTCAATTTTTGGTAGGAGTTTCTCTTTAAAGTTGGAAAACCATGGAGAACAGGAGTGTTCCAGCAAACCTAAACTGGGCTTCTAAAAAATCCCTGGTATTAGGTGAATTAAATGAATTGCAGAAAGCCTGATAAACTGGAATTTGTGCTACTTGAGTCACATACAGCAAAGTTCCCCAACTCGTCATCAAGGCCCACCAACAGTAATTGTTTTGCAGGAAACCACAAGCATTCACAGGTGAGGTAATTAGTGTCTCACCAGAGCTAATTAACGACATCTGTAGATTTCTACAAAACATGCACTGTTGGTGGGCCCTGCCCCTGAGGACAGGGTTGGGGAACACTGAATACAGTATATGCAACCACAGCAAGAACACATATGTAATGATTCCAGGACAGCTAATATTATCCCTGTGTGCATACTTCCAATCATTTAAGATAAGAAAGAGGGACAATTTAAGACACACCCCTGCCAGACATCTAATCACACCCTTAGTCACACTTACTACCAATAGTTTTATAATGCAAGCCACACTTTAACCTTTGCATCATCATTCCATTTCCTTAATTTTAACATTTGAAAATAGAACAATATCAATTTAAATGATGGGAATAAAGTTTAATAAATCAAGTACAATTTCAGAGTCAGTTTAATACATTTTTTCAGTAGAAAAATACATGCATTGACATGGATGTGTACATCAGTCCTGAAAGAGGGACAAATGAGGAAGAAAGCATTACAGAGAGATTTGGTTCCCAAAGAGGAACTGTCCTTACGAAAAAGGGACAGGTGGGAGACGTGTGTGTGCTGCACATGACTGCAGCTGAGTTTTCTAACCTTTCAACAGTCATGTGGTGCCCATACACGATACAATAAAAAAGTTCGATTTTCCCGTTTATTCGATCTAAATGATCGAATTGAATGAAAGTTGAAAATATTTTTTTTTCGATCAAGAAATTCGAAAGATTATCCGAGAAAAATCTGATCAGACATGCTGGAAAAATCTTTATATTCGATCTAACTAAATATTCGAACTAAATTATCTAATCGAAAAAAACACTGAAGCTGGGTGCCGTCATGGCAGCAATGCTATGATGCGTGCCAGTGCCCGCACAAGAATAATTCGGAGATCCGGCGATAACCAAACCCGGAATTACATCTTCCTCTGAGTTGCTACAACTCGGAGCAGGAATAGTATTTAACGCCGTCGGGGAGTTAAGCGTCAGCAGAGAGAGCCGTCATTCGGCTTGCCCTGTGCCCAACTCACCGGCGGCCTCCTAACACATACGCAGGGGAAAAGTTAGACTAGGTGACTGAGTGGCTGGTTTGGGGACCGGAGAAGAACTATGCAATGGGTGAAAAATGTCTACACTGGAGGTGCTGAATATTAGCAAGGGCTGACTAAATGACTGAAACAGAAAAATACTTTTCTACTGACAGGAAACTAACTGGCACTGGCGTTATGAAGTTAAATCTATTTCATTCTCTTTTCACAGATCGCAGTTTGAATAGAACTGCAGGCATTATCATTCCACTTTCCCCCATGCCATAAGTGAGCACAGTGTTCTCGGCCTCCTGAGTCTGGCTGTCCAGGCTTCCATGATCTGCCAAAGGGAGATAATGAATTAAAGTAGGAAATATTTCTCAGCAAGTATAACGCTGCATTTCTCAGCTAATCACATTAGCTACTCATATTGTGCAAAATCAAGACATAAAACGACCTTTGTAAATATATAAAAGCAGAACTCTGAGCAGGAGCAGTTAAAAACAGGATGGCCAAAAATGGACGAGTTTGTTATTTAGCGTAAATTGATAACATTACGATATTTAGCGGGCAGCTGCAATTAGATTGTTATTTGTCGTATTATTGTTAGCCGTTACACTATTTAGCGGGCAGCTGCGATTAAATTGTTATTTAGCGTATTATTGTTAGTGGGGATCAGTGGGTCTTGAGGCTAGGTACCACCAGGGGGTCTTAGGGTTAGGCACCACCATGGGGGACTTAGCGTTAGGCACCATCAGGAAGGTCTTAGGGTTAGGCACCACCAGGGGGGTCTTAGGGTTAGGCACCCCGGGAAGGGGGTTAGGGTTAGGCAACATCAGGGGGGAGTCTTAGAGTTAGACACCACCAGGGGAGGGTTCTATGCAGGGCCGGATTACTGACCAGGCAACAAAAGCAGTCGCTTGGGGCCCCATTCAGAGTCAAAGGGGCCCCATCAGCACATAAACCAGCCCTCGCCATCCTGTCAGTGGTGGCTGGATGGTATAATGGTTAAAGGAACTCTGAGCAGTGCAGTAACTATGGAAAGATGCATATCATTTTAAAGCTCTCTTTCTCCTCTTTCCAATGATATATAAACCGCCGCCCTATGCCTTTTAGTTTTCGCTATTTTCGCGATCGAAATCGCGGCTGCAGCAATTTCGATCACAAAAATTGTGAAAACTAAAAGGCGTAGAGTGGCAGTTTATCTATCATTGGAAAGAGGAGGAAGAGAGCTTCAAAATAATATGCATCTTTTCATAGTTACACTGTATTACAGAGGACGACTTTTCTCCAAAGTTGGCAGCTCGATTCAACACAATGCATGGAAATATAAGGAACCCAGGGGGATATAATTACAAACATCATGCTGGTAGGTGTGAGGATGTAATTAATTAGTTGTGGGTATGCTTAACCTCCTTGGCGGTCTGATTCTTTCCAGATTTTAGGGTCTAAAAGCGGTGCAATTTTTTTTCACTCTTTCAGACCCTAAAACCTGAAAAAAATCATTCTGGCAGGGAGATCTGCAGCAAAATAAAAAAAAAATGTACCTTCCTGGGCTCCTGTGCTGCAGTTTTCTCTTTGCCCACAAGATGGCGCTAATATACATATAAACGAACTTCTCTATATTTCTCTAATATAGAGAAGTTCGTTTTCAATATTAGCCCCGCCCCCGATGACGTCACGCTGCCACCACTGCTCTGCTGCCACCACGGCTGCGCTGCTCCAACTGGCTGCCGGGTCCCCGGAAGAATAGCGGGGACATGGGGGATCCCGGCGGCCAGGGAAAGACCCCACACTGCCGGAGAGAGAGGCTGGAGTCCCGCTGTGCAGCGAGATCGCGTGCGGGACTCCACAACTTCAGGTAAAGTGCTGCACTCCCTACCCCGACCTGAGCTCGGGATCACCGCTAATAGCTTGTTTTTTCTACCCCGAGCTCAGGTCGGGAAAACCGGCAAGGAGGTTAAAGGCATACCCACAGGCACTGCTCGGAGTCCCTTTAAGGGCTCTGCCTGACACAGGAGACCAGGGTTCGAATCTCGTCTCTGCCTGTTCAGTAAGCCAGCACCTATTCAGTAGGAGACCTTAGGCAAGTCTCTCTAACACTGTTACTGCCTATAGGGCGCGTCCTAGTGGCTGCAGCTCTGGTGCTTTGAGTCCGCCAGGAGAAAAGCGCAATATAAATGTTATTTGTCTTGTCTTGTCAAATGATGCCGTTGAGCTGCTGCTGATTGTCTTAAGAGCCAGGCTCTCCTCCTAGGTCCCACTCCTGTTACTGTGCGCTCTGCCGCTGCCCACTCCTCCCTCCCTTCCCACAGAGAACCACAGCTGCAGCAAGAATGATAGCAGCAGATGGCAAAAGCTCACTCACCTATTCATGATCCAAGCGATAGAGATCCCGTCATCTGAAACCCATCTGTCTCTTCTACAGTGCAGCCGCTCGCTCTGAACTTCCTGATTCTCAGATCAGGCAGGAAGTAGGAAGTAGTAATAGTAGTAGTTTCAGAGCGGCAGCACTCTAGAGGAGACAGATGGGCTCCGGATGACGGGACCTCTATTGCTTGGATCGCAATAGGTGAATGTAAATCATCTGGTGCTGTCATTCTCCCCCGCTTCGGCTGCCTTCTCTGCTGGACTATCATATTCACTGGGACGGAGGCTGCATGGTGGCTGTCTAGTTTGGGAGGAAATCGTTGTTCGGTGGTGGTTATGTAATGCTGTCTGGGGAACGGCTTCCGGTTTGGCGGTGTCCAGAGCTTTCTGCTATTGCCAGGCTGGAGATGCAGGGGGAAAGTGCTGCTGCTGTGATATCTGGCGCCCTCTTCACAGGGGTGCCCCAGCCCCTGAGTTCAAATGTCCCAGCCATTCATCTCTCACTCTGCATTTTGCCGCTGCTATTCCCTGCATTGTGCACCCACAGAGGAAAGCGGGCTGTTGCCCATAGCAACCAGTAGCTCGGCTGCCCCGGTGTGTGCGGCATGTTGCTGTGCAGCTGCATCTTCTGATTCTATTACGACATGATGGGGGGCCCAAATCAGTTACTTTGCTTGTGGTATTACATTATCAGGAAATGTATATTCTTTAGATAGTTACAACCTGACTATACCCTAAACTCTCCTTACTCTCACATAGAACCAGAGCTCTCCTTACTCTCACATAGAACCAGAGGCATTTAGCCTTAATCCGGCTCTGGTTCTATGTGAGAGTAAGGAGAGTTTAGGGTATAGTCAGGTTGTAACTATCTAAAGAATATACATTTCCTGATAATGTAATACCACTATTACCACTAAATGGATCTTCACCCTGAAAACCATGCAACCAAGGGGTTTGAACAATGATTTTAATATCAACTGTTTTATAGATAATTCATAGGTGCAATAATGACTTTGGACACTAGATGTCAGACTATCTATTTATTAGGGAATTTGTGCAATGAGAGATACGTTAAGAATATATTGTGGAATAATTGTATATGAGTTGCAATTTTGCATATAACATTAATAGTTATGTATTTTAAAGAGACACTGAAGCGAAAAAAATATATGATATAATAAATTGGTTGTGTACTATGAATAATTACTAGAAGATTAGCAGCAAAGAAAATATTCTCATACTTCTATTTTCAGGTATATAGTGTTTTTTCTAACATTGCATTATTCTATAATATGTGCAGATTACACAACACTCAGCATTCAAAATGATTCTTTCAGAGCAGTCTGTGAAGTGATGACCTCTCCTCTAGCAGAGAAAAAG
Source organism: Hyperolius riggenbachi (assembly GCF_040937935.1). Lineage (NCBI taxonomy): Eukaryota > Metazoa > Chordata > Amphibia > Anura > Hyperoliidae > Hyperolius > Hyperolius riggenbachi. Next base: position 90,149,557 of record NC_090648.1, read on the forward strand.
TAAACAGTTCACTTACAGTTGAGATAATAAAAGTCAGATAACAGCCCTCTCCACGACTAAGTTAGTCGGAGAGCTTAATGGCTTGTTTGCATAGAGATAACAACTGGAGTTTCTCAACTCTTCCTGTACTGGAAACAATTAGACTGATGTATCTGATCTTAATGTTTTATTTCTTAGCTGTACTACACATACAAATCATAATATCATAATTTTTTTTTCGCTTCAGTGTCTCTTTAATTATGTGGAGTGTTATCAGGGTATGCGGTGTGTAGTCCGCACCCAGTATATGTTATTAACTGTTCTATGTATAATGAGTAATGAGTGAGCGGGGATGTTATGAACTACATCTCCCGACACTCTCTCTGGCCGAAACGTGTAGCCAGCATTGTATTGCAATGGATACCTGCTCCACCAATAGGAGCGCACTGAGGGAGCTGGGTGTGACGTATGTCACTCCCAAGCACCCCTGTGCTGGTGTCAGATGACGCTTGCCCACCAATCAGGGCTGAGCTCACCGGGAAATTGAATCAGCCGGTGAATGTGCCCGCGGCGGCTTCAATTGCCATCAGAGGAGGTAATCCTGTATATATTTGCCCAGAAGCTCAGTCTCCAGTGTTCCCTGACGACGGCGAAAGGCCGAAACCGGTCGGAACAGCAACTGGAGACTGGGCAATTGTACAAAGAGACTGTGAGACCGTTTTGTGTATTTATATACACTATATGCTTATCACTACTAAGTGTCCCTGTCAAAAGGACCCCTAAAGTAAGATATTGTATATGTGTTACTGTTTGAAATCTATTAAAATATATTGCTTTTAATGACAGTGAATGACCATTTGGTGATTTTTATCCTTGGTGATGGTCACTGTCTGAGAACATACACTGTGGTGTGACTACAGATAACAGTGTGATCGCCTAGCGCTGTGGATATATATTTGGAACCACTATTAAATTGTTATTTACCATTTTTGTTATGGTTATTGTTATTTAACATTGCACCTAAATTGTTATTTACCGTAATTGTTGTTGAAATTGTTATTTAACCACTTTCGGATTTCCCAGACGCATAACTACGCCCCTATTGACTTAATTAGCGGATCAGGGGTGTTTATAAACGCCCCTGCCGCTATTGTGCTGTGCGGGCGCGATCGCGCGCGTGCACGCGCGCGCTCCCGCGCGCCCCCGCTCCCGCGCGCTCCCGCGCTCCCGCCCGCGGGTGCGCGCCCCCGTGCGTGCACGTGCACGTGCACCAGCTTCATTTATTTCTGGGTGGGATTGATGAATGGGAGTAATTACTCCCATCACCAATCAGATGCCTGTAACCATGAATGAGCACTGCTATAAGCCAATAGCAGTGCTCATTCATTTGTGAGGTTTACAAACAATGTTGCCAGCACTTAAGAAGATACAGTTACCTTGTAATCACTCCTGAGAGGATTACAAGGTAACTGGATCTTCTTTTCTTGTAGTCTGACTGCCACCTAGAGGATTTTATAAATATACCAGGACTTATAAATAAATATACCAGGACTATATACCCCTGATCAACCCTGATTAACCCTGATCAACCCTGATCTAATCCTAGCCTCCCTTGCTTTTTTTTTTATGGTTGGAAATATAGAAATAGTGTATCTTTTCATTTTTTTCTCTTTTTTCTTTTTAAAATGCATAGAGAATAACATTATTACTAAAATAAAATATCACCCTTGAAAAGCCTAATTTGTGGCGAAAAAAACAACCTATAGATCATTCACATGTGATGAGTAGCAATAAAGTTATCAGTGAATGAATGGGAGGAGCGCTGAAATGTAAAAGTTGTTTTGGTTTTAAGGGAAGAAAACCTGTGATCCTGAAGTGGTTAATGTTGTGCCTAAATTAGCTTGCGACTTTTTCAAATGCATAGCTCTGAGCAATGGTATGATATAACTACCCTGTAGGAATAAAAAGTAACTCTGGGTGGTTCAAGTCCTACCCCATGGAGCCATATTAATCCACGCCATGCACTGATGAGGATAAACCACTCCGAAACAGTCTGTATCCATTTTGGATTAGTTTGGCTCTGTAATATTAAGAAGCTGACACATCATTGCATTCAAGAAGACAAGCTTCTGTTTTGCATAGCATTTTAGTAAAGAGGCCTTTTTAACTTCTTTCAGCCCTTTACACAATCCTAGGAGTTCTGGTTCACCATGAGCTTGCTGGGTACTCTGTAACTCAAAATGAAAGCTAACACTGACCATCCCAGGAAAATGTATGCTGATCTCTATTCCTTCTCACTGTTCTTGTGGTTAACTCTCTGGAGATCCAAATCCAACATGGCCATCAATACCACCCCTCCTGCTATTCAGCATTCTAGGGAAGCTTTGATTGACAGCACTGCAACCCAATCGGCAGAGTGAGCAATTAAGATGAATAACACTTAACTGAGACATTTGTGGCAGGAGGACAATAAACCTGAAACAACTAATGATCAGAGAGGCGGTTGTTGAGGTGTCTTCATCTACCAGTGTACCTCCCCATGTACTTGCACCTCCTACTTCAGCAGTAGATGGTTCAGGAAGTCCCAGACTACTGGATTCACTTTATTTTAATTATGGTTACATGGACTGCCGGAACTTCCTATAAATTTGATAATTCAGCCTTAAAGGATACCAGAGCCGAAACCCTTAGGAGATACGAGGAGAGTCGGCATGAATGGTGAGGTGCCCTGATACCCACCGCTCCCCCTGTTCTTCTGTGTCCCCCTCCTTACATACCTAAAGCCCCTCCGGCAGCCTCTTCCGGGTTTGCCGGAGTCGGGCTTCACTGCACAGGCACTAGCCCGGTTTGCGCACGTCCTACAACGCGCAACTGCGTCTGGGAGTACTCTGCACATGCGCATGATGTTATGATTACGATTAAGCCTGACTCCAGTGACCCAGTAGAGGCTGCCGGAGGGGCTTTAGGTATGTAAGAAGGGAGACACAGGAGAACGGGGGGAGCGGTGGGCATCAGGATAGCTCACCATACATGCCGGCTCCTCACGTTTCTCCTAAGGGTTTCACCTCTGGTATCCTTTAATTACTAGAAGAAATTTCTGCAGATCAAGCTAAAGTCATCTAGGTTATTTATTTGGAGAGGTCCTTGCTTGAGTTTATGAAAAATAACAATTTCTATGTGTGTCATATTGCCATGCTCCTGATTTCCCAGTCAAGTTTCTTTCACAGCTTCTGAACATCTGCAACCTTAACTTAGTGTCTTGATTTGTCTTGCAACTTTTGTGGCCGCTGTTAAATCTGGTGCTTTCTCTTACGCCTCAGAAGCACACTAGCCTTGCGACACGTCTGTATGGCACTCTTTGGATATGTGTACACTACACACCTTTATTGTGATCTTGGAATTACGATTATGCTAAATGTGTGCTCATCAGTACCAGGAAGGTCCAGAAAAGAGCTAACTACTGGCATCTGGATTGCCTAGGACCTTCCGCTAGGACATCTTCCATAACCAAGCTCTTTGCTCTGATCTTGTTTATATTTAATTGGTGCAAATTATTTCATATTACATTATATTTTTACCTGCCATTTTTATTCTGATGATCCGAGACGGCTACTCAGAGTGACATTCCACTTTAACTAAACATTTGATGTGATGTAGGGATAGTCGGAACGTTCCAACTTTCACCTTGAAATTTCGAAACCAACGTCAGACTTCCATGAAATCTGTGCATGCATCTCTACTATAACCATGAATCAGTGGTCCACAAATGTTTTTGCTAGTTGATAATAATTTACAGACAGATATAGATTTCCAAAATTGACTGTACGCCCAGTTTCATTACTTTTCTAGCTTTTCATTTTTATTCTGCGCTACGCCAGTCCTCACTACAAATAGCCCAGGTATGTTTCTCTTCCAACAGGTTTAATTGGCTGCATGGAACAGGAACAACTTGTGCCTGGTTTCCACACCTGCACAAACTAAACGTCTGGCAGGAAGCTTTGATAGCACTGTAAAGCTATAAATATAGAAAGATGATTTTTGCAGCACAGCATTACCCATACCAGTTTCACATCCAAAGGTTGTTGTATGGGGGCCATAGGACAGACCCACTGACAGGGCAATACTAACAGTAGTCCTTAAAGGGTCGCTTAAGGCTATAAAAAAATGAGTTTTACTCACCTGGGGCTTCCACCAGCCCCTTGCAGCTGTCCCGTGCCCACGCTGTCTCGCTTGGATCCTCCTGGCCCAGCCGAAGCCCCAGGTGAGTCAAACTCATTTTTTTATAGCCTTAAGTGTCCAACCAGCTTAGCGGTATGGACGAGCTCAGCTCGCCCATGACCGCCGCACTGGATTGCTCTGGCCCTGGTGGGCCGATTTTTATAATTTTTTTAAAACACGCAGCTAGCACTTTGCTAGCTGCGTGTGTATACTGACCGCCGCCGATGCGCCGCTACCTGCCGCATAACAAGGCTCCCCTCGAGACCCCGTGCGCAGCCTGGCCTATCAGCGCCAGGCAGAGCTAAGGGGTGGATCAGGACTCCCTCCGACGCCATGACGTTGATGATGTCATCCCGATCATTGCCATGGCGACGAGGGAAGCCAAACAGGAAATCCCGTTCTGAACTGAATTTTCTGTTTGCTATGATCGCCGGAGGCGATTGGAAGGGGTGGGGGCATGCCGCTGCACAGCCGCTATCATGTAGCTAGCGCTAGACTAGCTACATGATTTAAAATAAATAAATAAAAAATAAATGTGCTGCGCCGCCGCCCTGGCCGTTCTAATAGAATGCCAGGGTGGTTAATGGGGCCTGAGCCCTCTCCCTGCTGAGTAACATACAATTAACTGTTTGTAGGCTCCAGCAGCGTGCACTGAACAGGAAAAGCAGCTACAGAGTTAAGGAATCCCACATTGAGGCTCACAAATGGTGTGCATTTTTACCTCTGTTATCAGCTCAATAACTCACTGGTTATCCAGAGCAGGACATACCATGTTTAGCATAGGTAAACAGAAAGAAGATTCACTCCCTGAATCTAGGTGTTTTATGTTGGTTATAAAATAATTGTTTTTCTAATAGCTTAAAAATAGGTCAGAGTAGCAATACAAAGCTTCTGCACGTGTGGAGGTCTGGGATAGACCAGCAATACATGTAGCCCTATCACTAAGATAAAAGACTGTGACTTTCTGAGTGAAAGATAGATCACACAGGACTAGTCAGTAATAGTCTATCCCTACAATGACTGAAGCCTGTGTGAGATGCTGAGGCACTGCACTAGAGGATACTAGAGACAGTGGCGTAGCTAAGGAGCTTTGGGCCCCGATGCAAGTTTTACATTGGGGCCCCTCAACATGCTATACGTAACAATTGATATGCGAGGCACTGCACTAGAGGATACTAGAGACAGTGGCGTAGCTAAGGAGCTTTGGGCCCCGATGCAAGTTTTACATTGGGGCCCCTCAACATGCTATACGTAACAATTGATATGCGAGGCACTGCACTAGAGGATACTAGAGACAGTGGCGTAGCTAAGGAGCCTTGGGCCCCGATGCAAGTTTTACATTGGGGCCCCTCAACATGCTATACGTAACAATTGATATGCGAGGCACTGCACTAGAGAATACTAGAGACAGTGGCGTAGCTAAGGAGCTGTGGGCCCCGATGCAAGTTTTACATTGGGGCCCCCGAACGTGCTATACGTAACAATTGATATGCGAGGCACTGCACTAGAGGATACTAAAGACAGTGGCGTAGCTAAGGAGCTTTGGGCCCCGATGCAAGTTTTACATTGGGGCCCCCGAACGTGCTATACGTAACAACTGATATGCGCACCAAGACCTGCCAAGGAAAACTACAGTGTCAGAGGTGCAAGAAGGGAATGGGGAGCAGTTTGTTAATGATTACCACTATTCAAAGCATATATAGAAGTCATTATTATGAGCACAGGACCAATAGAGAGCTACTACTGAAGTTGAGAGAGGGCCCTTCGGGGCCCCTCTGGCCCAAGGGCCCCAATGTGGTTGCAACCTCTGCACCTCCTATTGCTATGCTCCTGACTAGAGAATCCATAATCTTACTAGTTTGCACCTAATCTACATTGCTCCCTACCTCTCCCCCCCCCCCTTCTTCTACAACTCTTCTTTAATAGTTAGGACTTTTTATTTAAAGATCTTTAGCTACAAATTATTCTTAACCCCATATCAATAAGGTCCCCCCATGATCTGCGGTGCTATACCCCACGTACTGCAGAATCCTCAGCATAGCCATGCCCACAATGTGCCACCTGTCTCCTGTGTACAGTTATATCTCCCCAGAGTCCCTAATAAAGCCAGCCCTGACCCCCTTCCCCATGTGTCTTCTTCATTGCCATACACCCCCAGTATCCCCATTGTGTTTTGGCTAAGATTTGAACAAAGGACCCTACTGCTGCAAGCAGTCGGACTGGGACACTAAGGGCCCACCAAGGAAGTTTCAGCCTGGGGCCTGCCCCCCTCTCCTCCTCCTCCCCCCCCCCTCCGATCCCCTCTCCTCCTCCCCCCCATTTTGGGCTCACATACACATGTACTCTAGAAATGTTGCATGATTTTATGATAGAGAATAGATTGTGAGCACTTCTGAGGACAGTCTCCAATAGGGATATGTCCACATGCGGGGCCGCAGCAAAGATAAATGAGTGTCACCACGCACTGGAACATGGGCATGGTCATGATGAGTCATTCACAGAGATTAGGTTAGACCAGATACATTTTAGATAAAATAATCAAGTAGTTACATGCCTCATGATAATTCATCAAGTAGTCAAATGGCAGCAGATTTTCCGAAAAAATGCAATCAACTTGGCGGCAGATATCCCCACAAAATGCAATCAGATTGGCAGCAGATATCCCCACAAAATACAATAAGATTGGTAGCAGAGATCCCCACAAAATGCAATCAGATTGGCAGCAGAAACCCCCACAAAATGCAATCAGAATGGCAGCAGATTTCCCCACAAAATGCAACCAGATTGGCAGCAGATACCCCCACAAAATGCAATCAGATTGGCGGCAGATTTCCCCACAAAATACAATCAGATTAGCGGCAGATATCCCCACAAAACACAATCAGATTGGCAGCAGATACCTCCACAGAATGCAATCAGATTGGCAGCAGATATCCCCACAAAATACAATTAGATTGGCGACAGATTTCCCCACACAATGCAATTAGAATGGCGGCAGATATCTCCACAAAATGCAATCAGATTGGCAGCAGATACCCCCCACAAAATGCAATGAGATTGGCAGCAGAAACCCCACAAAATGCAATCAGATTGGCGGCAGATTTCACCACAAAATGCAATCCGATTGGCAGCAGATACCCCCACAAAATGCAATCAGATTGGTGGCAGATTTCCCCACAAAATGCAATCAGATTGGCGGCAGATATCCCCACAAAATGCAATCAGATTGGCAGCAGATATCCCCACAAAATACAATCAGATTGGCGACAGATTTCCCCACAAAATGCAATTAGATTGGCAGCAGGTATCCCCACAAAATGCAATCAGATTGTCAGCAGATATCCCCACAAAATACAATCAAATTGGCGGCAAATATCCCCACAAAATGCAATTAGATTGGCAGCAGATATCCTCACAAAATGCAATTAGATTGGCAGCAGATATCCCCACAAAATGCAATCAGATTGGTGACTGATATCCCCACAAAATGCAATTAGATTGGCAGCAGATATCCCCACAAAATGCAATTAGATTGGCAGCAGATATCCCCCCAAAATGCAATCAGATTGGCAGCAGATATCCCCACAAAATACAATCAGATTGGCGACAGATTTCCCCACAAAATGCAATTAGATTGGCAGCAGATATCCCCACAAAATGCAATCAGATTGGCGGGAGATATCCCCACAAAATACAATCAGATTGGCGGCAGATTTCCCCACAAAATGCAATCGGATTGGCAGCAGATATCCCCACAAAATGCAATTAGATTGGCAGCAGATATCACCAAAAATGCAATTAGATTGGCAGCAGATATCCCCACAAAATGCAATCAGATTGGCGGCAGATATCCCCACAAAATGCAATTAGATTGGCAGCAGATATCCCCACAAAATGCAATTAGATTGGCAGCAGATATCCCCACACAATGCAATCAGATTGGCGGCAGATATCCCAGCAAAATGCAATTAGATTGGCAGCAGATATCCCCACAAAATGCAATTAGATTGGCAGCAGATTGGCGGCAGATATCCCCACAAAATGCAATTAGATTGGCAGCAGATATCCCCACAAAATGCAATTAGATTGGCAGCAGATATCCCCACAAAATGCAATCAGATTGGCCGCAGATATCCCCACAAAATGCAATCAGATTGGCAGCAGATTTCCCCACAAAATACAATTTGATTGGCGGCAGATAAACCCACAAATTGCAATTAGATTGGCAGCAGATATCACCACAAAATGCAATTAGATTGGCAGCAGATATCCCTACAAAATGCAATCAGATTGGCAGCAGATATCCCCACAAAATGCAATCAGATTGGCGGCAGATTTCCCCACAAAATACAATCAGATTGGCGGCAGATATCCCCACAAAACACAATCAGATTGGCAGCAGATACCCCCACAGAATGCAATCAGATTGGCAGCAGATATCCCCACAAAATACAATTAGATTGGCGACATATTTCCCCACAAAATGCAATTAGAATGGCGGCAGATATCTCCACAAAATGCAATCAGATTGGCAGCAGATACGCCCCACAAAATACAATCAGATTGGCGGCAGATTTCCCCACAAAATGCAATTAGATTGGCAGCAGATATCCCCACAAAATGCAATTACATTGGCGGCAGATATCCCCACAAAATGCAATCAGATTGGCAGCAGATATCCCCACAAAATGCAATTAGATTGGCAGCAGATATCCCCACAAAATGCAATTAGATTGGCAGCAGATATCCCCACAAAATGCAATCAGATTGGCGGCAGATATCCCCACAAAATGCAATTAGATTGGCAGCAGATATCCCCACAAAATGCAATTAGATTGGCAGCAGATATCCCCACAAAATGCAATCAGATTGGTGGCAGATTTCCCCACCAAATGCAATTAGATTGGCAGCAGATATCCCCACACAATGCAATCAGATTGGCGGCAGATATCCCAGCAAAATGCAATTAGATTGGCAGCAGATATCCCCACAAAATGCAATTAGATTGGCAGCAGATTGGCGGCAGATATCCCCACAAAATGCAATTAGATTGGCAGCAGATATCCCCACAAAATGCAATTAGATTGGCAGCAGATATCCCCACAAAATGCAATCAGATTGGCGGCAGATATCCCCACAAAATGCAATCAGATTGGCAGCAGATTTCCCCACAAAATACAATTACATTGGCGGCAGATATACCCACAAATTGCAATTAGATTGGCAGCAGATATCACCACAAAATGCAATTAGATTGGCAGCAGATATCCCCACAAAATGCAATCAGATTGGCGGCAGATATCCCCACAGAATGCAATCAGATTGGCGGCAGATTTCCCCACAAAATACAAGCAGATTGGCGGCAGATATCCCCACAAAACACAATCAGATTGGCAGCAGATACCCCCACAGAATGCAATCAGATTGGCAGCAGATATCCCCACAAAATACAATTAGATTGGCGACAGATTTCCCCTCAAAATGCAATTAGAATGGCGGCAGATATCTCCACAAAATGCAATCAGATTGGCAGCAGATACCCCCCACAAAATGCAATGAGATTGGCAGCAGAAACCCCACAAAATGCAATCAGATTGGCGGCAGATTTCACCACAAAATGCAATCCGATTGGCAGCAGATACCCCCACAAAATGCAATCAGATTGGTGGCAGATTTCCCCACAAAATGCAATCAGATTGGCAGCAGATACCCCCACAAAATGCAATCAGATTGGTGGCAGATTTGCCCACAAAATGCAATTAGATTGGCGGCAGATATCCCCACAAAATGCAATCCGATTGGCAGCAGATATCCCCACAAAATACAATCAGATTGGCGACAGATTTCACCACAAAATGCAATTAGATTGGCAGCAGATATCCCCACAAAATACAATCAAATTGGCGGCAGATATCCCCACAAAATGCAATTAGATTGGCAGCAGATATCCCTACAAAACGCAATTAGATTGGCAGCAGATATCCTCACAAAATGCAATTAGATTGGCAGCAGATATCCCCACAAAATGCAATCAGATTGGCGGCAGATTTCCCCACAAAATACAATCAGATTGGCGGCAGATATCCCCACAAAATGCAATCAGATTGGCAGCAGATATCCCCACAAAATACAATCAAATTGGCGGCAGATATCCCCACAAAATGCAATCAGATTGGCAGCAGCTATCCCCACAAAATACAATCAAATTGGTGGCAGATATCCCCACAAGATGCAATTAGATTGGCAGCAGATATCCCCACAAAATGCAATTAGATTGGCAGCAGATATCCCCACAAAATGCAATTAGATTGGCAGCAGATATCCCCACAAAATGCAATTAGATTGGCAGCAGATATCCCCACAAAATACAATCAGATTGGCGGGAGATATCCCCACAAAATACAATCAGATTGGCGGCAGATTTCCCCACAAAATGCAATTAGATTGGCAGCAGATATCCCCACAAAATGCAATTACATTGGCAGCAGATATCCCCACAAAATGCAATCAGATTGGCGGCAGATATCCCCACAAAATGCAATTAGATTGGCAGCAGATATCCCCACAAAATGCAATTAGATTGGCAGCAGATTGGCGGCAGATATCCCCACAAAATGCAATTAGATTGGCAGCAGACATCCCCACAAAATGCAATTAGATTGGCAGCAGATTGGCGGCAGATATCCCCACAAAATGCAATTAGATTGGCAGCAGATATCACCACAAAATACAATTAGATTGGCAGCAGATATCCCCACAAAATGCAATCAGATTCACGGCAGATATCCCCACAAAATGCAATCAGATTGGCAGCAGATTTCCCCACAAAATACAATTAGATTGGCGGCAGATATACCCACAAATTGCAATTAGATTGGCAGCAGATATCACCACAAAATGCAATTAGATTGGCAGCAGATATCCCCACAAAATGCAATTAGATTGGCAGCAGATATCACCACAAAATGCAATCAGATTGGCGGCAGATATCCCTACAAAATGCAATCAGATTGGCGGCAGATTTCCCCACAAAATACAATTAGATTGGCGGCAGATATCCCCACAAATTGCAATTAGATTGGCAGCAGATATCACCACAAAATGCAATCAGATTGCGGCAGATATCCCCACAAAGGCAGGTCCCCAGTTAGTGGGGGCCCCCATGCTGGAAGGGGGGGCATTGGGCACAGAGCGGCAGGGAGGGGGGACGCCTCCCCCCCTCCCTCACCTAGAGCCCCCCTTCCACGCTCCCCCCAGTTAGGTAGACAGGTCTCAGTGTGCCCCCATGCTGAAAGGGGGGGCAGTGGGCACAGAGCGGCGGGGAGGGGGGATCCTCTCCCCCTCCCTCACCTAGGGCCACCCCTTCCACGCTCCCCACCCTCCAGAATTGCAGCCAACAGCGGCAGCGAGCGGGAATCGCTTACCGGGATCGATAGCTGCTGGTCTCCGTCTCCTGCACTGCATTGTCCAATCACACTCTCACAGGAAGTACTGCGAGAGCGTGATTGGACAGTGTCAGTGCAGGAGACCAGACCAGCGGCACGCAGAGCCATCGATCTCGGTAAGCCGTTCCCGCTGCTGCCGCTGGCTGGCTGCAATTCTGGAGGGGGGGAGTGCGGAAGGGGCCTCCCCCCAACTCTGTGGCCTCTTTCCCCCCTTCTTGCGCTGTGCCCCCCTCCTTCTCAGCTCTGGGGCCCCTAGGAGGCGGGGCGGCCGGGGCCCACCGATGGAAAAATCGGTGGTTCAGTGGTTCAGTCCGAGCCTGGCTGCAAGGCTACAATGTTGTCTTCGAACCCCTGTCACTCTCTATACCTCCCTCCTCTTGCTGTGTCTTCCCATTTACCTCTCCTTCCCTCTTCTACTCCTCCTCTCCCAGGCCCATAAACCACCAGCAAGCAATAAAATACTCAAAATAATTTTGATGTTACTTTTTCACCAACTTTTGGGTACTTTTTCAATTGAAAAATTCTAAAAAGTTTTTTTTTTTTTTTTAAAGAGAAGATGAAAATTATCCCCTAGAACATGGGTCCCCAACCTGGGGGCTGCGGCCCCCTGGGGGTCCTTGGGCAGATTTCTGGGGGGCTGCGGCTTCTCCCTCTCCCCCCATGGCCGCCGCTCCTGTTACCTTATGAGCGGGCGGCCGCTTCCTTCCTTATATTCCTCCAGCCGCGGCTCTCCTCTTCGCAGCATGTCGTATTACAGCAGCGCTTCCTGCACGGCTGCTGTAAGGAGCCAAGGGAGCCGGGACAGCGGTTCCCATAGTAATGGTGACGCGTATCGCCGCTACAGAAAGACGCTACCGCACCTCCTTCCCTCCTTGCAGCTGCCACGCAGGAAGCGCTGCTATAATACGACATGCTGTGAAGAGGAGAGCCGCGGCTGGAGGAATATAAGGAAGGAAGCGGACGCCCGCTCATAAGGTAACAGTAGCGGCGGCCGCGGGGGGGGGGGGGGGGGGGGGGGTCGGGGGGGAGGAAGAGGGCACCTCTGCTAGCTACATTGGGGCAGCTATACTGGGGTAACTACTGGCTACACCTGGGCTAACTGTACTGGGCTAACTGTACTGGGCTGACTGTACTGGCTACACTGGGCTAACTGTACTGGCTACACTGGGCTAACTGTACTGGCTACACTGGGCTAACTGTACTGGCTATACTGGGCTAACTGTACTTGCTATACTGGGCTAACTGTACTGGCTACACTGGGCTAACTGTACTTGCTATACTGGGCTAACTGTACTTGCTATACTGGGCTAACTGTACTTGCTATACTGGGCTAACTGTACTTGCTATACTGGGCTAACTGTACTTGCTATACTGGGCTAACTGTACTGGCTACACTGGGCTAACTGTATTTGCTACACTGGGCTATAACTGTACTTGCTATACTGGGCTAACTGTACTTGCTATACTGGGCTAACTGTACTTGCTATACTGGGCTAACTGTACTGGCTACACTGGGCTAACTGTACTTGCTATACTGGGGTAACTATACTAACTATATTGGGGTAACTATACTACCTAACTAACTATACTGAGGCAACTATAGTCCTTATACAGGGGCAACTGTGTTAGCTACCTATACTGGGGCAACTATACCTAGATACCTACTTACCTATATACTACACTCAAAATCAGGGAAAAGAGGGGGGGGGGCTGCCGCCGCCACTAACCACGCCCCCCTCCCCCCGGGGGGGGGGGGGGGGGGCAGAGAAAAGTTTGGTCGGGATAGTGGGCCCCGGGCTTAAAAAGGTTGGGTACCCCTGCCCTAGAAGATAACTCAGGAGAAAAATTAATTGCACATGAGCCACAGTCTCTCAACTCTCTACTCCTTTCTCCCTCGCTCGCCTTATCTTTCCTTTGTTTCCTCCTGATATCTCCCTCTCTAAAAGAATTCCTCTAAGGTGTCGCTGTATTTATTTAACAGTCATCTTCTGCATTACTTTATGGAGTACATAGTCATGTCACTGACTGTCCACAGAGGGACTCACAATTTAATCCTTTCCATAGTCATAGTCTGATGTCCTACTATATTATTATTATGTATTTATATAGGACTGAAATTATGTTTTTTTATATATATATATTTTTGGCGTGTGTGTGTGTAGGAGGGGGGGCAGAGAAAGTGGGGGGGGGGGACCAGTAAGTTTCAATCATTCTAGCAATTTGTACAGCTGAACTGAAGGGATTATTTTTGCACAAAAATCATGCAATTTCACTTTAGCTGTGGCCCCTCCCTGGGCAGAGATTGGAGACATTTATGTACTTTTTCCACACTCTACATGTTGGTTTAGTTACCTCTATGTGTGGTATATTTTAAAGAGTAAATAAATTGCTTACTGATAAGAATATGGTGTGCCATCAATCCACCGGAACCTTTTTACTGTCCCCTCATCTGTTAGACCAATCCAATTCCATCTCCCATTACTTTGCTTGGCTAAAAAGTCCTACAAAAAAACATATAAAACACAATGTGAAACCACATTGCAGTACAATAAACCTATTGATAGTAATCAATTACAAATACCAAATAATGACTATTACAATTACAAAGTATCTACAGACACTATCAATTTTGCAAATATGTTAATAATTACCTGGGCCCTCCATATCCAAGAAATTCCCAATTGAGATCCGTTAATTTTTTGTGCTGAGTTATACTGGTACTCAGCGTTAAAGACTGCAGCACTATTAAAACAATGTGCGCACATTTTGATGCGGCACTTTAGCTGTATCAGGTTAGCGTTGGTAAGGAATACCCGGATGGCTCTTGGTAACCCAGAACCACAAGTAAAGTACTGTGGTGTAGCTAGAGGAGTGCAGGCATGGCACGTGCCTTGGGCGCCACAGCACCATATGCGCCATGCCTGGCCCTGTGCTGCACCACCATGCCTGCTCCTGCACTGCACTGCTATACTTGCCCCCATGCCTCACTCAGACCTCAAATAAGATTAATGTTGTTAACTAGGGAACATGGCTACCTATTTACCGCACAGCATGCAGTGCATCTACCACCTGCAGGACTTCATCTGAAGTACCAGGGATGTAGATATTCATCGGCTACTGTGCTCGCTCCCACGCATGTTCTCGTTGCTGCCCATTGGTGGGGAGATCAGTGAAGGGAAACGTAGTTCCCTGTGTCATTGATCGCCGGATGCCTACCTACAGGGAACACCTATGCCCGATTTACCTATACTGGGGGTCCCTATTCCTGCCCACCTACAAGGGGCACTTATGCCTGGTTACCTATACTCGGGGTCTCTATTCCTGCCTACCTACAGGGAACACCTATGCCTGATTACCTATACTGGGGGCATCTATTCCTGCCTACCTACAGGGGACACCTATACCTGATTACCTAGACTCAAGGTGGCCACACACGATTTTAATTTGATAAAAATGATGGGATCTCCCCAAAAAATCGAAAGCTTTTTTTTCATTCAACTGAAAAATCCAACCGGATTTTCCGTTTTCTTCAATTTTTATTTATCCGGAATGCCTGATATTTTTCTTCAATCTTACTAAAGATTGTATGGTGTGTGTTAGGTTGTCAATTTATTACACACCCTAGTAATTTTGTCAGCGTTTCCAATCATTTTTATCATAATTGGGGAAAGATTGAACATACGTGTGTGGTACAGTGGTCATATTTTTGAAATGTTACAATCAGCCAGAAAAATTTATGGAATTTGGAATTCTTAAATTGAACAGATATTTAAAAAATTGTATGGTGTGTGGCCACCTTAAGGGTCTCTATTACTGCCTACCTGCAGGGAACACCTATGCCTGATTTACCTATACTGGGGGCCTCTTATTCCTGCCTACCTACAGGGAACACCTATGTCTGGTTACTTATATGTGGGGCCTGTATTCCTGCTACCTACAGGGAACACCTATGCCTGATTATCTTTACTGGGGGCCCCTATTCCTGCCTACATATACTGAATTTATGCTTTTTGCAGAAAAAGGCAAGGTAATTCTTTTTTTATTCTTATATTTTTGGTACATACAGTAGTACATGACATAGTGGTGATAGAATGCTTATTTGTAAATGCTTTAACCCATTCGCGTTCCGTCGTTTTCACTTGAGAAATGTTCACCTCCCATTCATTAGCCTATAACTTATCACTACTTATCACAATGAACTGATCTATATCTTGTTTTTTCCGCCACCAATTAGGCTTTCTTTGGGGGGTACATTTTGCTAAGAGCCACTTTACTGTAAATGCATTTTAACAGGAAGAATAAGAAAAAAACGAAAAAATTGATTATTTCTCAGTTTTCAGCGATTATAGTTTTAAAATAATACATGCCTCCATAATTAAAACTCACGTATTGTATTTGCCCATATGTCCCGGTTATTACACCGTTAAAATTATGTCCCTATTACAATGTATGGCGACAATATTTTATTTGGAAATGAACGTGCATTTTTTCCGTTTTGCATCTATCACAATTAACAAGTTTAAAATAAAAAAAATATAGAAATATTTCATCTTTACATTGATATTTAAAAAGTTTAGACGCTTAGGTAAATATTTACATGTTTTTTTTTTATTGTAATGTTTTGTTTTTTTTATAGTAAACATTTTATTTGGGTAGTTTTGGGAGGGTGGGAGGTAAACAATAGGTTTATAATGTAAATGTGTGTTAATTTTCATTTTTTTTAACTTTTAGTTGTAGTATTACTTTTTGGCCACAAGATGGCGGCCATGAGTTTGTTTACATGACGTCACTCTAAGCGTAACACATGCTTAGAGCGACGCATGGGCGAGGTAACAGTCAGAAAAGCTGTCGCTTTTTCAGCGGGGGAGAGCAATCAGTGATCGGCCACCATAGCCTGCTTCACTGATTGCCTGGCTAACGAACCGCGGGCCGGGAGCACGCATGGACGCGCGCAATCGAACCGCGGGCCGGGAGCACGTGTGCACGCGCGCAATCGGCCGTGGGAGCGCGGCAGTAGCGCGCATGGTTCCTGGACGTAGTTTCTACGTCCAGGAACCAGAATAGGATAAGTTCGCAATTTAAAATGGCGATGGTTCTCAGCATCATTTTCATGCAGGGGTTACCTGAGATTTGAAAACAATTTAAGGGTTCCTTGGCCCAAAAAAGGTTGAGAAAGGCTGCCTTAGAGACACAGGATCAGTGAGACAGCCAGGCCACTTGCATTGTTTATAAGAGAATAAATATGGCAGCCTCCAATTCCCTCTCACGTTGAGTTCCTTTTAAAGGGACTCCAAGGAGAAAAAAATAACAAAATCGGAACTTACCTGGGGCTTTCTCCAGCCCACCGTAGGTCGGGAGGTCCCCCGGTCCTCCTGGCTCCTCTCCTGGTCCCTCCGCAGAAATCACGATCGGCGACACCGGGGCAGAGTGTCGAGCTGACACTTCCTGAACGATGACGCTCGTCGTCATCATGCCAATCGCTCCGTGTCTTCATGGCGGCCGGCATGACAGTACTGCGCATGCGCAGTTTAGAGTTAGAAAACCGCGCATGCGCAGTACTGTCACGCCGGCCGGCGTTATGACGCGTACTGGCCAGCGTGATGACGACGAGCGACATCGTTCGGGAAGTGTCAGCTCGACACTCGGCCCCGGTGTCGCCGGTCATGATTTCTGCGAAGGGACCGGGAGAGGAGCCAGGAGGACGCTGGGGGACTTCCCGACCTACGGTGGGCTGGAAAAAGCCCCAGGTAAGTTCCGATTTTGTTATGTTTTACTCCTTGGAGTCCCTGCAAACTGAAGGGGGAAGGTTTACTTTGCTGATCCAGCTTTGGAATGTTGGTCATTTCTGCACAATAACTTGTCAGGCAGTGAATTGGGTTTCAGAAATAAGAATGATGCTGAGAAACACTGCAGAGTGCTGTTCGATCTGTCAGCACTGTGTTTGTGTTTTTAAAAACAAACGCCCATTGACTTGCATTAAAATCATGGCAAACTTGCAGTGATCAATTTTTTTTCAAATTTGCGATCATGTCGAATTTGCCTTGATTTTGAAGGATACCCGAAGTGACATGCGACATGATGAGATAGACATGGGTATGTTCAATGCCTAGCACACAAATAACTATGCTGTGTTCCTTTTTTTACTTTCTCTGCCTGAAAGAGTTAAATATCAGGTAGGTAAGTGGCTGACTCAGTTCTGACTCAGACAAGAAGTGACTACAGTGTGACCCTCACTGATAAGAAATTCCAACTATAAAACACTTTCCTAGCAGAAAATGGCTTCTGAGAGCAGCAAAGAGATAAATACTGTAGGGTCAATAGTTCATAGATTTTAGCTTTGGTATAATTTAATGAATGTGTCATTGAGAAAAAACAATAAAACAGAAAGGCCTGGTGCACACCAAAAACCGCTAGCAGATCCGCAAAATGCTAGCATATTTTGAAACGCTTTTTCTTATTTTTCTGTAGCGTTTCAGCTAGCGTTTTTCGGTTTTGGGTAGCATTTTTGGTGTAGTAGATCTCATATATTGTTACAGTAAAGCTGTTACTGAACAGCTTCTGTAACAAAAACTGCCGTTTTTCAGAGCGGTTTGCATTTTTCCTATACTTTACATTGTAGGCAGAAACGCCGCCGCAATCCAAAATCTGCAGCAGCCCGGGAGTATGCGTTTCTGCAAAACGCCTCCCGCTCTGGTGTGCACCAGCCCATTGAAATGCATTACCCAAGCGTATCCGCAGCCGCAAGTGGATCGCAAAAGGCAGCCGAACCGCTCTGGTGTGCACTAGACCTTAAAATTTAAAAAGTAGATTTAAACATAAAATAAAACTGTGGAATATCTTAAAAAGGCATTTTTAGGAGAAGGAAGATAGATGCAATTGTTTATTTCATTAGTTTATTTCCGCTTTGGGTGTCCTTTAAGGCAAGTCAATGGGACAGTTTTTTTTAAAATGCAGTGTTGGCGGATTAAAAAGTGCCATGCAGTGAGTCTCAGCTCTTAGGCCTGGTGCACACCAAAAACCACTAGCAGATCCACAAAATGATAGCGGTTTTTGAAATGCTTTTTCTTATTTTTATGAAGCGTTTCAGCTAGCGTTTTTCGGTTTTGGGTAGCGTTTTTTGTGTAGCAGATTTCATATATTGTTACAGTAAAGCTGTTACTGAACAGCTTCTGTAACAAAAACGCCTGAACTGGCGTTTTTCAGAGCGGTTTGCGTTTTTCCTATACTTTACATTGGAGGCAGAAATGCCTCAGAAATCCAAAAAATGCTGCAGCCCGGGAGTATGCGTTTCTGCAAAACGCCTCCCGCTCTGGTGTGCACCAGCCCATTGAAATACATTACCCACGCGTTTCCACAGCTGCAAGCGGATGTAAAAACGCAACAAAACACGCTCGGTGTGCCCCAGCCCTTAGTGTGAACCCACTAGAGCATTTTTTTTTTTTGAGCATTTAGGGGGCGCTTTCAATCGCTAGCGATTTCCCTAAACGCTCTGCCAATATAAATGGATGGGACAGATTCCACTACAGTGACTGCAAATCTCAAACGCAGGACATGCATGCAGCATTTTCGGAGCGTTTCAGTTCTAAAGAATTGTATAGGAGCAGGGAAATCACACCCAAAGTTGCTTGCAAAATGCTATCACAAATCGCTAGCGATTGCGATAGCGTTTTGCACTTTCTAGTGGGTTCCAGGCCTGTCTTTGGAAATCATCATGAGCTTGTATATTTAAAAAAATACTGAGCTGAATCTGATTAAAGCGGAATATAACCCTGCATTTCAACTTTGCTCTAAAACATTATTTACAGTATATTATATGCAACCAGCATTTTTTTTTTTTACTAGACCAGCATTGGAAGGGTTACACAGGGCTTTAAAGTCCCTGGAGATTTTTGCAGACGCATCCGAACTTCAGTTAGATACTTTTTGTTTACAAATAAGTATCTAAGTGTTTATTATGACTCATCTCTCTCACTGAGAAGGAGCTTGGAGGACAGCCAAAGAGTGTGTAACTGTTTATCAATAGATACATCTAACTAAATAGAATGTAACTATCTGAACGTCTGCACGGAACTTAAAACCTCTGTGTTTAACCCTTCCAATGCTGGTCTACTAAAAAAAAAAATGCTTTTTGCATATAATATGCTGTAAATAATGTTTTAGAGCAAAGTTGAAATGCAGGGTTATATTCCGCTTTAAGCAAATTGAGAACATGCCTGCAGCTGTAATTATTTAAAACAACACACAACCGATTTGATTGTGCAATTAGTTAGCTTTGTGTCAATCCTCTTCAAAAATGAGCATGGCATTCCCTCCAGTTATAAACGAGTTCTGTCATTTTTCTAGAGCCTGTCTGCACAAATGTACTGTTGTTTCAAAATAAACAAAGTACGCAACTACAAACAACAAATGTCCTTTTATTTACAGTATGTTAGGGCACTGAGTATTAGTGTAATAGCATGTAGTAGTGTTCTCTCTATAGTTTTAGTATCCAATAATAAAATTGCAAGTCCGTGGTGTGCTGACTCCTTATTTATCTGTAATATCCAGGACAGGACATTTTTAATTCATGCATTTTAAGGTAGGCGAGGTAGGTTAATAGGATCAGAATCTGAATAGAAAACCAACCAGACGCTGATGCAGAGAGTAGCTATAATGGTTACAACAAATTACCTGCTCCTCTGCACTGTTGATTACAGCCAGATGACTTTGTCTACTGAGGCACATATCCATTGCATTCCTCCAGTTTAGTGCAAAAGTAGAGAAGAAATAACAATGGCCTGCAAATTCCAGCCAGCCACTTTCACAGGACGGCTCTGGCAAAGCAAACATAGTGACAGTAAGGTACACAATTGTACACAGATTTATATTTATTACAAACCTGGGAGGAAAATCACATTAAAGTTATGAAATAATAATTATCTTTATTTAAATCTATACATGTATCTTTCCAATTCCTGATTTTTACTATTACTGAGTACATGAAGAATCCAGGAGCAGCAGACAATCTCGGGGATCTACCTCTGAGATCTTGTCTAGGGCCAGACTAAGAGGTAGGCAGTGAAAGAATCAGGTAGAGGGGGTAGGGTTGCCTAGTCTTTCATGTGTATATAAATCTACCCCAGGTCATAAGTATTGTATTCCTCTGCACACACTTGCCACTAGTCATAACAAAAATCCTTTAGTCCAGAACACAAGAGTTGGAGCAGCACTCAAATGGCCAGGGTGTTGGAGCGTGCAAGTATTCACCCGTGTATGTAACAGGCCTCCAAACAGAGTCCGCTTCAATCCAGCACATCTCTTTTACAATCAAATCCACTTTATTGTATGAGAAACATGCACAAAGTTACATTTAAAATGCTGCACAAGTGGCCACTTTGTAAAAACATTGACATAGGCAGCAGCTTGATGGGTGTAAGATATTGGAATAAATTGTGAAATCTCCACTTACTTAACCTCTTGAGGACCATGGACTTTACCCCCCCCCCCCCCCCAAAGACTAGGCTATTTTTGTCAAAAAAGGCCACTGCAGCTTTAAGGCCAAGCTGCAGAGCCGCACAACACAGCGCACCAGTGATTCCTCCCCCCTTTTCTCCCCACCAACAGAGCTCTCTGTTGGTGGGGTCTAATCGCCCTCTAGTGTTTGTTTTTTTGTGTAAATATTTATGTTGTGTATTTTTTAATAAATCTACCTATTTTTTGAAAAAAAAAATTTCCCTACCTCCCTCCCACCCCACAGCCAGCCAATAATGGCGATCGGCTGTCATAGGCTTCTGCCTATGAGAGCCGATCGCTCTCTAGTGTCCCATGGTGACTGCCGTGTTACGTGGCTGTCCCCAGTACAGCGCTGCTGCAGATCGCAGCGCTGTACAATGTAATTAGATGGCGATTCCGCCTTCTAACAGTCTCCC
This sequence comes from Hyperolius riggenbachi, assembly GCF_040937935.1. Taxonomy (NCBI): domain Eukaryota; kingdom Metazoa; phylum Chordata; class Amphibia; order Anura; family Hyperoliidae; genus Hyperolius; species Hyperolius riggenbachi. The sequence continues at coordinate 90,171,107 of NC_090648.1, forward strand.
GAGCGGCAACCGCCCCTCACTAACAGGAGATGCGCATGCAGCGTGTGCGCGATCTCCTGCACTGCGAGCGCCAAGGATTTTACGCAGTTAGACGATCCTGGGGCTGCCGCCGTGGCCACGCTCATCGGTGTGATGCGGTCAGCAAGCAGTTAAAGTAAATCAGAGATGAAGCACCTTCATGTATTTTACCATGTATATCAATGGGAACATTAGCGAAAACACCTACCCTGCTCTCTGTTTCATCCTTCATTGTTCAGTCTGCTTCATCCAAGATGGCGCCGTGTTCAGTCGCCTCGGCCACAGGGCTCCGGCCTTTTTCTTCTTTTCTCGCCTAACCCCTCGCCATGCGCCCACCCGCCCTCCTAGACCCACCTGGGGAGGATACGGGGACCTCGGGTGCGCTTCGGCTGGCGGATCAGAGGTCGGACGCTTCCAGCCCACGTGTCCTGCCCGCCAAGGTCCAGGCCGCCGCTGTTGTACTGCCAATCAGCGGATCAGTGCTCTGGGCTGTACGGGGCCTTGCCAGGGACCAGGTCGTGCCTATTGAGGGAAACACAGCTGTTCCTCTGACGCACAGCCAACCAAGGCCACGGGGAGCCTCAGCCATGGAGACCCAGATGCCGCACAGAGAAAAGCCTCAGCCAGGGACTGTCCACTGCCGCTGTCCCAGAATGGCAGTTCTACCTGCTGTAGGTAGGCTACCATGCAGCCACAGAGGAGATGATGCTTCCCCCCTCCCAGTGGAGCTGGCTGCTGTGTCTGGGCATCGGTGTCCTGCCACCACCAAAGGCAAACGCCCCTGGCCTGTCCACCACTGCTGCCCAGTCAGGGTGGCCCCGGCCCCACATCCACCACTGCTGCCCACCAAAGGTGCCCCCTGGCCTCACAGGGCCCCCGCTGTGTCTGCACCCTCATTACCCAGCCGTGCGGACTTGTAATCTGGAGCGGGCAACCTGGTCCGAGTGAACTCTGCTGTCCGCCTCCATCATGATGCCTCTCAGCTTTCTCAGTTTCTTTCTCTCTACTTTCGTGGACAAATCGGTAGCACCTGTCTTGTTGGTAGCGTGTCGCTGTGTAGCGTCCAGTGCTGAAGATGGCAGCGCTCATATTAGTTCTCAGGCTGCTCCTCAAGTCCCACTCTTTTCTGTTCCTGCTATCAGTGTATGCTTTGCTATGTTTGTATTACGTTAACTGTACGTGTATGCTGTAATGCTCTCTGTTTGTTTTTTATTTTTGCTTTTATTGTTTATATGTATGTACCATGCTTAACTGTATGTGATGCTGCACTCTGCTTAATTGTACGCACAAGCTGTAATGTTGTCCTATGTATGCTTGTCTCATGTCTATGTATGTGCCATGCTTAACTGTATGCTATTTCTTGTTTCTTCACCAACGACCCTGTATGCGCCAAAACCAATTCCGGGTACAATTCACCGTTGTACTTGGCGATAATAAATTCTGATTCTGATTCTAATCAGCCCTGATAAAATCCACAACTTAGCATTCAGTCTGGCTTTACTCAGGAATCATTATAGCTGAGTCTGTGTTCTCTGATGTCTTTTCAAGCCCAAGGCTGCCCCCTTGTGTCTGTGCTATAATGACTCAGCTATAATAATTCCTGAGCAAAGCCAGACTGAACGCTCAGTCGGGGATTTTATCAGGGCTGATTAGAAGAATGCTGAACAATGAAGAATTAAGCAGAGAGCAGGGTAGATGTTTTTGCCAATGTTCCCACTGATATATATGGTAAAATACATGAGTGTGTTTCATCTCTGGGTTACTCTAAATCTCAGTTACTCTGAAATGCCTTCCTACATTACTTATGCTGTATCTGACTTGCCTTCAAACTGCGTTGTACCTTGTGCAAGACTTGAACTGGTTTAAACCCTGTGCAAGACAATCCTGAAACATTTTTTTTATGCCGCGACTAATCCTTGATATCAAAGGGGTGAATCTTCCCTAGATCCTGTTGGGGATAAATGGTCTTAACAAGCTGCATTATGACTACAATATCACATGCTTTTAGTCAGTGTGATATTTAGCCATGCCCACTCACGGCTGGAAATAACTAATATTAACAAAGTGGGCAGCAACTGAGCTCAGCTGAAAACCAACATAACTTAGGAGGGAGGTGCCACAAAAGTCATTAAACCCTTAAAAACAGTTTAAAGGTAACACATTGTTTAGGGTAAAACATGGTGGTTTATTTAGAAAGAAATAAACAAAAGGGAACACATTTGACATTTCATGGAAGTGAACATGTTTCCTCAGGTCAGTAAATAGTGTCTTAGGGCAAGTATCGCATGGCTTGGAGCACCTATGATACTCATTATGTTCACAGGCACTCCAAGCAAGAAAATACTCCAAATAATTTTGACAGTACTTTTTAGCCTACTCTTTGGTACTCTTTCAATTTTCAGTGCTGAAAGCGATTTTAAAAAGATGAAAAATTATTTCTTAGGAGAAAAAGGGAATTGAATAAGGGTCTTCACAGCTTCTGTACAGTATATATACTCCCCTTTAGACTTCATTAAAATGCCCAGGGGAGTAAATATACGTACCCTCGCTGCCACCACCGCTGTCCGCACTCCCGCTCACTTGTGCGCTCGTTCACATTGCTGTCCGCTCGCCGGGAGATCAATGAATCGGAAAGCAATTCCCATTCATTAATCTAAGTCCCCGTAGCAATGATCGGCGGCTTCTATGAGAAGCTGCGCAATCATTCTAATAAGTAAAAGTTTGCCATCCTCAGTACACTTCCTGTAAGCGTACATATTTTGCTTACAGGACTCATTAAAAAAAATGACTGAGGCCATCTTGTGGCCAAATAGTAAAACTACATCTAAAAGCATTTTTTTAAATGCAAAGACCTATTTTTTTACATTTTAAATTAACCCCTTACCTTCCACACTCCCAAATAGTTACCAACATTTGTTTTTTGTAAAAATAAATAAATAAAATAAAATAAAAATTACAATAAAAAATACATAAATAGTTTTCTTAGGGACTGAACTTTTTTAATATGTATGCCAAGAGGGTATATTACTGATACTTTATAAATGATGGGCTTGTTATTAGTGATGGACGCAAAACTGAAAAAAATGTATCTTTATTTCCAAATAAAATATTGGCTCCAGACATTGTGATAGAGACATAATTTAAAATGTGCAATAACCGGTACAAATGGGCAAATAAATTACGTGGATTTTAATGATGGTAGCATGCATTATTTAAAAACTATAATGGCTGAAAACTGAAAAATAAGTATTTTTTTCCAATGTTTTCTTATTTTCCCATTAAAAACCACTTAGAATAAAATAATTCAGGGCATAATGTACCACACAAAGAAAGCCTAATTAGTGATGAAAAAAACAAGGTAATGTTCATTTCATTGTAATAAGTAGAGATAAAGTTATTGCCAAATGAATGGAAGGAGAGCTGAAAGGTGAAAATTGCTCGGATGCTTAAGGGGTAAAACCCCTCAGTTGTGAAGTGGTTTTAAATTAGATTTTCTTAAAAACTGCAAGGTCTGAAAAACTGCCAAGGTAAAAAAAAAAAGGTTTGACTTGCTCCAACTATTCTTCTTTACATACCCTATCATACACCAATTTGGAGTTTAAATCACTTATGGGGGCTTTGCTATGAACCGTTAGGCCCCATTCACACTTAGAAACGCAAAACGCTGGCGATTTTTGCCAGCGTTTTGCAGGAGTGATTTTTCCACGTGAACACTGCGGCAATTTTGCCGCGATCGCGTTTAGCTCTTCTATAGCACTGAAACGCAATCGCCGGGAAATCGCCTGAAAATGGTGTTTGCGTCTCGCGTTTTTGGCCGTTTTTGGGTGATTTACGCCGATTAGCGGGCCCGTTCATTACACTAGCGCTTTTAAAAAGTGCTAGCGTTTGAGTGTTTTGCTGAAATTGCGGCAAAATGCTCTAGTGTGAATGGGCCCTGAAAGTGGGTGCCATTGACTTCAATGCAATTTTTTAAAAGTTCATCCAAAATCAGCCACCAACTTCACATAAATGTAAAATTTAAATTTCAAGCAAAATTCGACAGAAATTTCCTGGAAAAAATTGGAAAGCAAAATCGTCCCGATTTTTGTAAGAAATTTAAATTCTTTCTTGTGCATCCCTACTGTGAAATGGAAAGTAATATGCAATAATTCTAAAGTATAAAGCTTTTACATACACATCTGTGAGCAGCTTGCACGTTTTGTTTTTAGCATAGTATGCTACATTATACATTTTATTGACTTACCTGTTTCCTGTTTATATGTTTCTAGTTGTTCAGTGAATTCGGTGACTGAAATAAAAGAAGAGAAGAAAGAGAATTAATGTTTTAAAGTTTCTCAAAACATAATGCCATTAAACCCAATGGGACTTCAAGTAGTAAACAACAGGGAGCCCAAAATGAATAAAGAAGCAGCACACCACTGGCTGCAAAGATGCATGTGGTGTAAAACAGAAGCACTACATGTTACGGACATGCAGGTCCTTAATCAGGCACATACTTTTAATAAGTTATTTGCCTGATGAAGGACCTGCGTGCCGTAACATGTAATGCTTCTGTTTCACAATACATGCATCTTTGCAGCCAGTGGTGTGCCGCCTCTTTATTCAATTTGGGCTGATTCAGAGACCGTGGGAGCAATCCGGTCAAGGCTTGGCACCGGCAAATCTCAGGACGCAGTATACCTGGGCAACTGCTTCCTTGGAACCTTGCTTTTGTTGAGCATGGCGATAAAGACTTCCCAAAACATAAAGCATGACAAGAGCACTAAGCATTTAAGCACTAATATCATTCCTCTGCCACTTGTCTCCCTTGACTCATGGTTTGTACCTTGTGCAAGACTTGACCTGGTTTAAACCTTGTGCAAGAGAATCCTGAAGAAATAGTTTTTATGCCTCGACTAATCCTTGATATCAAAGGGGTGATTCTACCCTAGATCCTGTTGAGGATAAATGGTCTTGACAAGCTGCCATTTATGACCACAATAACACATGCTTTTAGTCAGTGTGATATTTAGCCATGCCCACTCAAGGTTGGAGATAACTAATATTAACAAAGTAGGCAGCAACTGAGCTCAACTTAAAACCAAAATAACTTAGGAGGGAGGTGCCACAAAAGTCATAAAACACTTAAAAATAGTGATGTTGCAGGTGATGATGTGTTGCTTGTCACTATGGATGTGGAGAGCCTCTACACCTCCATCCCTCATGATGGAGGTGTGGAGGCTATAGACTGGTTCATTATGACTAGGCTAGATGTTACCAATGAACAAAGGCACTTTATGATTCAGCTGCTAGAGGTGGTATTGAGATATAACTATTTTTCTTTTGCAGGAAAATTTTACGTACAGAGACGTGGGACGGCCATGGGGTCAAATGTGGCCCCCTCCTATGCTAATCTTTATATGGCCCTCTACGAAGAGGCCTTTGTCTATAATCACTCTTTGTTCCACCAGCACGCTTTGTGCTGGTGGAGATTTATAGACGATATTTTCTGCATTTGGAGGGGGCCGCATTCGGCCCTAATGGATTTTGTGTCTGAACTGCATCTTTTGTGTCCGTACATTAGACTGACTGTGCATAGTGACGTTGGGAGTATCCCCTTTCTAGATACCTTGGTTTCTTTGGTGGATGGCTGTATTTCCACAGACCTATTTGTTAAAAGCACAGACCGTAATTCGGTCTTACATTATAGGAGCTTCCACCCTAGGAGCACTAAGGATAGTATACCCCGCAGTCAACTCTCTAGAGTTTCCACTATAGTCAGTGATACTACAATGAGGGAGACACGCAAGAATGAGATGATAAAAAAGTTCAGGGCTCGTGGGTATCCTGACAGCACATTTGGGCCATATGTTAACAATAAACCCAAGTTTCAGTCAGCCCGCATTCCCTTTGTTTCCACTTATAGTGCATATAGTGATTCCATCTCACGATCCATCCGTAGACATTGGCACATATTGAGAAATGGCCTTCCATCAGTTCCTGAGTTCCGTTACCCCCCCTCATGTCCTTCAAGAGGGCACCCACCATTAGAGATAAAATTAGTGGGAGGAGGAGGGTCCCGTATGAGGATAGGGGATAAATCTAATATACGTAATCCCAATTGTGAGTTGACAGTAGCTGACCATTTCCATAAATGTAGGCATTCGGTGTCTCAGTTAAGGGTGACTGCCATCGATGGGGTACCAGTGACGTGGAGGGGGGGCAGTAGAGATCAGGCCCTCTCTCGGAAGGAGGCCTTTTGGATCAGAAGATTGGGGACTTTGGGAGCTGGAGGGTTGAACAGAGATTATGATCTTAGTTTTTGTATTTGAGTTTTGGCTAGGGATCTGGAGTGTAACATGTTGCATTTTCATATAAATTCATATGTCTCTTTTTTATGTATACTTTTAATGTTTACCTAGGGAGGGATCTGATGGATACACTTTTGCCTGTATTTTTCTTTCATTTTTTTACGTTTTTTGCAGACTTTACCTTGCTTCATGGAGCACATGGTGATTCCCATCGGGGGAGATTCTGTCATCACCCTTCAGCTGATCTCATATAAGTGTCATTTTCTCTGGATTTGGGCAGGTGAGTTGGCATCGACATGTGAACATGTTGCACAACACACCTTACCGATGCGTTATGGCATATGCAGCCTCGCCATATGGTTATGGCGATGCTGGCATCTTTATTTTATGTTTACATTTTTGTCACGCTTTTGTGACGTCGGATAGGCGTCAGGCGGCGGTAGCTTTACCATATGGAAGATAGACATCTAATACGCCATGACGTTTGAACGTCATTTTGTGGCGTTTATGTGGCGTGTGTCACGCGTCAATCTTCCTCCTCGTGTTTTTCATGTAGGCGTTTGGACGACCTTTTTGCGGCGGTTTTTACGCATTGGTTTACGCCTGTACGTCTGTTTTTTGCCGCGGTTTTTACGCGTTAGTTCACGCTTGTACGTTTGTTTTGCAGGTGTTTGGACTTTTTCTTGGCGTTTTTGTACGCGTTTGACTATGCTTGCATATCTTTGCGGCGTCTTTATCGCCGCTTGTTTATGGCTCACGCGGAGGAGGTGACGCGGTTACGCCATTGGTAACGTCACTTCCTGACACTTGGAGATTGGCTGCGGGTGTGGATGGGGTGACTTCCGGGTGAGGATACGTGCTGTGTTTGACTAGTGTTGGGCGAACAGTGTTCGCCACTGTTCGGGTTCTGCAGAACATCACCCTGTTCGGGTGATGTTCGAGTTCGGCCGAACACTAAGAGCGCATGGCCGAACGTTCCCCGCACGTTCGGCTAGCGCTGTGATTGGCCGAACGGGTCACGTGGTTCGGGCCCGAACGCGCTCTGATTGGCCGAACGGTCACGTGGTTCGGGTAAATAAATACCCAAACCACGTCATATCTCCGCCATTTGTCTGTGGGTTTAGCTTTGGGTAGGCAGGCAGGGTAGTTCGCTCTCCAGCCACGCTAGCCAGGGTCCCCCCCAGTCATTGTGTGTCGCTGCTGGGAACAGTAGTACACCGCTCGCTCAGCCACACTATATATAGCATTGTTTACTGCCACTGTGTACCTCGCTCAGCCACGCTATATATATAGCATTGTGTTTTCTGACACTCTGTGTACACGGCTTAGCCTGACTAATATAGCATTGTGTGTACTGCCACTGTGCACCTCGCTCAGCCACGCTATATATAGCATTGTGTGTACTGCCACTGTGCACCTCGCTCAGCCACGCTATATATAGCATTGTGTGTACTGCCACTGTGCACCTCGCTCAGCCACGCTATATATATAGCATTGTGTTTTCTGACACTCTGTGTACACGGCTTAGCCTGACTAATATAGCATTGTGTGTACTGCCACTGTGCACCTCGCTCAGCCACGCTATATATAGCATTGTGTGTACTGCCACTGTGCACCTCGCTCAGCCACGCTATATATAGCATTGTGTGTACTGCCACTGTGCACCTCGCTCAGCCACGCTATATATAGCATTGTGTGTACTGCCACTGTGCACCTCGCTCAGCCACGCTATATATATAGCATTGTGTTTTCTGACACTCTGTGTACACGGCTTAGCCTGACTAATATAGCATTGTGTGTACTGCCACTGTGCACCTCGCTCAGCCACGCTATATATAGCATTGTGTGTACTGCCACTGTGCACCTCGCTCAGCCACGCTATATATAGCATTGTGTGTACTGCCACTGTGCACCTCGCTCAGCCACGCTATATATAGCATTGTGTGTACTGCCACTGTGCACCTCGCTCAGCCACGCTATATATATATAGCATTGTGTTTTCTGACACTCTGTGTACACGGCTTAGCCTGACTAATATAGCATTGTGTGTACTGCCACTGTGCACCTCGCTCAGCCACGCTATATATAGCATTGTGTGTACTGCCACTGTGCACCTCGCTCAGCCACGCTATATATAGCATTGTGTGTACTGCCACTGTGCACCTCGCTCAGCCACGCTATATATAGCATTGTGTGTACTGCCACTGTGCACCTCGCTCAGCCACGCTATATATATATAGCATTGTGTTTTCTGACACTCTGTGTACACGGCTTAGCCTGACTAATATAGCATTGTGTGTACTGCCACTGTGCACCTCGCTCAGCCACGCTATATATAGCATTGTGTGTACTGCCACTGTGCACCTCGCTCAGCCACGCTATATATAGCATTGTGTGTACTGCCACTGTGCACCTCGCTCAGCCACGCTATATATAGCATTGTGTGTACTGCCACTGTGCACCTCGCTCAGCCACGCTATATATATAGCATTGTGTTTTCTGACACTCTGTGTACACGGCTTAGCCTGACTAATATAGCATTGTGTGTACTGCCACTGTGCACCTCGCTCAGCCACGCTATATATAGCATTGTGTGTACTGCCACTGTGCACCTCGCTCAGCCACGCTATATATAGCATTGTGTGTACTGCCACTGTGCACCTCGCTCAGCCACGCTATATATAGCATTGTGTGTACTGCCACTGTGCACCTCGCTCAGCCACGCTATATATATAGCATTGTGTTTTCTGACACTCTATGTACACGGCTTAGCCTGACTAATATAGCATTGTGTGTACTGCCACTGTGCACCTCGCTCAGCCACGCTATATATAGCATTGTGTGTACTGCCACTGTGCACCTCGCTCAGCCACACTATATATAGCATTGTGTGTACTGCCACTGTGCACCTCGCTCAGCCACGCTATATATAGCATTGTGTGTACTGCCACTGTGCACCTCGCTCAGCCACGCTATATATATAGCATTGTGTTTTCTGACACTCTGTGTACACGGCTTAGCCTGACTAATATAGCATTGTGTGTACTGCCACTGTGCACCTCGCTCAGCCACGCTATATATAGCATTGTGTGTACTGCCACTGTGCACCTCGCTCAGCCACGCTATATATAGCATTGTGTTTACTGCCACTCTGTGTACACCGCTCAGCCAGACTATATACCGTTGTTTACTGACACTCTGTGTACACCGCTCAGCCAGACTATATACCATTGTTTACTGACACTCTGTGTACACGGCTTAGCCTGACTAATATAGCATTGTGTGTACTGCCACTGTGCACCTCGCTCAGCCACGCTATATATAGCATTGTGTTTTCTGACACTCTGTGTACACGGCTTAGCCAGACTATATAGCATTGTGTGTACTGCCACTCTGTGTACACCGCTCAGCCAGACTATATAGCATTGTGTTTACTTCCACTCTGTGTCTGCTGGGCCTGGGAACAGTAGTACACCGCTCACCCGCCACTGTATAGCATTGTGCTCTGTGTCGCTGCTGGGAATAGTGGTACTGTATAGCATTTCTGTACTGCCACTGTACTGCTGCCAGTCAGCGTGTACTGTAAGGATAAGTGAAATGAGGAAGAAATCCGGTGAAAGAGGAAGGGGCAAGGGAAGAGGTGTTTCCCCTGACGGTTCACGTACAGGCCACAGGGGAGCACCCAAGAAAACCCACTCAATACCGCCCATGTTGTCCAGGACAACAACCCTCACAAATCCAAAAGAACAGGACCAGATAATTACTTGGATGACCTCTCAAGCGTCCAGCAGTGGGTTAAGCAGCACCAGCACATCACGCACGAGGTCCGAGTCCTCAGCCAGTTACAAGGAGCCAGTGGGCACAAAGCTGACACAACCGGCAGCGACACCACGCACACAACTGCCAGATAACCAGTCCTATGAATTACCTCAGGACACAATGGGGTATTCGCAGGAGCTATTCCCAGCCCAACAAACTTCCACCTATGAAAGGTCAATGGAGGAACAGCCAGAAATGTTGTGCCCGGATTCACAACCATTAACTGTGGGAAATGCACCGCGCACTGAAATACAAGGCGAGTCCGAGGAGGACTCGGAAACCCAAATCCCAGAGCAAGTTGGGCAGGAGGGGTTGCAATTGCAGGAGGTCGGCCGACAAGATCTGGAAGACGACGTTGGAGTGAGCTGCGCAGAGGTTGTTCTGGGGAGCTCTACTCCACGGCGGCGGCCCCCCACAATGACATATGACGAGTTTGAGGAGATGGAAGAGGAGGGTATGGACAATGTGGACAGAGACCCAGATTTTATTTGTGAACGAGAACATCGCCGTCGTAGCAGCAGCACAGATGAGTCTGTTGAAGAACCCACTGCTGCACGAGTTCGCCTTGTGCCACAAGGTAGGCGGCGCGCAATTTCAGGCACCACAAGCGTGGAAGTTAGAGTGAGAGGCAAAAGAGGAGGAAACAGAAATCGCCAGCAAGGAGGCAGGTGCTCCAAAGTCTGGGCTTTCTTTGAAGACTGCACTGAGGATGTTACCATGGCGATTTGCAAGGTGTGCAAGACTCGCCTGAGCAGGGGGAAAAGTATTAACAACCTCTCCACCACCAGCATGAGCCGCCACATGCTATCCAAACATCCCACTCTGTGGGCAAACGCGGCAGGACAGGGTTCCAGCAACACTGCCTCCCTTGGGTTCACCAGACTCACCACCAGACCCGCCTCAGCAGCAGCAGTAGCCCAGCCATTGCGTGGTTCACAACATTCACAAACATCAGACGACGCTGACACTGTCACTTTCCGGAGTAGTGCTCTTGAGGTCTCCCAGTGTTCATCAAACACAACAACCAACAGCCCTTCCGTGTGCAGCGCTACGGTTCAGTTGTCTGTGTCGGAGATGTTTGAGCGCAAGAGGAAATTGCCAGCAAATGACCCCCGGGCCGTGGCAGTAACAGCCAGCATAGCCAAGCTTCTGGCCTGCGAAATGCTGCCATATCGAGTGGTGGAGACAAACAGCTTCAAGGGCATGATGTCAGTGGCCATCCCACGTTACGTGGTTCCCAGCCGCTACCACTTTGCGCGCTCTGCAGTGCCTGAGTTGCATGAGCACGTGGTCAGCAAAATAACCCGAAGCTTGAAGAATGCCGTTGCCTGCAAGGTTCACCTCACCACTGACACTTGGACGAGTGCGTTCGGCCAGGGTCGATACATCTCCCTTACCGCGCACTGGGTGAACCTTGTGGAGCCTGGCAGCGATTCCTCACCTGCTACGGCGCGGGTGTTGCCCATGCCGCAAACAGCTGCACCGCCGTCCCTCCCACTGGATAACAACAGCAGCACCTACCTCTCTGACTCCTTCTCCTCCAACGCATCTCAAAGCTGTACCTCATCCGGAAACGCTAACCCAGCAGCAGTAGGATCGTGGAAGCAGTGCAGCACAGCTGTTGGCATGCGTCAGCAAGCGTTGCTGAAGCTGATCTGCCTTGGGGATAAGCAGCACACAGGGGAGGAAATTTGGAAGGGAATAAAGGAACAGACGGATTTGTGGCTGGCACCGCTGGACTTGAAACCGGGCATGGTTGTGTGTGATAATGGGAGTAATCTCATTCGCGCTTTAAGGTTGGCTAAGCTGACACACATCCCTTGCCTGGCGCACGTGATGAACCTAGTAGTTCAGCGGTTCCTGAGGACATACCCAGGCGTGGCCGATCTTCTGTTGAAGGTGCGTCGAGTGGCCAAACATTGTAGAAATTCCAGTACTGCTTCGGGGGCACTCGCCAAGATGCAGGAGCGCTTCAATCTCCCCCACCATCGCTTGCTGTGTGATGTCCCTACGCGCTGGAATTCTACGCTGCACATGCTAGCACGCTTTTGTGAGCAGAAGAGTGCAGTGGTCCAGTACATGACGGCGCAGTACCGAGGCGCATCCGGACAGCTGCCAAGCTTCTGTGGATCCGATTGGGCCAACATGTTGGACCTCTGCCAAGTCCTCCAAAATTTTGAGCAATCCACGTTGCTTGTGAGCAGTGACAACTCTTCAGTCAGCATTACCATACCACTGCTGTGTTTACTGAAGAGGTCAATGTTGAAAATCAAGGAAACAGCTGTCATGATGCAACTGGGGGAATCTGAAGGAGAAAACGATCAGCGTGATGGTACCAACATCAGGCCATCCGCCTCAGGGAACGCTGGCCCCAGCAGCTATGACGAAGAAGAGGAGGAGGAACAGCTGGAGTTGGAGCAGGAATTTCATGCCACCACTGACGAGGGCCAGAGCGGTGCACGTTGGACTTCCACAATTCAACGCGAATGGTCAGCAGAAGCAGACCAGGAGGAAGGTGACGACTATGATGCATCACAACAACTATCACAACGCTCACAAGAGGATGATGAGGATTCTGGTAGGACTCTGGCACACATGGCTCAATTCATGCTAGACTGCATTGAACGTGACCCACGCATTGTGCGCATTCTGGACAAAACCAATTACTGGGTTTATACCCTTCTGGATCCACGGTACAAACACAATGTTCCAAAACTGCTTGAAGAAAGAGTCAGACAGGTCAAAATGGAAGAATACCAGCAGGCCCTTGTGGAGACTTTAGAGAGGAGATTGACATCCTCCCCCTCCTCTAGCTAGTTGTACGCAGACAGACTGACTTCCGCAAACCCAGGACGACCAGGAGGGCAGCAAACAACGCAAGCCGCAGCTAGTGCCCAAAAGGGAACGGTATCGGCAGTGTCCTTGGAGTGGGAAAATTTTCTGACACCCATGCAGCAGCAGCCCACTGAACAGCAAGCGTGCAGATCCACCTCCAACACCGATCGCCTGGAGAAGATGGTCAAGGACTACATGTCAGATGACGTAGCTGTGTCGAACAATCCATCTGCACCCTTCAACTATTGGGTATCGAAGCTAGACACCTGGCACGAACTGGCAATGTACGCAATAGAGGTGCTGGCTTGCCCGGCAGCCAGCGTTATGTCGGAACGTTGTTTCAGTGCTGCCGGAGGCATCATCACAGATCGGCGTATCCGCCTCTCCACAGAAAATGCAGACCGTCTGACTCAAATTAAAATGAATCAATCCTGGATTGGAAATGACTACGCAACACTCCAGGACCCCAACCAAGTAACATGACCAATGAACATCTGGGATGGTGTAGCATTTTCGGTCCCTGTTTATTGAACCTCTCATCTGTATTACATTTATGACTGCATGGCGGCAAAAAGCATTGCTGCTATATCCGCACGCTTTTTGTCCTCATGCAAGGCCTAGGTTGTTGTGTCTCAAAAACCGTGGCCTTCTCCTCCTGCGCCTGCTCCTGTTCCATCACGTCTGCTGCTGCTGGGTTAGCGTTGCCGCGTGGTCCCTGTTTATTGAACCACTTATCTTTATTACATTTATGACTGCATGGCGGTACAAAGCATGCTATCCGCACGCTTCTTGCCCTCATGCAAGGCCTGGGTTGTTGTGTCTCACAAAGCGTGGCCTTCTCCTCCTGCGCCTGCTCCTGTTCCATCACGTCTGCTGCTGCTGGGTTAGCGTTGCCGCGTGGTCCCTGTTTATTGAACCACTTATCTTTATTACATTTATGACTGCATGGCGGTACAAAGCATGCTATCCGCACGCTTCTTGCCCTCATGCAAGGCCTGGGTTGTTGTGTCTCACAAAGCGTGGCCTTCTCCTCCTGCGCCTCCTCCTGTTCCATCACGTCTGCTGCTGCTGGGTTAGCGTTGCCGCGTGGTCCCTGTTTATTGAACCACTTATCTTTATTACATTTATGACTGCATGGCGGTACAAAGCATGCTATCCGCACGCTTCTTGTCCTCATGCAAGGCCTGGGTTGTTGTGTCTCACAAAGCGTGGCCTTCTCCTCCTGCGCCTCCTCCTGTTCCATCACGTCTGCTGCTGCTGGGTTAGCGTTGCCGCGTGGTCCCTGTTTATTGAACCACTTATCTTTATTACATTTATGACTGCATGGCGGTACCTCATGCAAGGCCTGGGTTGTTGTGTCTCACAAAGCGTGGCCTTCTCCTCCTGTTCCATCACGTCTGCTGCTGCTGGGTTAGCGTTGCCGCGTGGTCCCTGTTTATTGAACCACTTATCTTTATTACATTTATGACTGCATGGCGGTACCTCATGCAAGGCCTGGGTTGTTGTGTCTCACAAAGCGTGGCCTTCTCCTCCTGCGCCTCCTCCTGTTCCATCACGTCTGCTGCTGCTGGGTTAGCGTTGCCGCGTGGTCCCTGTTTATTGAACCACTTATCTTTATTACATTTATGACTGCATGGCGGTACAAAGCATGCTATCCGCACGCTTCTTGTCCTCATGCAAGGCCTGGGTTGTTGTGTCTCACAAAGCGTGGCCTTCTCCTCCTGCGCCACCCTCCTCCTGTTCCATCACGTGTGCTGCTGCTGGGTTAGCGTTACCGGTCCCTTTTCCTGGAACCTCTTATATGTATTACATTTATGACTGCTTGCCGACAAAAAGCATGTTACCTGTGCAAAGAAAACAGACATTTCCCGCATTTAAAAGACAGTTTTCCCTTTGAAACTTTAAAATCGATTTTCTCAAAAACTATAACCTCTTTTTGCTAAAAAAATTTTTCCTCTTGTACCCACTCCCAAGGTGCACATACCCTGTAAATTTGGGGTATGTAGCATGTAAGGAGGCTTTACAAAGCACAAAAGTTCGGGTCCCCATTGACTTCCATTATGTTCGGAGTTCGGGTCGAACACCCGAACATCGCGGCCATGTTCGGCCTGTTCGGCCCGAACCCGAACATCTAGATGTTCGCCCAACACTATGTTTGACACACATGGAGCGTGTCTTTTTGCATTAATATGGTGAGTCTGTGTATTTTACCTCATGCCTGTTTTGCATATTAGACCAGTAGTTTTCCATCAGGTCCGTCTCCGGGCTATTTAAGGGTGTATGGGATCACATGTTTATATGGCACTTAGCAGTTGAAGAAGGGTTTATCCCGAAACAGCAGTCTGTCCTGCTGCCTTTTATCTTTCAATAAAGAGCATAATACATTTGAGCGGTGCCGGTCCTCCTTCTTGTGAACATACTGAGTACTCCCCAGGAGGCACTGGGGTGCTTTTGGACCAGGCACGCTCCAGCTGTTGGCATATCGGTGCTGCTTCCCTTCTGCATTTATTTATATACAGGAATATACATCTCTCCAGTTGTTGTCCATCATCTAATATGCATTGTCAAAGTTCCTTTAATAAAACAAGTCCATATCAATATAGCAACTTTTCTGCTGTAGATTTTATCCTTCATCAATAATTATCTCGATATTGTACAGTGTACGGTGCACACAAATATAGCTTTATCTTTGAAAATGGTATATAGAGTTCTATTCTTGTATAAAGAACTTTAAGTAGATATATTTTAATCAAAGAAAGCTGGGTAGTTGTAGTTGTATATAAAAAATACCATTAAAAAAGTTATTTAAAAACTTAACCACTTCACCACTGAGGGGTTTTACCCCTTGAACACCAGAGCAATTTTCACCTTTCAGCGCTCCATCCATTCATTCGTCTATAACTTTATTATTACTTATCGCAATGAAATGAACTATATCTTGTTTTTTTCGACACCAATTAGGCTTTCTTTAGGTGGGACATTATGCCAAAAATTATTTTGTTCTTAATGTGTTTTAATGGGAAAATAGGAAAAAATGTTGGAAAAAATATTATTTTTCAGTTTTCGGCCATTATAGTTTTTAAATAATGCATGCTACTGTAATTAAAACCCATGAAATGTATTTGCCCATTTGTCCCGGTTATAAAACTGTTTAAATTATGTCCCTATCACAATGTTTGGCGCTATATTTTATTTGGAAACAAAGGTGCATTTTTTTCAGTTTTGCGTCCATCCCTAATTACAAGCCCGTAGTTTACAAAGTAACAGTGTTATACCCTCTTGACATAAATATTTAAAAAGTTCAGTCCCTAAGGTAACTATTTTGTTTATTTTTTTATTGTATTTTTTTTAAATAACAAAAAAAAATATTAAGGAGTGTGGGAGGTAATAAATTAATTTATTGTGTAATACAATGTACTTGTATGTGTAAAATACTTTAGGGTGTAGTTTTGAGTCTTTTTTTACATGCGACCTGTAAGCATCCTGAAGGACGCTTACAGGAAGCAGTAGGAGGCTGGGAGAATCACAATGATCGCGCTGATTCTAATAGAAACAGCGGATCATTGCGGGGGCTTAGATCAACGAACGGAATCGATTTTCCCGTTCATTGATCTCCGGGCGAGCGGGTGGCGGCGTGCACGAGCGGCGGGTGCGCGCGCACGAGCGGCAGGAGCGCGCACGAGCGGCAGGAGCGCGGAAGGTACGGATTTGTCCGTCCCTGGGGGTTAAAGGATAGAACTTATGACCCAAGTGGTGTTCTTTGACATCTTTCTAGATCAGATACTCCTAACTGGAGTGAGGTAAAAGAAAATATAACACGTATGATCTTATCCTATTCGAAACATATAGTATGTTCTTTGGTACCCGTATTTTCTGCCGTAATATAAGATGCACCCAGGTTTAGAGGTCGCAAACCAGGAAAAATATATATATATACTAAACCTGGTGCGTCCATATTCCAGGAGCGTCTTATACATGTTCTCCCCCAAATGGTGTCCGCCTGTGTCCCCAATGTCCCCTCCTGTGTCCCTTATGTGCCCTCTTGTGTCCATTATATGTTCTCCTGTGTGACTTTATGTGTTCTCCTGAATCCTTTATGTGTTCTCCTGTGTCTCTTTATGTGTTCTCCTGTGTCTCTTTATGAGTTCTCCTGCATCTCTTTATGTGTTCTCCTGCGTCTCTTTATGTGTTCTCCTGTGTCTCTTTATGTGTTCTCCTGTGTCTCTTTATGAGTTCTCCTGTGTGTACCTGTGTCCCTTTATGTGTCCCACATGTGTGTGCCTGTGTCCCATTATGTGTCCCATATGTGTGTGCCTGTGTCCCTTTATGTGTCCCATATGTGTGTACCTGTGTCCCTTTATGTGTCCCATATGTGTGTACCTGTGTCCCTTTATGTGTCCCACATGTGTGTACCTGTGTCCCTTTATGTGTCCCATATGTGTGTACCTGTGTCCCTTTATGTGTCCCATATGTGTGTACCTGTGTCCCTTTATGTGTCCCACATGTGTATCCCTGTGTACCTTATATGTGTCCCATATATGTGTACCTGTGTTCCTTTATGTGTCCCATATGTGTGTACCTGTGTCCCTTTATGTGTCCCACATGTGTGTACCTGTGTCCCTTTATGTGTCCCATATGTGTGTACCTGTGTCCCTTTATGTGTCCCATATGTGTGTACCTGTGTCCCTTTATGTGTCCCATATGTGTGTACCTGTGTCTCTTTATGCAACCTCCTGTGTCCCATATGTGTGTCCCTGTGTCCCTTATTTGTGTCCCATATGTGTGTACCTGTGTCTCTTTATGCAACCTCCTGTGTCCCATATGTGTGTCCCTGTGTCCCTTATTTGTGTCCCATATGTGTGTACCTGTGTCTCTTTATGCAACCTCCTGTGTCCCATATGTGTGTCCCTGTGTCCCTTTATGTGTCCCATATGTGTGTACCTGTGTCTCTTTATGCGACCTGCTGTGTCTCATACCTGTGTCCCTTTATGTGTCCCATATGTGTGTACCTGTGTCCCTTTATTTGTCCCATATGTGTGTACCTGTGTCTCTTTATGTGATCTCCTGTGTCCCATATGTGTGTACCTGTGTCCCTTATATGTGTCCCATATGTGTGTACCTGTGTCCCTCTATGTGTCCCATATGTGTCTACCTGTGTCCCTTTATGTGTCCCATATGTGTGTACCTGTGTCCCTTTATGTGTCCTCCTGTGTCCCATATGTGTGTGCACGTGTCCCTTTATGTATCCCTTTATGTGTGCTCCTGTGTCGCCATTCCCTGGTGCCAAGTGGGTGGTCGCTCTCTCCCCCGTGTCTCTGATGCCCCTGCACAAGTATATCGTAGTGTTCAGGCAGCCGGATCACATATTACATGGCCGCCGCCTGGAACTGCCTCCTGTGTAATGCTGCTGGTGGCTTTTATCCCCGTGTGCCCGCTCGTTCTATTGCGTCTCCGCTCCACCATTTGCCAATGTGAAATATCGGGCAACTGCTTCCCTATCGCCGCAAGGATTTGCAGACCTGTCTCCTGTGCACGGCTGGCTTTATTGAAAGGTTCGTACTGATTGCGTCATCAGTACGAGCCTTTCAATAGAGCCTTTTTCTCCCCATTTTTGGGGGAGAAAAAGTGAGTCTTATACGGCAGAAAATACAGTACATCATGAATTAATGGGGATTTCTGAACGCCCCCCTGTGGTCACAGCTTGTACTGTCTTGATCTCATGCTTTATTGTTTAATCGCATGGCCTATTGTTTTGGTTTTGTATGCATAACAAAAAGCCATCTGTTTTAATACATGCTAAATTATATGAATGCAAACTTATTTACCTTAATATTTAGGTCTGTTATTGATCAACTCATTAATTAATAACTCTATGATCACTATACATGATTAACCTCCTTGGCGGTAACCCCGAACGTAGTTCGGGGTAAGCCGCGCAGGAGGTTTTCTCCGGCCCTGCTGGGCCGATTTGTTTACATTTTTTTTTGCTGGACGCAGCTAGCACTTTGCTAGCTGTGTCAGCACACCGATCGCCGCCGCCCCGCGCTCGATCGCCGCTATCCGTCGCGCCGTGCGCCCCCCCTCCCCAGACCCAGTGCGCTGCCTGGCCAATCAGTGCTGAGGGGTGGTTAGGGACTCCCAATGTCGTCCCGACGTTGGTGACGTCGGTGACGTCATCCCGCCCCATCGCCATGGCGACGGGGGAAGCCCTCCAGGAATGAAGCGGGCGGGGGGATGCCGCTGAGCAGCGGCTATCATGTAGCGAGCCCTGGGCTCGCTACATAATATAATAAAAAAAATTAAAAAAAACTGATGCGCTGCATCCTGGCGGATTTTTTTATACCGCCAGGGGGGTTAATATATCAGCATATAGAAGGTTTAGCTTCTGCGGTGCATATGATTGGCCTTGCATAAGCTCATTTCATTGCAGCAAGAACTGAGTAAAGTCAGAACATTTCTCCAGCATTATCTTAATATAAACATAACCTTGTACAGGGAACAGACAGCTTACTGCAGAAAATGACACTAAGGATTACTCTTACCAACAATCTAACCCTGATTAAAGAATAACTCTGCTTATAATCATAAAATCTTGAAATTCACTCAAATCTGAAAAACATTTTAAAACATATGTAATCAACTTAAAGCAAGATGGAGATCATAATTTCTCTGCATTAATATGAGATTTTCTGACACCACTATTCTTCTTAAAATACCCTAATATACACCAATTTGGAATTTAAAGCTTTCAATTCTTGTCTGCTTATCCCTACTGGGAAATGGAAATGAATGCTCAATAGTTCTTAAGTCTGAAGATTTTTTCATACACTTTTGTGAGCAGCTAGTGATGGCCCAAACAGTTAGCCGGTGGACAGAGTACATGCTAAAAACACCAGTTTGCAGGGTATGTTAAGGTGGACAGTAGGAACAAGAGGAACTTTTTTTTTTTCTAAAAGACTTTGTAGTTTTGAAGAAAATTGATTTTAAAGTTAGGATAGAAAAAAATGTATATATTTAAATGGTGTTAAATGACAGATAATGTATCAATATATTGGTAGAGTAAATTTACACCCTACACCACAATTGGGATCATACTCTAGAAGACCCTATTGGACAGACCAGGCCTCTTTCTCCTCTTCTATTTCTTAGTCTGTTTCTTCTTTTTTCCTTTCTTTTCTTATTAACTGCTTAACTACATGGGTATAAGTATCCTTTATAAGGATAGTAAAATAGAGGTATAAGGTGGGCTGATAGGGATTGGAGATATCTATAATGTTGAATTTTCTGGAAATAGTTTCCTATTTCATATATCTGTAGAGGTAGCCAGGGGTTCAACTGACAAGCCTTCAGTCTAATGGTTATTTTACATACGAAGATACCTATGTCATTTCTAAATCATGTATTGTATCTATTTAATAGGATGGAGCAGCTAAGGCTGCGGAGGCTTATTTGGATTGATGGTATTTGATACATTACTATTTTATAATGTCTTGTGAAATATATTTCTTTGTACGTATAAAGTTGGTGGAAATAAAGAATCCATATATTCCTTGGAAAAAAAAGTATAAATATCGAAAGAGCAGTGAATTTCATGACGGGGTTTCCAGGGGGCCAGTACCTGTGGAAAATGTGACAACACTTTGGCCAGGGATCGCTATACAGCCGCAATATGGCTTTATAGGGATCCCTCTCAACTTTTTTTGGGACCATTAACATTTTTCTGTTCAAAGTGTGGGAGATAAAAAAAAAAGACGTGGGGTCCCCCCTTTAAACCCTTGTCCCCATTCAGACTGGAATAGCCAAAATGCGGAGCCCTGGCCGTTTGGGCCTTCACACCCTTCCTGGTTAATTAGGTATTGCTCAGGATACGAAGCCCCAAGCAGCCTGGGTTCCGCATTCTTGCTATCTCAGCCTGCATGCGGCACAAGCGGTTAAAGCGGCTAATTTTTTTTATTTTCCACACTCTGAGCATATATATATATATATATATATATATATATATATATATATATATATATATATATATATATATATATATATATATATACACACACATGTTGATAAATTTAAATATAGACTTTTTTCCTCTAAACTTAACATCAATTTTCCTGTTGTTTCTACTGTTCTCCTTAAGCTACTCAAGCTTTAATATTAACTTCTAAAGTCGGCGCCCATTAAAATGTCTTGAAAAATAGCGTTCAAAAAAAGTGTTTGCGCAAAATATGTATTTTTGGCTATGGAGCTCACCACGAACGGTTGGTTCGCAAATTTTCGCAGTAAATTCGCAAAAATTGGATGTTTGTCCATTACTATGAGCAGCTTGTAAGTTTTTTGTTTTTTTTCATAGTATGCTAAAGTACCGTATACATTTAATAGACTTACTTGTTTCCTGTTTATATGTTTCTAGTTGTGCAGTGAATTCAGTGACTGAAATTAAAAAAAAAGAAGAGAATGAATGTTTTGAAATTTGTCACAACATAATACCATTCAACCCGCGAGACTTCAAATAGTAACCAATTGGCAGCGTGGCAATAATGACTGCCCACAACCTAAAACATGGCCTGTGCACTAAGCATTACGCATTAAGCACTAAAGTCCTCCCTCTACTACTTATATCCCCTGACTCATTGCACTTCCAAGCCTTTGTCATCCAACCAATCAATGCAGACCTGAATACATCACTGCACATGACTGCATGCAATGACCAATTAGCAGCCTCCTAAGTATACTGGCATCCATGGCAGTGACATCCAATGTACTTAGCACTTTACATAATCATGCCCTCTTAGTCCTCCGGCTAGTGAATGGGTACATAAATAATGTAGCATCTGAGATTTCTCATATGCCTATGCAGTCACACAAAAACACATTAAAGCGAACCAGAGACGAAGCACCCTCAAATATTTCACAATATATATAAGTGGGAACATTAGAGAAAACACCTACCCTGCTCTCTGTTTCATCCTTCACTGCTCAGCCTGCCTGTTATCAGCCCTGATAAAATACCTCACTTTGCATTCAGTTTGGCTTTGCTCAGGAATCATTATAGCTGAGTCTGTCTTCTCTGATGTCTTTTCAAGCCCAAGCCCGCCCCTCCTGGCTTTGCTATAATGACTCAGCTATAATGAATCCTGAGCAAAGCCAGACTGAATGCTCAGATGGGGATTTTTATCAGGGCTGATAAGAAGCAGGCTGAGCAGTGAAGGATGAAGCAGAGAGCAGGGCAGGTGTTTTCTCTAATGTTCCCACTGATATATATATATGGTAAAATACATGAGGGTGCTTCATCTCTGGTTCACTTTAAGCTAAAACAAGGCTGTCGCCCTCAACCCCATCCTGCAAGACTCAGCCACCACTAGCAGTCGTACGTGATGATACTGCTAGACAACATACATACACAGATTTCTGTACCAAGGGAGTTCTGCCCCATCTATGGCAATTATGACAATTTTATGCACTATTGTCGAGCTGCACACACTCAGGCTGGCATTCACGTATACTGGGTCAGCCACAGGCTTTAGGTCTAAGCAGTGGAGAATGAAACAGAGAGCAGGGTTGGTGTTTTCTCTAATGTTCCTATATACAATATATATATTGTAAAATACATGAGGGTGCTTCGTCTCTGTTTCACTTTAAGGCTACCTTCACACATTGGACTAACCCATATGTTAGCGCGTGAAGGGGAAAGTGAATGTGCACAAACCTTTACTATTATGCCTGCAAACCTGTACGTGTGCTAACCCGTGCGCTAGTCTTATCACGGCCATGATAGCATTTATCACGGCTTTGTGAATCAAGCCCATTGTGTGGTGCGATCGTCCTGCGGCTGTGCCACTTGCGCAGTACCCTGCGGAAGACTGCAGCAACAGGGTAATATATACACAGGTCTGCTCCCCTTGCGCTCAGTGACGTGCTCCCTGCTGGACAGGTATAACATCACTGAATAACTGTTGCTCTGCGCATGTGTGCTCCACCACAACTGCAATTGTCAATTCAGCTATATAGCCATTGACTTGCATTGCTGCATAACCTACTCTCTCCTCTGTCTATAAACTAACCAAAATGGCTCTCAGCATCTCTGATCCATTGACAGCCAGTCTGTACTATGCAAAATTCACTAAATAATATCTACAGTAACTCAACCACATACAGTAAAACTGATACCACTGCCCTAAAGCGAGAACATCACCCTAAATAGTGCAGCCATCAAGGAAAGGCAGGGTCACTCATAAGGTATCCAGTGTTCACAATTCAGTCTGAAGTTTTTGAAGTTCTTATGTGTGAGTAGTTAGCACATTTGGTTTTTTGCCTGAAACAATACCGTGTACACTTTCGCGATTTTCTTGTCTCCTGTTCATAATATACAGTATTTTTCAGAGATAGACTGAAGTGACACTGAAGAACAAAATAAATAAACTTATGATACAATGAATTGTATGTGTAGTACGGATAATTAATTGAACATTAGTAGCAAAAAAAAGTATTATATTTTTACTTTCAGGTAAATAGCTTTTTTGTATAACGTTGCATCATTCTCTAATATTTGCAATTTACAAACTACACTCTGCATTTTAAGCTATGAAACAGAGCAGAGCTAATGACCCTTTGAACTTCTCTGCAGTAAAATCTTATCTGAAGTTGTCTTTCATTGTTTCTTTAACCTCCTTAGCGGTAACCCCGTGCTGGGCTCGGGGTAAGCTGCTACGGAGGATTGCTCAGGCCTCGCTGGGCCGATTTGCATAATTTTTTTTTCATACACGTAGCTAGCACTTTGCTAGCTGCGTGTTACCTTCGATTGCCGCCGCACCGCGCCGATTCGCCGCTACCTGCCGCATTAGAGGGTGCCCCCCCCCCCCGAAACCCCGTGCGCTGCCTAGCCAATCAGTGCCATGCAGCGCTGAAGGGTGGATCGGGACGCCATGGCGACGGGGGAAGCCCTAAAGGAAATCCCGTTCAGAACGGGATTTCCTGATGGGCCTGATCGTCGGAGGCGATCGGAGGGGGTGGGGGGATGCCGCTGCTCAGCGGCTATCATGTAGCTAGCTAGCTACAAATAGTGCTGCCTCCCTGGCAGATTTAATTGACTGCCAGGGAGGTTAATGTATAAGTGCTTCAGAAAATAGCATTGCTTTCTGACTAAATTAGTTGGAGAGCTCAGAGAAGCTCTTTTGCATAGATAACAAGTGAAGTTTCCTAATTCTTCCTGTTACTGGAAACAATATGAGACTCTGTGCTGCTAATGTTCTATTTCTTAGTTATGTACTACACATGCAATTCATTATATCATCCGTTTATTTTCATAAGTTTATTTTGACTTCAGATTCCCTTTAAGATGTAATGTTGCCCTAGGCAAGGTAGAAGATTTGGGGACCCCTTTTGGTGTTTTCGGTAAGCTGAAGTAGAGAAAGTTCAGAGAAGGTGGCAGGTGGGCCCTTGACATCCACTAGGCCCCAGGCAGCTGCCCAAGTTGCCTGGTGGATGATCCTGCTCTGGTATTAATACAAAATAATAAGGAGAAAATAAGTCCTATACTGTTTTAAAGTTAGGGACTTATTTGAATTTGCATGCTTTTTATGGTCCACCAAAATCACGTTCGTCAGACATCTAATGTATTTCAAAGGCTTCATATTTTTTGCAGTTTTTGAAGAATTTTGGAATTTTCTCAGCTTTAAAATCGCCCAGCAGGTCTGCTTTTTGTTTATGTGTAATGTGTGGTTTGTGTTTGGGCAAGTCAATAGCACTGCAAAAAAAAAAAAATGCATAAAATGCATGAATTTGAAGTTACTTATCTTTTTTTCATGTACAGTAACTTCATTGGTATGCATGGAAAGACAGCAAAAGAAAAATTGTATGGAAACCTGCATAACAATTGCAAAAATGTGCCCGAAAGTTAATTGACAACATATCTGAAACATTGCAAATGCAAATTAAGGCATAAGGGAAAATCACATGTAGAATTTGCACTGACAATTGTGAACGGCCCCTCAGTCACAACTTAGGAGTGCATTTTAACAGCGGCAACCCAAAAACACTTCAATGAAAACATATATTAATACCATGCCCCTTCACCTGCACAACACTTTAATTCAATTTAAAGTGCTCCAACACTGCTCTCTAATATCAGCACTGCCAAATGACACATGTTTTTATCCTTACCCAGCTGCAGTTTCTCAGTAGAGTCAATGACAATGGATGAAATTTAGCTCCCACCCAGCTGTCTGCCTGATTTAAAGGTCTCCTACTTTGCTTTTTTACAGAATGTAGTAGGTCAGAAATTCAATGACTCAAAGTTTGTCCTACCCTGTCCTTGGTCATGTACTGAATTTAGAAGGTGAAAAGTAGTTAAGTTTCCTGCCCGGCAGAGTCTGCTCTCATATTAGCAGATTCTTCTGTACAACATAAAGTCATAAATTGCCCTGCATTCTGCAACCAATACCCTCTTGGTGGACGGTACCATCCATGTAACCATAAGATACCTTATTCAGAGTCAGCACTCCTTTTTATAAATTGTGTAGCTTTATTGATTCAAAATCAAGCCAATGTTAACGTTTCAAGAGAACTATGGGTCTAAAACTCAGCCCTGCCCCTTATTAAAGAAGTGAATGGGGAGTAAATGGGGTGGGGAAGAAGAGGGAATGGGAGGGTAATAGGTGAGAGGGAACATTGCCCCATCCTGTCTGTGTATTTGACCTTAACAGATTATGGGGACCAGGGGGAACAAGAAGAGAATTGGACAATACATAGAGGTATGTGGATCCAACTTGAACATACCTCTGTGCTTAGGTAGCTTTGCCTTAGTTCATGTACATTTTAATTTTGAGTTAATAAGAGGCAGTCTTGGACTGCCAATGCTCGGGAAAGCAATCTAATGGGAGATTGGCTTACTTGGACATGCTGTAAAAGTCTACTCATTCCTAATTCATAATATGGCTGTCAGCATTACTCCCAGTGTCAGGGTTGGAGAGCATAAGCTCTTTCAAAGTTCAGGGACACTTGGATCAGTGGCCATCATGAAACAGCAGTGGAAACATAACTGCCACTCTACAATTTACATATATTTTTTCAACTTTTCTGTAATAGAGAGAAGGCGCTGCATTTAAAGTATTGCCTAGTTTATGGTATTTTACCTGTGGATAATTAAAGGACCACTATCGCGAAAAAAGTAGGTAGTTAAAATCTGAGAGAACCGACAGGTTTTGGGCCAGTCCATCTCCTCGTGGGGAATTCTCAGGGATTTCTTTGTTTTCAACAGCATTTTCTGAACAGCAGTTGAAAAGTCTAACTGACAAAATAGTGTGCAAGTGAGTAGGGAGGAAGGCTGGTATCTTGCTATATTGGCAGTTAAACTGGTGTTCAGGAAATACTGTTAAAAACAAAGAATACCCTGAGAATTCCCCATGAGGAGATGGACTGGCCCAAACCCTTCTGTTCTCTCAGATTTTAACTGCCTACTTTTGTTTGCGACAGTGGTCCTTTAAAGTTAATTAACATTAATTAAAGTTGCATGAATTAATGCAACTTTTTTAATTACTCAAAATAAATGTACATTTTCTGCATTATGCAGTGGGTTTAAAATGAGTGACTTTATTGTGATCTTAATTTGCCCATTTCCAGTCATGGAAATCACATGGTTTGTTCTCGAATGCAGTGGGTGCAGTGGGGGTTAGTGTAGTGTAGCTATGAATAATACAACTAAAAACTAAAATATGAAATCTTTCTAGATTATCTGTGACATTACTGTCTCATCTCTTGGTTTGTCCACTTGTCTGCCTGATCCTGTGTGTATTAGCTCTGGATGGTTCCTGACTTAGAGTGGGCCTAACCCTCAGATTTGTAAGTCATCTGACCATCTGTGTATGAACTTTGGCCTTTTCCCTACACCTTGTTTTGTTTTTGGGTTTTTCATCGGTTACCTGGGCCTCAGATCCAATACTTTACGTGAATAAGTCCTGTGGGCAACCAAAGTCAGAGTGATATTTTCAGTCTCCCATTCAAGTGGAGACTTGTCTTTAGGTGAAGATGATGGTGCCAGGTTTTCCAAAGCAGAGCTTCGCTAAAGTAGGCTGGTGTAGAGTCAGGTATGGTAACTGAGATGCTAATCATTGTGGTTTGTATGCAAGTTTAAAGAGAAACTCCAACCGAGAATTGAACTTTATCCCAATCAGTAGCTGATACCCCTTTTTTACATGAGAAATAGAATGCTTTTCACAAACAGACCATCAGGGGGCACTGTGTGACTGATTTTGTGCTGAAACCCCTCCCACAAGAAGCTCTGAATACCGCGGTACTCTGGGCAAACTGCCACAATGTAACAAGGTTCACAGACAGGAAATGGCTGTTTACAGCTGTCTGTAACAGCCAGAACATCTAGAAACAGCTACATAACCTGCCCACAGTAACAATGTCACCATGTAATACATGTCAGAATGTGAATCTGGCAGAGGAAAGACTTTACAATGAGCAAACACTGACTAAATCATTTATACATAATAATTGTAAAAATGAAGCACTTTTTTTATTACATTATTTTTACTGGAGTTCCTCTTTAACACAAACTGTATACAGCTTGGAACATAGCCTAAAACTTTGCATACAATTTGCATGTAGGCCAGAATTATTATCATGTCACTGGATTTTATGCACATCCATGAAGTGTTTTACCACATTGTGTTTTTGGCATAGAACGCCACCCGTTTCCTCCAAGAAAACAACTGACAACTTACCATTATTTTGAAGGTCAGATATTTCCTCACTCATACTGTTATCTAGGAGGAAACAGAAGAAGCAATCAATATAAAATACACATTTCACATGCAAATGTGTTGTCATATGGTGTGTAGGTGTACAGGTAGGTGTACAGGATGTTCTGGAAGTGGGCTGCTACATCATAATAGAGGCCCACAGCCCATGGTGCCTTCTAGAGATAGCCCGAACGCTTCGCCCGCGAACGGTTCCAGGCGAACTTTTGGTGGTTCGCGTTCGCCAGCGAAGGCAAACTTTTGCGGACCTATAATGTCCAAACCTGCACCTCTACAATTCGGAGTGCCACAAGGATCAATCCTATCCCCTCTGCTGTTTGCAATCTACATGTTGCCACTCGGCACACTTATCCAACGACATGGCCTGACGTACCACTGCTACGCCGATGACACACAGCTATACTTATCCTTCAAACCTGGTGGAACAGACCCTACCCCAAAAATAAACTCTTGCTTAGCTGAGCTACAGGCATGGATGAATGATAACTGGTTGAAACTGAATGCTGACAAAACTGAGGTCCTGTTTGTCCAAGGCCAGTGCCCGCCATCAAAACAGCTCTATCCTAAAGCAACACCAATCAGGATTGGGAATTCAGACATAAACAGCTCCAACCTTGTGCGCAGCCTTGGCGTACTAATCGATGGGGAATTGAGTTTCAGAAACCAAATTTCATCTGTAGTTAAATCCTCCTTCTTTCATCTGAAGAACATTGCAAAGATTAAACATCTGATTCCCCCAGAGGATCTTCCAACCCTAGTCCATGCCTTCATCACATCATGACTGGACTACTGCAATGCCCTTTATGTTGGCCTCCCCAAAAAGGACCTGCGTCGCCTGCAATTAGTGCAGAATTCTGCTGCCAGATTGCTAACAAACCAGCCTCGCCACTGTCACATTACACCGATCCTTCGCTCACTGCACTGGCTACCAGTAGAATGGAGAATACTCTTCAAGATTGGACTGCTGACATTCAAATCCCTGCACAGTCTGGGCCCTGGATACATGAAGGACTTGCTAAAGCTGCACCACACCTCTCACAACCTCAGATCAGCATGTTCTGTAAACTTGGTCACTCCCAGAGTGCACCTCAAAAAATCTGGAGATAGAGCCTTCTGCCATGCTGCCCCTACTCTCTGGAACTCCCTACCACACCCAGTAAAGACAGCACCATCCCTGGAGCTATTCAAATCCAGACTGAAAAGCTACCTGTTTAGCCTGGCATTTCCAGACTTATAAAATTTCTTCCTCTGTACCACGATGGTCTGAGCCATGCTTATGCGCTTTGAGTCCCACGGGAGAAAAGCGCTTTACAAATGTTATTTGTTGTTGTTGTTGTTGTTGGAAGTTCGGTTTGCCCCCATAATGCACCATTAGGGTCAACTTTGACCCTCTACATCACAGTCAGCAGGCAAATTGTAGCCAATTAGACTACATTCTCTCCTGGAGCCACTCCCCCCTTATAAAAGGCAGGCAGCACTGGCTATTACACTCACTCGTGTGCCTGCAGTAATTAGTGAAGGGACAGCTGCTGGCAGACTCTCATAGTAAAAGATTAGTTAGGCTCTTGTAGGCTTGTTAGCTTGCTCCTGGCTGATTGTTATTGCTAAATTAGCACCCCTCAACAGCTATTTTGAGAGCCAATGTTCTCCTGATGTGTTTTTTTGTGTATGTTGCTAACTGACAATGCATTATACAGCTCTATCTGTTGCAGCTGGACCTTGGTAATTGCTATTACTGTGCCAGCCAGGCCCTGCCTAACTATCTATACTGGGACACCTACCTATGCCTACCTAACTACTGGGGCACCTACTTACCTATACGGGGACACCTACCTACGCCTACCTACCTATACTGGTTCTCCTACCTATGCCTAGCTAACTACTGGGGCACCTACCTATGCCTATCTACCTATGCTGAGACACCTACCTATGGCTACCTACCTATACTGGGACTCCTACCTATGTCTAGCTAACTATTGTGGCACCTACCTATGCCTATCTACCTATACTGGGACACCTACCTATGCCTACCTACCTATAATGGGACTCCTACCTATGCCTAGCTAACTACTGGGGCACCTACCTATGCCTATCTACCTATGCTGGGACACCTACCTATGGCTACCTACCTATACTGGGACTCCTACCTATGTCTAGTTAACTATTGTGGCACCTACCTATGCCTATCTACCTATACTGGGACACCTACCTATGCCTACCTACCTATAATGGGACTCCTACCTATGCCTAGCTAACTACTGGGGCACCTACCTATGCCTACCTAACTACTGGGGCACCTACTTACCTATACGGGGACACCTACCTATGCCTACCTACCTATACTGGGGCACCTACCTATGCCTACCTACATACAAGAAGATAATAAGGTTGTTGCTTCATTGTGGATAGACCAAATTCGATCAACTGGACACTCAGTCACTGTTGTTCTGTCATTCAGCTACCTCAGCCCGACCATATGTGCTTGAAAACCG
Source organism: Hyperolius riggenbachi (assembly GCF_040937935.1). Lineage (NCBI taxonomy): Eukaryota > Metazoa > Chordata > Amphibia > Anura > Hyperoliidae > Hyperolius > Hyperolius riggenbachi. The sequence goes on from NC_090648.1 coordinate 90,201,320, forward strand.
CCATGGCCTGCACTCTCGCCACGGTGCGCACCGGTCCAGCACGGCCGTCACTACGCAAACAGCTGTTTGCGCTGCGTTACACAGTGAGTTTGGTGTGTCAGTGTGTAGCAGTACTCTAATTACACTCCCTGATTGATGTATACACATGCAAGATGTTTTAAAGCACTTTAGGCCTGCAATTTAGCTTTCAATGTGATTTCTGCCCTTAAAACGCTGCTTCGCGTCCAATCCAGATTTTTCCCCGGGACTTTTGGCGTCTATCCCACTCCGCCATGCCCCCCTCCGGGTGTTACACCCCTTGAAACATCTATTCCATCACTTTTGTGGCCAGCATAATTTTTTCTATTTTTCAAAGTTCGCCTCTCCATTGAAGTCTATTGCGGTTCGCGGAAGTTCGCGTGAACTAAAATTTTTGCGGAAGTTCGCGAACCCGGTTCGTGAACTGAAAATCGGAGTTTCGGGCCATCTCTAGTGCCTTCTACCTTTTTCATTCTCTTTTGCTTGTTTCATTGGTGGAGGACATGGATGTCAACCATTTACTGTCCTTTTCTAATGTTGGCTCAGGTGGACAGTGTGGGGCTATGGATTAAGTAAGGAAGCTGGGGTGAAGCATTGTGGAGTACACTATTGTTGGATATGGCACAAGAATTTCGGGAACTTAGAATTGGTAGCTGCACATGCGCTGCTGGGGTCCCGCTTGACATGTAGTGCACAAGCCAAGGATCCACAACAGGAAGTACAGATGCCACAAGGAATTGAGGACCATATAGCGTTGGAGAAAGGTAGTTGCAGGTTGCTGCAGTGTACATCGGGAGCTACAGAAGAGGATTGGGTGTACAGGGGCTGGGACGAGGGGGAGAGTAGTGCATCAGGTGAGGAGTGTCAGTGCAGTGTAGTGTAGTCTGTAGTGTAGTCTATTGTGTAGTTTAGGTTAACTGGTAGGGCAGTGATGGAAGGAGGCGGCACGCAGCTGCAGTGTTCATCAGGAACTACAGAAGAGGATCATTATTTATATTATTATTATTATTGATTTATATAGCGCCAGCATCTTCCGCAGCGCTGTACAAAAACATGCAGGGTATAACAAAACAAAACAAAGTATACAAGAGGATATAACAGCTAAAGCAATGAACAAATTAACAACATATTTTACACAGAGGTGGGAGATATGTACACCCATTACACAGCATTGTGAGACAAAAGGGAAGAGAGCCCGGGCCAAAAGGCCTTACAGTCTAAACATATAATGTGTATGGGGTGGTAGAAATGGTGGTCAGTGGGCATTGTCCTAGGTAGGACAGTATGCTTGCCTGAAGAGGTGAGTTTTCAGATTGCGCCTAAAAATAGTAAGTGTGGGTGAGTGGCGGATGTGTTGAGGGAGAGTGTTCCAGAGGAGGGGAGAGGATCGAGAGAAGTCTTGTAAGCGGGAGTGGGAAGACGTGATCAGGGAAGAAGATATCGTTAGCAGAGCGGAGATTGCGTGTAGGATGTTATCTGGAAATAAGTTGATTAAGATAGGAAGGAGCTATGTTGTGGAGAGCTTTGTAGGCAAAAGTAAGGATTTTTAATTGTATCCTTTGTGTAGCTGGCAACCATTGAAGGGGTCTGACAGAGGGGGCTTGGGCTGGAGAAGCGTGAGGAGAGGTGGATGAGTCATGCAGCAAAGTTCATAACAGACTCTAGCGGGGCTAAATGGTTGGCAGGGAGACCGCAGACCAGAGAGTTGCAATAGTCTAGTCGGGAAATGATCAGGGCATGCAACAGAAGTTTCGTAGTGTCCTGTGTTAGAAAAAAGGCGGATGCGGGAAATGTTTTTTAGGTGGAGGCGACAAGAGGAGGAGAGTTTTTCATTGTGTGAAATGAGAGACTTGAGTCCAAAATTACACCTAGACAGCGAGCCTGGGGGACAGGCGTTATGGAAGTGCCATCAACAGAAATAGAGATGTCTGGCAGGGGCATTGAGTTGTGAGGTGGGAAGACTACTATTTCAGTCTTGTCCATATTGAGTTTTAGAAAACAGGAGGATATGAAGGAGGCGATGGCATTGAAACAGTCTGGGACACGAGCTGTTAAGGTGTCCAAGTCAGGTGCTGAAATGTAGATCTGGGTATCATCAGCGTATAGGTGATATTGAAAACCAAAGGAGCTGATGAGCTTACCGAGACCATATGTGTAGATAGAGAAAAGAAGAGGTCCGAGGACTGAGCCTTGGGAAATGCCAACAGTGTGAGGACATGGAGAGGAGGTGGTGACGGAGTAGGCAACTCTGAAGGTCCTATCTGAGAGGTAGGAGGAAAGCCAGGAGAGAGCAAGACCCTGAATGCCCATGGATGAGAGGATTTGGAGAAGTAGGGGGTGGTCCACAGTGTCAAAAGCGGAAGAGAGGTCTGGGAGGATGAGAATAGAGTAGAGGCCTTTAGATTTAGCAGTCGCCAGGTCATTGGTTACTTTAAGTAGGGCAGTTTCTGTTGAGTGGCTGGGGCGGAATCCAGATTGAAGGTCATCAAACAGAGAATTGGCAGTGAGGTGACGGACTAAGTCATTGTAGACGTGGCGCTCAAGTAGTTTAGAAGAGAAGGGGAGGAGAGTAATGGGTCGGTAGTTGGGCAGGGAAGAGGGGTCAAGAAAAGTTTTTTTTCAGTATGGGCGTAATAAGGGCTTGTTTGAAGGAGGATGGAACTATGCCTCTGGGGAGAGAAAGGTTGAAGAGGGTGGTTAAGGCAGGTGAGATAGTAGAGGAATAATGAGTAATGAGGTGAGAGGGCATGGGGTCAAGGGGGCATGTAGTGGGACGTGATTTAGAGATGAGAGAGGAGACAGTAAGTTCAATTAGTGGGGAGAAGGTTGTCAGGGAGGATGTAAGGTTTGGAATATGTAAGGAAAGAGTAGGCTACTGGTTAAAGTTTTTTCGGATGTTGGTGATTTTATCACTAAAGAAGGAGACAAAGTCCTCGGCAGAAATGCAGGGAGTGGGAGGTGGGGGCCAGAGGAGGGAGTTGAATGTAGCAAAGAGTAGTTTAGGGTTGTGGGAGTGTGAGGAGATTAGTGAGAAGTATGAATGTGTACAGAGGCTGAATCAAGGGGAGAGGGGCATGGTGGCAGGATCAGGTGAGAAGTGTCAGTGCAGTGTAATGTAGTCTGTACTGTAGTCTGTAGTGTAGCTTAGCTGGTAGAGCAGCTGGGATTAGTATAGTGCAGTGTAGTGTAGCTTAGCCGGTGGGTGCAGCAGGGGTTAGTGTAGCTGGTCAGTGCAACTTAGAGACAGTTTGGAGAGGGGTGGGGGTCTCTAAGACACCCCTGCACTGTAGACGCACCAGGTTACCAGGTTTAGTATTTTTTTCCCCTGATTTTTCCCCTCTAAACCCTGGCGCCTCTTAGCAGGGGCTTGGCTAAAGGAGTAGATTGGGACATAAGTGCAGGAAGGAAATTGGTGGAAATTACTGGAAATGTTACTACAAAATGACAAGTGCACTTTAAAATTATGAATACCAATTTGATAAACTAGAATTTCCTATGCATTAAAATCTTACTGTTAGGGATACCAAAGGGACATTTCAGTAGCAAGAATGCAACACTGGCTTTATGACAACTTACCATTATTTTGAAGCTGAAATATTTCCTCGCTCATACTTTTATCTGGGAGGAAACAGAAGAAAACAAGATAAATATATGACTGAAAGCCGTACTGCACATTATATGTGACATGTGACATGAGCTGTCTGTGGATTGCACTGTGGTTAGAGTTCAGTCAGAGGGTTGCAGCATAAATGAATATAGGTCTCATCTCCACTTGCACTGTGTGAATTTTCCCACACGCTATGTATGTTCACACACAGAAAAACATGCATGTTTTTAGCATTAGTGATAATCATAATCTCCTAATTACCATTACATGAAATTTGGTGTAAATTTACCAATTATAGGCACACAGTATTTTTTCGGACTATAAGAAGCTAGGGACTATAAGAAGCACCTACGTTTAAAGGAGAAAAGCCATAGAATCAAGAGTCAAACACTTTATTGTCATTGTGTAACACAACGAAATTACTTTTCATGACAACCCCATGGTGCATATAGGGAGCATAGTGATAGTAACAAACGTAGAAAGATAAGAAATTATACAAGTATGCCAGGTATTACAGATATTTAAACAATTTGTGCACAGTGTTAATTATTTCAGAGAGGATTCAGAGTTCATCAAGTTTATGGCGGATGGGAAATAGCTGGTTTTCAGTCTGTTTGTTTGTATGCGGATTGATCTAAGACTTTTACCTGATGGAAGGAGATCAAACAAGGCAAAATATATACTAAATCTGGTGAGTCTATGGTGCAGGGGGGCCATTAGGGCCAATCCCTGCACTCCCTCAGAAGCAGGAACCTATCAGATGTCACTGCTACTGAGGGAGTGCAGGGAGTGACCCCAATGTTGTAGCCGTGGTCCCATCCGTGAACTGTTCATCGACTCCAGTTAAGAAAGGGAGCAGTGAGCAGCCATGATTGGTGGGTCTGGGGCAGCACCCCCCGCCTGATTGGAAGATGGCTTCTCGAGCCTGCTGAAGGCTCTCTATGTGCAGCTACTTCTGCACCAGCTGAGTGGGAGCGGCATGTACCTCTTGCCAGCCATACCTCAGCAGCAGCCCTGGCTTCCGACTCCCACAGAGACTGGACAGACTGGTGCCAACAGACTGCTGCAATATGTCAGTATTTGTGGGGGGACACCTGGGGCACCTGGCGCTTTTCACATTGCATTATTCGGACTATAAGATGCACTGACTTTTTCCCCCAGTTTTGGGGAAGAAAAGTGTACCTTATAGTCCGAAAAATACAGTAATTATAATTTTATATTACAATTAATTTTGCATAATCCATTAATTATTTCTTGTAAGTATCAAAGAAGCATTTCAGTAGCAAAAAAGCATAATCAGCTTTTTAACTATTTACCATTATTTTGAAGGTGAGATATTTCCTCTTTCATACTTTTATCTGTGTAGAAAGCAGAAGAAAACAATATAAAATATATGAATGATAGCTGTAATGCATATATGTAATGCACATTATGTAACATGTAAATGTCAACATGTAAATGTGTTGTCTGTAAGCACAAGCCCGACCCAATAGACAGGCAGTCATGACAGGCAGCCTATTGGGCCAATCAAAGTGCAGGATCACTTCCTTTAAAGTTACTGGACCCAAAGGGGTCCAGGGTGGGATGAATGGAGCGCCCACCAGTGCTGCTCGGATACTCCCCAATCACGGATTCGACTATTCGGCCGTGACTGAAAAAGAATCAGGAAATTCCGTGATTAATTTCTGAATTTGAAACGGACTTACGAATTCAACTCAGAGTTTTTCCGTGAATGAGGCAATCACGGAAATTCACGGCCGTGATCACGGAAGAGTGTTTAAGCTATTATTAAAGCCCCCATACATGCTACAATCCCTCAAATTGCATGGATAATAAAGTTGAGAAGAGGCTACAACTTAAACAAAATTCCAAAAAGAACTTTTAGTTTTTGTGAAAATATATTTTAAAGTTAAATCAACACTTTAAATGTGACTATTAATTGGTAGTAAGTGGTTTTAAACAGGGAAATACACTTTAAGCAATCACAAAGGTGAAGGTGAGTCCCAATGGCACCTGGCAGGTGGATGTCCGCGGGTGGATATCACAGCAAGCGTGGGGCTGACTTAAGTAATCACTCACTGGCTAGCTAGTTGAATACAAGTATCAGATACAGTATAAGGGCAATGTAAGGACTGAAAACGCTCTTGCTAATGTACAATATAGCCTGGAGATGATCCTCTCAGTGCCTCGGAGTCTAGCAAGGATGGAACTCTGGAAATGGCCCCCACTTTATATACAGGAGGGGAGGGCAGAGCCTCCCCTCCTATGATTGGTTGCTAGGGCCTGGCTGGGGGGCCTCTGATTGGCCCAGGGAGGTCAATTCTGCCTATTTCTGCCAATCACAACCTAATCTTGGATTTTCACCACGATCACGGCCGTAACCGAATTCCAAATACTTGCAATCACGGAATTTCCATGGCCGGTTTCTGTGATCCAGAATCGATCACGAATTCGGATTCGGCAGTTGAATAGTGGAAAAATGCTAGTTAATCACGGCTATTCCGTATTCGGAAATTATCCGAGCACCACTGGCGCCCACTATTGGCTAAGCACTCACTATGCTGTGCATAGCGAGCGCTCCTCTGACCTTAGGTAATAATGCACGCTATGCTGCCAATAGTGCACGTAGCATGCATTAAGGTGCGCAAGGTTAAATAGCGAGAGTAACAGTTTTCTTAGTGAATCAACCCCAATTTCTGTTAGCCAGGAAATGTAATCCACAAAGGAATGCTCTGGCCACCTATTAACATCTCAACTTTGTCATGAATTTGCTAATAGGGATTGTCTCAGTTAACAGTTATTTAAAGCCAGACACACAGGTTCCTCCTTCGGCCAATATATCCAGCGCACTACCTTGAATTTATCGTAGTGGTGCCCCAAATGTTGCCCTGCCAGAATGCTCGAATGTTCAGGGACGCCAGAGTGGTATCTTCGTTGCTATAGCACCATGTCACTACCATTACAGTGGCCGCTGTGCAGGGAGCGGAAGCATGCAAGAGACAGAGGCATGCAGGGGTGGAGCTACAGATGCATTCCACTGCCTGGTGGTAGACATCCGATGGGGCCCGGCAGCCAGTAAGGGAGAAGTGAGTCTCACTTTTCCTTTATTGGCTGCCCAGCCCCATGTGACGTCTGCTGCCGGGCAATGGAATGCATCTGTTGCTCTGTCTCTGTGTCCTGCAAGCTAGGTAAGTTCTCCTGTGCACAGGACACTGCCCGCTGTAATGGTGGGGACTTGGTTCCATAACAATGGAGACATCGCTCTGGCATCCCCCACCATTTGAATTCCTCACATAGCAAGCCAGGCCACACATCAGCATCACCACCATCCCAGCATCACCACCAGCCAGCACACCATCACCATCAGCCAGACCAGCATCACCACCAGCCAGGCCAGCAAGACCAGCATCACTTCCAGCTAAGCCAGCCAGACCAGCAACACCCCCAGCCAGGCCAGCAAGCCCAGCATCACAGTCAATCAGTCAGCATTATGTCCAGCTAGCCAGCATCACCGGCAGCCAGCATCACCACCAGCCAGTTAGCATCACTGCCAGACAGCCCAACATCACTGCTAGCCAACCCAGCACACATCACTGCCAACCAGGCCAGCCAGCACAGTATCACCACCAGGCCAGCCGAGCACAGCACCCAGGCCAGCACAGAAGCCAAGTGAAGGAACACTTTGCCAATTATTCTAAAATGCTGCCTATTTATGATATTTTTATGTGGGAACACAGTTGCCACACTGTAAATATCGCTGTATGTGGTGCATTACTGCACTGCAGTGTGGTACGGATCAGATAAAAATGGCGCACAGTGCCGCGAGGATAGAATTGGCACCTCATTGACTTCAATTACTGTATATAACGTTATTTAGCGCTATAAATTTAAAAAAATGGTGCAGGCAGTGTGCGTTACACTTATAACTCTAAATAGCGTTATAAGTCTTAAAAAATTCAGGGAGATAGTTTTAGGCAGCGGTGTTGGTGGGGGAGAGGCAGCGGTACACTGGAGGGAGTAGGACTAGCTGGAGGGAGGATATGTGCAGATGCATACATTACCTTGTCCCGGCCGGCGATCGCTCCTTCACTCCGCTCCTTCACCCATGGCCCCACCCATGACCTGGTGCCCAGAAGTGCCCCAGATCTCCTGGGATCCTAGCAATGGTGCTGATGTCACATGGTGTGTTTTCGAGGTAGGTGTATAGGGTATTCTGGGTGTAGGCTCCTACATCATCATAGAGGTCAACTTCCCATGATGCCTTCTACCTTCTTCATTCTCTCTCCTTTGTTTCATTGGTGGAGGGCATGGATGTAACAACCATTCACTGTTCTTCTCTAGTGTTGGCTCCAATGGATAGTGTGGGGCTATGGTATGAAGAAGCAAGCAGGGGGTACAGCATTGTGGAATACCCCACTGTTGGATATGATACAAGAATTTGTAGCTTGCTGGGTTACAATCCACTGCACATGCACAGTTCTAGGCTGCGTTCCTTTGACTGCACATGTTTTTTGCACTACCTTGTTTAATGTCTTTGTCTGCTCGTCATTGCATGCTTTGATGTACAATGCTCTATGCCGATGTGTACCACAAACAATTCCGAGTGTGGCAACTGCTGCACTTGGCGAAATAAAATCTGATTCTGATTCCTCCATCGCGCTTCCATAGCTGGTTGTGTTCTGCGCAAGTGTAGTTACAGTCTTAACAAACTGTGCATGCGCAGTGCGGTCCGGACGATGGAAGCACAATTGGTTGGTGCACAAAGCTGGGACCATGCATGCGCAGTAGTCCGCAACTGAGCCAAATCACGGTCTTTACGGTGCTCATAGTGGCATAACCCAAGGGGACTGGGAAGACGGCAAGAAAACATACAGACTACAGGGGACTGAAACAAGCCTTAGGTAAGTAAAAATTATTTTATCCCTTTGTCTCAGGTACACTTTAAGCAGTTTGAAATATTGTATGGTGTGTTTTAAAACAAGGCTGTTAGGATGTTACAGACTTACAGTGTGAACTATTTAAAGGAAAGAGAAGTGACTTTTTGCGTAATGACAGGAAGCACTGAAGTCATCATATGCAAGTTTCTCTGTGAACTTGAGGAGATCTTCCAGCACCCAGATAAACCCATGCACTGATTTACCATTCTGTTTTACAGTTAAACATGCAGTTTTTTTTCACAATTTTGTAACAATGGCCATGAAAATAAAAAATCAGGATAAATGTGATATATCTGGGGGGAAAGCAAAAATGTATTTCTCTCTTTTCAGTCCTTTTAGAAAGAGTGCAAATGTTACACAACTGTATGACCGATACTCACAGTATACAAACAGGACACTTGTAAAGATGATCAGAATAAAGGACATTATGATAAGGAGGACCACCAAGATCCGTAGGACCCAGTCTTCTTTTTTCTTTGCTATTTGAAACTCTGAAATATTTATAAGCAAAAAAATTTATGAATAAGTTGTTTTAGGAGTTGTTTCACACGTCCCCATTAATGTGTTGATTACTTTTCTCACTTGTTCCCACATCTTTTATATACCTTATATACTCATGTATAAGCCTAAATTTTCAGCACAAAAAATGTGCTGAAAAGTTACCCCCTCGGCTTATATGTGAGTCAATGGAGCAGAACGGATGGTGGAGCAGGTTTTCTTAATGGCAGAGGAGCCTAAGGATCTTGCACTAGTGATCCTGCTCTTACCAGCTGGCTCCCTGCTGTGTTTATTCCCCTCATCCCCTGCAACATGGTACGCAGAGTGCGCTGCTCAAGACTACCTGTGTGCCCTGGCTTGTAGAGCAGAGCGTGCAAGCAATGAGTCAGTGGTGCACTGATCAGGGACTGATCACTTTATCGCATACAGTATCTATGACACCTTCCAGTGGCATCTTGAGACACAGCTGTATCATCCTTGGGGAACACCTGGCTATGGGGAGGGGATCTGACTTTTACTGGGGCACATCTGTCTACTGTGGAGGGGACTATACTGGGGAGGGGCTTATATGCCAGTCAATCACCATTTCCCGGTTTCTGAGGGAAAAGTGGGTACCTCGGCTTATACTTGGGTCGGCTTATATGTATATATGGGTATTTCAAAATATCTCTGAAATTATCTAAACTATAAGTCCTATACTATATCTGACAGCAAACTGACTGCAGGGGGAATGGTTGCCTGGGGGCTGGAGGGTCCCAGTGGGCATCCTCTCTCCAACACTCCCTTTCTGCATAGTAGTGCAGCACAATAATGTAATAAATACCTGCTTCAGTACTGGGTCAGGTGCCCTCTGCTCTTCTCTTCCAAACTGCGTACCTGTATCCAGCTCCTGATGCATGTCACATGACAAGGAAGAAGACTTGGAAGCCTTATGCAACTGCAGGAAGAGCAGAGGAGAAACACCCAGTGCTAGAGCATGTAAATATTACAGCGCTTCTCTGCACTACTCAGCAAAATGGGAAGGAGTATAGGGGAAAGTGTGCTGGCCACACTTACTATGGGAGAGGGAAGGAATCTTATAGTGGCCACAAGGGAAGGTTGGATCCAAGGGAAGGGGCCCTGTGATATTGACTCATTGCTAGTAGTAACTTTGTACAGGAATTTATCCTCAAAGCATAACATCCAATCCCATGTTTGACTTAAAGAGGAACTCCAGTGAAAATAATGTAATTAAAAAAGTGTTTATTTTTTATAATATAAAGGATTTAGTCAGTGTTTGCCCATTGTAAAATCTTTCCTCTCCCTGATTTACATTCTGACATTTATCATATGGTGACATTTTTACTGCTGGCAGGTGATGTCAGTGGAAGGAGATGCTGCTTGCTTTTTTGGCAGTTGGAAACAGCTGTTGTTTGCCACAATGCAACAAGGTTCCCACAGTGCGATGTCAGGACCTCAGAGCTTTCAGGCACTGACATCACACTGTGGGAGGGGTTTCACCACAAAATCAGCCATACAGAGCCCCCTGATGATCCGTTTGAGAAAAGGAATAGATTTCTCATGGGAAAAGGAGTATCAGCTACTGATTGGGATGAAGTTCAACTCTTGGTTAGGGCTTGTTCACATCTAAAATCGAAATTGCTGACGCCAGTGATTTTCATTTTTTTTGCACTTTATTTCCCCCTCCCGTCGCTTACCTGCGCACTTCGATTTTGTATAAAGAGCTTTTGTAAGCGCTTTTGCAGAGCGATTCCATTTTTTAACTTCCTGATGTCAGTCATAAAAGCAATGGGGAAATTGCTATATAAGTGTTTTTTCAAGCGCTTTGCGATTTCCCCATGCCTTCCATTGAGGCAAATTGCACCCAAAAATGGTACAGGCAGCGCTTTGCTGAGCAGATCGGAATCAAACCGCTCAGATGTGAACACTCTCATAGGCAGGGGCGCCTCTAGCCATTTTGTCACTCCAGGCGAAAAAAAACTGTGCCCCCCCCCCCTCCCCCTTGAAAATAATCATAATGCAGCAGCGATTCACCAGAAAATGATCATAATGTGCCAGCATTTCACCAGAAAATAATCATAATGCGGAAACATTTCACCAGAAAATAATCGTAATGCGCCAGCGTTTTACCCCAATACCCACCCCCGGGGCAGCACGGGGGCCCCTGCGCTCCATGCAACCGACTGGTCGCCCTCGTGCACCAGGTGCCTCTGGCGTTGAGAAAATAAGATGGAAGAGGGGGACAGAGGAAGAGAGAGGGGGCAGGGAGGGAGAGACAGCATAAGATAGAAGAGGAGGACAGAGGGAAAGAGAAGAGGGGGAGAGAGACAGCATCAGATGAAAGAGGGGCAGAGGAACAAAGAGGGGGGGGGGGAGAGACCGCCTAAGATGGAAGAGGGGGGCAGAGAAACAGAGAGGGGAAGGGAGAGACAGCATAAAACAGCAAAAGCATAAGGGGCAGCACCGTGGCATAGTGGTTAGCGCTCTCGCCTTGCAGCGATGGGTCCCTGGTTCGAATTCCATCCAAGTAAACATCTGCAAGGAATTTGTACTGTATGTTCTCCCCATGTATACATGGGTTTCCCCCCAGGCACTTCGGTTTCCTCCCACATCCCATAAACATACAGATAAGTTCATTGGCTTCCCCCTATAAATTGGCCCTAGACTACGATACATACACGATGCATACATAAACATAAGACTATGGTAGGGACTAGATTGTGAGCTGCTCCAAGGGACAGTTAGTGACAAGACTATATATACTCTGTACACAGTGCTGTGTGCAGATGGAAGAGGGAGCAGAGGAAAAGAGAGGGGGGGGGGGGGAGACAGTGCAAAATGGAAGAGGAGAGAGGGAGTAGAGACAGAGCAGGATGAAAGAGAGGGGGAGGGAGAGAGCACAAGATGGAGGAGGGTGGGGGGGGGGGGGGAGAGCACTGAAACACAGCAGGTTACAGCCTAACCAGCTTTCACATAAACTTCTCCAATCAAAGCAGCAGGACACATTCTTGCAGCTATCCCAATAGTAAACAGTGGTCTGCACACAGGACAGGATGTGTTCATGTTCATCAGGCTGCCTGCATACCTTCTCTTCTGTCCGTGCATGCAGCCTATAGTATCTCCCAAGCAGGAGCAAAAGCCACTGCCATTCCTCCTGGCTCCCAGGGCTGTGTTAAACTCTTGTAGGGGGGCCGGGGGGGGGGGAGCTCCTACATGGACACTTCACATTCTAATGTGTCCACTCTCACTGTGACTGCATCTGCCCTTGTCTGGCTCGCTCGAGTGTCTGTGCAGCCAGTGACACATGGTGGGGTCAGACTGTCAGGGGGGGCATATGCTGGCTGGTCTGCTGGCTCCTGGATTGACGGGTGGGGCGGAGTTAAAGGCTGGGTAAACACTTTACCCGTGTGGCTGCTGAGATGCAGGGGCGTATTTTAGAGGAGGAGCATGGTGGAAAAGCGCAGTATCGATTGCTTTAGTGGCTGGGGAGGAGGAGGGGGCTTCTATGGAGGTGGAGGCACTGTAGTGAGCACATGGAGGCAACATGTTGAGCCCTCAGGGCAAGTCGGGAGCTTAAATAAGAAAAATACACAATCACTGTAGCAGCAGTGGGGGTCGCGTCTTTTCACCTCATGTCGCCCCAGGCAACTGCTTGTAGTGCCTGGTGGGTGAGGCGCCCCTGCTCATAGGGAATCATTTCACAAGTACTTTAAGGACTGAAAAAAAGGCCTTAGGTGTAAACAAGCCCTTACGGTTTCTCTTTAAAATACCACAACTGGCCAATGCAGATATACCTAGCAGAAATGTCGAATAGCTTATGTTAGTAAAAAGCAAATAATCTGTAAACTGTGCCTTGTGTATTTAGCTGTCTATAAGTGAAGAGGAGGTTGCCCTGTATGGAACCTTACCTTGGAGCTTTGGTTTTTCTTCCATCTTCTGTGCATACAGTTCAGCCATGTTTGTATACACATTAACTTCTGAAAATAAGTACAAATCACAACATACATTTTCAATAGTTAATACTTTAGTAAAAATACAGATATGCAAAAAGGATAACATGTAAATACAGTGGCCCATATGCAGTTCACTTTTTCTCCTGAGTTTTCTCCTAGGTGATATTTTCAATATTTGTCAATAAAATGCCTTTTAAACCACCAACAAGTGAGAAAATACTCATAATAATTGTGACAGTACTTTTCCCTCTACTCGTTAGTACTTTTTCGTATTGCAAAGTGCTGAAAAAATAGTTTAAAAAGTAGTTGAAAAAATATCTTCTAGTAGAAAACTTAAGAGAAAAAGTTAATTGCATATGCGCCAGTGAGGCTGATTTAGTAAAGGTGAAGAATATGTGTCCAGCACTTCCAGTATATAGAAACAATCTTCACTGGCTGTAATACTGTGAGTAAAATGTGTTCAGAATGATAGAAGCATAAATATAGCTTCAAATAGGTGTGTAAATAACTCATCAGATGCAGCTCTGTGTTCCTGATCCTCTGTCTCTCTCTTCTGCCTCGCAGTGAAAACTAAACAGTTTACAGACAGGAAGAGCTCATTCTGAATGGGGGGGGGGGGGGGGGGGGGGAGCATGCAAGAACAGGAATAAAGTACAGGTCCTTCTCTTCGGATCCTTTCTCTGTAGCTGACAAATCCCTCAGCTGTTCTCATATGATCTGTGAGAAAGCAGTGTGTGTGGGCAGGGCAGAAACAAACAGTAAATCATTCCTCTGTGAATAGTGGAACCTAGCTACATGCTACATGCTCTAGATCAGGGGTCTCAAACTAATTTACCTGGGGGGCCGCAGGAGGCAAAGTCAGGATGAGGCTGGGCCGCATAAGGGATTTCACAATCGCGGCGCATCGCCGCCTCTGCCCGCCCCTCTCACTCTTCCTTCACAGATAGGGGCGGGGAGAGGCGCCGATCCGTGCGGCGATTGAAGTCAGGAGGGGCAGAGCTGAAGCTGAAAGCTCTGCCCCTTCCAGGAAATGCCGGCGGATTGCCCCCGGGGCGATTTGGGGGCTCTGCAGCCCTCGTTTAGCGGCGGGGATGCGGCGGATTACTTGGGAGCACTGAAGCGAACTATAAGGAAGCTTTTGCCGGCGAGGGCCACAAAATATTGTAACGAGGGCCGCAAATGGCCCGCGGGCCGCGAGTTTGAGACCCCTGCTCTAGATTCTCGCCTGACACTGACACAAACTGTTACAAACAGCTTATAAACAAAGCAATTTTTCACACAGGCTGTGATAAGAGATCTCTGAAAAGCTTTCTATTGTTGCTGGCTAAAAGCGCTACAGGTATGTGAGGCTTACAGAAGGACAGTTTCTTTGATAGTTAACTTGTTCTTTAAAATCAGAGGGGTTGGAAAAAGGTTGTGGGTGGGTGATCCAAGGTTGGGGTGCAAGATGAGGGTTCCTGACAAACAATTTAAGAGTAGACATGGGGCCCTAACTTTTTTCCTAGTAAATAATCATCTTATGTTAAAAATAACTTTTCAGCACTCTACAATTGTAAAAAACAATTCACTTGTACTCCTAGGTGACATCTTATCAATAAAATGCTTTTTAAACCACCAGCAACCAATAAAATATATAATTATAAAAAATTAATAATAATAATCTTGACCTACTTGTTGCTACTTTTTTAATTGCAGAGTGCTGAAAAGTTATTTTAACCTCCTTGCCGGTTATCCTGCGCTCAGCTCGGGGTAACCTGCGCAGGAGGATTTCTCAGGCCCCGCTGGGCCGATTTGCATAATTTTTTTTTTTGTTACAAGTAGATAGCACTTTGCTAGCTGCTTGTAACATCCGATCGCTGCCGCTCGCCGCCGATCCGCCGCTATCCGCAACGTCGCGCGCCCCCCCCCTCCAGACCCCTTGCGCAGCCTGGCCAATCAGGGCCAGGCAGCGCTGAGGGGTGGCCCGGGATTCCCTATGACATCCCGTCAGTGACGTCATCCCGCCCCGTCGCCATGGCAACCGGGGAAGCCCAGCAGGAAATCCCGTTCTGAACGGGATTTCCTGCTTACTCCAATCGCCGGAAGCGATCGGAGTGGCTGAAGAGCTGCCGCTGCTCAGCGGCTATCATGTAGCGAGCCCTTTTTTAAAAGTGCTGCGCTGCCCCCTGGCGGTTTTAATTGAACACCAAGAGGGTTAAAGGAAATAAATGTCCCCACCCCCAAATATTTCTCATTTCAGCCTCCACACACGCTATATCATTACAAAAATTGCTACGTATGTTAAGGGGAATAGTGGGTATATGTCTAAAAAGCCATTTTCCCAAAATACTTTGTAGTTATTTAGATAATCGATTTTAAAAATACAAAAGAAAAATGTTTTTTAAACTGCCATTTTTGTGAGTTTAAAAACCCCCTTTCCATAGCATTTTTAAAATCTATTTTCTTAAAAACTACCAGATCTCTTTAAAAAATTCTTTTTTTTCTTTACTTATACTGTAAGTTATTTACACTATATCCCTTAACATACTTAGCAATTTTGGTGATGATAGCCTCTAAAGCCGCTAAAGTCGGCACGCAATTACTCGAAAATGATGTGACATTTTGAACGGATAACAGTAAATCAATTGAATTTCCAAATTGTAAGTATGTAAGGGCACAATTGTAAAAAATTACATGGAATTTTTTTTTTTAAATCATGTAGCTAGCCTAGCGCTAGCTACATGACAGCCACTGTGCAGCGGCATCCTCCTACCCTCTTCGATCGCCTCCGGCGATCAAGCTCGTCCGGAAATCCCGTTCTGGCGACGGGCGGGATGACATCACCGATCCACTCCTCAGCGCTGCCTGGCACTGACTGGCCAGGCAGCGCATGGGGTCTAGGGTGGGGGGGCGTCGCGGTAGGTAGCGGTGAATAGGCACGGAGCTTCGGCGATCGGGCAGTACACGCAACTGGCAAAGTGCTAGCTGCGTGTACCAAAAAAAAAAATATGCAAATCGGCCCAGCAGGGCCTGAGAAATCCTCCTGCGCGGCATAGCCCGAGCTCAGCTCGGGCTTACCGACTGGAAGGTTAAACAATACCAGTTGCCTGGCAGCTCTGCTGGTGTCTTTGGCTGCAGTAGTGTCTGATTTGCACCAGAAACAAACAAACAATCCAGTCAGACCTGACAGTAATGTCAGAAAGACCTGATCTGCTGCATGCTTTTTCAGGGCCTACAGCTTAAAGTATTGGAGGCAGAGGATAAGCAGGATAGCCAGACAACTGGCATTGCTTTAAAGGAAATAAATATGGCAGCCTCCATATCCCTCTTGCTTCAGATGTCCTTTAAAACAACAGGATAAGTAAGGTAAAAATGTAAGTTTTTATTGGATGACTTTTTTTCCAGTTAATGGGATGTTCCATCCCACGTTAAAGCAAAGCTGAACTCAGAACTTCATCTCATCTTTAAAAGACAAGCAGCAGCATAATAACCTTTACAGAAAAGTATTTCTTTGTTACAGCTGATACAATGCAATGAATCTGCAGTATGTCTACTTCCTGCTTTCCTGGAAGCAGACATATTGGTAACATCCTGTATATGCAAATAAGCTCCCTGCTGTGGCAGTCAGCTGACACAGATAAGGGATCAAATTACAAATTGTGCTAAGTCACAGATGAGGGGAAATTAGAGAGGCTAAATTCCCTAAGTCATACAGGGTGCATTTCTCTATGTTTTTCTTCTGTCAAGTGCAAGAGTTCAGGTCCACTTTAACCAGGCATAAAATTACGTGAAAATTACGCAAATTTATGAAATGACAGGTTCTTGATTGTGTTCACATACAAAATGAATTACAATTTATCCTGAAATTTTTCCCCTATGAAGAGATGGGCTAGTCCAAAACCTGTCACTTCTGTCAGATTTTTACTACCTACTGTAAGTGACAGCAACATAGGAGAAAAGTAATTTATGGCTCATTTTACTCTGGGAAAAACATACTTCTTATTTGTTTATGTTTGCACATATTTTACATTTTAAAAATTTTCGGCATAGTGCCCCTAAGCGAAATTTGTGCTCATCAGTTGCCCTAGCTATACTCACAAGGTTCCTTCTTCCTTTAACATGCAGGGATTAAAATATGTATCAATTACCTGACATTTCAGTATCTTCCATTTTCCTCCTTGCACACAAATGGGATGCCGTCCACTGCAAGGTTGTGATTCTTCCTGAAATGTCATTTTCTTAACATGCATTTATAGGAACTGAGGATTAACCTTTCAGGAACATCTGTAGCCACAAAGGGGAAGCTTATCTGATTCTGCTGATGAATGTCACGAAAATGTAAAAGTTCACATTTTTTTTTAGACAAAACACATATGAAACAAAGCAAAATGTATGCACAATGTGCACAGCATACTTAGCAGTGACAATGAACTGCATTTATCCTGTTCATTTTAGGTGGCATGATGTAAACAAATCACCGAGTATGTTGCTATCTGCAGCAATGTAATAGGAAGTCCTCCTTTGGTTAAAAATACATGTTGGGAATTGCTGAATTTTCAATTCTGAAATTGAGCCATGCTGGAATTTCAACCTTTTTTTTCTAGGGATTTTTACCCTAAGGGCCCGTTCTCACCTGAGCGGGAATCGTGCGATTCCCGCTCACGGCAAACCGCTAGCGGTTCTGCAAAAACCGCTACACAATGTAGCGAGTGGCAGTGTTCTTACTGCCGCGGTTGCGGTTAGCGATAACCGCGCTGCATGCAGCGGTTTGCCGGCGACGAGCGTTCCGCAATTAGCGATCGTGATTAGCGTGCACAGCACGCTAATCGCGATCGCTCCAAAACCGCCGCAGTGTCCAGTGATTTTTCCGCGCTAAAGTGTGAACGGGCTCTAACTGACAAGAGCAATTTTCATCTGTCAGCGCTCCTTCCTTTCATTCGTCAATAACTTTACCATTACTAATCACACCAAACTGATCTATACCTTGTTTTTTTTCACCACAAATTAGGTTTTTAGGGATGACATTTTTTTTCAGTAATTGCTTTATTTTCTATTTATTTTAAAGAGAAAACATTGGAAAAAATGAAAAAAAAAATACATTATTTCTCCAATTCCATCCCCATAGTTAGTAAAATAATCAATGCCACTGTAAATAAAAACCCACACATTTTACACTGCATTCCAAATTATTGTGCTAATTATATTTAAATGTCGTAAAGATTAAATATTTCGTTTTTCATTTAAACTTTTCAATTTTAAATGGTGTTGTGTCTCAGGGCTCTTTTGATCACTGAAATCAATCTCAGACACCCCTGATAGCTAGTTTGCCAGGTGAGCCTGATGAAAGAAAAAACTACTATAAAATGGTGTTCTGCATTATTAAGCGCACCACCATTTTCAAGCAATATGAGAAAGAAAAATGATCTCTCTGCTGCCGAAAAGTGTGAAATAGGTGAATGCCAGGGTATAAAAACCTTTATTTTTTTATTAAAACTACTTCTAAAAATAATAATAACATTTTTGCATGATTACCATCTCTTCTTAGGGCCCATTCACACTTGAGCGTTTTGCCGGTGATGTCGGCAAAACACTCAAACACTAGCGCTTTTGAAAGCTAGTGTAATTAAACACTATGGGCCCGTTCTTACTTGGCCGATTTGCGCTAATCGCCGCAAATCGCCCGAAAACGAACCGAAATGCAAACACGTCGCCTGCACCATTTTTTAGGTGATTTCCCGGCGATCGCGTTTCAGGGCTATAGAAGCGCTAAACGCTATCGCGGAAAAATCGCCGCAGTGTTCAGTGATTTTTCCGCTGAAAAATCACTCACGCAAAACGCCAGCAAACATTGCCGGCATTTTGCGATTCTAAGTGTGAATGGGCCCTTAACCTGGTGTTCAATTTACTCATGATTTCTGTGCAAAAAGTGATCCAATTAATTTTCATAACCTTTTTTTTTCCTGTAACTTGCCAATATATGTCAAGCAAGGGTCTAGTATACAGTGCAGGAGAATATTAAGGTGTACGCACGTCAATACTGTTCACAGCAGGTTTTGTATTGAGGTGTATAACCATCAATACCGCTAAGGAGGTTGATAACCCAAAAATGGGAGCATTTGACTGTTTTGCCCCACTCCTCATTATAATTATATACGTATTTATGCTTGGCAGAGCTACGTTTAGAAAGTGTTTTTCAACACTTTTAAGATTCGTTATCCTAAAACTGTTGTCTCTGTGCTTGGCTGCCCTCTAGTGTCTATGGAGACTGGGGACTGGCTAAAGCAAATTGCAGCCTTTTTTGTCACGCTCTGTTGTACCCTTATGTATGACTCTTTTTAAGTATACTATGACTGCTAGTAACTGAGTTGTAGTGAGGGGCGAACATCAAAATTTTGTGTTTGAGAATGCATTTGTGACTTTTACTATGAAAAGCTCCATAGACCTTAATGGGCAGGTGAACTTTTACAATTTTCAGGGCAACTCTGCAGCCACAATTTATTTAAAAAAGGTGTAAAAGTGTACCAAAACCCAGACAGTGGCATGGCGGAGGAGGTAAAATAGTCGCCAAAAAATACGTGTTTAGCACAAACTTTTTTCATGGTCATTTTTTAAGAAATTTTAATGGCCGCCGACTTAAGCGGTTAATAGAAAAAACGCCATACAAGCTAGAATCACCAAATTTGCAGGGTGTGGAAAGGAGAAAAGTGGGTACAAGAAGAAAAAAAATTCAAAAAGTCCTTGTAGTAACATTGATTTTAAAGTTATGTTCAGAGGGTGGGAAAGGGTCATTAACTGACTTTCGTGGCTAATAGCAAAGCCCAGTATGTGCTAGAAACACAAAGTTTGCAGGGCATGTTAAGAATAACAGTGGAAAAGTGTAGTGTAAATATACATATATCAAAAGAAAGAGCAGTGGATTTCATGACCCGGTTTCCAGGTGGTAGCAGTGTGCAGCGCTTTGGTCAGGGATCGCTATATAGCCACAATATGGCTGTATAACCAGTTCGCATTCAGTCGTTTTTCGCTTCATGCATCCGAACAATGTTCACCTCCCATTCATTAGCCTATAACTTTATTACTACTTATCACAATGAACTGATCTATATCTTGTTTTTTCCGCCACCAATTAGGCTTTCTTTGGGGGGTACATTTTACTAAGAGCCACTTTACTGTAAATGCATTTTAAAAGGAAGAATAAGAAGAAAACGGAAACAAATCATTATTTCTCACTTTTCGGCAATTATAGTTTTAAAATAATACATGCCTCCATAATTAAAACCCACGTATTGTATATGCCCATTTGTCCCGTTTATTACACCATTTAAATTATGTCCCTATCACAATGTATGGCGACAATATTTTATTTGGAAATAAAAGTGCATTTTTTCCGTTTTGCATTCATCACTATTTACAAGCTTATAATAAAAAAAAAAGAAATATTTCATCTTTACATAGATATTTAAAAAGTTTAGACCCTTAGGTAAATATTTGTGTTTTTTTTTTTTTTTAATTGTAATGTTTTTTGTTTTTTTTAATTAAACATTTTATGTGGGTATTTTTGGGAGGGTGGGATTGAAATTGTATTTTTTTTGTAAATATATGTGTATTTTTATTTTTATTTAACCTTTAGATGTAGTTTACTTTTTGGCCACAAGATGGCAGCCATGAGTTGTTTACAGTGACGTCACTCTAAGCGTACCACGTACGCTTAGAGCGACATAGGAAGCAGAAAAAGCGTAGCTTCCGAGAGAAGCTGTCGCTTTTTCTGCGGGGGAGAGGAATCAGTGATCGGGCACCGTTGCCCGATTCACTGATTCACTGGCTAACAAACCGCCGGCAGGGAGCGCGCGTGCACGCGCGCGATCGGCCGCGTGGACGCGCAGGAGCGCACATGGCTTCCTGGACGTGAGTTTCACGTCCAGGAATGTCAAATAGTTAAGGAACCCTGGCAACTTATTTTTTTTTTTTTTTTTTTTTTTTTGCTGTTAAAATGTTTTTGCTCAGAGTGCGGGAAATTTTTAAAATATTATGTTGGGTCCCCCTTCCCGAGCCTCTTTAATGCCTTGTCCCCATGCAGGCTGGGATAGCCAGAATGCAGAGCCCCGACTGCGTGGAGCTTTGCACCCTGAGCTATACCAGTCCGCATGGTCCATGGTATGGGGAGCACTGGAAGACAGGGGCAGCCAAGCCTCCCCCTCTCCCCAGTGCCCTTGCCCAATTCTTGGACAAGGGGCTCTTCCCCTCCGGTGCTCAGGTGGAGGTGGGATCCCATGATGCCCTGTGGGGGGGGGGGGTGTTCTGGTGGTATCTGGGAGCCCCATTTATGAAGGGGGCTTTGCTATTAACCGCTGAAGTCGGCAGCCATTAATGTTAAATGCGAACACAAACTTTTGACAGGAAAGTTAAATGTTAACAGGCAACTGTTCCCCTGGTGAACTGTTCTGCCAACACTACTGAGTTGGCCAGGATGCATCAGTATGGTGGAAAAATAGAGGTAAGCGAATTTAAGCATTTTAGAATATTTAAAAAAATATATAACAAAATGTTAGCAAGAGCTGAATCTTGTGAGATTTCGGGATCTAGCCAGCAAAACACAATCTAGTATCTCCAACTCTCACCATGTCACCAGCTCCTCCATTCTCACTTCTCAGATGTGGCTGAGCTTTTCTGTTAAATTATCTCTCCTTACTTATTTATCAGCCAGGCTTTTATCTGCAGGCTGCACTATTGTTATCAGACAGCTATGTGGTCCTTTATCCCCAGATACCCAAATTAAGGGTAACATAGCTACAGTGCCTCTCAGATTTAGAATTTCTCAGAGACAGAAATTATAGTAGCTATGGCCTCTCTAGATACAATAATTAAGTAGCCATGTGTTTTAAGATTAATGTATTAAGTAATTATATGCTTCCAGATAAATGAATTAAGTAGTCGCATGCCTCCAAATGAAAGAATAAAGTAGTTGCATGCTTCTAGATAAAATAATCAGATTATGACAGGCTTTCAGATAAACTAATCGAGTAGTCACATACCACCGGATAAAATAATTAAATAGTCAGATGCATCCAAATCAAATGATTAAGTAGACAAGTCTGTCAAAATAACATACAGTTGTGTTCAAAATTATTCAACCCCTAGTGAAATTGAGTGTTTTGGGCAGTTTGACATTGATTTTAATCATTTCAGTCATCTTGTTTACAATTAAATCAAAGAGGCACTTGTAAGTCAGACAAATATAACATAACATTTATAATGAAATAACCACAAATGTCTTTTCTGTGCTCTCATCATTATCAGTTTTATTCAACCCCCAAGTGACATTCATTCTTAGTACTTTAGTACAACATCCTTTTCCAGTTATAACAGCTTTTATACGTGAAGCATAGCTTGACACAAGTGTCTTGCAGCCATCTACGGGTATCTTAGCCCATTCTTCATGGACAAAAGCCTCCAGTTCAGTCACATTCTTAGGCTTGTGCGCTGCAACTGCTTGAGGTTCTCAATTGGATTTAAGTCTGGTGACTGCGATGGCCACTCCAAAATATTCCAGCCTTTAATCTGCAAACATGCTCTTGTGGACTTGGAGGTATGCTTGGGATCATTGTCCTGTTGAAAGGTCCAACTCAGATTGGGGACTCAGATAACATAGACACCTGTAGACTAGTGGTGGGTGAATGAGGATTTGAGATTACAGTATTTACATTGGGATCTATGGCAGGGCCTAATTTTGTCATCAGTCTAAGCGCCCAAATGAACTCTCAATAGGAGGAGCTCACTTGTGTCAGTTTATTATTATTACCTGTATAGATTTTTCAAAAGAGCTTTTTCCCCTTATACCTTGTATTTAATGATGTATGATTAAAAAGGCTCACAGTTCAGATATCATTAACAAGGGTTCACAAATGAGAGAGGTTTGTTGTTTTTTTTTTTTTAAAACTTTAATCACAGACCAAAGAACAAAACACAACAATAATAACATTATCAAGAAAAATATTTCCAGAAGAAATCATGATAAATAAAATGTACTGTAATTTTAAAGCCTGCTCTTTTATCTAGATAAGGAGAGCTTTATTCACTTATTTTTATCTTTAAAGGATACCAGAGCCCAGAAACGTTGGAGAAACTACTATTTGTCCTTGTGCTCACTGCTCCCCCCATTCTCCTATCTGCCCCCCGTAGCTCACCTAAAAGCCACCCGGGATCCTCTTCTGGTTGGCCGGGTCGGGACTTACTGCACAGGCTCCGGGTGCCAGCACGCTACTGATAGTGTGCTGTAGAAATTTACTCACATGCAGAAACACACTGCAAGGAAACTCACACGCACAGCATGTCCTCAGGCATAAGAGCAGCTTACCTCCAGCATGGCAGAAGCACATGGAGAGCTAAAATTAAAGAGTGAGGTTTTTCCTTTTTCCTAGAATTAAGTGGCTGGATAGTGTATTGGTGAAGGGCACTGCCTTTGACATGGGAGACCAGGGTTTGCATGACTGGCTGGCTGGGGACACTACCTATTCAGTAAGGAGTTCAAAGTAAGACTCCCTAAGGGTGGCCTTCTGAGCGCGTCCCAGTGGCTGCAGCTCTTGAGCGCTTTGAGTCTGACAGGAGAAAAGTGCTATACAAATATTTTGAATTGTATTATTATTATAATGAGGTTTTACGATTTCCAATCAGAAATTACAATTTCCGATCATAAAATCGGAAATTTAAATTCCAAATCCAAACGAATGCCTCCCTTAGTTTGAGTTAGTCTCCTAAATCCCATACTTCATGTTGCCTCATGTTAGGGCCGACCTTGGTATCAGCACCTCCATATGCCACGCCCCCCTGGTGACAGATGTCTCCCTTTCACCCCCCCCCCCCCCCCCCCCATCTGTGCCTCTGACTGCACTGGAATATCCTCAGGCTTCTTATTACTAAGGTAAATATCTATTATTCTCTTGAAAATTTGTTTCAGATATGCTTTTACCCTGCAATGAAGCAATAGTTTTTGCTGCTTTTTCTAAAACAATTATCTAGACTCTCCATCCTAAAACTATTACAATTATCAAGAGTTAGGAAGATTAAGGAAGGGTAGGGTTAGGGGGTGTCAGTATTTGGATCCAGGTCAGTTAACCATCAGGACAGGGTTAGTGTTTTGGGTAAAGTACCAGTAAGGGTAGTTTTACCAAGATATTATTATTATTATAAATGTATTGTATTTTATAAAGTGCCAACATATTACGCAGTGCTGCACAACAGATAAATGGGTTAACAACATACAAAGGAAAGACATACAAGGAACTCACAACAAAACAAGATAATGAAAATGCCATGATCACAGTAGTTCAGTGCCTATTCAAAATAGTTCTAGTCCACAAGAAGGGTGTCAGACAGTGAGATTGAGATTGCATAATTAAGCTGGAACCACTAGAGGGGAGGGACCAGCAAAAGGTTTACAATATAAAGGCGAGAGGCTTATAATCTAAAGGTGCGTACACATGCACTACGAAAGCCAATGACGGGTCCGCTCAGTGGATCGTTCAGAAACAGCCTTATCAGTCCGCCGACAGTGCGTACACACGCACTACTGTCTGCTGAAAGTCCGCCCAGCGGGAGGGTCTGACGGACCCGTCATTGACTTCCGTAGTGCGTGTATATGCATCTTAAAGGAGATCAAGTAGGATGTGTTATCATTCGAAGGGTGGAGACTAGGAATAGTTAGGTCCAAGGTTAAACATAGGACAGTCCGTAGAGAAGAGAGGGATGGAGTAAGCAGGTGGAAGGGACTGCATGCTGTGTGTGTACTTGTTAAAGTTTGAAAACAGTTGAGAAAATAAGTGCTCCAGCACTTAAAAAATTGTGTACTATTAGGTGAAAAAGAAATTCAACACTTGTCTGGGTGATATCAAGCTAATTTAAAGGGGAACTTCAGACTAAAAAAAACATACTGTCATTAAGTTACATTAGTTATGTTAATTAAAATAGGTAGGTAATATAATCTCTTACCCGCCCTGTTTTAAAAGAACTGGCAAATGTTTGTGATTTCATGGAGGCAGCCTTTTTCATGAGGGCAGACATCTTTTTGGTTGAAAGGAGGTGACAGGGAGCATGAGACAGTTCCAACTGTCCTGTGTCCTGATCACCCCTCCCAGCTGAGGGCGCTACTACCGCGCTAGGCTTCAAATCTCAAATTCAAAATTTAAAAAAAAAATTGCACTAAAACAGCAGAAGGAGAACAACAACATCAGAAATCCCATCATGCTTTGCACAGCATCAGGGTAAAAAGCAGTTTTTTTCTGTGCAGCTAAAAAGGAGGCTTGGGTAAGAAAAACAAAGTTCTGATGCTGTGAAACTGTTAAAGAAACACCAAGCCTATTTAGTGCTGCTGAGTAGATTTTTAGTCTGGAGGTTCACTTTAAGGATTGCCCAAAGCCTTGTCAATTAGAGTTTGTTATTTGAGTCACATACACACAACGACAGCAAGAACGTAATCATTCCAGGACAGTGGCATAACAATAACAGCGTACAGCGGAAGCCTTATACAGATTACCTGATCCAGCAGCTGCATCTCCTCAACTTCCTGGTTACTTAGCAAGCTCTGTGCAGCCAGGCAGCCAATCACTATGCAGCTTCAGTCCCTGCATGGTGATTGGCTGGCTGCACTGCACTTAATAACTGGGAAGTGGAGGAGAAATGATCACTGGAGCAGGTAATATATAAGGCTACCGGCTTCTGCTGCACCTTGTGCAATATTACATTGGGCACAAGACCAGGTCCCCCTAGCTCCTGGCCCATGCCACCCCCAGGGGAGGGGTGGCTCACTGACAGATCTGATCTCCGCAGGGGCGCCAAGCCAGCTACAGTTACGCTCCTGTTCCAGTACAACCTATTTTATCATGGAATGTTCTGCACATGACTGCAGCTGCAAGTTTACTAACCTTTCAGCAAACTCACAATGTTCTAAAACAACCTAAGAGGCATTGCAAACCTTTGCCACCTAACAGTAGACAGTGTTTAAAAAAAATCTATTTCAGGTTTGTTATATCACTTATGTTTTCCAGTTTTCTCCCACTTTAGTAAGTAATCCTTCAGATTTAGGCAGAGGGGAAAGAGGGGGTTAGAGCCAATGCCTAGGGCATGCGTGAGGTTAGATTCAGTGATTGGGAGAGGGATTAATATTCAGTACTTCCAGTGTAGATATACTTCATCCATTGTGTAAGAGCTGACAAACTGAGCAACAACAACAAAATACTTTTCTACAGGCACTGGTATTGTGATGTCAGAGCTATGTCATTCTCTTTTCACAGATCGCAGAAAGATCAATACTGCAGACATTATCATTCCAGTTTCCCTTGTGCCATAAGTGGACACAGTGTTCCTGGTTTCTCAGGTTAGTTGGCTCTCCAGGCTTCCATGACCTGCCAGATAAAAAATAATGAATGAAAGTAAGCATCCTATCTTAGGTAAAGAATGACGCTGCATTTCTCAACAAATCACATTTGCTACTCATAATAAGTAATGTATAGCGTTTAAGACATAAAACAAACTATTTAATGGCCAGCAGTCAAGTATACATGGAAAAAAGGCGCCGGATACAGCCGCTAGTAGAATATCGGTAAAATGACGCATGGCATTATTTGTCACCACACTTTTTTATTGGGCGCCTCCGGCTCCCTTTTCACCATTGATAGCGGGTAATTGCAGCAATTAACATTAGTCTCTATGGCGGCGCCCTTTTACTGGATTCCAGCAGTCCCACCCCAGGGGCAAATCCAGGATTTCCCAGGGGGGGGGGGGCTTCCTGAAAGCGGCGTGTGGGCGTGGCCAAAACATGGTGTGAGTGGAGCCAAATACTAGCAGTTTCTAGGCTAAATTGCATCCAGGGTGAGGGTGTAAAATGTGCCCCCAACGTGGAGACAGGTATAGGTGCCCGCAGTATAGGTAGCCAGCTATAGCCCCCCCCCCCCCCCCCAGTATAGGTAGCCCATATAGTTGCACCCAGTATAGGTTAGATAGGTATATGCCCCCAGTATAGCTTAGATAGGTATATGTCCGCAGTATAGATTAGACAGGTATATGTCTGCAGTATAGTTTAGATAGGTAAATGTCCCCCAGTATAGATTAGATAAGTATATGCCCAGTATAGATTAGATAGGTATATGCCCCCCAGTATAGGTTAGATAGGTATATGCCCCCAGTATAGGTTAGATAGGTATATGCCCTCAGTATAGGCTATAGGTATATGCCCCCAGTATAGATTAGATTGGTATATGCCCCCCAGTATAGATTAGATAGGTATATGCCCAGTATAGATTAGATAGGTATATGTCTGCAGTATAGATTAGACAGGTATATGCCCCCAGTATAGATTAGATAGGTATATGCCCAGTATAGATTAGATAGATATATGCCCCCAGTATAGATTAGATAGGTATATGCCCAGTATAGATTAGATAGGTATATGCCCCCAGTATAGATTAGATAGGTATATTTCCCCCAGTATAGATTAGATAGGTAAATGTCCCCCAGTATAGATTAGATAGGTAAATGTCTCCCAGTATAGATTAGATAGGTATATGCCCCCAGTATAAGTTAGATAGGTTTATGCCCCCAGTACAGATTAGATAAGTATATGTCCCCCAGTATAAATTATATAGGTATATGCCCAGTATACATTAGCTAGGTTAGGCGGGGGGAGCGGGGAGAGAGGAGTTTCCACTTACCTGTCTTCATCCTGCACGCAGCTTCTATCTTCATCCTCTCCCGACGCGCAACGCATCGGTAAGAGCTCCCCCTGTGATGACATGCGGTTACGTCATCACAGGGGGCGCTGTTATCATAACGACAGACACCGTCCGGGACAGGATGTAGGTAGAAGCTGGCAGGATCGAGGAAGGTAAGTGGAAAGTCTTATCCCCGCAGCGCTAGTGCCCGTACGACCGCTCCCCGCCGCCAGCAGCAAGCGAGGCCCCCCGCAGCGTGAGGCCTCGGGTGCCCCTGCACGTGCTGCCAGTCAGATGGGACCCTCGGCCACACACACAAATGGCAGCCCCACTTCAGGTCTCGGTGCAGGGGGGGTGTTCCAGACACCCGGAACCCCCCCTTTCCGTGCGCCACTGCACCCAGCACTCAGGAATCAGTTTTGATTGGCAAGGCCACAGCCCAATCAGCAGAGTGACATCCAGATGTAGCGAGTAGGATGAACATCATTTAATGGAGATTGTGGCAGGAGGACATTACGCATGAAATAACAGGGGATTGGAGGCTTCCTGGGTTAGTGAGGTACCTTTATCTACCAGTGCACCTCACCAGGTACTGACCCAGTCTGCTTTAGCAGTATATTGTGGCACTGGTTCAGGAAGTCACAACACATTAAGGCCTCTTGCACACTACATGCAATTCAGATTTTTTATACGTCGGTTTTTTTTATTCCAGTTAAAAAACGTAGCAGCATGCAGTACATTTTTTAATCGGAATCAAAAATCAGCATGTACTGTTTAGTCTGCGCTACACCAGTTCTCAGTACAAATAGCCCAAGTGTGTTCTTTTTCTTCTTCCTGTAAAGGTGGCCACCAACGGTCCAATTCCTAGCGAAAAATCGTTCGAGCGATCAGAAATTCTGTTCAGATGGTTGTAAATAATCTCAGTTGATGGGCACAATCGATTACGAAAGATTATAAAAATAGTTGTCCAATTGGATTTTAGTCAAATTCAAATTTGGATTTTCTTATTGGTTGTGATAGTAAAGAAGCAAAGATTGGTTTGTTGATGGTGTAGTGAACAATTTTTCTTCCGATCAGAATTATCTGATTGCTCAAATGAATTTTTGCTAGAAATTGGACCGTTAGGGGCCACCTTAAGAGTAATTGGCTACACTGCGCAGGAACAACTTGCGCTTGGTTTCCACACCTGCACAAATTAAGTGACTGGCAGGAAACTTTGACACTCCCAGCACTGACAGAATCAGTTCCTATAAGTATGTAGCAGAAGAGGATGTGAATTCAAATGTATAAGGGAAAGCAAGTTGAAATAATGTGTCTCATTAATTCTAGCAATTTGTAGAGCTGAAGGATTATTTTTTACGTACGTATGTCCATGTCGTGGTGAGTTGGGGGCCGGGAGAGCTGAATGATGGCTCGCCCTGCTGCCGCAAAACTGCCCGGTGGCATTAAACACTATTCCCCCTCTGAGTTGTCACAACTTAGAGACCAACTGCCGGAGCCCCGAATTACCCTTATGCGCCCCACGCAGCATGACATTGCTGCTATGGGGCGCCGTGCACTGAAACCACCTGCTTCGTTATTTTTCCTCCAAAATGGTGAAATTTCTCTTTAGCTGTGACCCCTCTCTGGGCTGAGTTTGCAGCTATTGACGTCCTTGCTTTACACTCTTCATGTACGTTTATTTACCTGTATGTGTTTTAAAAAGTAAATAAATTGCTTACGTATATGAATATGTTGTGCCATCAATCCATCGAAACCTATTTTCTGTCCCCTCATCTGTTAGGCCAATCCAATACGATGTCCCATTACTTTGATTGGCTAAAAAGGTCTAAAAACATATCAATAATAAGTTGCATAAAACACAGTGTTAAACTATATTGTTCATTGTTCATTAAACCTACCTATAGCCATAGATTACAAATACAAAAATAAATGAAAATGTCAAAATATCTACAGATGGTAACAACTTTGCAAGTCTGTTCATAATTAACTTGTTCATCTATGTACAATACACCTCTAATGGAGATCCATTCATTTTGGTGCTGGGTAATACCAACACTCAGTGTTTAAAAATAGCCGCTGTGGCACTATCAATTATCAAAAGAATGGGCTTACATTTTGTGAGGCCCTCTCTGGCAACCTATACTGTGGGTGCCCTCTCTCTCGTTATCAATACTGGGACTTTCCATTTCCACTACCTGTGTTGGGGAAGGCCCTCTCTGGCTTCCTGTATTGGGGGACCTCACTGGCTACCCATACTGAAGACATACCTCTCTGGCTACCTATCCTGTGATTGCCCTATCTCGTTACCTATACTGGGGTTGCCCATTTCTGCTACTTGTATTGGGGAAGGCCCTCTTTGGCTACCTATACTGGGGGACCCTCACTGGCTACCCATACTGAAGACATACCTCTCTGGCTACCTAAACTGGGGGTTCCTTTCTGGCTACCTATACTGGGGGACCCTCACTGGCTACCCATACTGAAGATATACCTCTCTGGCTACCTATACTGTGGATGCCCTCTCTCTCATTACCTATACTGGGGTTGCCCATTTCTGCTACCTGTGTTGGGGAAGGCCCTCTCTGGCTACCTATACTGGGGGACCCACCATGGCTACCCATACTAAAGACATACTTCTCTGGCTACCTTAACTGGGGGGCCCTCTCCGACTACGATAATACCCGAGTCAGCTGCCAGGTCCCCCCTGGTCTCCCCTAACTTAACTTTTTTTTTCCTGTGCCCCTGCAGAGCCTTCAGCAGAGTATTATCTCACCTGTCCCAGCGGACTCACTCATCCTCGCAGGAGCACCTCTCCTCTGTAACCCGACGCATTTTATTATGTGATAACATGCCGCAGGTCACAGGGAAGATGCATCCAGCTGTAGATGAAGTCAGGGAGCAGGATGCCACGGACTGATAGTGGAGTGCGCCCGCCGAGACAGGTGAAATTATACTCTGCTGAAAACTGTGCGGAAGGCCCAGGGAGCAACAGTTACATTGATGGTAGACTGGGAGGCAAGGCAGCAATATCATGGGACAAATGAGGCTTCCTGTGTCCTCTTTGTTGCTGCTGCTGCTAGCGGGGCCCTCTGCAAGATCCAGACCAAATTCTACTTTATGCGTGAGGGCGGCCATGCTGCACCTGTATAAGCATGGCTGCATCTGCGTAGTATGTGGCTTCGGCTTACCGCACAGAAGCAGCCATGCTCACAGGTGCAGTACAACTGCACTTGTGCAGCCTAGATAGTCATTCTGACAAGCTTTTGCCATATTTTTTGGCGGGGTCCACGAGTGGTGACAGAGTTCCGGAGAACAATGTGAGAAGCCTCTTCTAGATCCAGAGGCTTCCCTCTTCGTAGAGAAGTATGTGTTTTTTAACCAAAGGTTCACCTAGGGTACACTTTAAGCCCCATAGCAAGCAAGGAAATACTCTGAATAAGTCTGATATTTCTTTTTTACCTACTTTTTTATGCACTTTTTTAATACTTAGGTGCTGAAAAATAATTTTGTAAGTAAGATGAAAAATGATCTATAAAAATTAGGCTAAGTTTACCCTGAATTTGTTGCGATATGCACGCAGCACATTGCAGTGGATTTAAAAACAGGCGATTGCAGCAACATCGAGGAGAACGCCAGCGCATACCACTAAGGCTGCATCTGAAATGACCACCAGCTCAGTGTAAAGCACCTAAATAGATTTTCTGCACACTTTGCATTCAACTCAGATGCAAACCATATGCAAATCTGCTACTACTTATTACGCAAACAGGAAACTCAGGAGGAGGGGCTGGGAGCAGCTAACCTGACAGTTACATAGTTACAAAGATAAAAAAAAGGTGGGGGGAAAGTCCCTAAACACATGTTGCAATTGAATGGTTAATCGCACAGGCATACACCGCCTCTGTCAAACTGAAAGATGCATGCCCTGCATCCTAGACAAGTGCTAACATTTACTAAACTAGGAGGAACTTTAGCTTCCAATATGGTTTGCATGCAAAGTATATTATACTAGACACTTGCGCCACGGTGAGGCAAACCTCCGGGCAAGTGACCTAACCTAAATTTAAAACCTTGGGAGCAGCTAAGCAAAAAAAATGTGTAACTTACATTTTGTTGAACAGCGAGGAGAACGCCAGCGCATACCACTAAGGCTGCATCTGAAATGACCACCAGCTCAGTGTGAAGCACCTCAATAGACAGTAACATGTGCGTCGCAAATGCAAGGTACCACAGTGCCATTCATTTGTAACGCGGGTGCATGTGCCACCAAAACACACATTACAGGCTAAAAAATTTTAAAAAAGATCTCTTCCACAATATACTTTCTGAAAGGAGGCCACCTATGAAATTAAAATAAAGTAAGTAATATTTTAGTACAGATGTGGGTCTTTGTGGGCACTGCAACCTGTCAATAGTTTACAACGCTTTTTCTATTTAAAGTGTACCCAAGGTGACATGTGCCATGATGAAATTAACATATGTTTGTACAGTACAAAACATATCAATAACCAGGCTGTTTTACTTGTTTTATTTTGCTGCCTGAAAGAGTTAATTTATAGGCATGGAAGTTACTGCTTCTGTCTTGTCGGTACCTTGTCAGCAATTTAGTAAGCCTCACTGATTGCAAATTGCAGCCATAAACTTTTTCCAGGCAGAAAACAACTTCTGAGCTTAGGCTACAGATATAAAAAGGTCAATAGTTCATGTATTTTAACCCTGGGACCCTTAATAGGCTGACACTGATTAGAGATAGTAAAACATTCAACCTACTTTGTAAATGTTTAAATATAAAATAAAACCATGAGATACTTAAAGTCATTTTTAGGAGTAGAAGGATAAATATAATTGTTTATCTCATCAGTTTATTTTCACCTTGGTTCACTTTAAGGGACAGATATCATGAAAAATTGTAAAATTTAAAATACATATTTATAAGAAGTACATTTCTTTCAGAGTAAAATGCACTGTAACTTACTGTATATACTCGAGTATAAGCCTAATTTTTGGGCCAAAAAAAAGTGTCCCAAAAGTGGAGGTCTCGGATTATACTCGAGTCACTACTCTTTGAGTAACCCCCCCAGTGCCCCCACTATATGCACAGTGGTGCATCATCTGAGGAAGACCACACATGACATTTGACATTTCTATGGGAGGTGCCAGCTAACCTCATCTCGAGTTGTAGCCTTGGAAGGCATACAGGGACAGTGTCTACTGAGTGGTGAGAATCCTTGCATTCCTATAACAAGTTTTAGATACATTAATATGTGTCTCTGCATTCCTTGCTTTATCTTTATGCTAGTTTAAATTTTGCAACAGGAGTTCTTTGCATGTCCATCTCCATTGTAGTGCTATGCTCTGGCCTATTATTGTAATCTGCTGCATTTATGCTGCATTTCTAATATATGGTTGTGGCCTGCCATGGCTGTGAGTAGTGTTGTGGCTTTTGCCAGTTGCCAACCCCTCTTATACTCGGGTCAAACATTTTTTCCAGTTTTTTAAGGTAAAAGTTGGGGGGTCGGCTTATACTCGAGTACATATGGCACTTGTCTCCAATGTTGCCGTCGCTTGCAGTATGCAGTAAAAATCTGACAGATCTGACAGGTTTTGGACTAGTCCATGTCCTCATGAAGGATTCTCAGTATTTCCTTTATTCTTTAAAAAAGCACTCTATGGAAAGGATCTACCGTATATAAGGATGCCAGCCAACTTCCCTACTTGCTTGCACTATTGGCAGTTGGATGGAACAACTGACTGTCCTTCAGTAAGTGCTTTTTTAAATAAAGAAAAGCCTTAAAAAAAACCACGAGGAGATGGACTACTATAAAAACCTGTTAGAGCTGTCAGATTTTTACTGCTTACTGTAAGTGACTGCGAGATAGGAAAACAAACATTATTTGTACTGCATTTTATTCTGGAACAAACGTGTACAAATTTTATACACATGTATACACATGCATTTTAGATTATACAATTTTTTGTGATAGTGGTAGTCAACCTGTTTCTAATATGATGGCAATCACAAATTCAATGTGGGATAGGAGTAGTGTCTCCAGTAGTCCATTGTTTCTCAGGTGGTAATTATGGCATTATACATATAACAGTGAACTTGCTGGAAATTATGGTTTGTTGATTAAGAAAACTTAGTTATCCATTCAGCGTAGGCGTTCCTGGCAGAAAACATCATTAGCAGTCATGTCCTTTCAAAATTAACAATGCTGATTACGGTACCTGCTCCTCTGCACTGGTGATTACAGCCAGATGACTTTGTCTACTGAGGCACATATCCACTGCGTTCCTCCAGTTTAGTCCAATAGTAGAGAAGAAATAACAATGGCCTGCAAATTCCACCCAACCACTTTCACAGGACGGCTCTGGCAAAGCAAACATGGTGACAGTAAGTTACACACTTGTACACAGATTTATATTTATTACAAACCTTGAAGAAAAATCACATTAACCCTCCTGGCAGTCTAATGTTTTCCGCCAGGAGGCAGCGTAGCACTTTTTTTTTTTTTAAAATCATGTAGCGAGCCGAATGATAGCCGCTGCTCAGCGGCATCCCCCCGCCCGCTTCGATCGCCTTCGGCGATCTCCGATCAGGAAATCCCGTTCAAAGAATGGGATTTCCTGGAGGGCTTCCCCCGTCGCCATGGCGATGGGGCGGGATGACATCACCGACGTCAGCGACGTCGTGACGTCTTTGGGAGTCCCGATCCACCCCTCAGCGCTGCCTGGCACTGATTGACCAGGCAGCGCACGGGGTATGGGGGGGGGGGGGCGGCGCGGCGGAGCGGATAGCGGCGATCGAGCGCGGGCCGGTGGCGATCGGTGTGCTGACGCAGCTAGCAAAGTGCTAGCTGCGTTCAGCAAAAAAAAAAATTAAGCAAATCTGCCCAGCAGGGCCTGAGAAAACCTCCTCCGGGGTTACCGCCAGGAAGGTTAAAAGCTATGAAACAATAAGATTTAAAGAGACTCTGTAACATCAAAAACATCCCCTGAGGGGTACTCACCTCAGGTGAGGGAAGCCTCGGGATCCTAATGAGGCTTCCCACGCTGTCCTCTGTCCCACAGGGGTCTCGCTGCAGCCCTCCGAACAGCCGGCGACAGACCCGACTGTCAATTCAATATTTACCCTTGATGGCTCCAGCGGGGGAGCTGTGGCTGCTTGAGCTCTGAAGTAGACGGAAATACCCGATCTCAGTCGGGTCCGCTCTACTGCGCAGGTGCCGGAAACTTGCGCCTGCGCAGTAGAGCAGACCCGACGGCGATCGGGTATTTCCGCCTACTTCGGAGCCGACAGCCATCAGAGCGCCTGCACAGGAGCCGGGAAGGTAAATAATGACGTCATCTTGTACGGAGGGTCGCAGCGAGACCCCTGAGGGACGGAGAACGGCGTGGGAAGCCTCATTAGGATCCTGAGGCTTTCCCCACCCGAGGTGAGTACTCCCCAGGGGACGTTTTGACGTTACAGATTCTCTTTAATGAAATTCATGTATCTTCCCATTTCCTGATTTTTGCTATTACAGTAGATGAAGAGTCCAGAAGCAGCAGACAATCTTGGAATTCCATCTCTCGAATCTTGACCAATGCTGGGCTGGGATGTGGGCAGAAAATGAATCAGGCAGAGCAGAGGGGGTGAGGTTGTCTCATCCTTAGAAACACCTGACTTCCATGTGTGTATTAGGCCCGGTTCACATTAGCGGTCGCCGTCCGGAATCGCCGTGCCGGAGCCGGACCGCATGCAGAACGGACGGAACGGACGCACGGCATAGCAATGAAAGCCTATGCGTCCGTTCACATGCGTCCGTTTCGTCCGGACCGGATCCGGACCGGATCCGGACTCCGGCATAAGACCCAACATGCGCTATTTTTTGGTCCGGCTCCTCCGGCAGCCGTATCCGGAGCGGAGCCGGACTGCACCATCCGGCCAATACAAACCAATGAGAACCGGAGAGCGCACAACACACTGGCTAAAAATCCGGATGTTCTACCCCACTTCCTATGCGTATTGTAGTGGCGATTTTGGATGGGGACACATGGGCAAGCATTTTGGAGTGGAGCAGCAGTGACTTTAAACGTGCTGGAGATGTTGGCAGTATGTCGGAGGTGGAGGTGAGTGCTAAACAGCGGAGGGCCTGATTCCACAGGTCCACCTTCTGCTGACCTCTCAGACCCCAACATTTTTATTCGGTTTCTACTATCTTTTGCCAAACGGATCCGGATCGCATCCTGATGAACACCTGATGCAACCTGACCGGATCCGGATCGGATCCGGATCAGAACCGTACGGTTCCGATCTGGATCCGGTCCGGATCCGGTCAGGTCATCTGGTCCGTTTGGCAGGGAACCGCAAGTGTGAACCGGCCCTAAATCTACCCCAGGTCATAAATATTTTATTCCTCTGCACATACCTGCCACCAGTCACAACACACAAGACCTAAACAGCAGCTTGGTGGAAAAAAACGGGGCTAATGGTGAAATCTCCAGCATTTGTTTTCATGATAAACCTTTCTACCTACATTATGGGCCATATCCTATTACTAAACGGGCCGTCCGTGATTTCCAAAGCCCCCCGCTGCTGAGGCAGGCACCCCTGAGTAATTTACCATCAGCCATCAGACATCCGCTCTCTCTTGCCGCAAGGCCTAAAGCTGTACTTACAGTATCTCAGATACTGAAAAGCGGTAAAGCAATCTTGAAGCTCCAGCCAGGGCTCCCCATTGGTCCACTGTCTGGACCAATGAAAATGGCAGATGTCCGATGGCTGATGGTAAATTACTCTGGGGGCCTGTCTCAGCTGTCTCAGCTGCGGTGAACTTTGGCGACCATGAGCAACCCAACGGGGAGCTCTGGGGATTCCTTATTAAAGGAGACCCCCAGATGCAGCGCCAAAACGACAGCGGTGCATGTTTGGCGGGTGTGCGCGCACCAAAGTGCAAAACCTCACTCCCTATCGCCCGGGATATGGGAGCATCAGTCAGGCTTTCACCTGAGTAATGCTTCCCAATGATCAGCCATTGCACAAGTGAAACTGGCAATAGGATTTGCCTCTCCTGATGGCAAGGTGATAAGTAGCTTGCATCTTATCACCTTCAATAAGATATGGCCCTATGTCTTGGGGCTAAAAGGCACTGACTTGAGCATTGTGCGCAGGCGTGTGAGGGGACACCTGTGTTCACATGATTCTTCTTCTTTTGTGCATCATTACGCACTTGTATACATATGACATCCTACGCGATTCATGCCAGACAGTCTATTTCAATCTGGTGAGATTCAGTTTTCACTACTACAGCTTATTCTGGTTAGTGTGCGTTTTCTGTAATCTGATCTTTGTATCTGCATGTTATGTTTATACTGTCCCTGGCCTGTATAACTACTACATTGCTGACCTTTGCTTTGTCCCACTACCTGTCAGAATTCTTGTGGTTTGTTCATGCAGGAAAAGCTGCCATATTTATATCTCATAGTACATTATACATTTGAATGTGCTATGCAACATTTCAGAGTAAAATGTAAGGTTGGGGTACTTCTTACAATATTGCTCTGAGACTTTCCAGGATAGGGAAGGTTATAATTTAGACAGTGAAACTTTCATAAATGTGTTTTAATTTTTAAGATAGAAGATTATTTATAAGTATTTTTGAATCAAGGCCTTTTGAGCTAGCTATGAGATTAGGGGCCAAATGCAATTAACTTTTTCTCCTAGGTTTTCTCCAAGGTGGTATTTTCACACCTTATCAATAAAATGCCTTTTAAGCCACCAGCAAGCAAGAAAATACTCAAAATAATCTTGATAGTACTTTTCTACCTACTTTTTGGTACTTTTTTTTATCAGCAGAATGCTGAAAAGTTATTTTAAACAGAAGATGAAAATATAAGTCCTTGGAGAAAGCATAGGAAAAAAAGTGAATTGCATATGGCCCAACACATGCTATGATTGTTTTGGGAACAGACATTATGAATTGAGTCTGTTCTATTATTTAAAAATGATTAAATATTGACACCTGCCGCTGAAAATTATTAAAGAATTTATTTGTTCATAAAAAAGACAAATATATAGAAAATTGTTTTAAACAGAACCAGAGGCGGGGTTCTTCAATCGCAAACCATATACAGAGGCTGGGTCTGTCTATAGAGCCCAGCCTCTGTTGCTATTTAGCTTCCCCCAAAGCCCCCCCCTGCACGCTGCAAGACCCCATAAAACACAGCCGCGCTATGCGGCTGTGTTTACCTCACTAATGTCAGTCTCGGCTGCTCCCCCGCCTCCTGAATCGCTCCGGTCCCCGCCTGTGTCCCTTCCCTCCAATCAGCGGCTAGGGAAGGGACGTGGGCGGGGACCGAGCGATTCAGGAGGCGGGGGAGCGGCGAGACTGGCATTAGTGAGGTAAACGCAGCCGGCTGCGACACGCTGCGTGTCGCCAGCGCTGCTGTGTTTTATGGGGTCTGACAGCGCGCAGGGGGGGCTTTGGAGGAAACGAACTAGCAACAGGGGCTGGGCTCTATAGGCAGGCCCAGCCTCTGTATATGGATTGCGATGGAAGAACCCCACCTCGGGTTCTCTTTAAATGATTAAGTTATAATATGCAATTATATCTTACATGAATAATTGTTTTAAGAAGAATTATATAATCAGATTTATATTTAAATGAGTATATTGGTTGAAGACCTGTATACTTCAATAAGCCAAAATGGCTTATGGTACAGGACAGACACTTTCCAAATGAATTAGCAGAGAGACATTATTATCAGAAGTGCATCATAAAAAGATAGATAGAATGAAGATTGTTTAACTGCTTGCTGACCGCTCCATGCCAATTGGCATGAACGCGTTGGCAGCCCCATGCCCACTCCAAAAATGAATTGGCGTGAATGGTTTCCCATGGGCATTGCAGGAGCGCGCACGTGCCGATGCGCGAGCATCTCTACTTGGAGGGCGGAGAGGAGCTCCGCCTTCAGTCTCCCAGCGGAGACTGTTAAAGAAAACCTGTAACATCAAAAAGTTCCCCTGGGGGGTACTCACCTCAGGAGGGGGCAGCTCCAGGGTCCCAATGAGGCTTGCCACGCTGTCCTCCATCCCTCGGGGGTCTCGCTGCAGCCCTCAGAACAGTAGCGATGTAAATATTTACCTTCCCGGCTCCTGCGCAGGCGCTGTGGCGGCTCTTGGGCTCAGAAATAGGCTCTACTGCACAGGCGCAAGTCTCCGGCGCCTGCGCAGTAGAGCGGACCAGACTGAGCTCGGGTATTTCCGTCTACTTCGGAGCCGAGAGCCGCAACAGCGCCCCCGCTGGAGCCTGGAAAGGTAAATATTGGACAAGCTGTCGGATCTGTGTGGGCCACTGTTTGGAGGGCTGCAGCAAGACCCCCGTGGCACAGAGGACAGCGTGGGAAGCCTCATTGGGACCCTAAAGCTTCCCCCTCCCAAGGTGAGTACCCCCCAAAGGAACTTTTCGATGTTACAGTGTCTCTTTAAATGGTGAAACCGGCATCTAATAACTATGTACAGCGCTGCAATCTAAGGCAGCCATGTACTGGGGACAGCCGCGTGACACGGCTGTCCCCCTGGGGGACATATGAGCAATACACTGTGATAGGCTAACTGGGAGAGGGGGGGAAAGTGAATTAAAAATTAAGTAAATGTATTAAAAAAAAGAAAGAAATATATTTACATGCACGCGCATCTCCTGTTAGTGGGCAGAGCGGAGCTCCACCTTCAGTCTCCGAGTGGCGGTTGCCGCTCGGGAGACTGTTAGTCGGCAGAATCGCCATCTAATTACATTGTACAGCGCTGCAATCTGCAGCAGCGCTGTACTGGGGACAGCCATGTGACATGGCTGTCCCCATGGGACACTAGAGAGCGATCAGCACTCATAAGCAGAAGCCTATGACAGCTAATCACCGTTATTGGCTGGCTGTGGGGTGGGAGGAAGATAGGGAAAAAAAAATTCAAAAAATAGACAGATTTATTAAAAAATACACAACGGTCTTCAAGCACCGCGGTCTTCAAATGGTTAGTATTTAAAAGTCAGAGGGCCATATGCAATTCACTTTTTCACCTGAGTTGTCTCCTAGGAGAAAAAATTTCATCTTTGATTTAAAATAACATTTTAGCACTTTGCAATGTAAAAAAAAGTATCAAAAAGTACTATCAAAATTATTTTGAGTATTTTTTTGCTTTCTGGTGGTTTGAAAGGCATTTTATTGACAAGTTTTAAAATATCACCTAGGAGAAAACTCAGGTGAAAAAGTGAATTTCATATGGCCTCTAATGTCTGGGGCAATTAAGTCAATCAGCAGGACAAGATAGCTGGTGACATCCATTTTTAATTAAATAGACCCGATAAGCAAATGTCAGTATGTGTAAACATCCCAAACTACCTAAATTCCCACTGATAAGTTAAATAAGGAATTTGTAAACAAAAATATTATGGCTTAGGTATTCAAAATATGATACATATTGATGCATGTAAACTTCAGCCAATTAGAACCAGAGATTTAGGGAAATTCCAAATTTGACAGCCATATTGGATCCAGTGTGTATAAAAAATAGGTGGTTTAAAAGCTATCCAGAATACAGACCAAATCTCTCCTGAAAGACACTACTCAGCTACAAGCCAGAAGCTACCTTCCCACACAAGGTTCTAGATGCTGAAGAGATGACAGAGAAGGGGTAATATGCTTAATGTTCTGGTGATTTCATTTATTAATTTTTCAACATTAAGTTAGCAAGAAGTTTTTTTAAAAGCTATATTTATGGTATTTTTTCAAGAAGATTACTATGAGGTGTTTTTTTTTTTTTTTTTTTTTTTTACATAGCTACCGATACAGAGCTGAGACTATTTGTTATCCTATTCTACATTAATTACCACACTATAGCCGCGCCAGTATTCTATATCATCGTTTGTAATCCAAGCAGTTCCTAGAAAGGAAACACAACAGACCAGACCTTCTCATAGTGAATATTGCCTCATCAGTGACACCCTTGTGCAAATACACACACTGCGTGTGTGCACGGCGGCGGCTGCTCTGCGGTGGCGGCGCTGGAAGTGCTCCCGCTCTCTCTCCGTGTCAGAGCGGTCAGCTGTTTGGGGTGAGAATATATCGGCACCTGGTCCTGGGGGGGAGAGGAGGGTCGGGCAGACATAGGCATGCTCTGCATGCTCAGCAGTATTTGATATGCGGCTTTGCGTCCGGAGCTTGGCTAAAAGGCTACATAGTAAAAAAATTAGATTGATTTTTAACTTCTGCATTGCCTTTTTGGCTCACTTAAAAAGTAAATAAAACATTGCAATAGAGATTTAAATTTCATTTTTGGGGCTAACAGTTACTCTTTAAGCAATTTTCTGGAAAATTTGGAAAGCGAAATCAGTGTTATTTGCCACAAGACCGAGCTTAAGATTCTTGCCCACTTATCCCCCTACTGGGAAATGGAAATCTATGACCAATAATTTGAAGATGTATACATCCACAATCTATGAGCGGCAGGCATGTTTTGTTTTTTGCATAGTATGTTAAAAAAATGTATTGACTTACTTGATTCCCGTTTAGATGTTTCTAGTTGTGCAGTGAATTTGCTGACTGAAAAAAAAAATAGAATAAAATAATTAATAATGTTTTAAAGTTTGTCACAACTCAGGAATGCCATTCAACCCACAGGA
This sequence comes from Hyperolius riggenbachi, assembly GCF_040937935.1. NCBI lineage: Eukaryota > Metazoa > Chordata > Amphibia > Anura > Hyperoliidae > Hyperolius > Hyperolius riggenbachi. Next base: position 90,242,672 of record NC_090648.1, read on the forward strand.
CTTCAAATAGTAACCAACTGGGAGCAAGGCGAGAATCACTGTCCACAACATTCAGCATGGCCTAAGCACCAAAGTCCTCCCTCGCCTCTACCACTTGTACCCCCTGAGTCATGGCACTTCCCACTGGCGTAACAATAGGGGATGCGACCCATGCCGTCGCGGGGGCAAGGGCCCGTTCAGGGACTTTTGGGGGCAAGAGGGGTTGCAGCATAAGAGGAGAGTGTGGCAGATCGGTGGGGAGGGGGGGGCATTCCCCCTCTCCCTCACCTCAGGCTCTCCTCTCAGCGCTCCCCCTCCTGCAATCATTGGTGGCAGCGGGCAGCACCAGTGGTGGTGGCAGGATAACACATTACCTCCTTCTCGCTAGAGGTCTTCCGTTCTCTAGAGGGGCCCGGGATTTCTAGGAACGCCCCTGACATTTCCAAGCATTTGTCATCCTGCCAATCACTGCCTATGCATTTAAACAAAGACACATGAAAGCAGCATACTTTAGGTCAACTTTTCCTCAGTCTCCTCCCTCTACGACCTAAGAAAAATGGTTCTCAACTTCCCTGATCCATTGACAGCCAAATTGTTCTATGCAAGATCGCAACAATGTAATAAGTTGTTTATGGCTCTAAATGTGATTCCATCCATTCATACGGATTAATATTGTGCCAACGTCTTCCATGGCACTGGATGGTAGAAAGTACATGCATTTACAAGCATAATAATGTGGTCAATACACAAGAAATAATGTGGTCAATACACAAGCACAAACTGTTCATAAACACAAGAGTTATTTTCATCCCAGACAATGGGAACCTACAATCACCAGGGTAGGTTTTACCATAAGGCACTGTAGGCACGTGCCTACAGGCACCTGATGATGGAAAGGCGGCTCACTCCCCTCCCCGAGTGCCTCTCTACCTCCTTCCCAATGCTGAGTCCTGATGAGAGTGTAAATGAGAGGTTACTCACCCGGCTGTCTGCATTCCACTGATGAGATCTCCCTTCAGTCCGGGGCAATCCTAAGCTACTTAATACTGAGATTCCTCTAGCTACATAATACTTGGGAGCACCTAAAACTACTTAATACTGATGGTACTTCTGGCTAACTCATACAAAGGGGCACCTGTAGCTACCGATGACGGGCAAGGTAAGTAAGGGAGAAGTGACAGCTGGGCCAGCCAGCACACTTGCGATGCAGTTTGGTGGGATTTATAGGTTCATGGAGGACGAAGTCTAGAATGCCAGGACATCTGTGCCTATAGGCTCTTGTGGGGTAAATCCGGGCCTGCCAATCACCAACCAATGATGATTGCATTCTTAGCCCCAAAAAAGCCTGCATGCCATGCATGTGGGTACCCGGATATCAATTTATAATTCACAAAGTGATTCTATCACTGTACTGCCTGCACCTGTGAAACAGCTAGTGAGGATGCTGTGGTGGCATATTAATTAATGGGCTGTTTTATAAACATTTACCCTGATGTCTTTGTTTGGTAAAAAGCTTATGTCCGGATTACTTAAATACAATTTTAACAGTACAGCACTGCTGTATCATATATATACGCCCCTGTAGACTTCACTACAGCACCAGGGGCATAGATACACGTATTGGGCTGTTTGCAGGGGTGCGTGTATGCGCTCAGGCTAGCGCCCGCAACCCCTCGTTGCAGGGTAATGATCAGTAAATGGGGATATATGTTCATATGATCATAATGCTGTAGTAAATGAGCACCGGCATCAATGCAATGATTATATAGATCATTTTGGTGTGATAAGTAGCGATAAGGTTATTGGCAAATGAATGGAATAAGCGTAATGTGTGAAAATTGCTCTGGTTTTTAAGGAGAAAAAGCCTGTGGTGGTGGGGAACTGGTTAGTGTTGACTGTGCCATTTTTTTTTCTCTAAATCTTTTCTGTGAACTTCATCCTGTATGACCTTATAACCAATTTTGGCAGCAAATAAATCTGTGCTGTAGGTGAGCTTGATGCCCATGTAACACAGGCTTTTCCAGTTGATCTGTAATTTAGTGTTCTCGTTGGGCGAAGGATATTTAATGAAGTCTCAACTTTTTGAAGTATACTATGTGTGAGCAGCTGGCATTTTCAGTTTTTGTCTGGAAAATTAACGTATGCACTTTCTTGACTTACTTGTTTCCTGAATAGAATTTTGTAGTTGGGCAGGAAAATTGGAAACTGAAAAAAATAATAGTGACAATGAAAAAAGTATGAAGAGGAAATAAGTCATGTAATAAAGTTACATACAGTTTACACTTATTTGAATTTGCATGCTTTTTGCCTTTCTCCAAAATCGCATTCATCAGACATCTAATGTATTTTAATGCCATAACAGGTTTTTTTTTCTGCATTTTTCGCGTTTTGAAATTTTCTGTGTTTTAAAATTGCACAGCAGGTCTGCTTTCTTTCCGTGTGTGACTCATGTGTGTGGCAACGCAGAAAAATTGCATAAAAATGTACAATTTTGAAGTTGCCTATTTAAAATTTGTTGGAAAATTGGATTGTATGTACACCACAGGAGACTGTAAAAGAGCGATTCGTCACTGACCTGTTTTCTCCAACTGGTTCAACTCCTGTTTCATTATTTCTGTGTCTTTAAGCAAAGAGAGTAAATATATATTGAGAAAAGCTCAGACATATTCATACAGCAAACTTTACATTTTACAGTTTCTAAAATCATTTGGCAATATGCCATGGATGTGCCCTGTGCCCAGCTTTCCAAAACAAGTAAAACCGTTGCTGAGGGAATCCATTAACAGGTAAACGCTGCAGAAAATGACCCCTTCTTTCTTTAAAGGTGGCCACTAACGGTCCAATTTCTATCGAAAAATAGTTCGAGCGATCAGAAATTTTGATCGGATTGGTTGTAAATAATCTCAGTTGGTGGACACAATCTATTATGAATGAGTGAAAAAAATGTCAGCCGAATGAATTTTCGTCGAACCAAAATTTGGATTTTCTTGTTGGTTGCGATAGATAAGAAGCAAAGATTGGTTCGTTGATGGTGTAATGAATGATGTATTACAATATTTCACTTCCGATCAGAATTTCTGATCGCTCAAATTATTTTTCGCTAGAAATTGGATTGTTAGTGGCCACCTTTACTCTTTAGGCTCCTTTCACACTATGTAGAGAATTTTGCAATCCGATTATTCTTCAATCGCACCAAAATGGCTCGGAATTAAGATACTCACCTGAAGAGAGGGAAGCCTCAGGATCCTATTAGGGCTTCCCTGGATGGTCCGATGACCCCCCTCGCTGAACCCCTCTCCACATGGCCACATGCTCTTCTTTTTGCAGTGTGACCACGCATTAAATACGCAAGCACGGCCACGCATGTGCAGTAGCACGGAGTCCACGGCTTTGACTTACTGCGTATATGCAGGCAGGCTTGTGCGGCTACTGCACATCCACGCTGCATGAAGAGAAGCTGCGTGACCCCGATATAATTAGCGACAATGCCTTGTTGTTAATCTTCGGGAGAGCCGCGCTTAGCGACGAGGAACATCAGATCAGCAAAGGAAGCCTCAGTAGGATCCTGAGACTTCCCTCTCTCTAGGTCTTTCTGTGCATTGTAACAAATCATTTTTTCCCCTGATTGTTTTCAGACTGTCCCTAATCTTTTAGAACTTTTAGAGAGAAAGTTCTGAGTTCAGATCCATTTTAATATCATTTTCTCTAAGTAGACAGAGAGTCAAAAGGTCAAAAATGCCCCCCTTTTTACCTAGTTACCTAGGAATTGGGGACAGCTAACTGGAAGTCCTCTTTCACCTTAAAGTGGACCTAAATTCTTCTACAGGAGAGAAGGAAAACACAGAGAACCCCACCCTGTGTGTATGTAGAGATATCAGCCTGTCTAGTTTGCCCTTATCTGCAAATAATTAGCCACTGAAATTTGAGCTGTCAGTGTAATGATATACGCAGTATGTTGGCATACAGGACATGGAAGCTATCTTGTGTGACCTCATACGGAATCCATTTTGGTTACATGTTATGTCTGCTGTGTGTGTTATGCATTGTATTTCATTTGAAGAGAGTGTCTCGACATTCCATCTACTATGCAAAGGGGTAAGTGTGTGCATCTGTTTGGAAATCTGGCTACATTGACATTTAAACATACAGTAACACCTAGCTATTCAATAGCCCACCAGAAATGAGGAAGCGGCCAATTAGCCATTGTTAAGCTATGGTCAATGCAAACACCGTATTGGCATATGTAAACCTGAATAGACTGTCTGGTGCCTCAGAGATGATAGCTGAGGGATGCAGGATGCTCTGATGTTTGCATGTAAAAGCAAGCCTGGATGTACCAAAGATGATGGCACCGTTTTTTATAGAATAGGAAGAAATTGGATTATTTTTGGATTTGAATATTGGGTAATCCCAGGTTATATTCCCTCCTATAAAACCAGCTCTCAGAGCCAGTAAGAGTATTCTCCGAAAGTTGCTCCCTGAACAGAGAAGTCCCTGATCAAATCAGAACTTGTGTGACCTACCATGGTGAGAAATTAGACATTACACAGGGTAATGTTTATTTCTAATTTATTCCCTTTTATTGTATAAAGGAATGTCTTGTTGTGTGTCTTTGTCATTTTTACTTTTCTTTTTGTAAATATTTCTGTATATATTCTTTCTGCCTTTTTTTCCACTTTTTGAAATATTAAGTCTTATTTAATAAACTAACCATCTGTGTACTAAGCAGAGAACTGGCATCTCCTAGATTGAGACTGCAGTGTACTGTGTTACAGTTCAATGCCAGTTTGTATGTCCAGATTGTTCATTGCTACCGTGCTAGATTGCATTGTGAGTGTGGATGGCGTTCCCGTAGTGTTGATCTAAAGCCTGTGGCTGACCCAGTATACGTGAATGCCAGCCTGAGTGTGTGCAGCTCGACAATAGTGCATACAATTGTCATAATTGCCATAGACGGGGCAGATCTCCTTTGGTACAGGAATCTGTGTGTGTATGCTGTCTACCAGTATCATCATGTACAACTGCTAGTAGTGGCGGAGTCTTGCAGGATGGGGTTGAGGGCGAAAGCCTTGTTTTAGCTTAAAGTGAACCTGAGATAAAGCACCCTTGTGTATTTTACCATATATATCAGTGGGAACATTAGAGAAAACACCTACCCTGCTCTCTGCTTCATCCTTCACTGTTCAGCCTGCTTGTTATTAGCCCAGATAAAATCCCCGACAGAGCATTCAGTTTGGCTTTGCTCAGGAGTGATTAAAGCTGAGCCATTATAGCAGAGCCAGAAGGGGGCAGGCTTGGGCTTGAAAAGACACCAGAGAAGACAGACTCAGCTATAATGATTCTTGAGCAAAGCCAGGCTGAATGCTCATTCGGGGATTTAAACATGGCTGTTAACAAGCATGCTGAGCAGTGAAGGATCTGGTTCACTTTAAATAGGGCTGCTCCTCCTCCCGATTTGGTCAAACCCAGCTGTACCCGTCTCTGCAGACGTTCCGCGGGGTCAGTTCCTGACAGTCAGCTCTGTCTGATCTGTGCCATGGTTGTGCCATTCAGACAGGCTAATACGTGAACACAGGAGGTTAACAGTTTCTGTGCTTCCATGAAACCAAGAAGTAACCAGTCTGCAGAATCTCAGTAGGAGTTCTATAAAGGTTATTATGCTGTTGCTTATGTTTTAGAGCTGAGTGGAAGATCTGGGTTTAGGTATGTTTTGAGCCTTCCTGCTAAGCCCAGCCCCCTGAGTCAGAGAGGTGCGGAACACGTCATGCTCAGCTTAGACATGCAGAGGAGGAGTTGTCATCCCTGCAGGAGTGATAGTGACTGGAAAGTGTAATGGTTAAGGGCTCTGCCTTTGACACGGGAGACCAGGGTTCAAATCTTGGCTCTGCCTGATCAGTAAGCCAGCACCTATTCAGCAGGAGACCTTAGGCAAGTCTCCCTAACACTTCTACTACCTATAGAGCGCGTCCTAGTGGCTGCAGCTCTGGAGCTTTGAGTCCGCCAGGAGAAAAGCGCGATATAAGTGTTTGTCTTTGTCTTTTACACGACTCGCGTTAAAATTTTACTGTCTTACTGTTGGATATCTCAAAGGAACTTTTCAGTAGCAAGAAAGCAACACCGGCTTTTTGACCACTCACCGTTATTTTGAAGCTGAAATGTTTCCTCCCTCGTACTTTTATCTGGAAGAAAACCATATAAAACACATGAATGAAAGCTGTAATGCACATTATGTGACATGTAAATGTTCCGCCTGTGGATTGTACTATGGTAAGAATTCTGATGTTATAAGTCACCAGTCAGAGGGTTGCAGCACAGATGAATACAGGCCCCATTTCCATCTGCATGCTTTTTTCTGCATGCCATGTATATTCACAAATGGTCTAGTGAAAAGAAAGCTTTACGCAAGGCTGGGTTCACACTTGTAAGCACGAAAACTGCCAATATTTTCACATGTGTTTTTTTCACCAGCACTGTCTGCACTGTTCTGAAGAAGGGGACCCCTGATGGCCCCGAAACAATTGTTAACTTAAGTGTTGACGTGATTGGAGAATAAAACTTTGCTCACTGAGAAGCTGGAGTGCTAACCAATTTCTTCTACTATTGGACTGTTCTCTGGATGTTGCTTGGCATCCGTGGTTACGGACCCGAACATTACGGAAAGGTGTGCCTCTCCCTACCACTTACTTTTTCAGACACCACTGACATTTATATGAGAAAATATCAAATATGTTCAGTCAGTTCATTTGTAAGCCCACTTCCCATAGTGTTCTGGAAGTGGGCTGCTACATCATCATAGAGGCCCTCTTCCCATGATGCCTTCTACCTTTTTCATTCTCTGTCCCTTGTTTCATTGGCGGAGGACATGAATGTTACAACCCTTCACTGTCCTTCTCTAATGTTAGTTCCAATGGACAGTGTGGCTATGGTAGGAGGAAAAAAGCAGGAGGTGCAGCACTGTGGAGTACACCAAGGCTGTCTAAACTTTTTAGGCCAAGGGCCATATCGTCGTTCTTGAGAGTGTTAGGTAGCCGAACTAGCTGAACACAATGTTTGATGATTGCCGCTAGATACACTATGGCCTCGATTCATCAAGACTTATCGAATAGGTTAACAACAGTTCGGTAAATAACGAATTCGTTAAGTTGATTTCAGGATTCATCAAATTTATCTACAGCTGTTAGCAAGCATTCGGTAACCATTCGTTAGTGATGCGTTAAAGCGGAAGAAAGTGCAATTCATGAAAATGAAAGTGGGCGTGGTTTAGCGTTACATTTAGGATTAGTTATCTCCTTCACTGCTGTGTCGTTATTCCGGTCAGATCATTGCTGACAGAGAAGATGGAGCCATTTGAAGTGGTTATGTATCAGCTGAGAGTGATTCAAAGGCGCAGAAGGGCAAGAGTAAGGTGTAGAACCATATCAATTTGGAAGATAATGGATTTATTTGCTATACCAGGACATCTGCATTTCTTTTGAATCATCTTGTAAGAGAACACAGGCAGTGCCAGGGTTAACTAATTTGCTAGCTGCACTATTTTTTTTAGAAAAGGCTCCTATCAAGCTGCAGCTGGCGAAATTGTGGGATTGTCCCAAACCACTTCCAGAATCCTGGTCCAGGTGTTAAGCCCTATTCAGAATGTTGCTACGTAGTGTTCAAAGGACTGCCTTTAACCCACAATTCCATGGGAATCTTATGGCCTTGTGTTAAATTACCACTGTAAAATGGAAATATCGACACGTTACCGAATGGTTACCGGATTGTTATCGATATTTTATCGAATTCACACCGAATGCGAAAAAAACCTTGATGAATACAACTAGAAATCGATAAACTTCGAATTCGGTAATTTAACGAACTGGAAAAAGTTATCTCAAAGACAATGATAAATTGAGGCCTATGTCTGTGATATTTTAGAGAAATAACCCATATACTGTGTGCAGTTAGCACAGTGGCAACTGCTAATTAGTGGCTGGTACTGTTGCTGGCATAGTGGCCGCTGCTAATCAGTGGCTGCTACTGCTACAGTGGTGGCTGATAACCTACAGTCGAGCAAAGGGGAGGCAGAGTGGCAAAAGAAGGTGGCCCCTACATCAGGGGCGTAACTATAGAGAAGCAGCCCCTGCTACCACAGGGGGGCCTAGAGCTGTAAGGGGTCCCCAACTACTACTTTACTCCCTCTGATAAAGTGGTCCTTCCTCTAGATCAAGTGTTTTTGTGGCTACACTTATTTTATGACCCCTGTAAGATGGAGCCCCAGGCCCTGATGGTCACCAAGAGGAGGCTAGAGAAGGAGGGTAAACCTTGGGGGACCCTATCAAAGTCTTGCTGGGGTTCCCCATCAATTGTAGTTTCACCACTGAACCCGTGCATTGATTTACACTCCTGCTCTATGGTTAAACATGGGACCGGGCATATTTTTGTAACAATAGTTATGGCAATCACAGATCTGGATAAATGACCGATACTCACAGTGAACAAACAGGACACTTGTGAAGACTGCCAGAATACAGAACATTATGATTTGGAGGATCACCAAGATCTGCAGCGCCCGATTTCCATTTGTCTTTGCTCCTGGAATTATATGCAACAATTTATTTGTAAATAAGACTGGTTGTTTTAGGAGTTTTCACAGTCTGCCATACTTTATATATCAAAACATCTTAGATTTTATCTTACCCATAAATATGATATTTTTAGGCTACATCTGAGAGCAGAGTGTGGGTCAGATTTATCAAAGCATTACTGACAGTTGTTTCTTCTAAAACTGGTCTAACCAGCAGAGGAACAGTTCTGCATGATAGTAAGAAACTTCACAAATCCTATGTAATAGCGGCAGTTTAGCGTGGATTTCTAGAGCTACACTACAGTTAAGAAAAGTGCAAATCCATCCCTAAACTGCTGCAGAATACCTTGGAAACAGTAATTCCCCTCACACACTGCACTGCCTGAGAGACCTTTCTAGTCCCTCCAATTCCTAACAGTTTAAGAAGGAATCTGGACTATCTAATGATTTCTTAGGATGTCTGAGACAGTTCTGGATTTCTAAAAACCTACTAATATTTTGTCTCAGACACTCTTGATAAATGCCCCCCACAGTGACTTTGAGGGGAATGTTGTGCAGCAGAGCAGTGCAATGTATACCTGCTTCAGCGCTGGGTAGGTCCGCTCTGTGCTTCCCTGCAGCCACATGCACTATGCTATATACTAGTGTCCAGTTTCTAATGTAAGTCACATGACATCTAGAAAGACTCGGGAGCCAAACACTGGTATGCATCATGGTGTATCATGATGCAGGGAGGACCCAACTGTGCAATTTGGGTAGGGGGCACGGGATAATTGTGTCATATGCTTCTAGAGGTTGGTGTGTTTTACTGGCTACACTTTCTGGAGGGAATGGGGTTGCTTTATCGGCCACACTTGCTACTGAAGGAAGGGCTCTCATACTTGCTATGGGGATGTGGGGTGCTATACTAGCTACAGGTGCTAGGGGGCAGCGATGGCCACTCTTGCTGTGTGTGGGGGGGGGGGGGGGGATGGAGGAATGTTATAGTGCCCACAATTGGTGAGCTGGGTGAGGTTGTATCAAAGAGAGGGGGCCCTGCGAGATTATGGCTTGGAGGGCCCATGGTTTGTATTTACCCATCTGTGTTTAATCATAAAAGCAGGATATTCGATCCCATGTTTGACTTCAAAACCACAATTAGCCCACATTTTTAATGGCTTTTGTTAGTAGAAAACAAATATCCTATGCAGGGATGTTCGGATACCCCCAATCACAAATTCAAGTAAATCCGGCCCCAGGAGAGTCGAAATCCGAATATGCCATGATCGTGATCCGGATTTGAATCGGAGCTCCCGATTTTAGCCGTGATTACATGTTGAACGGACATGATTACGGATTTTACTTTAACATTAATAGCAAAGCCACCATACATGCTACAATCACCAAAATTGCATGGAATATAAAGGTGATCAGTCGCCACAACTTAAAAAAGATTGTTTTCAAAAAGACCTAATAGTTTTTGAGAAAATCAATTTTAAAGTTTCAAATAAAAAAAATATTCGTGTTTAAAAAGTGCCAAAACCCGCTGATTTTAGCGGTTAATAGCAAAGCCCCCTTACTTGCTAGAAACACCACATTTGCAGGATATGTTACGTAGAACAGTGGGAACAAGGGGAAAACATAGGTTTTTTAGAAAATCGATTTTAAAATTTCAAAGGAAGTTTCAAAGGAAAAATATTATACATGTAAATGCGGTAAATACATTAACTGTCATTTACAGCTATTAACGCATTTAAATGTATACTATTTTCCTTTGACATTTTAAAATTGATTTTCTCAAAAACTATAAGGTCTTTTTGAAAAAAAAATGTTACCTCTTGTTCCCACTATTCTTCTTAACATGGCGTTTTGGTGTTTCTACCATGTAAAGGGACTTTGCTATTAAAGTGAATGGGAACCGCATTTAAAAAAAAAAAAAATGACTCAAATACTTACCTAAGGAGAGGGAAGGCTCTGGGTCATATAGAGCCTTCCGTCTCCTCTCTCGGTGCCCTCTATCCTGTGCTGGCTCCCCTCCCCCCCCCCCCCCCCCCCCCCGTTTCAATCCTTTGCTGAAAGTGTATTTGGAAGTCTTCGGGAGCCGTGTCCTCCCAAAGACGTGCGGCTCCATACTGCACAGGCGTTAGCGTGCAAGAGAGCGTGCTTGCGCAGACACAGTACAGGGCCGCCCTTCTTCAGGAGCACTCGGCTCCCTGAAGACTTCTGAAGCCTCCTTCGGCCGGGTAAAGCAATATTTAACTAAATTTGTCAAATACTGCTACCAGGGGAGCCAGCACTGGAACGAGGGGACCAGGAGAGGAGCGGGAGGGCTCTATAGGACCCAGAGTCTTCCCTCTCCTTGGGTAAGTATCTTCTCATTTTTTTAAATGCGGTTCCCATTCACTTTAACTGCTAAAGTTGGCTGGTTTTCAGGTGATAATCACAGATACTTTTCCCATGATCAAGGGCCGAATACTTGGAACAACGACTGAATTTGTGATTGACTGTTGTGATCGATTCCCTATCACGGATTTGCATCACGATGTCGGATAGTGAAAAAAAGCTTGTGAATCATGGCTATGCCGCGATCACATATTGTATCCCGAGCACCACTAATCCTATAGCCTGTGCCTTGTGTGTTATTTAGCTGACTCAAATGGAATACTGTAGTGGTTGTTTCTTATGACACCTTACCTTGGTGCTTTGGTGTTTCTTCTATCTTCTGTGCAACAAAATCAGCCATATTTGTATACATATTTCCTACTGAAAACAAGAACAAATCACAACATAAATGTTCAATAGTTCAAGCAAATCAAATATGCAAAAAGGATAACATGTAAATACAGTGGGGCTAATTTAGTAAAGATGGAATATATAGTTACATAGATATTTGGGTTGAAAAAAGACATACGTCCAGCGAGTTCAACCAGAGTATATATTTGGGAAGAATAGGGAAGCCAAGTTTTCCAGGCCCACAGCAAAACATAGTGAAGATTTTTAAAGGGACCCTGAACAGAGCGGAAAAATAGAATACTGAACTTACCTGGTGCTTCCTCCAGCCCCCTGTAGTCTTTGCGGTCCCTCGGCGTCTTCTGGGTCACCTCCATTGTCCAGCCCCTGGCTGCTCCATAAGCAGCGTGACCTGGCCAGGAGTCATGTGCTACTGTGCATGCACGGCCCGTCTGCGCCTGTCACCATAAGCAGTTCATTCTTTTAAGAACCAGGTTTGCACAGACTTCTCACGGGGATGGGCGCATGATTGCGATGGGCACATGGACAGGTAACGCATGCACAGTTGCGCAAGACTTTGGGTCATGGTGCTTGTGGAGCCACCAGCAGGACAACGGAGGGGATCCAGAAGAAGCATAGGTTACAGGGGGCTAGAGGTAGCCTCAGGTAAGTCCAGTATTTCATTTTTCACCTCTGTTCAGAGACCCTTTAAAAACCAGTGAATTTCTGTTTGTGCTACTGCAGTTGTATTCACATAACATTCTGAAAGCAAGAATTTATTTTTAATAAACCAAGGACAGCCTAAAATTATTAAAAATCTTATTGCTTCTGACGCTGAGAATATCAGCAGTCACACAGCCTAGTAAGTCATAGACCTTTCAGCTGCTACCATTAGACTAGTATTATTAGGCCCCTTTTACACTTAATACATTGCGAACACTCTGCTTCCCAGGAGCAAGGATAGCCCTATGGGACTATATCAGTGATCTCGGTGTGGCGGGGCCCAGCATGGTAACACTGCATACAGTGTGTTACCAGATGACTTGCACATATACACCAGAAGTGGAAAGCATGGTGGCATAGTAGATAACACTCTCGCCTTGCACTGCTGGGTCCCTGGTACGAATCAGAGCCTGGGCATTATATGCACACATCGGTACGGAGTTTCTGTGTTCTCCTCCTGTTTCCTCTGGGCACTCCGGTATCCTCCCACATCCTAAAAACATACATATAAGTTAATTGGCATCCCCCTAAATTGGCCCTAGACTACAATGGACATATGACTATTGTAGGGATTAGAGTGTGAGCTCCTCTAAGGGGAACAGTGTGACAAAACTATATACTTTAAAGTGCCACCGAAGATGTCGGTGCTATATAAATACTAAATAAGAATAATACTTTCAATGGAAAGTATGCCTACTTGTTTTTTTGTTTTTTTTAGCTGCAGTGTGATCGCTAGTCAACAGTTTAAAAGAGACCTTATTACCGGTATGTATTTGTGTAGCACTCACTTCTTCTGCATACTCTTACCAACCCTGTCAATCAATTCTCCCTGTAACTCTCCATCCCTCCACAGCCAATGTGGAAGCAGGAAACTCTCCCCTTTATAAAGTGGTGATGATACCTTACTAATTGCTAGGGACAGACTGTGTATGGTCTGATTTGTTTGCTAGGTTACCTGGAAACACTTCATTGAATGTAGGATGTTTTTGAATTTACTGATGGCTAACACAGTACAATACTCTAGTGCTACTACTTTATTGAATGTAAAAAAAAGATAATGGACTCCACTGAAACAAAATTTGCATCACAGCAAATTTTGGCATCAGATTCACAAGGAGTGTTCTTTGCACAAAACATCCGGAATTGCCATGAATCTTACTTTGCAAATTTCTATTTTGAAGTATTAAAAATGGACCGGTGCTCTTGCAAAGAACAGACTGAAAAGTGTTCACTGCACATAGAAATGCTGTAGAAATCAGCTGCACTGAGCTGCGTTTTTTTATTTAGCTACAGTTGAGTGTAACAAGTGTGTAATCAGTAGGCATGACTGTCAGCACTTTGGCGCTACTATACAGGAAAATAAAGATGCTTTAACCCTTTTTTTTTGCTCCCTTAAAGTTCACCCAGTACATTTTCAGGGCTATTTGGGGATTTCTGTGCATTGTAATTAAAACATTTTTCCCTGATTGTTTTCATACTGTGCCTAATCTTTTAGAGCCGAGAGGAAGTTGTGAGCTCAGCCCTGCCTGTATACTACCAATGTCACTTTCCCTATGATTTTATGCTATACATTCTGACCCATATACAATTCACCTTTTCTCCTGAGTTTTCTCCTAGGAGATACATTTTCATCTTCTCTTTAAAATAATTTGTAAGCACTTTACAATAAAATAGTGCCAAAAGTTTGTGTAAAGTAATAGCACAATTATTTTGAGTGTTTTCTTACTTGCTTGTGGTTTAAATGTTATTTTATTGACAAATTGTGAAATTTCACCCAGGAGAAAACTTTTTAAACTGCAATACAAAAATAAAATCTAAAGAACAGACACAATTGTATTAATTACCATAAATACTGAAAATAATGATTCATCATTATTATTATGTATTATTTGACTTGTTACTGAGGGACATGAGCACCCAACAGATTCTATAATAGTGTGAAATAAAATGTACTTTAATAAAAATAATTATCCGTATCTGAAAATAATAAACTTTGATCTTTTCACCTATCGTCACGTAAGTCTTTTATTATGTTATGCAAAATGTGTTTATAGTTTCAAAATATATATAACAAAAACATTATTGTGATCTATCTTTAGATAATACAGTGTAAACTCCAATCTACACGATACCATTCTTTGTGCGATTCGATTACGATTGTATTTAGGATCCAATTAAATCCCACATATCCGATCAGAATTCGATTCAATTCAATTCGATTTGCCAAATGGCTAATCGAATTGAATCAGATTGAATCCTGATCAGACATGTCGGATTTAAGCGGATCGTAAATAGAATCGAAAATACAATCGCACAAAGAATTGTAACGTGTAAATGGGGCTTGCCCAATCTACACGATACGATTCTTTGTGTGAATCGATTATGATTGTATTTACGATACGATTAAATCTGACATGTCTTATTGGGATTCGATTTGATTCAATTCGATTTGCCATTGTTTTGCAATGGCAAATTGAATTGAATCGAATCCCAATCGAACATGTTGGATTTAATCGGATTGTAAATAGAATCGTAATCGAATCTCACAAAGAATCGTATCGTGTAGATTGGGCTTTAAGGTGGACACACACTATACAATTAAAAGATCCAATTTTACATCAATTCAATTAATACGATTAGTTGTACCGAAAAATTGAATTATTTTTTTTTAATTCATTCAATAAATCTGATCCTATTTCCCATTTTTATTCAATAAAAGAAGATTGGGAATGTTGGATGATCAATTTATATGAAAAATAAATGGTATGTTGTAGATTGAAAACTCAGAAAAATTGCTTGGGTCAAGTAATTGTCAAGCATTGTTATCATAATTGGGGAAAAATTGAAACAAAGGTATGTGGTATATTTGACAGATTTCTGAAAAGTTACAATCAATCAGAAAAATTGATTGCAATTCTTGAATTGAAAAGATATTTAAAAATTGTATGGTGTTTGTCCACCTTTAGGCTATAAGCACATGTAACCAATTTAGGAGTTCTAGGCCCATATGCAATTCACTTTTTCACCTAAGTCTTCTCCTGGGAGATAATTTTTAATCTTCTGTTTAAAATGCCTTTTTCAGCACTTTGCAATTGATAAAGTATTAAAAGTAGGTTGAAAAGTACTGCCGAAATTATTCTGAGTTTTTTCTTGCTTACTGGTGGCTTAAAACGCATTTTATGGGCAAGGTGTAAAAATATCAACTTGGAGAAAACTAAGGCGAAAAAGTGATTTGCATAGGGGCCCTATTCTTCTTGTACAGTCCAAATTTGATGTTAGAGGGGTTAGAAATGGATTGTGGGTTGGTGATCCAAGGGTTAGATCTAAAATGAGGGTTCCCAATAGAAAATGTAAAATTTAGAAAGCATTTGATGAACCGAGAAGGAATAGTAGTATGAATTTATGAAAGAGGATAATCATTGTGAAAGTTGAAAATATGTTGAAAAATTGGTCTCAAGCAAAAAAATGTGAATTACTGTAGATTAAAAAAAAAATGAACAATACTGTTGACATTGGTTGAGGTGTCTGCAAAATAAATTATTGTGACATCTTTACAAATTAACAATTTTAATAGTGAGGATTTACCAAAAATAAAATGTTTTCACACAAGTATAATATTTTAAATCTTATTTGTGGTGTTCAGTGTGATATATAGCAATTGTAAAAGGTCTGGATTATTATAAATTATTTATTTTTTGGTAACTTCTAATGGATACAATTACATTTCTCAATGACATCACACAAAAGTTCAATGTAAAAAAAGTCAGAATTTAAGTCGGAATTATGTTAAAGTTGGAAATATGCAATTCCAATTATCGCTAACAATGTTACTCTGATATTCCTAATCAGCACACTGGTGGCCTAAAAAGTATTTTATTGACAAGGGCCCATATGTAATTAACATTTTTCTCCTGAGTTTTCTCCAAGGTGATATTTTTAAACTTTTCAATAAAATGCCTTCTAACCTCCTTGCCGGTTATCCCGAGCTCAGCTGCCGCGGAGGATTCCTCAGGCCCTGCTCGGCCGATTTGCATAATTTTTTTTATACACGCAGCTAGCACTTTGCTAGCTGCGTTTCACTTACAATCGCCACCGCTCCGCGCCGATTCGCCGCTACATCAGAGGGTGCCCCCCCCTGAGACCCGTGCGTTGCCTGGCCAATCAGTGCCAGGCAGCGCTGAGGGGTGGATCGGGACTCCCTCTGACGTCACGACGTTGATGACGAGGTTAAGCCACCAGCAAGCAAGAAAATACTCAAAATATTTTTGATAGTACTTTTCAGCACTTTTTCAATTGAAAAGTGATAGAAAATTATTTTAAATAGAAGATAAAAAATGATCTCCTTCCAGAAAACTCAGGAGAAAAAGTTAATAGCATATGTGCCAAGGTGTGCCACCAGCTTTTTCTTACCTGGGAGAAAACTCAGGTGAAAAAGTTAATTGCTTAAAGGACATAGGGCCATATCCAATCACATTGTTCACCATCAATTTAGAATAGCTTTTCAGCACTTTGCAATTGAAAAAGTAAGTGAAAAAGTACTATCAAAAGAAAAAGTACTATCAAAATTATTTTGAGTATTTTTTTTTATTTATTTAATTAGCTTTTCTGGTGTCTTAAAGGAAATTTTAGTTTGAAAATGTCACATAGGAAAAAACTCAGGAGAAAAACTTATTTGCATATGGGGCAATGTGACAATTTCATCTAGATTCATAGATTTTCCCAGAAATAACATTGTGTAATAAAGATACACATCAATGATTGTATGCCTCTAGATATTTAAAGTGAATTGGAACTGCATTTAAAAAAATTAGGCAGATACTTACCCAAGGAGAGGGAAGGCTCTGGGTCCTATAGGCTCTATAGTATAGAGCCTTCCCGCTCCTCTCCTGGTCCCCTCGTTCCAGTGTTGGCTCGCCCGTTAGCAGTAATTGACTAATTTAGTCAAATACTGCTTTACCCGGCCGAAGAAGGCTTCAGAAGTCTTCAGGGAGCCCGAGTGCTCCTGAAGAAGGGCGGCCCTGTACTGCGCCTGCGCAAGTACGCTCTCTTGCACGCTCACGCCTGTGCAGTATGGAGCCGCACGTCTTCGGGAGGACACGGCTCCCGAAGACTTCCAAATACCCTTTCGGTGGGGGATTAAAATCGGGGAGAGCCAGCACAGGATAGAGGGCACCGAGAGAGGAGAGGGAAGGCTCTATACGACCCAGAGCCTTCCCTCTCCTTAGGTAAGTATTTGCTTCATTTTTTTTTTAAATGCGGTTCCCATTCACTTTAAGAAGCAACCTCTGTGGCACCAGATACATTCTTGAATCTGTCTTGTTTGCTAAATAACTCTCCCTAGAGTAATACCTACATATCACAGGGGCCCATGCCAAGGTTTTTTATGGGGCCCAAAGCCCTAAATACACATTAGCAATGATTCCTTCTCTAGCCCAGACATATTGATATGCATGTGTATGGCAATGCCCAATCACATTTACCAGTGCATGGAGTACATGAGGATATGTAGTATATTGCTCAGGTAGGTTAGGCCTATA
This sequence comes from Hyperolius riggenbachi, assembly GCF_040937935.1. Classification (NCBI taxonomy): domain Eukaryota; kingdom Metazoa; phylum Chordata; class Amphibia; order Anura; family Hyperoliidae; genus Hyperolius; species Hyperolius riggenbachi. The sequence goes on from NC_090648.1 coordinate 90,260,183, forward strand.
CTGGGTCCCTCATTTGCTATAGAATCCCACAACAGTTGTTATGGTTTCGATGGCTATTGCTACACCCTCGTCCCAACTGTACACACAAGGTTCCTTCCTACTTTAACATACGTGAATTAAAACCTTCTTGAATTACCTGACATTTCAGTATATTCAGTTTTCATCCTTGTACACAAGTGGGACTCCATTCACTGCAAGGTTGTGATTCTTCTTAAAATGTTATTTTCCTTTCAAGCATTTATAGGAACTGAGGATGAACATTTTCAGGAACCTCAGTAACCACAAAGGGGAAGCTTATATAATTCTGCCTATAAATTTCACATGACCAGAAAATGTAAAAGTTTACCTAAGTTGAACAAAATACTTGTGACGTAAAGAAAAATATCTGCACAAAATGAACACTACTGTACTGTAATTAGCTTCAGTGATAAGTAAATGGAGCAATATTGAAATTGACAGCTCCTGTAGAAAGCTGAAGGAGGAATGAGCGAGAATGCCTCTGGCAGTCTCATGAAAATGTCCTCAAACTTCTCATCGCTCTGCAAATTACAGTAGCTCCATTAAAGTCAAATAGTCAACTTTAAATTTTAAAATCAAAGTCCCTATACGTGTTAGAAGCACCAAATGTGTTAGGTATGTGTAGGAGGATAGTGGCAACAAGGGAAAAAAGTTCCAAAAGACTTTGTGGTTTTTTAGAAAAGTGCAGTTAAAGTGACATCAGATAAATTGGAATTGTATGTGCTAACCCACTGTACCCTTACCCCACCCCCTTACATGATCCCCATTCCCTCAACACAAGATTGCCCTATAAGGAAAGAAGGAAAGATAAAACATAACATTTAATAAAGATGTTTAAAAACTAAGCTGCATCATATCATATTGAAATAGTTAAACCAAAACGAGTACAGGATCTAAGTTTATTCTGGATCCCTATATACTTCTTGTCACAACTGCTTAGTGGAACCAGGTTCACTGTATCATCGACTAAAATAATGCTGTATTTACATTAACACCCCCCCCATCACCACCACCACCACCACCACCAATCCAACATGTTTCACCCCTTTAATAGGAGGCTTCGTCAGGGGAAAAGTGCTCAGTGCTAAGGGTGCAAGTGCATTTACTAATGTATTATTTACCTGCTTACTGCGTTTTGCTAACCAAGTTATTTTTCAGTGTGGGTCTGGCAGTAGGTACTTACTATTACTTGGTGACCAGGGGAGATTTAATTTGTTTTTCAATGTTTTTAACCTGTGTTGAATAATTGATTGATTACCTAATTGATTGGAATGGTCGTGGATTTTTTGAATGGGTAACTTTGTTTGTGGTTCCATAAGAGAGCAGTAGCAATTTATGGCTAGCATTGCTAGCTGGCAGCATGAGCTAGGTGGACTGCATCTCCAGAAGTATACATACAAGTAGCATCAATAGAGTACTTATACCAAAAGGTGTCTGCTGCAGCAGCAGGAAGCAGAGGCAGTGGGACCTAAGATGGAGCATAGACAACATTGTTAGCTGGGCTCAGGGGCATTGCTAGGATCCTGGGAGATCCTGGGCACCCCTCGGCACCAGGGTATTGATAACCAGAACTTAGCAGCGATGTAACCTAAAGACAATGGGCCTCACTGGCAAGACAGTGGCTGAAACCGGACACTGGAGGAGGCCAGGATTCAGGGGGCAGATAGGCAAGTCTTTAACACTGCACATGGTGGAGACACACACTTTATGTAATTACCGACCAATCCATTCAACTGATTTTTTTATGGAAATGGGTCAAAAAAATGATTGGCCGTCCATGTTGCGGTACTGTTTGTCTTCTGAGTAAAGTATCTCCACCTGTTTATTTTGCAGACCTGACCCTTCAATGTTGCTACACTCAGCTACCCACCTTGCCCTCATGTCTGCTGCTGCCACGTGTCACTAGCTCTGTTTATCCCCTCATCTCTACTTGAGGTACTTACTTACGCTAGGTATTTCTCCTTTCACCCCCCCCCCTCTCTCCTCCTCCCACCTCTCTCCCCCTCCCACCTCCTGTGCCTTCTGTTGCCTGGTTACCTAATTGTGGTTAGAGTACATCTAATCATCTCCCTTGTGTGACAAGATAAGAAACAGTAGCTTGCACTACAGTCATCTAGTGTTAACCTTTGTTGTGGGCAGCAGCAGAAGGAGGAGGCAGTGAGCCCCGAGACAGAGCTTGGACCTTATTGCTAGCTGGCAACATGAGCTTGGTAGAGTGCATCAGCGATGCAACCCAGAAGAGGCCTAGACCAAGATGGTGTGTGCCGGCACTGCAGTTGTAGTCTGTGCTCCAGGAAGTGGTAGGAAGGTATGCAATATTGTTAGTTTGCATTATGAACTGGATGACATGAATGCCACCCATCAATCTTTCAGTGTAGTTGCAATGCTGTAGTTGCAATGCTGTACAACAGGTCAGTGTCTTACACAGTGAAATAAATGAACATACAATTTTTTGCAACATCTGTCTTGTGCGATCAGATCACCTGTAGAGATGGCCCGAACCTCCAATTTTAGGTTCGCGAACCGTCGCCAAACGATTCGTGCAAACTTTTTCAAGGGGTCTAACACCTGAAGGGGGGCATGGCGGAATGGGATACATGCCAAAAGTCCCGGGGGAAAATCTACATTTGATGCAAAGCAGCGTTTTAAGGGCAGAAATCACATTGAATGCTAAATTGCAGGCCTAAAGTGCTTTAAAACATCTTGCATGTGTATACATCAATAAGGGAGTGTAATTAGTGTACTGCTTCACACTGACGCACCGAACTCACTGTGTAACACACCGCAAACAGCTGTTTGCGTAGTGAGGGCCGTGCTGGACTGGTGCGCACCATGGCGAGATTGCTCTTCCTCACTCAGTGATGTCAGGTAATGTCTGACTGCCTTATCAACTTTCAATGGTTCTTTCGCTACCATTGTTAAAGCTTACACCTATTTTTTTAAATACTTGTTCTGCTTGCTGTTCAGTACCTGCAACGAGAATCTTTTATGAAGGGCAAGTCTGCCATTTTGAGTGGCCACGGGTAATGGCCGGGGAATTAAGGTTCGATTCCGGTCCGGAGTGAGAGCCTGAGAACTGGCTACCCCCACTGCACATCCAAGTAAGGACCCATTTGCTGTATAAGTAATGTATCTGCCCTGACCGTGCTTTGCAGACCAGGCATCTGTGGTCAAATGGACCCTTGACCCAGCGCAAGACGAACCAAATCGAAAGCATTTGCCAAGAATGTGTTATGGAGGGCAAGTCTGCCATTCATACAACTCTGTGAAACTTTCTATGGTACTTTCTCAGTAGCATGGTGACCACGGGTAATGGCTGGGGAATCCTGGTTTGATTCCTGTCCGGAGTGGGACCCTAAGAAACGGCTACCACCACCGCACATCCAAGGAAGGCAGCAGGTACGCTGTGGGCAAAGGAGCAGGAACGGCTACCACACATCCAAGGAAGGCAGCAGGCATGGCATGCATGTCCGAGGTAGTGACCAAAAATAACAATACCGGAGGACTTTCGAGGCCCTGCTGTATATGACACTGATAGACTTTACTACCTTTAATGAGAATCTGTTATGGAGGGCAAGTCTGCCATCCATTCAAGTGAAAGGTATGCACTGACTGCCAGGTATAATACAATGCGCAGTCAAAGATGCAGTGAAAGTTATGCAGTGACTGCAAACAGCTGTTTGTGTAGTGACGGCCATGCTGGACTGGTGCGTCCCATGACGAGAGTGCAGGTGATGGCAGCTTTCCAGCCCATATGGTCGCCGGGCTGAGGTAGCTGATTAACAGAACAGTGACTGTCCAGCTGATCAAATTTGGTCTGTCCACAATGAGGCAATGACCGTATTATCTTTGGTGTGCCACCCCCCGAGACACTCATATAGCCGGCGGTCAACTCATTGCTTCATTATGATATGCATGCCCCTTCACCGCGGCAAGGTAATGATCATGAAGGGGAATGGGCACATGTACATGCCTTTTGTTTTGTTGTAGCAGCTGCAGTGCAGCCAGAAAAATTAGGCAGGCATGTACACGCACCAGAAAAATTATTATAGTGGCCGCTGCTAGCAGCGGCCTTAAAAGTTCAGGAATCCGCCTGGAGTCCTGGACCCTGTTGGTGGTGGCGGTGAAGGCAGTCAAGCGGCCTGCGGGCAGAGGTGCTGTGTGGGGAGCGACTTAGTCTAGGGGCAGGCAGCCAGTCACACGGCGTGCAGGCAGAGATGCTGTGTGTGGGGATTGACTTAGTCTTCGGGCGGGCAGTAGCCCTCCGGGATCCATGCCTCATTAATTTTGATAAAGGTGAGGTACTGAACACTTTTGTGACTTAGGCGACTTCTCTTCTCAGTGAAAATGCCTCCAAATGTGCTGAAGGTCCTTTCTGACAAGACGCTTGAGGTAGGTCAAGACAGAAGTTGGATGGCAAATTGGGACAGCTCTGGCCACAGGTCAAGCCTGCGCACCCAGCAGTCCAAGGGTTCATTGCTGCTCACAGTGTCTACATCCACACTTAAGGCCAGGTAGTCAGCTACCTGCCAGTCCAGGCATTGGTGGAGGGTGGATCCGGAAGCGGATAATTGAAATGTTGAAATAGCTGGGACAATTAGGCGTTGGACTAAAGAATGTCCGCATGTCCGACATCACCATGAGATCGCTGGAGCGTCCTGTCCTTGCCTGTATGGACATGGGAGGAGGAATACTGGCAGTGGTGACTTTATTGCGTTGTGCTGTGACATCACCCTTAAACGCATTGTAAAGCATAGTTGCCAGCTTGTTCTGCATGTGTTACATTCTTTCTGCCTTCAGGTGAGTTGGCAACATGTCCGCCACTTTGTGCCTATACCGAGGGTCTAGTAGCGTGGCCACCCAGTACAGCTCATTCCCCTTGAGTTTTTTTATACGGGGGTCCCTCAACAGGCTGGACAGCATGAAAGACGCCATCTGCACAAAGTTGAATCCAGTCATACTATCCGTATGCTCTTGCTCTTCCTCAGTGATGTCATGTAAGTCCTTCTCCTCCCCCCAGCCACGAACAATACCACGGGAACGTCGAGCAGCACAAGCCCCCTGCGACGCCTGCTGCAGTTGTTCTTCTGCCGCCGCCTCCTCCTCCTCCAAAGAAACACCTTCCTCATCATCCGAGTCTGACTCCTCTTCCCCACACGACTCTTCCTCCTCCTCTCCCCTCTGTGCTGCCGCAGGTGTTGAGGAAACATCTGGTTCTGATGAAAATTGCTCCCACAACTGTTCCTCCCATAACTGTTCCTCTTCACACTCCTCCACAGCTTGATCCACCACTCTACGCACGGCACGCTCCAGGAAGTAAGCGTACGGGATCAAGTCGCTGATGGTGCCTTAACTGCGACTCACCAGGTTGGTCACCTCCTCAAACGGCCGCATGAGCCTGCATGCATTTCTCATCAGTGTCCAGTTGTTGGGCCGGAACATCCCCATCTCCCAAGATTGTGTCCTTTTACTGTAATTGTACAGGTACTGGGTGACGGCTTTCTCCTGTTCTAGCAGGCAAAGAACATGACCGGGGTCGAATTCCAGCGCGTCGGGCTATAACATATCAAGCGTCTCACCGGCAAGTTGTTTCTCTGCTGAATGTCTGCAAAGCGTGCCATGGCTATGTAAGACCGCCTAAAATGCTCACACAACTTCCTGCCCTGCTTCAGGACGTCCTCTAAGCCTGGGTACTTTGACACAAATCTTTGAATGACTAGATTCAGCACATGTGCCATGCAGGGTACATGTGTCGGCTTTCCCAAATTCAAAGCGGAAAGGAGATTGCTGCCGTTGTCACACACCACGTTGCCAATCTCCAGCTGGTGCGGGGTCAGCCACTGATCCACCTGTTTGTTAAGAGCAGCCAGAAGAGCTGGTCCAGTGTGACTCTCTGCTTTGAGGCAAGACATGTCTAAGATCGCGTGACACCGTCATACCTGGCATGCAGCATAGGCCCTGGAGAGATGGGGCTGTGTAGCTTGAGAGGAGATTGCAGCACCGGTAGAGTTGAACTGCTATTCAGCCAAGGAGGAGGAGAACGATAGCGAAGAGGCTGTAGCAGGAGGAGAAGGAGAGTGTTAGGAATATGGTCATGCCACTTCCTGCCTGCTGGTGGCAGCATTGTGTTGAACTCTGAACTTCCTTTATTCCACCAGCAGATGGCTCTAGAGACTTTGCAGGACCTGAACTTTCCTTGTTCCACCACTGGGTGGCTCTATGCTGGCTGGAGACAGCTCTGCCACTGCAAGGGTTGCTCTCTATGGACTTTGCTTGTCAATCATGCTGCAGGTGTGTCCTCCTTATTTAAGAGCCCTGCAAGGAGCAACCTTTGCCAGAACTTTGTGCTCGCTAGCTGGAGTATCTGGACAACCCTGGTTCTCTGGTATCCTGTATCCCTGTATCTGTTATCCTGTTTCTGAACCTAGATTCTGTCTGACCTCGTTTACTGCCTGCTCCTTGTGTACCGTGATTGCTCGATTGTTGCCGACCTATGCTTTGTCCTGACTGTGATTTTGTGCCTGCCTTCTTGTACTGCGTTTGGTGTATATATTGTATATCTTTGTCCGGTGTATCTGTGTGTGTGTGTATATATATATATATATCCTGTATATATTTAGGTAGATAGATAGATAGGGATTGGGGTTTTTGCATCTTGCCTTGATTGTATGGTGTGTATGTATGTGGTGGTTGCGTTCTTGTATATAATTGCCACCATATTCTCTGACTGCTGTACATAGTGTTATGTGTGCTGCTGCATTGATATTGCATAATACTGTATGCACGATTGTAAATAAACCTTCCTGCATAGTTTATTCCTGTCTCAGTGTCTGTGTTGCTGCAAACTGCAATCAATCCCAGTTTCTCCGTTCAGGCTCATGACAGAGAGGAGGTGGTTGACTCAATGGGCTGTGTAAGTTATGTACCTGCCCTGACCGTGCTTGGCAGACCAGGCATCCATGGTCAGGTGGACCCTTGACCCAATGCTGTGTGCCAGAGATGACACCACTTGCCTCTCAACCTCACGGTACAGTTTGGGTATCGTCTTTTTAGAGAAATAATTGCGGCCTGGTAACTTCCACTGCGGTGTCCCAATGGCCACAAATTTACGGAAGGCCTCTGACTCCACCAGCTGGTATGGTAACAGCTGGTGAGCTAACAGTTCAGCCAAGCCAGCTGTCAAACGCCTCATCCTCACACGTTACGTCCATAGTGTCGCCGCCTAACTCAGACATATGAGGTGGTGTAACTTGCTTAGCGCCTTCATCTGGTTGTAACAATAATGGCTGTGAATCAGCTAATTCCCCACCAATTAACTCCTGTGAAGTGTCAAATGCAGTGTATGTGGTGCTTGTAGTAGCGCTGGTGGCTGCAGAAGATGAGGTGTTCTGTGTTAAATAGTCGACCACGTCCTGACAATCTTGGGAGTTGATGGGACATGCCTTCTTCTGAGCACTACACTTTGGGCCAGGGCCGCACGACATCACATCAACACAACCTCACACAGACCTGCCGGGTGGCCTTCCTCTGGGTCTGCCTCTACCTCTTCCTCTACCTGTTTTGTCCATAATGGGGGGGGGGGGGGGATGAAGTGAAAGGTATGCACTGACTTGACTAATACAATGTGAAGTCACACAGGTGCAGTTAGCAGGTATGCATGGAGTGGTATATCACACTGCGTGCACTCACGTAGGTAGGTGGGTGCACTGTGAACAACAGGTAGGTATATGCAGTGATGGTTATTACAATGTGCACCTGATAGTCACACACAGACTGGTACTGGACAGGCACAGTGACACTGTGTGCGCTCACGTAGCTAGGTGGGTGCACTGAAGTGAACAACAGGTAGGTATATGCAGTAATGGGTATTACAATGTGCACCTGTCACATACACAGGTAGTCACTGAATGTGCTAGGCCTGGCAGTGGCACACACAGTATGTATGATCAAGGCTGTCTATGTAACACAAGTGTCAGTGGGACACACACACACACAAAAAATAGATCACAAGAACAAGATTAGCTCTCAAAAGAGCTGTTAAGGGGTGCTATTTTAGCAATAAGAATCAGCAAGGAGCAAGCTAAGAAGCCTACAAGAGCCTAACTAATCTTTCCCTATGAGAGTCTGCAGCAGCTGTCCCTTCCCTAATTACTGCAGGCACACGAGTGAGTAAAATGGCCGGCACTGTCTGCCTTTTATAAGGGGGGAGCGGCTCCAGGAGGGAGTGTAGCCTGATTGGCTACAATGTGCCTGCTGACTGTGATGTAGAGGGTCAAAGTTGATGGTGCACTATGGGGGCGATCCGGGGCATTCCTGGGCATCAGGTTCAGCACACTGCTGCGAAATATGGGCATGGCCATGTAGTGAGCAGTGGGTGTGGCTGTGGGTGGGGCCAAATGTACATGAACCAAGCAACAGTGTAACATAAGGACAGTGAAACGTTGGCTAAAGCACCCTCTCCTTTAATAAATAAGCAAATCCCTAGTTATCAATCATACAAACAGTGATTTGAGATCATACTAAGGTCCTGGGCTCACTATTGCATTGCTCTGCAACACAGATAGCCCAGCTCATCGGCGGCAATATAACATGTATGCCCTGCCCCACCTGACTTCAAGGTGAAGGGTAAAAAATGTCTCCATAAAAAAGTAGAGGGCGAGTGCAAGTGGCCGGTGTAGGTTGCATTACTGGCAAATGGGCATTTGCTGTGTGAACTGTTCGGCCATGATAGATAGATAGATAGATAGATAGATAGATAGATAGATAGATAGATAGATAGATAGATAGATAGATAGATAGATAGAAGATAGGTAGACAGAATAGTTTATCATTGTAGGTCAGTGTTGTTGACTTGTCCTTATCATGGAAAGTTGAGTTGTTGTGTTCAGGGCTGTGGAGTCGGAGTCGTGGAGTCGGAGTCGTGGAGTCGGGCAATTTTGGGTGCCTGGAGTCGGAGTCGGGAAAAAATGCTCCGACTCCTAATGAATTTGTAACTGTAATTAAAATAGAAAATATGATAAAATGTTCTATTTCTCAGATAATAGTCATTAAAAATAATGTATATATACAGTATATATACAGTAATAGCTGTGCTTAGTCCACAAAGATGAAAGAAACCAATCAAAATTAGTTACTTGTGCTGCTTCAATAAAGCAGTTCCCGTATTTTTAAGGTCAGATATACATATCTGATTGTGACTGTATATATGATGTGTACACAGGAATCTCTTATATATACTAAATAACATCTATGCTGTAAGAATAAAGCCTGATGTGTAGCTATGTCACTAATAGAGATGGTCAATGAGATGGAAATAATTCTGCATTGATGCTGATTTATGCAAATGTATGCACTCCCTTTGCTGATGAAATAAAATAATTTGATATGTTATTAAAATATGGTTTGGTGACTACAAATTAAAGGGTAACTGAGACGGATGAAAAGTAAAGTTTTATACATACCTGGGGCTTCCTCCAGCCCCCTTCAGGCTAATCAGTCCCTCACTGTCCTCCACCACCCGGATCTTCTGCTATGAGTCCTGGTAATTCAGCCAGTCAGCGCTGTCCGGCCGCACCCCGCTCCCACAGCCAGGAACATTCTGCACCTGCGCAATAGTGCTGCACAGGTGTAGTATGCTCCTGGCGGCGGAGTGTGTGCATGCGCACTACGCTTGACTGACTCAAGTACCTGGACTCATAGCAGAAGATCCAGGTGGTGGAGGAGGACAACGAGGGACTGATTATCTTGAAGGCGACTGGAGGAAGCCCCAGGTATGTATAAAACTTTAATTTCATCTGTCTCAGGTTTACTTTGTTACACAGTAGTACAATACTCTACATATGCACTCCCCACAGAGCTGCAGGGAATCCACTGAGAATGCTGTGCACATTGAACACAGAGGTGTTGTCTGTTTACAATCTCCTCATTCCCCTGCAGAGTACCTGCACATCATTCTTACATGCACCCACACTTGATAGATGTTCGTTGTACCTTTTACAAGTACTCTTACCAAGGACTAGTTTTAGTCTAAAGGGAATAAATATAGTAGTCTACATATCCTTCTCACTTCAGTTGTCTTGTAAAATTCCTAAGCGTTGGCAGTTAAGAGACGAATTTCATGTTACATACTTTTAATCAACAAAATTGTAATATGCAAATTAGAGGAGTCGGAGTCGTGGAGTCGGAGTCGGTGGAATCCTAAACTGAGGAGTCGGAGTCGGTGGATTTTTGGACCGACTCCACAGCCCTGGTTGTGTTGATACTAGTACTAAAGCTGTTTGCAGGTTTTGACGCCAAATATATTTCCAACGATGGGCTCGATTCACAAGAGTGCTAACTCAGTTAGCACGCCTAAAAAGTTTGCACGTGCAAACAGGAGTGCAAGCCACTTTGCAGCTATTTTGCACTTGCAAATTTAGTGTGTTAACTATTTATCGCGTGCACAGCGTTACGCATCATGCGCAACAGGTGGACTTTGCGTGCAAACCTATTAGAGTGTATCAAATATTGCAAAAATATGCTGCACCCTCTGCAATGCAATTGCACAAACCCAATTGCACAATTATCAGGAATGTCCTGTTAGTGCGCTGTATAACATCCACTCATCAGGGGCTCCCTGATAAGTCTTGATGACGAAACGCCTTGGGCGGAGCCAGTACGCCTGATGCACGTCACGTGGTAGAGGTGGAACGGTAAACATCGCTGAGAGCAACTTGTAAGTTGCTAGAGTGCACGAGAAGCGCAGTTGAGATCTGTTTTGTACTGACATACTGCGCGATTCAATTTTAATGTGTTTTATTAAAAAGGCCTATTTTACAACGTGATGCTGAGTATGGATCACTGATGTGCGGAGTGAGACATACAGATTGAGCGAGACCTCCACTTGTACAGAGGTTGTTTGAATCTGGTGAGCCTCTTGATCTATGATGTGGTGGGAACATTGTATAGCACTGTGCTGCATGTGCACGGAAGTTTTTGGTAAAGCATAAGTTTATGGAAGTGAAGCAGTATTACGCTATGTAAAGTTGTTTTTTTTTCAGGATACCTTGGAAAAGCACAGTGGATTATATATTAAGAATACATATTAGAGTGTATGCTTAGCATGCCCGTGCTAAGCTGGTTTGCACGAGATGCGCGCAAAACTTTACGTGCGCAAAGCAATGACTTTGCATGAAAAATCGTGTTTGCACGTGATGTCAATACTTTGCGCTCGCATAATAGCATGTGAAAACCTGCTTTTAGGCGTGCTAACTGAGTTAGCGCTCTTTTGTGAATCAAGCCCTATGTCTAGTGTGAGTTACTTCCCACTTTCACCAAGCATCAGCAGAACAGAAAACAGGTGTCTCAGTGCATGCGTCACTTTTTAAAACGGCTGCTTGACCAAAATAACACAACCAGCAAAATAAAACAATGGCTGTGTGGCACCTAGCTAACTCACTAGTAACCCTAACTTACCAATACAAATGCTTATAGAAATACAGATCACAGTCACTGAAAAATCAAGGCAATCTAAAGACTCTTTCATATGTGCAACTGCAGAGCCGGGACAAGGTCCTCCAGCACCCAAGGCTGAGACACCAAAGTGCGCCCCTCTATCCCTCCCACCCCAGCCGCCACACACTGATTGCTATTAGACTAAGAGGCGCTCCAGGGCCCCCAACACCTTAATCTCTAGTTATCTGGCTTTCAGTCACTGCCATGTATCCCCTTTTCTAATTTTCCTCTGCTCCAAACATAATAGGGTAATGATAGCTGAGTGAGTTGTGTGCACCCTCCTACACTGCGCCCTGAGGCTGGAGCCTCTCTCGCCTCTGCCTCGGCCCGGCCCTGTGCAGCTGTAGACAGTGAATTTACAGCCTGTCAGTGCTCAGTATTGGCGCTATGCAGGTGGCCAACACATGGAATTTATTTATTTATTTTCATTTATTTAGTGTATTTATAAAGCGGCAACATTTTACGCAGTGCTGAATGGAATAACATCTAAGCGCGGACGCTGAAATCAGTGGAGTAGCAATAGGGGTTGCAGAGGTCTCAACCACACCAGGGACATAGGTAGAGATGACGTGAGTATAGAATTTTCCATTTGCGAACGGCAAACGTGAATTTCCGCAAATGTTTGCGAACAGGCGAATCTAGTGAACCGCCATAGACTTCAATGGGCAGGCGAGGTTTATCACCTACAAAGACTGTTTCTGGCTACAGAAGTGATGGGCAAATTGTTTCTAGGGGTCTAACACCTGGACAGGGGCATGCCGGAGGGGGGTCCATGCCAAAAGTCCCAACAAAAATTACGGAGTTGACGCAAATCACATTATGCACGTCTCTAGGTGTCAGTGGGCTGTGGAGTGTTACACACAGAGAAATACAATAATACTACCAGAATACAGTGAAATAGTAATGCACTGGAGTGGTTCTGTGGCTGCAACGTAATGAGGCAACAGCAATAGTATGCACACAACTCTGGGTGTCAGTGGGCTGTGGAGTGTCACACATAAAAAACACACGAGACTGATGTGCTAGCCCTCAAAAGGGCTGTTTGGGGTGCTTTCACAGCTAGTGAGGAACAAGGACACAGGACTAGCTAAGCAGAGTAAAACAATGTTCTAAAAATTATAAAAAGAGGGAAGTCGAGGTGAACTTACCTCCCTCTGGTAGTGGACATATACTCAAATGCAGAGTAAAAAATATACAATTTATTCACAGCTCCATAAAATCGGAACGCGTTTCGCGGTCAACAGTGGCGCTCACACGCTTTATGGACCTGAACCAGTTTTATATGCTCCTGTACTGCCTGATGAAGCGGGACTGTTGACCGCGAAATGCGTTGCGATTTTATGGAGCTGTGAATAAATTGTATATTTTTTACTCTGCATTTGAGTATATGTCCACTACCAGAGGGAGGTAAGTCCACCTCAATGTCCCTCTTTTTATCATTTTTAGAACATTCTTTTACTCTGCTTGGCGCCTCTGTTCGTACCTATTACAGCACGATTAAGTCCACCCCTGGTGGAGGGGTTCTTTCCCCATTTTCCTATCTACAGAGAGCGACTTTTATACCTGAGTGGGGTCAGGTACTAATACTCCCCACCTGCCTGTCAAGTGGTTACCTGATGGTAACCCACCTTTGTGAGTATAAGAACCTTTGACATTACATTATATATTGAGCTTACCAGACAATATTGCACTATTGGGCTCTTGGTGTCCTCTGTTTTGTTTTTACAGGCCTAGCTAATGCTTTCCCTACCTATCTGCAGTAAGTCTGTCCCTGCTCTCGCTAACAGTCTGCAGCCAGCAGAAAATTAATCCAATATGACCATCGCTACTGCTTTTTGATAGGGGGGTGGGGGGTCCAGGAAGGGGTGCTAGCTGATTGGCTGCCATGTGTCTGCTGACTGTGAGGTAAGGAGTGAAAGGTTAGCTCAATAATAATGTATAGGGGGGCAAATCAAACATGCCAAATATTTGCTGCTCGCCGCGAATGCGAACAGCCGATGTTCGCAAAATACTGCTCGCCGGCGAACTGTTTGGGCCATCTCTACCCACAGAACCTTCCCGCAACTGAAGTATTAGCTCTTTAGTGGTCCTGTGCTTTTAATAATCACTTCTATAAATACTTTGAATAATAGTAATCATTAACAAACTGTTCCCCATCCCCTTCTTGCACTCCTGACACTGTGGTTGTCCTTGGCAGGTTCTGGTGTGCCATATTAATTGTTATGTATACAGTGCTTGGGAGGGGGGGCCCAGAGCTCTAGGCATGTGGTTGCTACCTGTGCACTCAACAGATGTGCAGTTTCCCGCTGCACCTCCTGCTGGGCGGAAAATATTTTCTTGGTGTCTAATGTTAGTTTCTCACGGAACAGCATTTGCTTCTTGCACTAGTCTGAGACAATCATAACACCGGATCCTCCACTGTTTTTACAATTGGTAGTTGGGATGTAATTCAACAAAAACTTGCTAGGTGTTATTTTTATTGGCATATTTGTTTGGCATATTTGTTTTGTTTTTGTTTGTTTTTTTAACCATGAAACAACAAGAAAAATAGACATAATCACAACTGGCGCCACAGGGAATCTCTATGGCTGCATCCAACCCCATGTGCGAGTTACTTCCCACTTTCACTAGGGGTCAGCAGAACAGAAAACAGGCATCTCAGCAGATGTTTCACTTTTTAAAACATGCTGCTGCCTGCAGTTAATATAAGTTTGATCAAAATAACAAGTAAACAGCAAATTCCAAACAATGGTCATCTGGCACCTAGCTACCTCACATGTAACCCTAACATTAAAACAAATGCAGGTAAAAATACAGATTACAGTCATTACATGAGATCAGTGTCTGACTGGGAGGTGGTAAAGCTGAGGAAATCCACTTGCTGGCCAAGCAGTAGTATCAGGTGTTGCTGCTCACAGTGAAGCCTTGCTGCAGGTTTGATAACACAGGGTTACTGCTACTTGACCAGCAGGTGGATTTCCTAAGTCTTTCCACCTCCCAGTCCCAGTCCGACACTGCATGAGATCACACACACAGGAAGCTCCTTTTCCTTCAGTCTCCTGCAATAGACTGCACACTAAGCACTCAGGCTAGCTGGGCCAGAAGCAGAAATCCTCACCTGTTCCTACTCACCACAGTGGCCAGGAAATCCACCCTCTCTTCCCTGGCCGACTCTAGGAGCATAAGCTAGTTTTGAATCAACCAAAAGTAGGAAATAATCAAGTATTTTCCTGGAGTCATTTAAACCACACATTAAGTACTGAAATCTGGTAACTACATACAAATGATCCATTTTCTGGATTTTCTGGGTGCTGGCTAGTGACAGAGTGGGTGCTGGTTGGGGGATTGGATGGGTGCTGGCTGGGCACTGGGTGGATGCTGGGTGCTAGCTGGGGACTGGGTGGGTGCTGGTTGGGGATTGGGTGGATTCTGGGTGCTGGCTGGGAACTGGGTGGATGCTGGGTGCTGGCTGGGGACTGGGTGGGTGCTATTGGCTGGCTGGGGGACTGGTCGGATGCTGGCTGGGGACTGGGTGGTTGCTGGCTGGTTGCCAGTACTCAGTCAGACCTCAGATCAGCGGCGAGCAGCTTGCACCACTGCTGTCTACTGCCTCCCACTGGTGATGTCACTTCCACATCTGAAGTGCACTGGGTGGGTAGTGTGTGCACCCTCTATCTCTTCTGTCGCCACGGATCAGAGGTCTGACAACATCGGCGGGGGTTTGGAGGATGGAGGACTAGTGTTGGGCGAACAGTGTTCGCCACTGTTCGGGTTCTGCAGAACATCACCCTGTTCAGGTGATGTTCGAGTTCGGCCGAAAACCTGACGGTGCTCGGCCAAACCGTTCGGCCATATGGCCGAACTAAGAGCGCATGGCCGAACGTTCCCCGAACGTTCGGCTAGCGCTGTGATTGGCCGAACGGGTCACGTGGTTCGGACCCGAACGCGCTCTGATTGGCCGAACTGTCACGTGGTTCGGGTAAATAAATACCCGAACCACGTCATATCTCCGCCATTTGTCTGTGGGTTTAGCTTTGGGTAGGCAGGCAGGGTAGTTCGCGCTCCAGCCACGCTAGCCAGGGTCCCCCCCAGTCATTGTGTGTCACTGCTGGGAACAGTAGTACACCGCTCGTTCAGCCACACTATATAGCATTCTGTGTACTGTTCTGTGTCTGCTGGGAACAGTGGTACACCGCTCGTTCAGCCACACTATATAGCATTCTGTGTACTGTTCTGTGTCTGCTGGGAACAGTAGTACACCGCTCGTTCAGCCACACTATATAGCATTCTGTGTACTGTTCTGTGTCTGCTGGGAACAGTAGTACACCGCTCGTTCAGCCACACTATATAGCATTCTGTGTACTGTTCTGTGTCTGCTGGGAACAGTAGTACACCGCTCGTTCAGCCACACTATATAGCATTCTGTGTACTGTTCTGTGTCTGCTGGGAACAGTGGTACACCGCTCGTTCAGCCACACTATATAGCATTCTGTGTACTGTTCTGTGTCTGCTGGGAACAGTAGTACACCGCTCGTTCAGCCACACTATATAGCATTCTGTGTACTGTTCTGTGTCTGCTGGGAACAGTAGTACACCGCTCGTTCAGCCACACTATATAGCATTCTGTGTACTGTTCTGTGTCTGCTGGGAACAGTAGTACACCGCTCGTTCAGCCACACTATATAGCATTCTGTGTACTGTTCTGTGTCTGCTGGGAACAGTAGTACACCGCTCGTTCAGCCACACTATATAGCATTCTGTGTACTGTTCTGTGTCTGCTGGGAACAGTAGTACACCGCTCGTTCAGCCACACTATATAGCATTCTGTGTACTGTTCTGTGTCTGCTGGGAACAGTAGTACACCGCTCGTTCAGCCACACTATATAGCATTCTGTGTACTGTTCTGTGTCTGCTGGGAATAGTGGTACACCGCTCGTTCAGCCACACTATATAGCATTCTGTGTACTGTTCTGTGTCTGCTGGGAATAGTGGTACACCGCTCGTTCAGCCACACTATATAGCATTCTGTGTACTGTTCTGTGTCTGCTGGGAACAGTAGTACACCGCTCGTTCAGCCACACTATATAGCATTCTGTGTACTGTTCTGTGTCTGCTGGGAACAGTAGTACACCGCTCGTTCAGCCACACTATATAGCATTCTGTGTACTGTTCTGTGTCTGCTGGGAATAGTGGTACACCGCTCGTTCAGCCACACTATATAGCATTCTGTGTACTGTTCTGTGTCTGCTGGGAATAGTGGTACACCGCTCGTTCAGCCACACTATATAGCATTCTGTGTACTGTTCTGTGTCTGCTGGGAACAGTGGTACACCGCTCGTTCAGCCACACTATATAGCATTCTGTGTACTGTTCTGTGTCTGCTGGGAACAGTAGTACACCGCTCGTTCAGCCACACTATATAGCATTCTGTGTACTGTTCTGTGTCTGCTGGGAATAGTGGTACACCGCTCGTTCAGCCACACTATATAGCATTCTGTGTACTGTTCTGTGTCTGCTGGGAATAGTGGTACACCGCTCGTTCAGCCACACTATATAGCATTCTGTGTACTGTTCTGTGTCTGCTGGGAACAGTGGTACACCGCTCGTTCAGCCACACTATATAGCATTCTGTGTACTGTTCTGTGTCTGCTGGGAACAGTAGTACACCGCTCGTTCAGCCACACTATATAGCATTCTGTGTACTGTTCTGTGTCTGCTGGGAACAGTAGTACACCGCTCGTTCAGCCACACTATATAGCATTCTGTGTACTGTTCTGTGTCTGCTGGGAATAGTGGTACACCGCTCGTTCAGCCACACTATATAGCATTCTGTGTACTGTTCTGTGTCTGCTGGGAATAGTGGTACACCGCTCGTTCGCCACTGTATAGCATTGTGCTCTGTGTCGCTGCTGGGAATAGTGGTACACCGCTCACCCGTCACTGTATAGCATTGTGCTCTGTGTCGCTGCTGGGAATAGTGGTACACCGCTCACCCGTCACTGTATAGCATTGTGCTCTGTGTCGCTGCTGGGAATAGTGGTACACCGCTCACCCGTCACTGTATAGCATTGTGCTCTGTGTCGCTGCTGGGAATAGTGGTACTGTATAGCATTTCTGTACTGCCACTGTACTGCTGCCAGTCAGCGTGTACTGTAAGGATAAGTGAAATGAGGAAGAAATCCGGTGAAAGAGGGAGGGGCAAGGGAAGAGGTGTTTCCCCTGACGGTTCATGTACAGGCCACAGGGGAGCACCCAAGAAAACCCACTCAATACCGCCCATGTTGTCCAGGACAACAACCCTCACAAATCCAAAAGAACAGGACCAGATAATTACTTGGATGACCTCTCAAGCGTCCAGCAGTGGGTTAAGCAGCACCAGCACATCACGCACGAGGTCCGAGTCCTCAGCCAGTTACAAGGAGCCAGTGGGCACAAAGCTGACACAACCGGCAGCGACACCACGCACACAACTGCCAGATAACCAGTCCGATGAATTACCTCAGGACACAATGGGGTATTCGCAGGAGCTATTCCCAGCCCAACAAACTTCCACCTTTCAAAGGTCAATGGAGGAACAGCCAGAAATGTTGTGCCTGGATTCACAACCGTTAACTGTGGGAAATGCACCGCGCACTGAAATACAAGGCGAGTCCGAAGAGGACTCGGAAACCCAAATCCCAGAGCAATTTGGGCAGGAGGGGTTGCAATTGCAGGAGGTCGGCCGACAAGATCTGGAAGACGACGTTGGAGTGAGCTGCGCAGAGGTTGTTCTGGGGAGCTCTACTCCACGGCGGTGGCCCACAATGACATATGACGAGTTTGAGGAGATGGAAGAGGAGGGTATGGACAATGTGGGCAGAGACCCAGATTTTGTTTGTGAACGAGAACATCGCCGTCGTAGCAGCAGCACAGATGAGTCTGTTGAAGAACACACTGCTGCACGAGTTCGCCTTGTGCCACAAGGTAGGCGGCGCGCAATTTCAGGCACCACAAGCGTGGAAGTTCAAGTGAGAGGCAAAAGAGGAGCAAACAGAAATCGCCAGCAAGGAGGCAGGTGCTCCAAAGTCTGGGCTTTCTTTGAAGACTGCACTGAGGATGTTACCATGGCGATTTGCAAGGTGTGCAAGACCCGCCTGAGCAGGGGGAAAAATATTAACAACCTCTCCACCACCAGCATGAGCCGTCACATGCTATCCAAACATCCCACTCTTTGGGCAAACGCGTCAGGACAGGGTACCAGAAACAACACTGCCTCCCTTGGGTTCACCAGACCCGCCTCAGCAGCAGCAGTAGCCCAGCCATTGCGTGGTTCACAACATTCACAAACATCAGACGACGCTGACACTGTCACTTTCCGGAGTAGTGCTCTTGAGGTCTCCCAGTGTTCATCAAACACAACAACCAACAGCCCTTCCGTGTGCAGCGCTACGGTTCAGTTGTCTGTGTCGGAGATGTTTGAGCGCAAGAGGAAATTGCCAGCAAATGACCCCCGGGCCGTGGCAGTAACAGCCAGCATAGCCAAGCTTCTGGCCTGCGAAATGCTGCCATATCGATTGGTGGAGACAAACAGCTTCAAGGGCATGATGTCAGTGGCCATCCCACGTTACGTGGTTCCCAGCCGCTACCACTTTGCACGCTCTGCAGTGCCTGAGTTGCATGAGCACGTGGTCAGCAAAATAACCCGAAGCTTGAAGAATGCCGTTGCCTGCAAGGTTCACCTCACCACTGACACCTGGACGAGTGCGTTCGGCCAGGGTCGATACATCTCCCTTACCGCGCACTGGGTGAACCTTGTGGAGCCTGGCAGCGATTCCTCACCTGCTACGGCACGGGTGTTGCCCACGCCACAAACAGCTGCACCGCCGTCCCTCCCACTGGATAACAGCAGCACCTACCTCTCTGACTCCTTCTCCTCCAACGCATCTCAAAGCTGTACCTCATCCGGAAACGCTAACCCAGCAGCAGTAGGATCGTGGAAGCAGTGCAGCACAGCTGTTGGCATGCGTCAGCAAGCGTTGCTGAAGCTAATCTGCCTTGGGGATAAGCAGCACACAGGGGAGGAAATTTGGAGGGGAATAAAGGAACAGACGGATTTGTGGCTGGCACCGCTGGACCTGAAACCGGGCATGGTTGTGTGTGATAATGGGAGTAATCTCATTCGCGCTTTAAGGTTGGCTAAGCTGACACACATCCCTTGCCTGGCGCACGTGATGAACCTAGTAGTTCAGCGGTTCCTGAGGACATACCCAGGCGTGCCCGATCTGCTGTTGAAGGTGCGTCGAGTGTCCAAACATTGTAGAAATTCCAGTACTGCTTCGGGGGCACTCGCCAAGATGCAGGAGCGCTTCAATCTCCCCCACCATCGCTTGCTGTGTGATGTCCCTACGCGCTGGAATTCTACGCTGCACATGCTAGCCCGCTTTTGCGAGCAGAAGAGTGCAGTGGTCCAGTACATGACGGCGCAGTACCGAGGCGCATCCGGCCAGCTGCCAAGCTTCTGTGGATCCGATTGGGCCAACATGTTGGACCTCTGCCAAGTCCTCCAAAATTTTGAGCAATCCACGTTGCTTGTGAGCAGTGACAACTCTTCAGTCAGCATTACCATACCACTGCTGTGTTTACTGAAGAGGTCGATGTTAAAAATCAAGGAAACAGCTGTCATGATGCAACTGGGGGAATCTGAAGGAGAAAACGATCAGCGTGATGGTACCAACATCAGGCCATCCGCCTCAGGGAACGCTGGCCCCAGCAGCTATGACGAAGAAGAGGAGGAGGAACAGCTGGAGTTGGAGCAGGAATTTCATGCCACCACTGACGAGGGCCAGAGCGGTGCACGTTGGACTTCCACAATTCAACGCGAATGGTCAGCAGAAGCAGACCAGGAGGAAGGTGACGACTATGATGCATCACAACAACTATCACAACGCTCACAAGAGGATGATGAGGATTCTGGTAGGACTCTGGCACACATGGCTCAATTCATGCTAGACTGCATTGAACGTGACCCACGCATTGTGCGCATTCTGGACAACACCAATTACTGGGTTTATACCCTTCTGGATCCACGGTACAAACACAATGTTCCAAAACTGCTTGAAGAAAGAGTCAGACAGGTCAAAATGGAAGAATACCAGCAGGCCCTTGTGGAGACTTTAGAGAGGAGATTGACATCCTCCCCCTCCTCTAGCCAGTTGTACGCAGACAGACTGACTTCCGCAAACCCAGGACGACCAGGAGGGCAGCAAACAACGCAAGCCGCAGCTAGTACCCAAAAGGGAATGGTATCGGCAGTGTCCTTGGAGTGGGAAAATTTTCTGACACCCATGCAGCCGCAGCCCACTGAACAGCAAGCGTGCAGATCCACCTCCAACACCGATCGCCTGGAGAAGATGGTCAAGGACTACATGTCAGATGGCGTAGCTGTGTCGAACCATCCATCTGCACCCTTCAACTATTGGGTATCGAAGCTAGACACCTGGCACGAACTGGCAATGTACGCAATAGAGGTGCTGGCTTGCCCGGCAGCCAGCGTTATGTCGGAACGCTGTTTCAGTGCTGCCGGAGGCATCGTCACAGATCGGCGTATCCGCCTCTCTACAGAAAATGCAGACCGTCTGACTCAAATTAAAATGAATCAATCCTGGATTGGAAATGACTACGCAACACTCCAGGACCCCAACCAAGTAACATGACCAATGAACATCTGGGATGGTGTTGCGTTTCCGGGGCCCTGTTTATTGAACCTCTCATCTGTATTACATTTATGACTGCATGGCGGCAAAAAGCATTGCTGCTATATCCGCACGCTTTTTGTCCACATGCAAGGCCTGGGTTGTTGTGTCTCACAAAGCGTGGCCTTCTCCTCCTGCGCCTGCTCCTGTTCCATCACGTCTGCTGCTGCTGGGTTAGCGTTGCCGCGTGGTCCCTGTTTATTGAACCACTTATCTTTATTACATTTATGACTGCATGGCGGTACAAAGCATGCTATCCGCACGCTTCTTGCCCTCATGCAAGGCCTGGGTTGTTGTGTCTCACAAAGCGTGGCCTTCTTCTCCTGCGCCTGCTCCTGTTCCATCACGTCTGCTGCTGCTGGGTTAGCGTTGCCGCGTGGTCCCTGTTTATTGAACCACTTATCTTTATTACATTTATGACTGCATGGCGGTACAAAGCATGCTATCCGCACGCTTCTTGCCCTCATGCAAGGCCGGGGTTGTTGTGTCTCACAAAGCGTGGCCTTCTTCTCCTCCTGCGCCACCCTCCTCCTGTTCCATCACGTGTGCTGCTGCTGGGTTAGCGTTACCGGTCCCTTTTCCTGGAACCTCTTATATGTATTACATTTATGACTGCATGCCGACAAAAAACATGTTACCTGTGCAAAGAAAACAGACATTTCCCGCATTTAAAAGACAGTTTTCCCTTTGAAACTTTAAAATCGATTTTCTCAAAAACTATAAGCTCTTTTTGCTAATTTTTTTTTCCTCTTGTACCCACTCCCAAGGTGCACATACCCTGTAAATTTGGGGTATGTAGCATGTAAGGAGGCTTTACAAACCACAAAAGTTCGGGTCCCCATTGACTTCCATTATGTTCGGAGTTCGGGTCGAACACCCGAACATCGCGTCCATGTTCGGCCTGTTCGGCCCGAACCCGAACATCTAGATGTTCGCCCAACACTATGGAGGACCTGTAGACAACAGACAGGAGGTGGCACAGGTGGCGGTGCAGTGAAGCATGGAGCAGGCATGGCACTCATGGGGCAGTGGTGCTCATGGCACAAACTATGCCTGTACCACTCTAGTTACGCCATTGGCCTCAATGCAGGCCAGGAGATGCATGCCATAATGCATGTCAGGAGCTGTAGGCATGCATTGCAGCATGCATCCAGGCATGCTTTCCAGCTCCAGGCATGCATTGCAGCATGCATCTCTTGCTGCCGAGAGCATACTACACAGGCAGTGTCCTTGAACTACAGTAGCTGCAGACAGCTATTCAGATTACAGGACTTGGTTCCAGTAACCCATGTCCTTATTCTGCATGGCTTTCATCCATGAAGAAAGCCCGTTCAGAATAAGGATATGGGTTACTGGAACCAAGTCCTGAAATCTGATGAGACCAAAATAAACTTATTTGGTTAAAATACAGTGGGATGCGAAAGTTTGGGCAACCTTGTTAATCGTCATGATTTTCTTGTATAAATCGTTGGTTGTTATGATAAAAAATGTCAGTTAAATATATCATATATAGGAGACACACACAGTGATATTTGAGAAGTAAAATTAAGTTTATTGGATTTACAGAAAGTGTGCAATAATTGTTTAACAAAATTAGGCAGGAGCATAAATTTAGGCACCACAAACAAGAAATGAAATCAATATTTCGTAGATCCTCCATTCGCAGAAATTACAGCCTCTAAATGGTAATGCCTAATGATGTTGATCCAGGGATTTTATCTGATTGCCATCCGGAGTCGAGAAGGAATTTTTTTCCCTTTTGGGGCTAATTGGACCATGCCTTGTAAGGGTTTTTTCGCCTTCCTCTGGATCAACAGGGATATGTGAGGGTGCAGGCTGGTGTTGTACTTTGTTCTCTGTTTCAACTTGATGGACATATGTCTTTTTCAACCAAAATAACTATGTAACTATGTAATGTAAAAAATGGGGAATTATGTCCGTGGTCAGCACACAACCTGTGCGCTGACACTGCGGAAACCCTCCACAAGCGTTTGAATAAGAGAACCCAGCTTTGGTGCAATGCACCTGTAGAGAGGAATTCCAACCGGCAAATGGAGCAGTGGAGTGCAGAGGAATAAACCCTCTGCACTGCCACAGATGCGAAATAGAAATTGTACGAGGTGAAGCAATACAGGGCAAGATAGCCCCTCAAGAGGGAGTGAGCACAGAGACAGAATGTATGTATTTCCACCAATCTAGTCGCCACCTGGCGACGGTGAACACACAATAGCGAAGACCAAGTGGGAAAGCAATCGCAAGAATGGCGATTGCTAATAGAGACACAAGACTGAGTAAAGACAGAGCATAGGAAGAATAAAGACAGAACCAATAACAAACTGTAATCCAACACGAAGGTGCAGACAGGACTAGCTACACGCAGTCACCACACGTTAAGCGCAATAGCGACAAATCGCGTGCAAGTAACGGTCACCGTACGTTAAGCGCAACAGCAACAAAGCGTACCAACCTTGACTAACCAATGAAACACGAAAACAAACAGAGAACGCGAACGCTTGCTAATCGGTTGCCTCACCCAGGCAACAGCAAGCGTTCGTTCCAGACAAGACAGACAGAAGGAGTAACCAGTAGCAACCGCAGCTCTGGCTTACACTCCTAGACAGAGTACAGAAGGGACCACCGCCTCTATCGCTAGGGCGGATGCGATCCAGACAAGACAGACAGATGGAGCAACCAGTAGCAACCGCTGCTCTGGCTTACACTCCTGAGACAGAATACAGAGAGATCCACCGCTTCTAACGCTAGGGCGAATGCGATCCAAACAGACAGACAGATGGAGCACCCAGTAGCAACCGCTGCTCTGGCTTACACTCCTAAGACAGAATACAGAGAGATCCACCGCTTCTAACGCTAGGGCGAATGCGATCCAAACAGACAGAGCGATTCCCTGTCAGCCACCGCTGGCGACAGAACAATCGCAACAGATAAGACAGAACTAGGCTATACAGATAATAAACAACATGACTGCGCTAGAAGGAATGCTAGTGCACTCCCAAGGATAACTACTCTAAGATAATATTTAGCAAACAGCAGAGGGCTGAAACTCAAGGTAGGTCTAGCAGAACCAAACCTTTATGACCAGCAGGGAATTCTGGGAGGAAATGGTATTTATACTGCAAGCCTTCAAAGGAAGCAGATAAGCAATTTGCATGACAAGTGGATGCAAATCCCTCACCAGAACAGCAACTCTGAAACTTGAAGAGTGAAGACAGGTCTCCTTTCCAGGGACCTGCAGCATACAGACCTGAAAAATGGTCAAAAAGCTGCCTGCCTGTGCAGACAGCAGAGCAGATCATTACATGTAACTATGTAAATGCTTCCTGCAGGTTCCAATGAGAGTCTGGATTCTGGTTGAAGGTATTTTGGACCATTCCTCTTTACAAAACATCTCTAGTGCATTCAGGTTTGATGGCTTCCGAGCATGGACAGCTCAGCTTTAACTCACACCATAGATTTTCAATTATATTTAGGTCTGGGGACTGAGATGGCCATTCCATAACGTTGTACTTGTTCCTTTGCATGAATGCATTAGTGGATTTTGAGCAGTGTTTAGGGCCTTGTCTAGTTGAAAGATCCAGCCCCGGCACAGCTTCAGCTTTGTCACTGATTCCTGGACATTGGTCTCCAGAATATGCTGATACTGAGTGGAATCCATGCATCCCTCAACTTTGACAAGATGCCCAGTCCCTGCACTGGCCACACAGCCCAACTGCATGATGGAACCACCACCATATTTTACTGTAGGTAGCACTAGCAGGTGTTTTTCTTGGAATGCTGTGTTGTTTTTCCTCCACGCACGCCCCTTGTTATGCCCAAATGACTAAATTTTAGTTTCATTAGTCCACAGCACCTTATTCCAAAATGAAGCTGGCTAGTCCAAATGTGTTTTAGCACAGCTTTAGCCAGCTTTTCTCTACTTCACAGCCCTGTTTGTGCTGTGGGTGGAGAAAAGGCTTCCTCTGCATACAGCATCTCCTTGTGTAAAGTGCGTCAAATGGTTGAACGATGCACAGTGACTCTGCAGCAAGATAATCTTGTAGGTCTTTGTTGCTGGTCTGTGGATTGACTCTGGCTATTTTCACCATTTGTCGCTTCTGTTCCGAGATTTTTCTTGGTCTGCCACTTTGAGCCTTAACTTGAACTGAGCCTGTGGTCTTCCACTTCCTCAATATGTTCCTAACTGTGGAAACAGACAGCTGAAATCTCTGAGACAGCTTTCTGTATTCTTCCCCTAAACCATGATGGTGAACAATCTTTGTCTACAGGTCATGTGAGAGTTGTTTTTGAGACCCTGATGTTGCTACTTTTCAGAGAAATTTAAAAGAGGAAGGGAAACTTACAATTGACCCCCTTAAATACTCATTCTTACAGTGGTTTGCAAAAGTATTCGGCCACCTTGAAGTTTTCCACATTTTGTCATATTACTGCAACAAACATGAATCAATTTTATTGGAATTCCACGTGAAAGACCAATACAAAGTGGAGTACACGTGAGAAGTGGTACAAAAATCATACATGATTCCAATTATTAAAAAAAAATAACTGCAAAGTGGGGTGTGCGTAATTATTTAGCCCCCTGAGTCAATACTTTGTAGAACCACATTTTGCTGCAATTACAGCTGCCAGTCTTTTAGGGTATGTCTCTACCAGCGTTGCACATCTAGAGACTGAAATCTTTGCCCATTCTTCTTTGCAAAACAGCTCCAGCTCAGTCAGATTAGATGGACAGCGTTTGTGAACCGCAGTTTTCAGATCTTGCCACAGATTCTCGATTGGATTTAGATCTGGACTTTGAGTGGGCCATTCTAACACATGGATATGTTTTGTTTTAAACCATTCCATTGTTGCCCTGGCTTTATGTTTAGGGTCGTTGTCCTGCTGGAAGGTGAACTTCCACCCCAGTCTCAAGTCTTTTGGAGTCTCCAAGAGGTTTTCTTCCAAGATTGCCCTGTATTTGGCTCCATCCACTTTCCCATCAACTCTGACCAGCTTCCCTGTCCCTACTGAAGAGAAGCACCCCCAGAGCATGATGCTGCCACCACCATATTTGACAGTGGGGATGGTGTGTTCAGAGTGATGTGCAGTGTTAGTTTTCCGCCACACAGCATTTTGGCCAAAAAGTTCCATTTTGGTCTCATCTGACCAGAGCACCTTCTTCCACATGTTTGCTGTCCCCCCCTCATGGCTTGTGGCAAACTGCAAATAGGACTTCTTATGCTTTTCTGTTAACAATGGCTTTCTTCTTGCCACTCTTCCACAAAGGCCAACTTTGTGCAGTGCACGACTAATAGTTGTCCTATGGACAGATTCCCCCACCTGAGCTGTAGATCTCTGCAGCTTGTCCAGAGTCACCATGGGCCTCTTGACTGCATTTCTGATCATCGCTCTCCTTTTCTGAATGATCGCTTGAACAGTGCTTCGTGGGATATTCAAGGCTTTGGAAATATGTTTGTAGCCTAAGCCTGCTTTAAATTTCTCAATAAATGTATCCCTGACCTGTCTGGTGTGTTCTTTGGACTTCATGGTGTTGTTGCTCCCTGTCACAGACCGCAAGGCCGGTCTGCGGATGGGGTAAATCGATCAGCGTCAGAAATCCTCTCACACGGTCATTTGTTCATCACGAAGGGTAACCCGCGTTCGCAATTTGATGAACTGACTCGCGAAGGGAGCGTTCTGCCACTAACGGATTCACCACACACATACAATTCAAAGATCTGCCACCAAGCGAGTTACACAGCCCGCTACTGTAGTTTTACTAGGACTTCGAGAATGCTCTATTAACCCTTAGCAGTATGCAGGAATCTGGGTCAGATCGTTATATCTGGGCCGGGTTCTCGCATACGGGTTATAAGTGTATACTTCTATTAAACACAGGGTAGCGATTTCAGGAGAATAGGTACGATTGTGTATGTTCAGCAACAGGTCATAACCGCTAAACGATTTTTAAAACGTTTAATACCAAAAATGCATTACATACAGTTATATACACCTATTAACATAAAAACACAGAGCTTAAAAATAAAAAGGAATAAAATCAGAAAACTCTTACTTAGTTAGCTGAGCAGTCCATTTGAAGAATGAAGAAAAACAGTCCAGTTTAAAAGTAGGCATTCAGGTTAAGAGTCTTTGAACACTGCAGGCGCTGGCTCTCCTTAGCGCCTGCATAGACGTTCCTTAGTCGATGGAATTTGGAGAACTGAGCAGGTTTGGTCCCGCCCCACTTTTTATAGGACCTGAGTTCTGGGCTGTCACTACCTGGAAAGTAGGTGTGTTTAAGGCAGGGTTATCTCCTGGAAGCTAGGTTGCCACCCTCAGACTCAGAGCAAGAAATGTACCAATTTATTAATAATCTGTGTGACTCCGCCCCAGATAGGCGCATCGCAAATCCGAGACGATATTCATAAGCAGTATGCGACCCTGTATTAAACGAGGCTATACATGCCTAGTCTGTCGCATTCGCTCTACGCAGGCCGGATAAAGTGGATTCTCTACCGATTCCTGATAGCTAGAAAATCAGCAATTCCTGTGTATGATAGAACTGATTCCTAGGTATCAGGAAATGTAATTTTTGTCTTGCTGTGCCAACCCCATTTTGAATTATTAATACATAAAGTTATCTTTGTCTGAAGCTTATGAGTTTGGGAGGGAATTTTGAATTCAACCAGTTTGAGCTGGCTTGGGGAACATGAGCTAGGTGATCAAATGGCTTCTGCCCAGGGAAGCTGGCCACTTGTGACATTCTTTCCTGACACAGGATGTGGGGGAAGGTCACTGTACTCTCTGCAATGTTCTCAGAGGGGGAAAGAGAAAGAAAAGGCATTTTTTTGTACAGTTACACCGCACTGACAGTAATGGCTGGACCATACGAAAATCGTTGCGATTACGCACACGACTTTCCGTAATGTTCGTCACACTCCCAATATTCTCTTAGACAACCTCTGAGGCCGTCACAGAGCAGCTGTATTTGTACTGACATTATATTACACACAGGTGCACTCTATTTAGTCATTAGCACTCATCAGGCAATGTCTATGGGCAACTGACTGCACTCAGATCAAAGGGGGATGAAAAATTATGCACACCCCACTTTGCAGTTATTTATTTGTAAAAAATGTTTGGAATCATGTATGATTTTCGTTCCACTTATCACATGTACACCACTTTGTATTGGTCTTTCACGTGGTACTCCAATAAAATTGATTCATGTTTGTGGCAGTGATATGACAAAATGTGGAAAACTTTAAGGGGGCCAAAGACTTTTGCAAACCACTGTATAATTTGATTCACCTGTGTATGTAGGTCAGGGGTCACTGAGCTTACCAAGCCAATTTGAGTTCCAATAATTAGTTCTAAAGGTTTTGGAATCAATAAAATGACAACAGTGCCCAAATGTATGCATCTGCCTAATTTTATTTAAACAATTCTTGCGCACTTTCTGTAAATGCAATAAACTTAATTTCACTACTTAAATATCATCTATATGATATATTTAACTGACATTTTTAGTGTAACAACCAACGATTTATGCAGGAAAATCATGACGATGAACAACGTTGCCCAAACTTTTGCATCCCACTATAGTATTAAGCATGTGTGGCAGCAACAAGGTGAGGAGTACAAAGACAAGTGTATCTTGCCAACATCCAAGAATAGTAGTGGGAGTGTCATAGTTTGGGGCTGCATGAGTGTTGCTGGAACTGGTAAGCCAAAGTTCATTGAGGTTACCATGAATGTCAACATATACTGTGGCCTACTGAAGCAAAGAATGAGCCCTCTCTTTGGAAACTGGGCTGCAGGACAGTATTCCAACTTTATAATGACCACAAACACATGTCCAAGATAACCACTACCTGAGGATGAAGGTTCTGGACTGGCCAAGCATGTCTCCACACATATGCCCTATTGAGTACCTGTACCACATCCTCAAACGGAAGGTGTAGGAGAGCAAGGTCTCGAACATCCATCAGCTTTGTCTTTCAGGTTGCGAACATCCACCATCTTTCAGTCTGTGGTCCTGTGGTGCATATCAGGACCTGCCAAAGCCCATCCAACTCAAATATAAAAGGTTGTATGCATTTCAATTACCTATTACTGGCACTGAACTTCCACACCTGGATTGAAATAAGGTGTTCGCTTAGAATAATAAAGGGATTTTAAAAATGGCTAATTCTACTTTCAATCTGCTAACAAATCCCACCTTTACTGTCCTCCACATAAAATAAAATATTTTACAGCATTCTCTCAGTACTAACTACTTGGAGACAACCAAGATCTTGCCCCAGCACAAGAGCTGAGCTAGTTTAGAGTATTAAACTAAATAGTGCTACTACACCAATTATTGTAATAGGTAGTTACTCCCTACCCTAGCCCTGGAGGATTGGGTTCATCTCAAATGCAACTTATGCAAGTTGTCAGGATACAAGAAACCAGTTAACTTACCCTTTTCATCACCTATAGCCAATGCACTCCAAAACGCGTTTCATCATGTTTCCCATCACTCCAAAACTTCCTCCTTCCAGGTTTGAAGGAGGAAGCATTGGAGAGAAGGCTATAGGTAATGGCAAGGGCAGGTTAACTGCCTCCTTTCTGAGGCCCGCAAGTTTTACTCGCAATGCAGAATATGAGCGGAGCTCATGCCTAGCTATAGACTCACCATACACCAACAGTTCTGGGGGTGTGTCTGGCTTTCAGTGGCATAAATAGATGATTTGCATTTATCTTTTCTTTTAAGAAGGCAAACTTATATCCATTTGTGGTATATATGTGACTAGTGACGCTGTGGGGCAGTGTGACTGGAGGTGAGGTACAGGTGTGTCCTTCTTTTTATTGTTGGCCTTAGTCATTTTTCCCCAATGAAGAAAAATCAACATAGCAAAAACTGGATTTTTTTTTTTATTTCAAAGAATGGCAGTAATAGTCAAAGTTCATGTGCTATACATTCGTACATACATTAACAAAAAGAAACATCAGTTACATTAGGTATAGTATGCTTGTATACACATAACATTATCTTAGTAAACAATAGCTAGATGGAAATCAAAATACATTGCACCCTTGCTGAAGCAAAGAATGATCCCCCCCCCCCCCCAAGGAAACTGGGCTGCAGGACAGTATTTCAACTTTATAACGACCATGGGCGTAGGGCCTGCGGTCGCAGGGGTCGCCGTCGCGACCGGGCCCGCCTCCTGAAGAGGCGGGGGGGAGCCCGGGCCCCGGGGGTATGCCTGGCGCTGGCCGTTTTGTACGAGATGGCGGCCGCCATGTTGTGGGCGGTGCTCGCCGCTCGAGACACTCAGCCGTCAGCCAGCACTTTGCCCCATCCGCCCCTTGCCCAATCAGGAACACCTGGCAGGGGGCGTGCCTGCGATTGAATTGCATTGCAAAGGCAAGGGGCTGGAGAGAGCGTGAATAGCTCCGCCCCCTGCACGTGGTGGAGATGCCTGCCCGGCGCCCGCTGAACTACTGCAAAAGCAGGGGGCTGGAGAGAGCATGGATAGCTCCGCCCCCTGCACGTGGTGGAGATGCCTGCCCGGCGCCCGCTGAGCCCCGCTGAAAAGCAGGGGGCTGGAGAGAGCGTGGATAGCTCCGCCCCCTACACGTGGTGGAGATGCCTGCCCGGCGCCGTTGTTATGCTAAAATATTGGAACACCGGCTGACCCCCGCTGAACTATTTGCCTGCCCGGTGCTCGCTGACCCCGAAGGCATTTTCGGCCTGCCCCACAGCACCAGGCTCAGGAAGACCAGGTTCCACCAGCTTAGGCCTGGCCAGAACTAGCCTCACATGCCAGCAGCAGCAAGTAGGTGTGTGTGTGTCAGCAGTGTGTGTGTGTGTCAGCAGTGTGTGTGTGTGTGTGTGTGTGTGTGTGTGTGTGTGTGTGTGTGTGTGTGTGTGTGTGTGTCAGCAACAGCAGGTGTGTGTGTGTGTGTGTGTGTGTGTCAGTGTCAGCAGCAGTGTGTGTGTGTGTGTGTGTGTGTGTGTGTGTGTGTGTGTGTGTGTCAGCAGCAGCGTGTGTGTAGTGTCAGCAGCAGTGTGTGTGTGTGTGTGTGTGTGTGTGTGTGTGTGTGTGTGTGTGTGTGTGTGTCCGCAGCAGCGTGTGTGTGTGTCGTGTCAGCAGCAGTGTGTGTGTCAGCAGCAGCAGTATGTGTGTGTGTGTGTGTGTGTGTGTGTGTGTGTGTCGTGTCAGCAGCAGTGTGTGTGTGTGTGTGTGTGTGTCCGCAGCAGCGTGTGTCGTGTCAGCAGCAGTGTGTGTGTGTCCGCAGCAGTGTGTGTGTGTGTGTCCGCAGCAGCGTGTGTGTGTGTGTGTGTGTCGTGTCAGCAGCAGTGTGTGTGTGTCGTGTCCGCAGCAGCGTGTGTGTGTGTTGTGTCAGCAGCAGCAGTGTGTGAGTGTGTGTGTCAGCAGCAGCAGTGTGTGTGTGTGTGTGTGTCAGCAGCAGCAGTGTGTGTGTGTGTGTGTGTGTGTGTGTGTGTCAGCAGTGTGTGTGTGTGTGTCAGCAGCAACGTTTTTAAACGTAAGTGTGAACCGGGCCTTATGCTGGGAATACACGGGTTGATTCTGGGGCTCGATTCTGCGCCCAATCGTTCTTGGCGCTCGATTCTGTGGGCACTTCTCCTATCTTCCACTCATTTTTCTTATCTTTTTCCATCGTCCCCAATGCAGAATCGAGCGGCAAAACGATCGGGCGGCAGATCGGACGTGTCGGAAATTATCTATCGAGCCATCTTATCAGTTCAGAATCGAGCCGTGTATTCCCAGCATTAGGTTCGGGCTGATCTCTACTACTTTCAATGTGCACAGTATAAGCTGTTATTCTGTTCCTGTACTGCTAGTAAACTAGCGGCAGTGTGTACAGTATAAGCTGTTATTCTGTTCCTGTACTGCTAGTAAACTAGCGGCAGTGTGTACAGTATAAGCTGTTATTCTGTTCCTGTACTGCTAGTAAACTAGCGGCAGTGTGTGCTGATCTCTGCTACCTCCAGCGTGTACAGTATAAGCTGTTACTCTGTGACTTTACTGATCGTAAACTAGCTGCAGTGTGTGCTGATCTGTTACCTCCAGTATGTACAGTATAAGGTGTTGCTCTGTGCCTGTACTGACAGTAAACTAGCTGCAGTGTGTGCTGATCTCTGCTGCCTCCAGCGTGTACAGTATAAGCTGTTACTCTGCCTGTACTGATAGTAAACTAGCTGCAGTGTGTGCTGATCTGTTACCTCCAGTATGTACAGTATAAGGTGTTGCTCTGTGCCTGTACTACTAGTAAACTAGCGGCAGTGTGTGCTGATCTCTGCTACCTCCAGCATGTACAGTATAAGCTGTTACTCTGTGCCTGTACTGATGGTATACTAACTGCAGCATGTGGTGATCTCTGCTGTCTCCAGCGTGTACAGTATAAGCTGTTACTCTGTGCCTTTACTGATAGTAAACTAGCTGCAGTGTGTGCTGATCTGTTACCTCCAGTATGTACAGTATAAGGTGTTGCACTGTGCCTGTACTGGTTGTACACCAGCTGTATTGTATGCACAGTATTGGCTGTAAAGCCTGGTACACACATACAATTTTGAATAGCCAATTTTACTACTTCTAGGTATTATGAGAGCTCAGCTCTGTTCACAGTATTCAAAGTCTCTTGGCCCTCATACTACATGTAGTGGTAAAATTGATCAGTGAGTGACCAATCAAATTTAAATGTGTGTATGCAACTTTATTCTATGCCTATACTGATAGTAATCTATCTAATTAAAGGCTAGGGGGCTCCATCCAACATTTTGCTGGGCAGGCCCATTATTATTAGGTTACACCGCTGTTAAGTTCATGTAACTTGGTCCCACCCATGGCCACACCCATTTTTGCCATGGCACACTGCGCGCACCGCAGGTCCTTCCCAGCCAGTGCTCATTGGTGCCCTGGATCTTTTAGGATCCTAGCAACGCCCCTGTTTACTATAAAAGGATTCTACTGTAATTCCTTCAGACTGGCATCTTGCTATTAATTGCGCTATTTCCTCTGGGTGCTGCGTATGTTTGCAAATTGAACGTGGCAGCCATGCTGCTGCAAAGCTGAATTGATATAGCCATGCCATGCACAGCTATGGGGATTCGGATATGTGTGTGCATCGGGTGTTGTGGGGGGAGGGGCTGTTGTTGCCGGGAGGGGGGAGGGGCTGTTGTTGCCGGGAGGGGGGGGGGGGGCACATCCAGATTCCGCATCGGGGCCCAGAGGTTTGTAGCTACGCCACTGATAACGACCACAAACACACGTCCAAGATAGCCACTACCTTGCTAAAGAAACTGGAGGATGAAGGGGCCTCGACTGGCCTAGCATGTCTCCACACGTAAACCCTACGGAGTATCTGTGAAACATCCTCAAATGGAAGGTGGAGTAGAGCAAGGTCTCAAACATCAAAGTACATTGCACTCTTGGGGCTTGATTCACAAAAGGGTGCTAAGTGTTAGCACGCCTGTGAAAAACCCCTTAGCACGCCTAAAGAGACTTAAGTTTTCGTCACACCAGGTGCGACTATAACGCCGCACCGGGTGCCCCTAAAACGTCGCGCCGGGTGTGCTCGAGACATTTGGGGCTCACCCGGTGCAACGTTTTAGGGACACCCGGTGCAACGTTTTGTGCGCACCGCTAAACTTTGTGCGCAATCAATAAAAGCTTTGGGCGTGCTAACTGCTTAGCACCCTAGTTAGCACACCCAAAGCTTTTAGGCATGCTGAGTTAGCACCCTTTTGTGAATCGAGCCCTTTGAATTTGACAACTTCTCATTTCTCTTTTGGTCCACTAAATTTCATTAAAAAAGGCACAGGACCTGGACTTTTCAATCAGAACAATGTTTTTCATACTACAAGCTAACACGAGGAACGAAAATCAGAACAAAGGCTAGCCATAGCCAATTAAATAATTAAGTACATGGGGTTGAGATTACTGCAGGGATATTTTAGGAACGAAAGGCAGAGGAAAAGTTTATTAGCTTTATTTGTAAAATACGCTTGATGTGAGGACAGATGACATCGACATGGTCTGTGTAATACGAACTGTAAAGATGTCCTACCAAATGCAAGTACAGGTGACAGCAACAACTTAAAAGTTAAAGCACACCTGACCTGAGGCAAAGCTACCTAAGGTAAGCTCAGAAGTACAGTAGGATGCAAAAGTTTGGGCAACCTTGTTAATCGTCATGATTTTCCTGTATACATACATAGGTGAATCCAATTATGAGAAAGCGTATTTAAGGGAATCAATTGTTAGTTTTCCTCCTCTTTTAATTTTCTCTGAAGAGTAGCAACATGGGGGTCTCAAAACAACTCTCAAATGACCTGAAGACAAAGATTGTTCACCATCATGGTTTAAGTCTTCTCCGTTTCTGCCCCCTTACAGGCGGAATTACATTCGCATTGGTCCGCGTTAGGTGCGCATTGCTATTGATGGAAACCATCTCGGATGTGACGTTGGCGTTCCAGCGTGGGACGCAGCCGTACGCTAGTTTGGCAGGCTGCTTAAGTAAACATATATTGCGCTTGGGAGAAAGCCCATTTTACAATGGCATAAGTTTAAATTTCTTATAATACGCCAAACAAATTCCTAAAATAATACAAATGCATCCTAGTGGTCTATTACAACTTATCACATATTAATTTACAAAAAGAAGATGGGCCATCTTGTGGTCACTTGCAATGTGTGATTGCAATCATTCAACAGTAAAATGAATAGAATATAAAGATATATAGAATATAAAAATATATAAAAATATATACAGTATTCTATGTGAACTTGTTACAAGTTATAGAATGTAGATCCTATGCCTAATGTACATACAGATATTGATCCTCAATTTCTACATATGACCTAAAAAGGGGGGCAATTAAGCAATTAATATCTATCTCAATGTTATGTCCCCTTGGTTGCATGGTGCCCATGTTGTAGATCCATTTAGTTTCTTTTCTTGATATCTCCCTTGTTTTGTTACACCCTCTCCACGAGTAGTTTGCTTTTTTCAATTCCACAAAATTTTAGTGTACTGGGGTCAGAACTATGTGAGATCCTGTAATGTTCAGATACACTGTGCCCCAAAATCCTCGCCTGATGTTCCCTATGTGCTCTCCAATTCTGGTCTTGAGCAGTCTGGTTGTTCTACCCATATACTGGGTATTGCAGGGACACCATACCATATATGCAACCCCCTTAGTGTTGTAGGTGATGTTTTGCTTTATTTTATAGGATTGACCTTTCGAGGTTGATGTTACTTCTCTGCATCTTCCTGGTATTGCTTCCCTGCAACCTACACATCCTCTGCATGGAAAAAATCTGTTCTGTTGCCAGAATGGTGTGACTTCCCTTGATGGATTAACACAACTTGTCCCCTTTATTATTTTACTGTTCTGGAAGAGGATGAATCCAGGGCAGTCTGTTCTGTGTGCCGTAAATCGGTGAACAGATGCAAATCAGGTACCGGGTTCGGCACTTCAGGGCTGATAAGCCATCTGCGCAACCACCACAGACAGGGGTTTGAATATGTAAAAAATTACAATTAGATGGGTGGAGGAAAAGCAGCAGCAATAGGCCCCTCCTCTTTTTTTCTACTCGGCCTGTCCCTATCCAACCTGCTCCTCAGTCCCATTGTACTTCAAATCCCTCTGCATGCCAGGCTGGTAGAGGAATCCAGACCTCGGCAAGCAACTCATCATCACCCTTGTTGGTTTCCTCTGAATCACCAGTTGTGATGAATAGCGGAAAAGCCGCCGCGTGTGCTGGCAGTAAGGCGGCTGTTTCCGCGTCTGATGCGGCGGTTTGTCCGCGTCAGCATGCGGCTAGGTTATCTGGAACCAATAGTGCACATGGGAAGAATGGTGTGGGGGCCGCCGCATGTGCTGACGGTGAGGCGGCGGATTCCGCGTCCAGTGCGGCGGTTACCCCGCAGCAACATGTGTCTGGACCTAGTAGTGCACACAGATGGAGAGCTACGCGTGCGCGCTGCTAGACAGGCTCTTTATACCAATAGGAGGAAGATCAGCTGATCAGAGTGGTCAGCTGATTCCGGCTCACTCTGGGATTGGTTGATGGGAGCTGGGCGGCGCTGGGGAGCGCTTTACTATATATATCTCCTGCTGTTCAGTTGCTGGTTGTCTGGCGTTGCGAATGCTTATGTGTTAGCACTCAGACCTTAGTCAGATCGTTCAGTGTGGTGGAACCAGGAGGACCTGGGAATCCACACTTAGCTTATACAGTTACTGTATATTATCTGTGTTATTCTCTAGTATAGTTCCAGGGTGTTGAGATCACGGCCCTCACACCCCAGACTAGGAATACTGTATATCATCTGTGTATTCTCTAGCATAGTTCCAGGGTGTTGAGATTACGGCCTTCACACCCCAGACTAGGAATACTGTATATCATCGGTGTATTTTCTAGCATAGTTCCAGGGTGTTGAGATCACGGCCCTCACACCCCAGACTAGGAATACTGTATATCATCTGTGTATTCTCTAGCATAGTTCAAGGGTGTTGAGATCACGGCCCTCACACCCCAGACTAGGGATACTGTATATCATCTGTGTATTCTCTAGCATAGTTCCAGGGTGTTGAGATCAAGGCCCTCACACCTCAGACTAGAACTTATTCTGATATCTGTTATGACGTATTGCTTTCCTGACCACTCCTTTGATAACTGATTCGGTACCTTGCCATTCTGATTTCCTGTTGCCTAGCCCGGCTTGTCTTGGATACCAAATCAGCTTACTGTCTTTGTACTTTATCTGTCAGTGTGTTGCCGACCCGGCCTGCCCGACCTTTCTGGCTGTCACCCACTCCTTGGGTGCTCAGTCTCCCGGCAGGGTCCCCCTGCCTCTCAGAGGGGGCACTGCTGCTATCCAGTCCAAGACTCCTTTCCCTGGAGTCTTTGTCTGTAGTAGAGTCTGTCTCTACTTATTGGACCACTTGCTACCCCAGTGGTCCAATTTCTACTGTTGCACCAAACACTCACACGCTTCAGGTGTCCAGAGGTTAGCAATATATCTGATTATCGGTGATACTGCAGATCATAAATAATCGGTTATATATCTGTATTCTTGGTGATACTGCAGATCGCCAATAATCAGATTCTCTCTGTGTGCTGACACCAATTGTTACACCAGTGTTCCAGTGTCAGGCCTCTGTGCCAGAAATGTTGCAGAGGAAGCAGATGCTTCCTGTAAGTGATCTTTTGTTGCAAAAAATAATGCGCTCCTGGCAAGGCTGTTGGGCCAACAGCTGCTGCCCTACCAGTTTGTGGACTGTGCCCCCTTCCGCAGACTGATGAACAGTGTTCCTCCACAATGGCGGATCCCCAGCCGCCATTATTTTGCCAGGAATGCTATCCCTGCCCTTCACCAGCACATTGTGGAGTGTGTCAGCCGGTCTATGGATCATGCTGTCGGTGGCAAGGTGCACTTCACTATGGATGGCTGGAGCAGCAGGCATGGGCAGGGAAAGTATCTAACTTTTACCACCCGTTGGGTCACCCTCCATGGTGCTGCTGGGGAGGGTGCAAGATCTGGGGAATCTCAGCTGGTGGTGCCACCACGTGGGTTGAAGGGGAGGCGTGTTCCACTTTCCTCTGGTACCTGTTCTGTCCAAGGCCAGTCTGCCGTTGCTGAGCCTCCTAGCAAGTGGTCCCGCTCCTACACTGGTCTGCAGCACCACCGATGCCAAGCAGTGCTGAAACTGGAATCCATGGATGAGAACAGGCAAACCGGATCTGTAATCCTTTCAGCCTTACACGATCAGATTCGGCAGTGGCTGACCCCCCGAAAACTGGACACAGGTTTAGTGGTGTCTGATAATGGTGCCAACATGCTGGCTGCCTTTTCGGAAGGTGGCTACACTCACTTACCTGGCTTGGCCCATGTCTTCAACCTTGTAGTCCATAAATTTCTACGAACTTTTGATGGGTTGAAGGACGCTGTGCCCTCAGCACGAAAAGTGTCAGCCCACATCCGTCGCTCTGCAACTGCCACCACGGCCATGAAACTGCTGCAGCGCCGCCATAGCCTGCCGCAGCACAGGCTTATTTCCGATTGTCCGACGTGGTGGAACTCCACCCTCCACGTGCTGGAGAGGTTGTGGGAGCAGCGCATGGTGGTTAGGCTATACCTGTCTGAGACATCTTCCACCAGAACAGGGCCACTGGACTACATTACTGGGGACCAGTGACAGCTGATTGGACAGGTGTGCAAAGTGTTGGAGCCATTTGAGCAGGCAACAAAAGTGGTCAGTGAGGAGCACTGCAGCATATCAGAAGTGCTCCCTATTATCTTCATGCTGGACAAGGCTCTTGACAAACTGCTCTAACTGGGGGAGGAAGCCCTACTGAACAGTGGTCAGTCAAGTGGGGGAGTGAGTGAGCATGCTCCAGTCCTGGATGAGGAGGCAGAACTTGTGGAAGTGGAAGAGCCCATTGTCTGGGGGAGGGAAGAAGATTCTGATGTGGAGCTGGAGCATGACGACAGTTCTGACAGCCAGGAAGAGGTGATAAATGGCAGACATCTCTTCCCTATGGCTGCACATATGCTCCAGTGCCTCCGTAAGGACGCCCAGATTAAAACTCTAAAATCAAGGCTCGACATGTGGGTGGCCACCATCTTAGATCCCTGGTGCAAGGTGAAAATGTGCCAGTTCATACCCTCCTCCCAAGCAGACACCATGATGAGCCAGATCCGGGATGCCCTTCTTCGTTGGGTAGAAGATGCGTTTCCTGCACCTGTATCCCAGGCCCAAGCTACCAAGCCTCATCACATTCAGCAAAGGTCTGGTGGTCCCACTCCCAGCAGCAGCATCAATAGCCAATCTGTGAGCCTGCTGAGTATGCTGAAGGAATTTTATCAACCAATGCCAGATACTCCTTCTAGCAGCAGCACCACCAGCGGACAAAGTGGTCACCGCCAGCGGCTGGCCCGTATGGTGAATGATTACTTGGGGTCGGCCAGTGCTCCAGACAATATGGAGAGTAATGATGACCGCATGGAGTATTGGACAAAACAACTGGATACCCGGCCTGAACTCACTCAGTATGCACTGGAGGTTCTTGCATGCCCCGCCGCCTGTGTTCTTTCTGAGCGAGTGCAGGTGGGGTGGTCACCGACCAACGGTCCCGTCTGTGGACATACTAATGTTCATAAAAATGAACGAGTCATGAATCAGTGACAATTACAAGGCCCATCTCACTGATTCATAAGATAATGACTACTACAATACAATAATAAGATACTGACTACAATAATTGGCCTACGACAACTCCTGCTGATCCAAATAATAATTTTTTATGACTGTCGTGGAACCACCTTTAGGTCCCATGGCCTACGACAACTCCGTCTCCTGCTGCTTCAAACAACAATTTTTTATGACTGCTGTAGAACCACCTCTAGGTCCCATGGCCAACGACAACTCCGTCTCCTGCTGCTTCAAACAACAATTTTTTATGACTGCCGTGAAATCACCTCTAGGTCCCATGGCCTACAACTTCTCCTGCTGTTCCAAAAAAAATGTAATGACTGCTGTGAAACCACCTCTAGGTCCCATGGCCTACAACTTCTCCTGCTGCTCCAAACAAAATTGTAATGACTGCCGTGGAACCACCTCTAGGTCCCATGGCCTACAACAGCTCCTGCTGCTCAAAAAAAAATTTGTAATGACTGCTGTGGAACAACCTCTAGGTCCCATGGCCTACGACAACTCCTGCTGCTCCCCAAAAACAAAACAAAACGGTGGAACAGCCACTAGGTCCCATTGCCTACGATGTTTAAAAAACAAGGTTTCAAATGAGATTACAGAAATTGTACCGCTGGAACGCGGAATTCCGCTGGAATGTAACAGTCACGGAATTTCGTTCTGACGGATTTCCGCTGAACCGGAAATTGCACTTTCTGATCATCCCTAGTGCAGAAAACCTGAAAGACAAGTCTGTTCCCTGCCTAACTGTTTTGGGTTTTTTTTTTACAAGTATTTGGTGGGGCTTTGGAAGTGGAGGGGATTCATTATATTCATTTTTATTAATAAATGTATTGTTTGTGGGGAGGGGGTGTATTTTTACTTTTTGGTCACTAAATGGCACTGCAAACACTCTCCTGATTTAACAGGACGTGTTCATTTTTTATTTTTATTTTTTACATTCAAGATACTTTTACTACTTCCTGTATTATGAATGCACATGGCCCGCGATCAGGGTTATGTCCATTCATTACAGGCATTGCAATTGGTTAAGGGAACATTTGTTCCCCTTCCCCAATTGCATATCTCCGTGGCCCGATGGAACTAGCGGTGGGGCTCACATGCGTGTACGTTGGCGGCGGGGACAAGTGATGCAGTAAAATGTCCTGAAGACATTTAAGAGGCTCCTGCAGGACATTTTAATGCAGCGGCTTGTCCGCAACTGGCTAATTTACGCATGCATGCCCATACATTTTTGCACATATACTCACTCATCTATGTAAAAATGTGTTCAAAATACTTAAATTAATTTTGTAACCATACTTTTGCATAATTTGCAAATATTAAGATAATATGAAAAATTGTAATTACAATCAAGATTGTAAGGAGTCTCTCCAAGGATACCCAAAGACCTCATCGACTGGAATGAGGGACTAGCGGTGGAACGAGGGGATGCAGAGAGGAACAGGAAGCCTCTAAGAGATCCAGAGCATTCCCTCCTCTTAGGTGAGTATGTAACTGACATCTTCCGCAGCACATTACAGAGTATGTAGACACGTCACTAGCTCTCCTTCAGAGGAGCTCACAATCAAGTCCCTACCTGAGGCCCAGTGCACACCGAGCGGATTTTGAAGCGATCCGCAAACCGCATCCGCCCTGGAAAACGATTGGCTAATGTATTGCAATGGGATGGTGCACACCGGCGGTTTCCGGTTTTTAGCAAACAGTAAACAACGTGGGTCCTGCAGCACTTTTGCGGTTTGCAGAAGCATTTCTGCCTCAATGTAAAGTATAGGGAAAAGGCAAAACGCTCTGGAAAACGCTACATCAGAGTGGTTTTCCAGGCGTTTTTGTTACAGAAGCTGTTCAGTAACAGCTTATACTGTAACAATATTTTAATCTGGAAACCAATGTCCAGGAATCAGTGACAAAGCTGAAGCTGCACCGGGACTGGATCTTTTAACAAGACAACAACCCTAAACACTGCTCAAAATCCACTAAGGCATTCATGCAGAGGAACAAGTACATTATTCTGGAATGGCCATCTCAGTCCCCAGACCTGAATATATTTGAAAATCTGTGGTGTGAGTTAAAGAGAGCTGACCATGCTTGGAAGCCATCAAACCTGAATGAACTAGAGATGTTTTGTAAAGAGGAATGGTCCAAAATACCTTCAACCAGAATCCAGACTCTCATTGGAACTTATAGTAAGCGTTTAGAGGCTGTAATTTCTGTAAAAGGGGAATCTACTAAATAATAATTTCATTTCTTGTTTTGTGGTGTTCAAATTTATGCACCTGCCTAATTTTGTTTAAACAATTATTGCGCACTTTCTGTAAATCCAATAAACTTCATTTTACTTCTCAAATATCACCGTGTGTATCTCCTATGATATATTTAACTGACATTTTTTATCATAATAAACGATTCATACAGAAAAATCATGATGATTAACAAGGTTGCCCAAATTTTCACATCCCACTGTACTGTCAGATTTAAGCTTCAATTGACTTGTCTGCAGTGCACTTATTTTTGCATCACAACATTTATGAATGTTTGAAGAATAAAAATACAGCACTAAAGCATTTTACAGCAGAGCCGGTACACATTTCTTTTTGAATTCTGATGAATGCTACCTGGATCTACTAATACCCAGAGCACACTACAGTCTTCCCTATCAAGCTCACCAGACACACATTTGTAGCACTGTATTTTCCTATTTTTCCTCTACCACATATCATTCAGTTTTCACCCATTATTGTTTTAAAATAAAAAATGCTACTGTAGATAAAAAACACAAATTGAAAGTGGTTATTTATCCCTTTTATCATAAAGCTACAATTGGTTTGCCGTTATAATGTATGGTAACAATATTAAATTCTGAAAAAAAAGTTATCAATGCTTGTGCCGCACATGACTGCAGCTAGGAGTTTACTAACCTTTCAGCAACCTCACAAAGTTCTAATGCATCCCAGGAGGGAAGCAAGACATTTGAGCAAGAGTGGTGCCATGGAAGTTTGGGCACCACCATAGGTGCCCATAGAAATATTGTTTACAAATGGACAGTTTAGGTGCTGTAGATGCCCACATTTTCATACATAATTCATATTCATATGGGTGCCTCTGGCCATGCCCAATAATGTTTGTTTTATACAGTACACCCCCCACCTCATCCGCCCTCACAACATTTGTTTTGTTTTGTTTTGTTTTTTGCGATACCTGAAAATATTTGTTTTTTTGATGCATCAGATTTGTGACCAGGTTGATCCTAAGGTTTGACATCAGGAAGGAGGGAGGGGTTAAGTTAAGGCATTAAGAAGTCAGATTTCAAGGTATGGTGTTAAAGGATAGGCATCAAGGAGGAGTTTAGGTTAGGTGTCGGGGGTTAGGCATTGGCGTAACATTTAACGATATTTTACTATTGAAATTATCACTGTGAAATAGTCCATCATCGGGAAATGATACTACTACTGCTATGCTACTGATATTCCACTATCGGCTATGCCCGAGTGCCCATATTTTCTGGTGTCTTTAATTCGCTCAAACCCCCACTTTAGTAAGTAAACGCTCAGATTTAGGTAGCAGTGTAAGTGGGGTTAGATCCAAAGGTTAGACAAGGTGACTGGGTCAGGGGCAGGAGAAGAAGTATGCACTGGATTAAGAATGTCCACACTGGAGGTGCTGGATATTAGCAAGAGCTGACAAAGTGAGAAAAAAGCCATTTTTCTACAGACAGGATAATAACTGGCACTGTTATCGTGATGTCAGAGCTATATCATTCTCTTTTCACAGATCGCAGTAAGATTATTGCTGCAGACATAATCATTCCACTTTCCCTCATGCCACAATTCAACACAGTGTTCCTTCCCTTCCACGTTATTTGGCTCCCAAGGCGCCCATGATCTGCCAGAGAAAAATAGTGAATGAAGGTAAGCATCCTTTCCTTTCTCAGGAGAAGAATTATGCTGCATCTCTCAACTTATCACATTAGCTACTCATAATGTGTAATGTAGAGCATTCAAGACATAAAACTGTAACTATATAAAAGCAGAACTCTGAGCAATCATATGAAAACTAACCTGCGGGGATAAAAGGCAACACTGACCTCTTTGGGATAAATGTATACTGATCTCTACTTCTTCTCTTGTTGAAAGTGTACTATACACTAGTGATGGCTGGAATTGCCAAATTTCTGAAATTTCACAAATAATTCCAAATGTCGCATTGTAGTAACGTGGCTTTCACGGTGTGGTC
Organism: Hyperolius riggenbachi; assembly: GCF_040937935.1. Taxonomy (NCBI): domain Eukaryota; kingdom Metazoa; phylum Chordata; class Amphibia; order Anura; family Hyperoliidae; genus Hyperolius; species Hyperolius riggenbachi. The sequence continues at coordinate 90,303,878 of NC_090648.1, forward strand.
GGGGTGGTGTGTTATAATGCTTGTAGTGCATTACTGCAAAACGCATGCATTGACAGCAGGGCTGCTCATCAGGATTCTGGATATCCGGGTAGCCCGGATACCCGAACTTTTTTCAGCTATCCAACCGGATTCGGATTCCGGATACCTGAGCCCAAATCCGGATAGCTATCTGTGGATATTTGGGTGTATAACGCGGATATCCGCGGATATTGCGGGTATCCGGATCCGAAATACTGTAACTAAGGAGATGACATCCTGGAGCCAATCAGAGGGCTCCCAGCAGAAGCCCTAGCAACCAATCACAGAGGGGAACCTTGGCCAGCCTCACCTGACCTCATTGAGCCAATCAGAGGCCTCCCAGCCTAAGCTGTGGCACCCAATCACAGAAAGGAACACTGGCCAGCCCCCCTGTATAATAAGGAGGGCTGCCATGATGAGACAGATCGTCTTGCTGAATGCTCACTGAGAGACATGCTCCAGTGCTGGTGGCCTACAAAGGGCTGTACACAGTTATAAACCCAAAGCTGCTCAGTGATTAACCCCCTTCACTAATATCACTACACTATTGTTAAATCGTCAATTAGCTTGATTGATGTCATGGTGTGACAGTTAGAGTGTGTGCTCCAGTGCTGCTAGCCTAGGAAGGGCTGTACACAGTGATAAAGCTGTTCAGTGATCAACCCCTTCACTATCACTACACTATTGTTAAATCGTTAATTAGCTTGATTGATGTCACAGTGTGACAGTTTGAGTGTGTGCTCCAGTGCTGTTAGCCTAGGAAGGGCTGTACACAGTGATAAACCGAAAGCTGTTCAGTGATTAACCCCTTCACTATCACTACACTATTGTTAAATCATTAATTAGCTTGATGTCATTTGTGTGACAGTCAGTGTGTGCTGAATGCAGCTGCTATGTGTCTGTGTGTGTACTGTGCACAGACCAGGCCAGCTGCTGCCTGCTGGCCAGCTATTAGCCTTAGGTATAAGTTAGTTTAGGGATTAGGGGATAGGATTACTGTGTTATTGTGTAGTTAGTATTGTAGTACAGCAGTCAGTGCTAGTAGTTGTTAGAGTAGTAGTACCAATGTGTTAGCTTTCTACAGAACTGCTGTGATGTGAGCAGTGCCAGTGTGACAGTTAGGGCTCGATTCACAAAGCGGTGATAACTCAGTTATCACGCCTAAAAGACTTTAGGCGTGATAACCTTTGCACTAGCAAAGTTATCACCGCTTTGTGCTCTAACTCGCGCGAAGCTACTGCGCGTACGCGCGAACGCAAAGTCCCATAGGGCTTAATGGGAGCTTCGCGCGAAGTGCCGGGTGATGCGCGCGCGCCTGCGCGCTTGCGCGCGCAAAACTTTGCGCACGGAAAATTCGCGCGAGTTTCTTCTTATCATGCCTAAACTGAGTTTAGGCGTGATAAAGGGGTTTTCACTCGCGTGCAAACACTTTGCACCGCTTTGTGAATCAGGCCCTTAGTGTGCACTAGTGTCTTCTCCTCCGCTGCCTGACTGTCACTCGGCACTTGCCACGTGTCACATGGCACTTGTCACGTGGCACTTGCCAAGTGTCACATGGCACTTGCCATGTGTCACGTGGCACTTGCCACGTGGCACTTGGCACGTGGCACTTGGCACATGTCACTTGGCACGTGTCACTTGCCACGTGTCACGTGGCACTTGGCACGTGTCACCTGTCACTTGGCACGTGTCACGTTGCACTTGGCACGTGTTACGTGCCACTTGGCACGTGTCACGTATTACGTGCCACTTGTAACGAGTCACGTGTTACGTGCCACTTGGCACGTGGCCCTTGGCAAGTTACACGTTCCAAGTGGCATGTGACACGTGCCAAGTGCCACGTGACATGTGCCAAATGCCACGTGACAGTTGGCAAGTCACTAATATTATAAATGTGAAAGTTTGGATGTTTGTTACCCAATCACACAACAATGGCTGAACGGATTTGAATGAAATTTGGCACACACATAGTACATTACCTGAAATAACATATAGGATACTTTTTATCCCCATAACCAAAAAGTGGGCGGAGACAAATACACATTTTAGTGGGAAAATGTAAACTGCAGCCATTATTACACTGTTAATGGCAGGGTTCTCAAACTTTGCACAGTTGGTCACTAGGTGACTGGGATTAATATTCAGAAAAGTGGGTGGAGCCTACAAAAAAAATAAAAATAGAGATGGCCCGCACGGTTCGCCGGCGAACAGTTCCAGGCGAACTTCCAGTGGTTCGCGTTCGCCATGTAAGGCGAACTTTTCCGGAAGTTCGGTTCGCCCCCATAGTGCACCATTAGGGTCAACTTTGACCCTCTACATCACAGTCAGCAGGCACATTGTAGCCAATTAGGCTACACTCTCTCCTGGAGCCACTCCTGCCCCCTTATAAAAGGCAGGCAGCCCTGGCCATTACACTCACTCGTGTGCCTGCATTAATTAGTGAAGGGACAGCTGCTGGCAGACTCTCATAGGGTAAGATTAGGCTCTTGTAGGCTTGTTTGCTTGCTCCTGGCTGATTGCTATTGCTAAAATAGCACCCCTCAACAGCTCTTTTGAGAGCTAATGTTCTCCTGATGTGTTTTTTTTGTGTGTGTTGCCCACTGACACTGCATTATACAGCCCTATCTGTTGCAGCTGGACCTTGGTAATTGCAATTACTGTGCCATTCAGGCCCTGCCTAACTATCTATACTGGGACACCTACCTATGCCTACCTAACTACTGGGGCACCTACTTACCTATACGGTGATACCTACCTATGCCTACCTACCTATACTAGGGCACCTACCTATGCCTACCTACCAATACTAGGGCACCTACCTATGCCTACCTACCTATACTGGGTCTCCAACCTATGCCTAGCTAACTACTGGGACACCTACCTATGCCTATCTACCTATACTGGGACACCTACCTATTCCTACCTACCTATACTGGGACTCCTACCTATGCCTAGCTAACTACTGGAGCACCTACCTATGCCTATCTACCTATACTGGGACTCCTACCTATGCCTAGCTAACTACTGGGGAACCTACCTATGCCTATCTATCTATACTGGGACACCTACCTATGCCTACCTACCTATACTGGGGCACCTACCTATGCCTACATAACTACTGGGGCACCTACTTACCTATACGGGGATACCTACCTATGCCTACCTACCTACTTTTACTAGGGCACCTACCTATGCCTATCTACGTATACTGGGGCACCTACCTATGCCTACCTACCTATACTGGGACTCCTACCTATGCCTAGCTAACTACTGGGGCACCTACCTATGCCTATCTACCTATACTGGGATACCTACCTATGCCTACCTACCTATACTTGGACTCCTACCTATGCCTAGCTAAGTACTGGGGCACCTACCTATGCCTACCTACCTATACTGGGACCCCTACCTATGCCTACCTACCTATACTGGGGCACCTACCTATGCCTACCTACATACAAGAAGATAATTAGGTCATTGCTTCATTGTGGACAGACCAAATTCGATCAGCTGGACACTCAGTCACTGTTGTTCTGTCATTCAGCTACCTCAGCCCGACCATATGGGCTTGAAAACCGCCATGGCTTGCACTCTCGCCATGGTGCGTACCAGTCCAGCACGACCGTCACTACGCAAACAGAGGTTTGCGGTGCATTACACAGTGAGTTTGGTGTGTCAGAGTGAAGCAGAACTCTAATTACACTCCCTGATTGATGTATACACATGCAAGATGTTTTAAAGCACTTTAGGCCTGCAATTTAGCATACAGGCCTCTTGCACACTGCAAGGGATTCCGATTCAGATTCCGCTTTTTAATCAGTTTTTACATCCGATTCAGATTACGATTTGCAGTGTGCAGGGAGCAAACTGCAAATCGGAATCTGAATCGGATGTAAAAACTGATTAAAAAGCGGAATCTGAAATCGGAATCACTTGCCGTGTGCAAGAGGCCTCAATGTGATTTCTGCCCTTAAAACGCTGCTTTGCGTAAAATCCAGATTTTTCCCTGGGACTTTTGCCGTCTATCCCACTCATCCATGCAAAACACTCAGATATTAGACTCCTTGAAACATCATTTCCATCACTTTTGTGGCCAGCTTAAGTGTTTCTAATTTTCAAAGTTCGCCTCCCCATTGAAGTCTATTGCGGTTCGCGAAATCAGAGGTTCGGGCCATCTCGAAATAAAAATTCACCTATTGATTTTTAAGGAGAATGTTTAATTGCTGCCATTCTTGCACTGTTAATGGCACAAGCCTCAAACCCTGTACAGTTGGCCATTGGGTGACTGGGGTTCAAATTCCAAAAAGGGGGTGGAGCCCTAGTCAATCAGATTTGTTTCATTTCAATGCAAATTATTGATGCCAAAGACCACAAAGCTCACAAACTAGGTCAGTGAGTTATTGAGTAAGTGTGTGTTAGGGTTAGAAATAGTGGGCGGAGCCAGCACTAGCCAAATACATACCCGGGCAAAGCCGGGCCATCAGCTAGTAGGTTATAATTTTGCTTTGGATATTCACATTCTCACATAGAATGTTCTCATTTGTGTCCACTCTGCATTTTCAGCAGACATGGATTATTGTTTGTGTGAAAAAAAACTGTAATTTTGCATAACTTTTAAAATTTAGATGTTGGAATTAAAGAGAACTGTGACCCCCTCTCTGGCCTGCATTTTAAGACATCTCTGTGGTGTCTGTACACTTAACAACTTAGTTGCTCCATAAGACATACTCCCCCATCCCCCCAAAAAGTCTGTGCATCATAGGCCCCATTCAAAGGGGCAACTAAGAGATGGACATATTGCGGTCCAACTGTGTTACTACCTCTGATATTGGGCTATATATAAATTGCACCCAAATTGCACTGGCGAATGAGAGACTGAAAGGCTCGGCACGCCTCCCGTCTCAAAGATGCCTTGTGGAGGGAATAATGCATTATTTGGGTCAGCACAAGGTTTCCCCACAAGCTGTTTCTCCACCACCCCTAATCTAATAGTAATCACATAGCCCCTGCAAAGTATAATGGCAGCGGAGCATACTAACCTCTCCAGCTGGCAAGCTCCTCCCCTTCTTGTGTTCTTCTATTGTCATGGTCTCTGGTGACCCCTGTGGCATGCATGCCATCACTCTGGAAGATGCCCCTGCACCATGGACACACCAGGTCTAGATTTTTTTTCCCTGGTGCGTCTTATGGTGATAAAAATTCAGAACTTGCATGTGTGGTATGTTTTACAGATTAAATAAATTGCTTACGAATATGAATAGGGTGTGCCATCAATCCACCAAAACCTATTGTCCGTCCCCTCATCTGTTAGGCCAATCCAATACCATGTCCCATTAGCTTGCATGGCTAAAAAGTTCTGCGAAAACACACAAATAATAATTTGCATAAAACTCAGTGTTTATCTACATTGTTGTACTTTAAACCTACCTATAGTCATAAATTACAAATATAAAAATACATTCAAATACCAAAATATCTACAGATGGTAAAACTTTGTAAGTTTTTTGTAATTAACTGGTTTATCCATGTACAATAAATCCCTAATGATGCCGGGTAATGCCAACACTCAGTGTTAAAGTTAGACGCCGTGGCACTATCAAGCTAATGTGCTTATATTAGATGCGACGCTACACAGCTGTATATAGTCGAAATTATGTGTCACGTTAGCGATGGAAGGTGCTTTATCTAAGTATAAAGATGTGACCTGGGGAGATGGTCTGTACTCATACAACGCCAGGACCATAAAGGGTGGGGAAGGCTGGTGTGGGTTGAGAAATGAGCCCATAAAGTGTGTGTAGTGGAGGGGTAAAAAAACTCCCCTCTCCAGGATCCAGCAAACTAGGTAAGGACACACACAACCAATCTTCATCCTGATGTACGCCATCCTAGGAGCAGCGGCGTAGCAAATGGGGTTACAGAGGTTGCGACCTCATCGGGGCCCTTAGACCAGAGGGGCCCCAAAGGGCTCTCTATTGGTCCTTTACTCATAATCATGACTTCTATAGATACTTTGAATAGTGGTAATAATTAACAAGCTGTTCCCCATTTCCTTCTTGCACCTCTGACACTGTAATTGCCATTGGCAGATTTTGATTCGCCGTATCAATTGTTATGTATAGAGTGTTTGGGGGAGGGGGCCCCAATGTAAAACTTGCATTGGGGCTCACAGCTCCTTAGCTACACCACTGCCTAGGACAGTGATGGCTAACCTTGGCACTCCAGCTGTGGGGGAACTACAAGTCCCATGAGGCATTGCAATACTCTGACAGCTCTAAGCATAACTCAGGGAGGCAGAGGCATGATGGGGCTTGTAGTTTTGTCACAGCTGGAGTGCCAAGGTTAGCCATCACTAGCCTAGGAGTTCTGTCTCCATGGATCCAGCACCATCTGTCATCATGTCACGATGACAGACTGCTCTGGCACAATAGGAACAGAACACCTAGGAAGGTAATGACCAGGTGTTTCCTCGCTTAGTTCACTAGATCCTGGAGAGGTGAGTCACTCACTTCACCCTTCCCCTAAACACACTGCCAGGGAGGAGAGGGAAGGAAGGTACCCTCTGTGACAGGGGCGTAACTAGATATCACTGGGCCCCCTGCAAGAGTTTTGGATACTGATGGCTACCTAAGGCAGGGAAGCACCTCTGGCTACCTATACTGGGGGTCACATCTGGCTACTTTATACTGGACACCCTCTGGCTACCAACTACTGTGGGGTACCTCAGGTTACAGGGAACACACTGCTGCATGCATTTCAGTCTAGAGCATAGCTGTAACATTCAGGCCCTTATGCAGTTAACTTTTTCCCTAAATCATCTCACGGGATATTTTTGTAAAACTATAGGTTGATTCATTAAGCTGCGCTGCTTAAATTGAGCTAAAGATCCCCAGCGCACGCTACGCATGGTAGTGCTGTAAAGCGTGCAATTCCAAAGTTATGTGCACTCCCTTTAAAGTACGGTTGCTCCTTCTAGCGTGTGATATGAACTAGCTTTAATACATTTTTATTGGCCCATCATGCTGTACATACAACGTGGGGGCTTTTAGTAAGCCTGCCTGAACCACCTTCAGCGCCAATAGCAGCACCGTACTATACTGGTGGTTCTGGATTGGGTAATGGTCCTGCCACTTGTATGCACAGAGGACCATTGCCCAATCCAGAACTGCCAATTCACTAATACGGCGCTGCTATTGGGGCCAAAGGTGGTTCAGGCGGGCTTACCGAAAGCCCCTACATTGTATGCGCAGCATGTCAGGCAGCATTTTGGGCCAATAAAAATGTATTAAAGCTAGTTTACATCAAGCGCTTGAAGGAGCAGCCCTACTTTAAATAGAGAGCGTGTAACTTTAGGAGCGCATGCTACGCATCAGTACCACGCGTAGCATGCACTGTGGATTTTTAACTCGCGCTGCTCAATTTAAGTTGTGCTGCTTTAACAAAAATAAAAAAATTGCATGTAGTAGTATAATTTATAGTTTTAATATGCATTGATAAAATTGCAAGTCTGTAATGTGTTGTTTCTCATTTATCTGTATCCCAGATATGTATTGGATATTATTAACCACTTTACCCCCGCGCGTACGTATTTCTCCGCCCCTTTTTCCATCCTTTAACAACCAGGGACGGAGAAACACGTACTTTCCCGACGCTGCCCGCGCTCCCGCTCGTAAACACGCCCGCCGCTAGTAAACACGCCGCCGCCCGCTCGCACAGAGATCAATGAACGGGAAAATCCATTCCCGTTCGTTGATCTAAGCCCCGCAATGATCAGCTGCTCTCCTATGGGCAGCGCGATCATTGTGAGAAAAAACTCACGTGTCCAGCCTCCTTATACTTCCTCCAAGCTTCCGGAAGGAAGCTTGGAGGTCGCATTAAAACCAAAAGTTACTGTGGCCATCTTGTGGCCAAATAGTAAACTACACCCTACACATTTTTCACATACAAATAAATGACTTTTACATATAAAATTAACTCATTACCTCCCACACTCCCCATTTTTTTTTTTTTGTAATTAAAAAAAAATTAAAAAATTTACAATTAAAAAAAATACATAAATAGTTACCTTAGGGACTGAACTTTTTAAATATGTATGTCAAGAGGGTATAACACTGTTACTTTATAAACTATGGGCTTGTAATTAGGGATGGACGCAAAAATGAAAAAAATGCACCTTTATTTCCAAATAAAATATTGGCGCCAAACATTGTGATAGGGACATCATTTAAATGGTTTTATAACCGGGACAAAAGGGCAAATACGTTTCATGGGTTTTAATTACAGTAGCATGCATTATTTAAAAACTATAATGGCCGAAAACTGAAAAATAATTATTTTTTTCCCCACATTTTTCCTATTTTCCCATTAAAACACATTTAGAAAAAAATAATTCTTGGCATAATGTCCCACCTAAAGAAAGCCTAATTGGTGGCGGAAAAAACAAGATATAGTTCATTTCATTGCGATAAGTAATGATAAAGTTATAGACGAATGAATGGAAGGAGCGCTGAAAGGTGAAAATTGCTCTGGTGCTCAGGGGGTAAAACCCCTCAGTGGTGAAGTGGTTAATTGTTGCATTTTAAAACGTGTACCAGAAGGGGGAAAGAAAGTGCCCCTAGGGGGTGCTTCCTTCGGGAGATGGAAGCCTCTGGATCCTAAAGAAGCTTAACCCTTCCTCATCACCAGGGGGGATCCAGCACTGGCTCCCCAAATATTCCCTTGTTGCCACTTGGCGGATCCTCATTCAAGCACAGTATCCGCTTCCCTTCAGGCTCAGGTGGAAATAGACCAGCCTGATTGGGTCCGCTCTACTGCGCAGTTATGAGCCATCAGCGCCTAGCAGGCAATGGTAAATAATATTGTCTGCAAGTGTTCAGGGCTAAAAATTGCTAGATCAGGCTGGTCGTAGATACGGAGGAAGCCTTATTAGGATCCAGAGGCTGGAAGCAGGAAATTTGGGCACCTGGGGCTAATGGACTATTTGGGCTCACTACAGATACTAATGCAAAATATCAGCTATTGGGTGCCAAAAGCAGAAATTTTATTAGATTTGATAAATAGCGGGCTCTGAGCCCATCCAGCCAACATTTTTCATTTTGAGAATTGTTGTTTTGAAAATTATCATTTTGAAATTTGTTTTGAGAATTATCGTTTTGTAAATTATTGTTTTGATTTTTGTTTATCATTTTGAAATTCATTTTGAGAATGTTCATTTAATAAATAATCATTTGAATTGTATTTTCTCAGAAATCTATATATATATATACATTATTTGTGGTGGAGGGAGGTGGTTTTAAGGTTGGGCATCAGAAAGGGTGGTTTTAGGGTTAAGTTTCAGGAAGGAGGGTCTTAGGGGTAGGCGTCAGAAAGGTGTGTTTTAGGGTTAGGCACCACAAAGGACCTACTGAGCGCGCTCAAGATGGCAGCCTCTCTTTTTACCTGCTCCACACCTTGTCTCGGCTCTGGGAAGCATTAATCACATATATGCACAGAAGGAACAAAAATACTTAGAGATTCTGCACCATGAAATCTCTGGCTACAACTGGAACCCTCTGGGAAACGTGGAAGTTTATGGATGGCTAAGTTACAAGCTGGATTGTACTCACCATGAAAGTCATGTGTAGCTGACCTGGTTTTGGAGTCTTGCATGGGAAGCTGAAAAGCCACACAAACAAACAAAAGCCTTCTCTACTCCTACAAGGACACACAATGGAATAGGATTTCTCCACCAGGATACTCATGAGGTTCACAGCTTCAAACAAACCAACACATCAAAAAGCATGTCCATGCAACACAGCAAGCAGATCTCCTACCTTCCCAAGTCCTCTTCCCAAGGTAAGGGAATTCATCCTCCTTCCCCAAACACCAGTAATATCTTTCAGCTGGCAATCTGTTTTTTGCAGACTGTACAAATACTTTAAATGCATTCAGAGGCTGAAATTATATTGACTCCATTGCATTTCAAAGTAAACCTTAGTAGGCCCCATGCTTCTGCATATCAATGGAATTTTCACACCTCTTCTAGCAGATTTTCAAGGCCAGCATTTGCTTTTGTATACCCCCCACTGATAAACAACAACAATCAAAGGAAGAGCTTACTTAACCCATTCCTTCCCAAAGAGCAATGTTAATCTATACGGCCAGCTTCTTACTATCTCTCAGGCCATCAAGAGCTGCATCTCACATTGGGAAAAAACAAGCTAATTTGCTGGAATCTCTAGGGATTTTGAATAAAACGCACAGAGGTAAAAAAAAAAAGGTGGCCAGGCCGATAAAAAGTGCCACACTCAGACTCAGTCCAATTTCAGGGACCCAGGTCCATTCAAGGAAAAGAACTTTCCAGCGATCTCCAGTGACGTTTACTGGACATCAGAGGCTGAAAGTAGCAGAAGTTACCATGTCCCTAGTCAGGGATGCAGTAACATCGCGTCAGTGAACCCAGTCGCCAATGCTAAGCCCCATGCAGTCACCGCATTGCTCTGCAATGCCCGCTCTATATACAATAAGACTTTATTGCGGACCTTATTCAGACATGCGATTTTTCATGCATCACTGAAACCTGGATTGATGCCAATGCGGGCCCCACATTGGAAGCAACCATCCCATACAATTACTCAGTCCTAAGTGAGGGAAGACGAGACCGCAGAGGAGGGGGTGTAGCAATTTGTGGCAAAACAACTCTGCAGCTCAGGGCCCTGAATGTTGGCTCAACAAAGTCCTTTGAATGTATAGGTGCCCAGATCTCAGCTGGTAAAGGCTTCTAAATTTTAGTGGTTTATCGTCCCCCCGGAGATGCTGACCCATTCCTACAGGAATTCTCAGAACTTTTGGCAATGCTGACTCTGTCTTATCCGAGATGGATCATCCTTGGTGACTTCAACGTCTGGGCTGATAACACTCAATGACAAAATGCAAATTAACTAATAAATCTCATGGGTGGGCTAGGCTTCACACAAGTTGTAAAATCTGCTACCCACAGAGGAGGGCATATGCTAGACTTACTGTTCCACCTTGGAATGGACATTAGTAACATAACAGCAACCCCAGTGGTGTGGTCAGACCATCACATAATACAGTTTACTATTGAACATCACCCTATCAAGCAGCTCCCTAAAGAAACAATCAAAATCCGTCCCCTGAATAAATTAACACCGGAGACACTAAATGGTTTAAAGAGGCGCCCTGGTGGTATATAAAAGCGTTTAAAAGCAGTTTAAAACCGAGAAAGGTTTGAGGTTGCTTACCTCAAGGACGACAAATCTTTGTAGGGACAAAAGATTTTATTGGTAGCACAGGCAACGCGTTTCACGGTCTGAGCCCGCTTCCTCAGGCCAATAGCAGTGCCAGGCCAATTGAAATAGCAAGCTAAGGGAGCCTCTCTTACACCGGAGAGGATAACTGCCAACCTGGATTTTACAAATCTGCTCCACAGTAAAATGGACCCAAACACTCTAGTAACCCAGTACAACAACATGATATATGAAACACTTTACAGTATTGCCCCATGGCGCACCAAATCAGCAACCAAAAAGCAGAAAGCTAATTGGTTTGACAAAACCATCATGGATCTAAAAAAGAAAGGGCGCAGACTAGAAAGACAGTGGCGTAAATCAGGGTCTGAGGAGAACAAATCTAGCCTAGTTCAACACCTCAGACAAAAATCAGACTTTATCTCGTACAAAATATCTACAGCCAACAACAGAGCTGGTCAACTCTTCCACACAGTGGAATCACTCTGCAACCCTTCCTGCCTAAAAGCCCCAATCACATTCTCCAGGGAAAGGTGTGAAGAATGCTCTGCCTTCTTCACAAACAAGGTGTCTACCATCCGTGCCAGCATTACACCAACAACAACAATTGACCACTGGACTTTGCATCTGCCTACTACCGTACCACCATGGCAAGTCTTTGACACTCTGAGTGAAGAAGATTTTGGAATTCTCATTCAAAGTCTCCGCCCCACTACCTGCGACCTGGATCCTGGCCCAATTGGATCCTTAATGCAGTGCCCAGAGCTGATCAGGCCAGCACTTCACAAAATCACTCAGTGCTCCTTGCAAAGTGGACTTTTCCCAGAAGAACTAAAGAAAGCAATCATAAAACCCCTCTTGAAGAAACCATCACTAGATCCTGATTCTGTAACCAACTACAGACCTGTGGCGAACTTACCATTGCTATCAAAAGTTATCGAGAAAGCAGTCGCCAACCAGCTAGAAGCCAGGCTTACAGATAACAACACCTTTGATACTTTTCAGTCAGGATTCAGGAAAAGGCACAGCACTGAAACGGCATTAGTCCGAGTAATGAATTATCTACTTACTGCAAGGGACAAGGGTGATTGCTCAATTCTGATTCTTCTTGACTTGTCTGCTGCATTTGATACTGTGGATCATGAAATACTAATCCAGCGACTGAAGAATTACTGTGGCCTAAGGGGTACTGTTCTCAGCTGGTTTCAGACCTTCCTATCTGGCAGGACACAGCAAGTATGTCTGGGCACACACTACTCTAATCCAGTGCCACTTCCCTATGGAGTTCCACAGGGTTCTGTACTATCACCATTACTCTTTGCAGTCTACATGCTCCCACTGGGCAAAATAATCCAGAACTATGGCCTAGGATACCATTGTTATGCAGATGACACACAACTGTATCTGTCCTTCAAGCCTGGCACCCAAGACCCATCAGCATCCATAAATGCGTGTCTAGTGGATTTACAAAATTGGATGAACACTAGCTGCCTGAGGCTGAACTCTGACAAAACAGGTGTTGGTGGTAGGTGGTCCACACATGATGGATAAAGTTCAAAACGCTCAACACTTCAAACTAGCAATTGGGGAGATACTGTACAGTATAAAGACTCTGTGCGAAACCTTGGGGTGATCCTGGATGGAAATCTAAAACTCAAACAGCAGATATCAGCTGTCGTCAAGTCTTCCTTCTTCCATCTAAAAAATATAGCGAAAATTAAACACCTTATCCCAGCTGAAGACCTACCTGTCCTGGTTCATGCATTTGTATCCTCCCGCCTAGACTACTGCAACGCCCTGTTCATCGGATCTACAGATAAGGTTCTGCGCCCCTTACAGCTAGTACAGAATGCTGCAGCCAGACTCCTAGCCAATGCCCCCCGCAGTTCACACATCACCCCAGTACTGCAAACTCTTCACTGGTTGCCAGTAAAATGGAGAATCAATTTTAAGATCTGCCTGCTGACATTCAAGGCTCTACACCTCATGGGACCCAAATACATAGCGGATCTATTGGAACTTTATGCCCCTCCACGCACCCTCCGCTCTGCCAACAAGATGAAGCTGATTATTCCCAGGATACACTTAACATTTGGTGCTCGGGCCTTTTCCTATGCAGCCCCTACTCTATGGAACTCACTTCCTCAATCAATACGAGAGGCTCCTTCTCTGGACAGCTTTAAAAAAGGCTAAAAACTCACCTCTTTTCCCGAGCCTTTGAGACTGCATAATGCAGGGTCACAGCACTTTGAGTCCCCAGGGAGAAAAGCGCTATATAAATATTATTGTTATTGTTATTGTTGTTAGGGTTATGCACCACCAGGGGGGTTAGGGACCACCGGGGGGGGGGGGATTGGGGCTAGGGTTTGGCATCAGAAGAGGGAGGCTTCTGTGTGAGAGTAGGGTTAGGTTTAGTTGTAGTAAAATATCAGTAATATTTACCAACGTTTTACTATCTTCATTACGACTGTAAATATTTCTTCGTTATCATTGTTATAGATGATATTTTGCCATTTCTGCTTCACCCTGTACCTTTTTAATACTGTTATTTTAACATATTTATTATTCTAACTGAGATAAAGATGAAAAAATGATAAAAAACAGTTTCATAGATGATATTTTACAGTTTGAGCTTCACCCTGCACCCTTTTATCCTGGCGTCCTTATTTAATATATGTCCAGAGGCTTCCCCCTCCCAAGGTAAATATCTATTTTTTTTCCTTTTTCAAAGTAACAGGTGTCCTTTAAGTTTCAGTGGAATTATACAGTAAATGGCATAAGAAGGTATGTTAGTAGGATCAGCTGTAGTGAGTATTGGAATTGGAATAGATAACCAGTTGCTGGCGCAGACAGAGAATAACTGTAATTTACCTCACAAGAGCCTATAGGCATAGATGTTCTGGCCCCTTAGACTTCGTCCTTCATGAACCTACAAACCCCCACCGAACCGCACCGCAAGTGTACTGGCTGACCCAGCTGTCATTTCTCCCTTACTTGCGTGTCATAGGTAGCTACAGGTGCCCCTTAGTATTAGGTAGCCAGAAGTACCCTCAGTATTAGGTACCTAGAGGTACCCTCAGTATTAAGTAGCTAGAGGAGACCCTAACTGAAGAGAGATCTTGTCAGTGGAATGCTGAGATCAGGGTGAGTAACCTCTCATATACACTCTTATCAGGACTCTGCATAGGAAAGGAGGGAGGGAGGCACTTGGGGAGTGGAGTGAGCCACCTTCCCATCATCAGGCGCCTGTAGGCACATGCCTTATGGTAAATACACAGCCCTGACCTCAATGCTTACAACAGATTACCTGCTCAGCTGCACTGGTGATTACAGCCAGATGACTTTGTCTACTGAGGCACATATCCACCGCATCCTTCCAGTTTAGTTCAACAGTAGAGAAGAAATAACAATGGCCTGCAAATTCCACCCAACCACTTTCACAGGACGGCTCTGGCAAAGCAAACATGGTGACAGTAAGGTACACAGCTTTATGTTTATGACAAACCTGGGAGGAAAACCACATAAAAACTATCAGACAATAAGTACTTTGAATTAAACCTAATCATGTATCTTCCCTTTTCCTGATTTTTATTATTACTAAGTTCAGGAAGAATCCAGGAGCAGCAGAACATCTTGGGAGATCTATCTCTGGGATATTGTGCCTATCTGCTTAGGTCACATTCAATGTATGACTAATACACTGGTGGTAATTATGTGTATCTTAAAGGGTACCAGAACTGAGGCAAAATGTAAGAGGTGGCCATGCATGGAGCTTCTTCAGTGTCCCCTCAGATGCGCCAGCCTCCCTCTGTGCTGGAGCTATGTTATCCCATTCAAAGCAAGGGTGTATGCGCTGTCCACTCCGCACACCCTCTTCAATCATGCTCCTAAAAGGCTGTGCATAGCAGCCATAGCTGGGAGTATTCTGATACACGTTTACCTGATTCTCCTGGCTGAGGCTCCTGCACACAGTTTTGTGGGAGTTCAAACAAAAATGGCTTTTGGAGGGGACAAAGCATACGACCTTCAGTGGTGAATATAGTGATGGAATAGCTCCATCATGACAAGGAGGCTGGCAAAGTTGAGGGCCACATGGTATACTAAAGTAGCCCCAGGTATGGCCAGGCCACTTTGTAAAATTTGAGTCAGTTCAGGTGGGATTTAAAGCTTATCAGGCTTATATTGCATCTCATCAATGCTGCACCCATTGAGCTGTCCTTTCACTGTCACTAGCTTATAACAGTTGGTTATATTTTAAGTTCTTATGTGATTCTTGCTGGCAACCATTTTAAAGGGAAGGTCCAAGCAAAAAAAAAAAATGAGTTTAACTTACCTGGGGCTTCTACCAGCCCCATGTAGCCATCCTGTGCCCTCATAGTCACTCACTGCTGCTCCAGTCCCCCGCTGGCAGCTTTCTGACCTCGGAGGTCAGGGCCGCATTGCGTACATTTTTACGCATTCCCGCTAGTGCAGGAACATTAACATATACATTTTTACGCGTTAGTGGTGCAACGCATACATTTTTGTTCCTGCACTAGCTGGAATGCGTAAAAATGTATGCAATGCGGTCCTGACCTCCGAGGTCAGAAAGCTGCCAGCGGGGGACTGGAGCAGCAGTGAGTGACTACGAGGGCACAGGATGGCTGCATGGGGCTGGTAGAAGCCCCAGGTAAGTGAAACTCATTTTTTTTTTTTGCTTGGACCTTCCCTTTAAGTAAATTAAAAAAGTTAAGATGTACATAAATATTGTTAAAATATGAATTTGGCTTCAGCGGCAATATACAATTTATGGTCTCTGTTGCTGCCCACCTCCCAAATATTAAATATCTCCATCCTTGAGGGGGTGTGGCGATATATCTCATCTTGCTCTGTCAGGTCCAGAACTCCTCAAGAGTATCCAGAAAAAAATCTTTGAGTTTTGAATAAAATTAAGCTGAAGATTATTTGGCATATAAGGTGTATGTTAACCACTTAAGGACCGGGCTATGTTTTGGAGATCTGTGCTGCATGGGCTCTCCAGCCTGCAGCAGAGATCGTGTAAATTTCAGGGCGATCAGACTTCCCCCCTTTTTTCCCCACTAGGGGGATGACCTGCTGGGGGGGCCTGATCGCCACCGCTCCATGTGGCCGAGCAGGGGGGGCTCCTCAAAGCCCCCCTCTGCAGCGTGATTCCTCCCTCCCTCTTCTTCCCTCCCTACATCTCCCTCCCTGGGCGGCACAGGGCGCCGATGCGTCCTGTGCCGCCTCTGATAGGCTTCAGCCTATCAGCTGCCGGCGATCCCCGGCCAATCAGAGGCCGGGGATCGCCGATCTCCTTTACGGCGCTGCTGCGCAGCAGCGCCGTATTGATGTAAACAGCGGGGATTTCTTCCCTGCATGTTTACAATTAGCCTGCGAGCCGCGATCGGAGGCTCGCAGGCTGTTCATGAAGACACCCTCCGTGAACTGACATGGAACGGCCGCTAATTATTAACATAGTCATATCAAATTAGGGCCCCCCCCCACACACACACACACACATTAAATGTCACTACAGCATGGGGTGTAGATCACCCTGCTTACAGTGTTGTAAATGGCTGCTGTGAATGTTTCAGTGGCTGGCCATAGGACAACCACCAATAGTTAGGGTAGGAAGTCTGTGTATCATATCTGTGATACATATACATTTTGGATGTTGGGTAACTGTGTGCATATCTACCTGTGTACTGAACAGACACACTTGTCACCATAGAAAAAGCCAAAAGAGCCAATTACCCAGGGGCAGAGTTACACCTACACCAATATTTCTTAATATATACTGCAAATGAGCACAGGTACTGGACTGCTATGTAGATAAGAAACATAAAAGTGAACAGGGTTGCACTATATACAATGTGTCAAACTCAACATGTTTCACCCGAATATGGGCATCGTCAGGAGTATAGTAGACAAGACATTAGTGTAGACGTATGAAAAATAATAAACCCCCCACCAAATAACAGCATATTATCTACAGCATATAGCCCAAGTCAAAGCTAATTGGCCTGATTTAAGCTGTCTCCTTAAATAGGGGTTTGCCAGTGTAGGCACCTCCTCCCAAGGCCTCCCCCTGTTCCTACAAGTTATAGTGTTAAACATGTTCATCCATCCATCTTAGCCTTCCTCATTGTGGGTAACATGTTGAGTTTGACACATTGTGTATAGTGCACCCGAGTTCTCTTTTATGTGTATTATCTACACAGCAGTATAGTAGACATTTGGGTACCCTGAGGGCTTTGTCCTTATGTGTGACATAATTTCCTGGTAACGATTTCCGGTGTTGTTGCATATGGACAGTATTGCCTGATTGTTTGTTCCTGCTCTGACCTCTAGAATGAGCATGCATTTGTTCAGAAAGTTTAAGAGACAGATAACACTTTACTGTCTAACCTCTCCCTCAACCAGAGATTCTGTACCTCTGCCCAACACTGCACACCACCAAAACAACTTTTTTTGTCTCTATTCATGCTTTTCTGTAGTCCAACTACTTTGTAGTGGTTTTTGCATTTCTCTTTAAAATTACTTTGACATTTAGCAGCCAGGCAGAATTTGTATTGAATTTACATAATAGGTAAGAAGCATACAAGAGGTGCTTGCCTGTGTAAAAACTAGTATTTCAGTTGCCTAGGTTGTCTCCTTGTGCATGCTAAAACATCAGCTTTTTCTTTGTTCTGCTACATTCTTTAATGCTATGAAACCCTCATATACAGATTTTTCTCTGCTGATTGAGTGCTTATCATGCAATATTAGCAACTAAGATTAAAACTGTGAGAGAAGCACACGGACCCAGGGCCGTTTTTAACCACAGGCATTCCAGGCCCTTGCCTGGAGTGCCATTGGTCCTGCAAAGGCACTGCGCCCCTGAATTAAGCCCCACCCCTGTATTAAACCCTGCCCCTGAATAAAGCCCTCCCCCGTGGGTGCTGATCACCTGCTTCTGCTGTGTGTGTGCAGCAGCAGGAAGGTCGGTGTCCTAAAGAACAGTAGCATCACTGGTCCCTGGAGAGAAGACATCTCAGTGTCCGGATAGTGTAAGCTGCAGGCAGCCTCAACTGTATTCCTCTCTGCCACCTCTCAACCCATGTGGATCCCTCTGTACATGTTGGGCACATGTATGTAAGGAAGAGGGCAGAGACGGAGCTAGTGGCTGACAGTGACAGACAGAGTATACTGCACAGGGCACATTTTACACTGGAGGGGACATTCCCGGGGGTTCTGTCTCTTTCGCCGATCATCCCAATATCGCACGGTGTTACTGACGCACACCTGACTGAGCATGTTGGCTCTACATCTTGGAGCACGTCAGATCAATACATGCCACCAAATTTGGCCTGAAATTGCTCACATCATTTATCGGGCATGCTTTTGGTAGCATCGATTTTCATCCTGTTATAATAACTGAATCGGATGGTCGATTGGCTGCCAAGTCGCCTGATGTATGGCCACATTTAATCATGTGTTATAGGTAACCACCACAACTTAGGAGTGCCATTCAACCCATGGGACTTCAAATAGTAACCAACAGGGAACATTAACAGAAACACTTTCTCGACTTACTTGTTTCCGGTTTATATTTTTCTATTTGAGCAGCAAATTCTGAAACTGAAAAAAAAAATAACAATAGTAATAATATAAAATAATGAGGAGAACATAATTAATATATAAAATCTATGGGGTCAGTCACACTTATTTGAATTCATGTAGGTTTTGTGGGTCAATAAAATTGCGGATATCTAATTTTTCTTTTTTCATTTTGGCATTTAACAGTCTTTCACTGGAAATTAAAATGCATTGTTCAAAACAAAGTAAACGATTTATAATTTGTTAGAGAAATTACATTGTATGTGCACCACAGTAAAAGAGTGATTAGTTACTGACCTCTTTTCTCCAGCTGGTTCAACTCATGTTTTATTATTTCTGTGTCTTTAAGAAAAAGAGTAAATATATATTGAAAAAAACTCAGACATTTTCATACATAAGAGTTTATATTGTACAGAAAGTTGGCAAACATATTTGGCAATGTAAATACATTTAGGCCTAGTTCACAGTGGTCAGTTGCATAACACACATGTTATAATGAGACACTGGGGACAGTAGGGGACACACAGGGGAAAAAAGGGGCACATGGAGGATAGAAGGGGACACACTGGGGCAGAAGGGGACACATAGGGATTCAAGGGGACACATAGGGACACATTGGAAACAGAAGGTGACACGCTAGGGATAGAAGGGGACACATGGGGACAGAAGGGGACACATGGGGATGCAGGAGAACACATGGGGACACAGGAGGAGGCAATAATTGGGGAAGAACATCTACAAGACGCACCAGGATTAGTATATATTTTTTCCCTGCTTTTTGCCCTCTAAACCTAGGTGTGTCTTATTCCCGGAATGTTTTATATGATACGGTAACAATTTTAACACCGAATGTTAAGAATGTTACGTCTATTAAACCTCTACTGCAGTAAATAATAGGAAAATGCAGCAGTTGCTATTTACCAGTTCAGACTTACCATTACTCTTCAGATGTGACACTGTCTCTGTAATATTCTTATCTAGATTATGTAAGAAGGTGGGAGGGAGGTGGAAAAGAATAAAACATGTACATTAAGTTAACTTGAAGGAGTGACGTTTTTTGGAAAACCTTTAATAGACATACAGTTGGCAGTTTGTGAATTTATTTGAAAACCTACAGTAGATATGCAGTCAGCAGACACATAGTAAGTCATTTGCCGTGCATTTTACTCTGGATGTAAAGCACTTTCGTTCTATAGCAGCAACGTATGCCTCTTTGCAGGGGCGCCTCTAGCCTTCTTGTCACTCCAGGCAAGAAATCCTGTGGCGCCCCCCCCATAAAAATAAAACAAAAATCATATACATTATAGAACACTTCACACATGATATAAGCCATCAGAGAAGGATAACTATGAAACAGGGCCCTGGGCAAGATAACACTTTGCCCTCCACTGATGGTCACCTGGCTCATTTAGTTAGATTTGGTGGGGGCTAGCAACCACCAGGCCCCTAAACTCTCTCTAGACCCTAGGCAGCTGCCTAAGTTTACCTTGTGGATGATCAGCATTGTATGCCATACAGCACATGCTGCCAGTATGCACTTCAAATAAATACAACACCCACACTACAAGTTCCAATGTCAGTCACATTGCAAGATTGGATTATCAAGCAAGACATTCTTCTTTTCAGAATAATTTTTCACAAACATTATGAGATATGCAGATATGTTACCACCTGTTGGGGTAGGACTGGAGTGGGTATATCATGACATTGAAGGGCCGATATGGTAAGGTGGTTTAAGGCACAGTGTACACCGAGCGGTTTTAGCAGCGATCCGCCAACCACATCTGTCTGTGAAAACGCTTGGCTAATGTATTTCAATGGGATGATGCACACCAGCGGTTTGAGGCTTTTAGCAAACCGCAAACGTGCCTCCTGCTGCACATTTGCTGTTTGCAGAAGCGATTCTGCCTCAATGTAAAGTATAGGAAAAATGCTAACCGCTCTGAAAAAACGCTAGATCAGAGCAGTTTTCCAGGCGTTTTTGCTACAGAAGCTGTTCAATAACAGCTTTTACTGTAACAAGATTTGTAATCTGCTTCACAAAAACGCTCGGCATGTTTAGAAAATGTCTCTAAACATGCCTAGAATCGCTCTGAAATCTGCTCCAAAAACCGCTAGCGTTTTGAGGATCTGCTAGCGGTTTTGGTGTGCACTGGGCCTAATGGTTTGATTCATAATCCATTCTGGAGATAAGCACAGTGTGTTTGTAGTGTGATACAAGAGAAGAGAAGTAGAATGGAGGGAGGAAGGGTAGTAGAGGGTCAGAATTGATGACATGGATGAGCAGATATCTATGAGTAGAATAGAGGCTCAGTGGGTAGCACTAGTGATGGGCGAACACCTGGATGTTCGGGTTCGGGAAAGTTCGCCGAACATGGCCGAGATGTTCGGCATGTTCGGGCCGAACCCCGAACTTCCCGAACATCCCTATTTTGGGGGCCCTATGGGGTCGCAGGCATAAGGGGGGAGCATGCCCCGATCGCGGGGGGGGTCGGAAATTCCCCCCACCCCCTCCGCTAGCGCTCCCCCCTCTGCCCGCTTCCCCATTCAAAAGTTTCAAGAAGTACCTGTATAGCGGATGGCCTGGCAGTGGGCGGCACTGTGGAGTGAGGAGGAGGAGGAGTCCGGAGAGTGACGAGTTGAGGGAGGCCGGGCAGCGGGCGTGAGGTCAGCGAAAGGGCGGAACTTCCGCCCTTTCTCTGACCTCACGCCCGCTGCCCGGCCTCCCTCAACTCGTCACTCTCCGGACTCCTCCTCCTCCTCACTCCACAGTGCCGCCCACTGCCAGGCCATCCGCTATACAGGTACTTCTTGAAACTTTTGAATGGGGAAGCGGGCAGAGGGGGGAGCGCTAGCGGAGGGGGTGGGGGGAATTTCCGACCCCCCCCGCGATCGGGGCATGCTCCCCCCTTATGCCTGCGACCCCATAGGGGGGCCGTATTGCGGCCTGTTCGGCCGAACAGGGCCCTGTTCGCCCGAACAGGGGCCCTGTTCGGCCCTGTTCGGGGGCATACAGAAGTTCGGGGCGAACCCGAACTTAAAAGGCCGAACACCATGAGGTGTTCGGCCGAACTCGAACATCACCCGAACAGGGTGATGTTCTGCAGAACCCGAACAGTGGCGAACACTGTTCGCCCAACACTAGGTAGCACTACTGCATTTTAGTGCTGAGTCCTAGGCTTGAACATTGGCCAGGGCAAAATCTGCATGGAGTTTCTGTCTTCAGACACTTCAGACATTTCCTGCATCCTAAAAAACATACTAATAAGTCAACTGGTTTTACCCCAAAACAATCCTATATTGAAAATATTATACTATAACTGTGGTAGGGATTAGATTGTGAGCTCCTCTGAGGACAGTCAGTGAAATGACTCTGTAAAGTGCTGCAGGAGATGTCAGTGCTATATAAATACATAATAATAATATGGTAGGACATTATTCTATAACTACGGTAGGGTTAGATTGTGAGCTACTCTGAGGACAGTCAGTGACATGACTATGTACTCTGTAAAGTGCTGCAGAATATGTAAGTGCTATATGAATACATAATAATAATATGGTAGGACATTAGACTATGACTATGGTAGGATTAGATTGTGAGCTCCTCTGAGGACAGTCAGTGACATGACTATGTACTCTGTAATGTGCTGCAGAAGATGTCAATGCTATATAAATACATAATAATAATATGGTAGGACATTAGACTATGACTATGGTAGGATTAGATTGTGAGCTACTCTGAGGACAGTCAGTGACATGACTATGTACTCTGTAATGTGCTGCAGGAGATGTCAATGCTATATAAATACATAATAATAATATGGTAGGACATTAGACTATGACTATGGTTGGATTAGATTGTGAGCTACTCTGAGGACAGTCAGTGACATGACTATGTACTCTGTAAAGTGCTGCAGAATGTCAGTGCTATATGAATACATAATAATAATATGGTAGGACATTACAGTTTGACTATAGTAGGGATTAAATTGTAAGCTCCAGTGAGCAGTCAGTGACATGACTATGTACTCTGTAAAGTGCTGAAGATGTCAGTGCTACATAAATACACAATAATAGTTCCAAATGCTACTGGCTCCTCTGAAGAGTGCTCAGACTAGTGTACATAGTTGTGCACATTGTTCCCAAGTAGCAGTTGTTTGGTCAGAGAGACAGTGGGAGAGGGAGCATGAGCAGAGGGTGAGGGCGAGCAAAGTTAAGCTCCACACTCACCACAGTGACTGCAACAACACAGGAAGATAGATCCAGCGAGGTGTCCCCTCATGACAAGCGTCCAGCGATTCATCTTCCTGCCAGCGGGTATGCGTGACGTCACGTGACATTACAGGATGGGCGCGAACGAGAAGTCAAGCGACCGCAGTACTTTACGGGGTGTCGTCAAGGATCTTAAAGATCCGGTCCTCAGTGACGGTCACTTTTCACCACACAACGCTAAGGGATGTCACGACATCGTGTAAATGACTATTTGTCGCTCAAAAAAAAAAATGGATGGACATCGGGAAAATCGTTGGAAAAATCGTGAGGTGGGTACATAGCATTAGAGAGAGGGCAAACAGACAGCATTAATGGAAATACATTATTATGCCATCTTCAATTATAAGTAGTGATGGATGTAATTACACACATTGCTTACATGTCCATTATCATTGTTTGAGCTTTAGATGCTGCCCTCCTATTCACTCAAATCAAATCAAATCAAAGATAGCTTTATTGGCATGACCAAGATTCATACAGGTATTGCCAAAGCAAGGGGAAAAAGGGGGACATGGGAGGGGGTGGGGTAGGGGGACAATGGCTAAGCAGTCTGTGGACATTTTTAGGTTTACAGTTTCGTTATGCTCCTCTCAGTCTGTGGCATGCTGTGACATAGTGTGCAGTGATTGTCACTCTGGATTCCTCTTCTCCCAGTAGGATATATGTTTTTCTCTCATCTTCTAGTGTGAGAAAGTCTGGGAATAGTTCCGACAATTTCTTAAAGTAAGTGTCCCTGGTTGCTTTCTCTTACAAGGAAAGACAAAACCTGCAACCCCCACTGTGTCCATTACACACTTCAAACTGCTGTCTGCAGAGTTTACTGTTTGTTTGTTTGTCTTGCTTGCTCTGCAGACTCAGTAACATTTGGGGGTAGGGCGCTGTCACCTCTGTACACTTAATAGTGAGGGACTGTCTCCAATCTTTCTATGAATCCTTATTAGATGCATTCCTAAAAACACTTGTGAGAGTAGAACAGAGTAACCAAGCAGCTCAGGGTGACCCAAACTACTAGGAATGTATAGGGGGATAAAAGGAACCAAAAAGCCCTCCTACTAAAAAAGCAAAGCTAGGTGTAATTGCCTTCTTAAAACAGAGAGTAGAAAACTTTCTCTACATACCCTTAAACAGCAGTCAGTCACTCAGGCTCAGAAAGGTGGGGGCAGAGAACAGTTATAAACCAGACACCTTCTTCTTAGGGAGTATCTATAAATCTGAACTCTGAATGATTCTTTATCCCTGACTTAGCAGAATGCTATTTGTGAAAAGAGCAGGGTATCCAAGCAGCTCAGGGTGACCCAAGCTACTAGGAATGTATAGGGGGATAAAAGTTACCAAAATGCCCTCTTACTAAAAAAGCAAAGCTTGGTGTAATTTGCCTTCTTAAAACAGAAGGAAATCTATTTCTCTCCAGTCCCTTACAACGGTCTTTCAGGACAGGAATTTTTATTTCCCCTTGGACTGACAGTAATTTATTGCGCCTTACCCCATCAAAGCCTCTCCAAGCCGCTGCCTGGGTGGTCAGTAGGTTAAGGCGCCCCTGCCTCTTTGAAAAACAAACATAAATATTTAGATGTTTTTAGTTACAGCCTGAGCACACTGCATTTTTTTCAGCAACGCAGGTGGCCATGCATTGTACACAAGCGCAGCTCTGTTGCAACTATGTTCAATGGGACAGCTCTGTGTTGTGCTCAGTGACACAATGGGAATGCTAATACTAATTTGTCAATAAATTGAACCAATCAGTACTTCTAAAACTCAGTGCTTTCGCCAGCACTCATTGGTCACAACTACTGGTAAAATGAGTCACTTAGGATCTACATGACACTGTATAGGCCATGACTATGGATGGAAGAGTCAGGAAAAGATTTTGTTGCTCTGTGGCGCCACCAAAATCCATAGGTATTTGTTATATAAAGAAATGCATAGGTATTTAGGTAAAGCTGCATAAGGGGGATTTTTCGCTATCATGGGAACTGCAGGTTGTAACTTTCTATACAAGAATAGCAGAGACTTGATTGAAAGCTATCTGAAACATATGATACCTGTTACAGAAGTTTCCAGAAAAGAAAACTCTGAATGACTACTGCTTCCAATACAAATGAATGATTAGTGCGAAGTACTATTTTAATCAGAGGAAAAATCTACAAGTGTAATATTCAGGATCAAGAATGCAGTTGCCTTGAATATTCATATCTGAGAAGATTCTGCACTTAACAAGAAAACAGTTATATATCAAACTTAAAGCGGACCCAAACCAAACATTTTTTTAATTCAAAATATTTAGTTGCACCACTCTGACACATGCAAAGATAAATAAACACTCCTTCAAGCCTATGAGCATTTCAGTGCATGCTTTTCACCATTCTCTTTTCATTATTAGGGTTATACAGGTGGCAGCCATTAGCAATTCCTCCTTTGCCGGACACCTCCTACTCCACCAGTCTGCCGGATTCTGTCCCGGCAATATGAAAGGAAGGGAGGGGTTCCTCCATTAAATGTATATATTTTATATTTGTCATCATGCAGATGAAAAAAAGCTGCTATTTATTATTATAATTTAGAAAATAGATTTTATTTCTGAAATCTTGTATTTTGAATTTGAGTCCACTTTAATCTACAGAATATTCTATCACATTTTACTTTTTTGAGAAAATAAACATACCAAGATTCATATGCAAGGAAGCTCAAAGTCTACAAAATAAGTTTCAAAAGACTTTTGAAACAGCGGTAAGGATACTGATCAATTCAAGAGAAAGAATTACTCCATAATACTGGCATGATGAAACATAAAGTTGAGAAGCAACCTCAACAATGTGATGTTAATACATATGATACATAGACAACATTTTTGCAAACAGCCTACTGCAACAGGATAGTAGAGATGTCGTGAACATTGAATTTTCCGTTTGTGAACAGCGAACACAAACTTCCACAAAATGTTTGCGAACAGGCGATTCTGGCGAACCGCCATAGAATTCAATGGGCAGGCAAAATTTAAAACCTACAAACACTGCTTCTGGCCACACAAGTGATGGAAACGTTGTTTCAAGGGGTCTAACACCTGGAATGTGGCATGCCAGAGGGAGATTTATGCCAAAAGTCCCACCAAAAATTACGGAGCTGACGCAAAGTCGGGTTTTAATCCCTAAAGGGCAGAAATCACATTATGCACAGCTCTGGGTGTCAGTGGGCTGTGGAGTGTCACACACAGAGAAATGCAATAGTACTATCAGAATACAGTGAAATAATAATGTACTGGAGGGGTTCTGTGCCTGCAACTTAATGAAGCAATAGCAGTAGTGTGCACACAGCTCTGGGTGTCAGGGGGCTGTGGAGTGTCACCTTCCTCTGAATCAACAGGGATATGTGAGGGAGCAGGCTGGAGTTGTACTTTGTACTGGTTGAACTCGATGGACGTACGGTATGTCTTTTTTCAACCAAAATAACTATGTTACTATGTAACACACAAAAAAACACAGGAGACCGATATGCTAGCCCTCAAAAGGCCTGTTCCGGGTGCTTTCACAGCAAGTGAGGTTACAAGAACACAGGCCTAGCTAATGCTTTCTCTACCTATCTGCAGCAAGTCTGGCCCTGCTCTCACTAACTGTCAGAAGCCAGCAAAGAATTAATCCAATATGGCCACAGCTACTGCTTTTTGATAGGGGGTAGGGGGTCTAGGAAGGGGTGCTAGCTGATTGGCTGCCACGTGTCTGCTGACTGTGAGGCAAGAGGTCAAAGTTTAGCTCAATGATAATGTATAGGGGACGAATAAAACATGTCAAATGTTCGCTGTTCTCCGCGAATGCGAACAGCCGATGTTCACAGAATACTGCTCGCCGGCAAACTGTTCAGGCCATCTCTACTGGATAGTTTGCAATCTGAACTACCAAGAACTTTTAAACGCCTAATTTTTTATTATGTTATATACATTTAGATGAAAAGAGGACATCACTTTATGGGATTTCAACTGGCGAACTACACACTCTTTGAACTACGACATACCACTTGCAAAAAAAAAACTTTGTGGTATAAAAAAAGTGTAATAAACTTTATTAACATATAATACTAAGTACCTAACTAACTAACTAACTAATTAACCTTTAAATGGAAAGGTTGCCCACAAATGCGCTCCTCATTCTAAGATCAAATTACTAATCACCTTACTACACTTTAGTTTAGCTCTATTGGATCACTCCTGTATAAAAAGTGTGTGTATCACTTTGAATAATCAATGAAGTTGGGGTAATATGCAGAGCGCTCAACAATATCTGATACCTACTTTAAACTCAGTTTACATATATGCATGCAATCCCTAGAATGTCCTCATAGGATCAATATATAAAAAAACAATAAAAGCCAAATTAGATGAAGTATAAAAAAAAAAAAAAGTCTCTGAAAAAAGTCCTTCAGACTTCTTGACACTATGTTCAGTTTTCCACCGGCATCATCCAGCTTAATAGTATTAGATTACGCTCACCAGATAAGATGGCTGATCAAATGAAAATCAGCAGAAAACGCTTCTGGCCCAGCCAGTAGATTCAGGTTTCCACAATCCAGATATTCCAGGTTTATCACTCCCCACATGTAAAGGAAATGGAATGGCAATAGTGTGATACTGCTATAGCAGGTTATGATCACCAGCTTAAAGAGACTCTGTAACAAAATTTTCAGCCTTAGTTCTTCTATCCTAGAAGTTCCTTTGCCTGTTCTAATGTGCTCTGGCTTACTGCAGCTTTTCCTAATTGCACAGTGGCTATGTTATCTCTGTTATATGATCTAATCTGTTTTCTTCTGTCGCACAGTCAAGCTAAGGCTGGAATGTGTGGAATGTGCAGGGCTGCTTGTGATTAATAGAAGCTATACACACACCCTTCAGGCCCCCTGCAGGCTCTGTATGACTCACACACTCTGTTTATGTGAGCCTATCACAAGCTGGTTAGTTTGTTTGTAAACACTGCCTAAAACTGGCAATTACAAGCCAGGTTTGCAGCAGAGAGTGGCAGAAACAGCACAGAAGGGCCAAGGAGAACATAATGAATAGAATGGTATGCTTTTTGCTGTAAAATTTTAGAGTACAGATTCTCTTTAAGTGCTCCCCGTTAACACAGCAAAGCACCCAGTGTGCCACCACCTTATAATAAATCAAGCCTCTCACCAGATTGTCTTGTTAAAGAGACACTGAAGCGAAAAATAATATATGATATAATGAATTGGTTGTGTACTATGAATAATTACTAGAAGATTAGCAGCAAAAAAAATTCTCATATTTTTATTTTCAGGTATATAGTGTTTTTTTCTACCATTGCATCATTTTATAATATGTGCAGATTACACAACACTCAGCATTCAAAATGATTATTTCAGAGCAGTCTGTGAACTAATGACCTCTCCTCTGGCAGAGAAAAAGTAAATAGTTCACTTACAGTTGAGATAATAAAAGTCAGAAAACAGCCCTCTCCACGACTTTGAAAGTCGTAGAGCTTAATGGCTTTTTTGCATAGAGATAACAACTGGAGTTTCTTAACTCTTCCTGTACTGGAAACAATTAGACTGATGTATCTGATCTTAATGTTTTATTTCTTAGCTGTACTACACATATAAATCATAATATCATAGTTTTTCTTTTCGCTTCAGTGTCTCTTTAACCAGAAGCAGGTCAGCAAACAGCGCTTTTTGGTGAGTATGGCATTCACTTGCTTCATATCACACTTGGCCTATGACTCAAAACAGGCTTGACATAGTGTAAATCCGTTTTATTCAAAACTGTTAAAAGTAGTGCACTTACAATTTAAAAACTTCTCATGCGCATATAAAATCCTACTGAGCCCGTCCTGGCGTCTCCTCACTCTGCCTGGCACCGCCCTACTAGTTTCGTCCAATGACTCATCAGGGGCTCAGCCATCTTATCTGGTGAGCATAATCTAATACTATGAAAACTGAACATAGTGTCAAGAAGTCTGAAAGACTTTTTTCAGAAACTTTTTTTTTTTTAATACTTCATCTGTTTTGGCTTTTATTATTTTTTTATATATTGATCCTATGAGGACATTCTAGGGATTGCATGCATATATGTAAACTGAGTTTAAAGTAGGTATCAGATATTGTTGAGCGCTCTGCATATTACCCCAACTTCAACTAATTAACCTTGTATAAGCGAACAACATTGAATGCATTGTGCTCCATAGAACTGAGAGGGGCACATGAACTGATTAATTTCTGTGTATACATTTTGAAATTTAAGGCCCTGTTCACTGTGGTCAGTTACGTTGCAGAAAAATTCTGCAGGTCAACTCACTGCCCATACAATTCTATGGACCTGTTCACAGATTGTGTTTTTCTAAGTTGCTGAATGCATGCTTTGTATTAAAGTCTATGGTCAGTCTCCATTGTAGTTCACACTCATTATAACGCGTGAGTTATGCAACAGATCACTGTGAACCTTATTTTATTGCAAATTTATTGCAAGTTTGATTGTGTTATGCAAAATTTCAGTGTAAAAATGTGAAGTTATCGTACTTGTTTAAAATATTGCTCTGAGACTTTCCAGCATAGGGAAGGTTATCATTTCAGACAATGAAACG
This sequence comes from Hyperolius riggenbachi, assembly GCF_040937935.1. NCBI lineage: Eukaryota > Metazoa > Chordata > Amphibia > Anura > Hyperoliidae > Hyperolius > Hyperolius riggenbachi. The sequence goes on from NC_090648.1 coordinate 90,333,597, forward strand.
TTCATAAAATTGTTTTCATTACAGAAGCTAGAACGCTTAGACATTACACATTCAGTCCTCTCACTGAAATGCCAAGGTTAAAGACGAAAGCAATGTGTGAAGACTGAAAAGAGTTTAATATATATTAGTGAAAATGCCAAATGCTATGTTATATCACAGATTATTTATAATCAATAGTTCTTTATAAAGAAAGAAATTATTATTGTTAAATCCTATAATTACATATAATCCTACCTAATAAGAGACAAGTGTCCCTGCGTACACTGTCTCTGTGTCGCTGGGTCTGTGCTTTCTGCTACTGTGCATGTGCGCAGCACGGACCCAGACAGCCGTTGGGACTTGAAGACGGGGCCAGTAAGCTGGGCGGGCGGGTGCGAATGCGCACGAGTGGCGGTGCACGCAATGTCAAAAAACAGACCTAGAGACCATTTTTAAACGGGCTTGGGTCTACTAGTATAATTTACAACTTGGAAGTACATTTAAATGTTTGAATCTTTAAAGGATACCCGAACTGAAATGTGGCATAATGAGATAGACATGTGTATGTACAGTGCCTAGCACACAAATAACTGTGCTGTGTTCCTTTTTTTCTTTCTCTGCCTGAAAGAGTTAAATATAAGGTATGCAAGTGGCTGACTCAGTCCTGACTCAGACAGGAAGTGACTACAGTGTGACCCTCACCGATAAGAAATTCCAACTATAAAACACTTTCCTAGCAGAAAATGGCTTCTGAGAGCGAGAGAGAGGTAAAAAAGGGGAATTTCTCATCAGTGAGGGTCACACTGTAGTCGCTTCCTGTCTGAGTCAGGACTGAGTCAGCCACTTACATACCTGATATTTAACTCTTTCAGGCAGAGAAAGAAAAAAAGGAACACAGCATAGTTATTTGTGTGCTAGGCACTACATGCCCATGTCTATCTCATCATGTCACATTTCAGTTAGGGTATCCTTTAAGCAAGCACTTAGAACACATCTTAGAAAGGACCCTATCATACAGCATGTCCTTGATTCAGCTGGAAGAACCATAAACAATCATATATTATGAGACGCAAGATGTTTCGGTTATGGATGTTTTACAGGCATTCTGGAATGTAAATAATAATCAAAACAAGAGTTTTTCCTATTATTTAATAGTGACACCTACTGGTGGAAATTATTAAATAATGTATCTGTTCATACATACATAGAAAATGTGTTTAAATTATTGATTTTATAATATGCAATTATATCTTCTATGATTAATTGTTTTAAGAATAATTATTTAATGAGCTTTATATTTAAATGAGTATATTGGTTAAAGCCCTGTATACTTCAATGAGCAAAGATGCCTTGGTACAGAACAGACACATTCCAAACAAATTAGCAGAGAGACATATTATCAGAAGTAGGTCATGAAAGATAGACACATAGAACATCTAGCTAAGTCCTAACGTCTGGGGCAACCAAATTAATCAGCAGGTCAAGATGGGTGGTGATGTCCATTTTTAATTAACTACGTCAAACAGACACAATAATCAAATGTCATTATGTGTAAATATTCAAACTACATAAATTCCCACTGATAAGTTAAATAAGGAATTTGTAAATAACAAATATTATGTCTTACTTAATACACCAATTGGCATGGACACGGCAGCAGCCCCAGGACCGCTCAATGGCAATTGGCGTGAAGTCCTGTGGCAGGGTTTTGCAGGAGATCGCACGTGCCAATGCGTGCGCATCCCGGCTTGAATTACGGAAGTTTCCCAGCCAATCGCTGTCATTGGCTGGCAGGGGAAGAGGGGCAGGATGGGGGAAAAATAGGAAAAATTATTAAAAAATAAATATGCATAAATAAAAAAAAATAAACTAACATACCGGTAGAAATCAGAGCCCACCAACAGAAAGCTCTGTTGGTGGCCAGAAAAGGGGGGTTCACTTGTGTGCTCAGTTGTACGGCCCTGCAGCGAGTCCTTAGAGTTGCAGTGGCCTAATTTGTAAAAAATAGCCTGGTCACTAGAGGGGTAAGCCTACGGTCCTTAAGCAGTTAAAGAGAGCCCTAGGTGGGCTCATAAATTTAAAAAAATTATGCTACCTGATCCGCAGGGCTAGGCAGATCAGGTAGCTGCCAAAACCGCTGCTCTCCGCCACTCCTGTGGACCGCACTGCCCCACGGGTCACAAGGCCAGAAGGAGAGAGATATCTCTCTCACAGCAGTGTGCAGGGAGGCGAGGGAGCAGCAGGGGGCGCAGCCAGGGAGAGCTGCACCAGTGGCAGCTCTGGAAAGCCTGCAGGAACACCCCTAGTGTGCGTTTTGAGCAGGGAATCCCTCTCCTCCTATTGCCCTCCGAGATAGTGACAAATACTGTCGCTATTGTGGGGGGGCTATAGCGCGGCAGTGGGGGGCAGAGAGCCACAGGAGGGGGACACAGAGGCAGGTCATGAGGCAGAGAACATGCCTCTGTGTCCCATCTGCCCCCCAAGGAACCGCCTTGGGTTCTCTTTAAGGTAAAAAATGATTCTCTTTACCTACTTACCTGGGAATTTAGGACAGACATATGGAAGTTCCCTCGTAATTAAAGGAGGCTTCTAGATTTCACCTTAAAGTGGACCTGAACTCTTGCACAGGACAGAAGAAAAACATAGAGAAATGCCCCCTGTATGTGTTTAGAGAGTTTAGCCTGTTTAATTCCCCCTCATTTGTGTCGAATCACAAGTTGTAATTTGATGCTCCCCTGTGTCACATGACTCCCTATGGCAGATAAGCAGATAAGTCCATTTGAAAGTCCAGGCTGTAAACAATATGTCCGCTTCCATGAATCAGGAAGTAGAAACTGTGCAAATTTATTTTAGGATTTTTATCAGCGGTAACAAATACATGTTTTTTGTTTGAAGGTTATTATGATGTTGTGTATCTTTTAAAGCAGAGTTCAGTGCCACTTTATGCCCTCCCCATCTACTGACACATGTGTTGGGTAGTTACCACCACTACCTCCTGGATACTGGAGGTACAGGATGTGCCCCTTAGAAATTTAGAAGCTATATTTTATTCATAGCAAGAAAGAGGGACCTTTGAACTATATGTATTAATTATGTAACTGTATTATTAATTTATGTAAAGTATAATTTTTGACTGTCGGCTTGCTTTAAGCTCTTATCACGAAAATAACTGAAAACAATGCTCATCTTTGTTATACTTACAAGTACAACACTGCCTGTTTTGCTAAGCAGATTTCCACTGAAGTAGGCTGGTGTAGAGTGAGGCATGACATATGGCCAATGAGATATAAATAATAGCTTGGAACTGGGCCTATTAGTCTGCATACAATGTGCATGTAGACCACAATTATTAGCATGTTGTGTGAATATTTATTTTAAAGTGTACCTGAAGTATTTTTAAGGTGGCAAAGTAATTGCACTTATTTCATGGTGTCCAATGTGAGTGGCCCTCAAATTGTCCTCCAATTGTGCCCCTCATTCACCACCAGCTCCCGTTAATCTTGTGGGTAGAAATGGCCCGAACGGTTCGCCCGGTGGGTAGTTCGTGCGGATATCAGAATCAGCTGTTCGTGTCCGCAGCGGAACGCAGATTTTTTTTAAAAAAAGTCCACGTTTGCATTTTTCCCATAGACTTTAATGGCAGGTGAACGGCCGCCGACTTAACGCTTTATA